>NW_027204937.1:16291212-16891212 GCF_024711535.1 Dipodomys merriami | reverse complement strand
TCTAGCCCTAAACGATCACTTTTTCCTTTCTATAGATTTATTTTTAATGATTATTTCATGTAAATGGAATCAGAATATATGATTTTTGTACATGAATGACTTACCATGTTTTGAGGCCCTCTATGATGTAGCATCTATCAGTGCTTCTTGCCTTTAATTGCTAGGTATATTTATGTTGTATAGACATACTACTCGTTTTATTTATACATCAGTTGCTCCACATGAATTTTGTTTTCTTTTGTATATAATGCATGAACATGTTGCTAGGTACACTGGGATACAAATTTTTTGTATATTTTGTCTTCGTTCCATATGTTTTCATTATCCTTTTTTTTTTTTTTTTGGTTGGTCATGGGGTCTGAACTCTGGGACTGGGCACTGTCCCTCAGCTCTTCAGGTCAAGGCTAGCGCTCTAACACTTGAGCCACAGCGCCACTTCTGGCTTTTTCTGCTTATGTGGTGCTGAGGAATGGAACCCAGGGCCTCATGCATGCAAGGCTAGCACTCTACCACTGAGCCACCTTCCCAGCCCCATCATAATCTTTTGAAAATATTTAGTAGACTTGTCAAGTCTTTCAGTAGCTATATGTTTAGCCTTTTTTATTTTTTGTGTTTGTTTTTGTTTTTTGGTCCGGTCGTGAGGCCTGAACTCTGGGCCTGGACACTGTCCCTCAGCTCTTCAGCTCAAGGCTAGCGCTCTACCACTTGAGCCACAGTGCCACTTCCGGGTTTTTTTCTTTTTTGCTTATGAGGTGCTGAGGAATCGAACCCAAGGCCTCATGCATGCAAGGCAAGCGTTCTACCACTGAGCCACCTTCCCAGCCCTATTTTTTATTTTTGGTCAGTTGTGGGGTTTGAACTCAGAGCCTGGGCAAAGTCCTTGAGCTCTTTTGCTCAAGGCTATCGCTCTACCACTTTGAGCCACAGCTCTACTTCTGGTTTTTGAGTATTTAATTGGAGATAGTCTCACAGGGACTTTTCTGCCTGGGCTGGCTTTTTTGGGGGAGGAAAGGGGGGTTGGTCATGGGGCATGAACTCTGGGCCTGGGCACTGTCTCTGAGCTCTTCAGCTCAAGGCAAGTGCTCTACCACTTGAATCACAGCGTGACTTCCAGTTTTCTGGTGGTTAATTGGAGCTAAGAGTCTCACAGACTGTCCTGCCCAGGCTGGCTTTGAACCATGATCCTCAGTTCTCTGCCTGCTGAGTAGCTAGGATTATAAACGTGAGTCACCAGCTCTGGCATTTAGCCTTTTGAGGAACTGTCCAACTTGTTTCCACAGTGGCTCCAACATTGGCAATGCCTTCAGATTTCAGTTTCTTCACATTCTTGCCAGCACTTGTTTTTTTAAATAGCCACCCTAGTAAATTTGAAATGGTATCTCATGGTTTGGATTTGCATTTCCTGATGGTCAGTATTGTTTGGTTATTGACCATTTTTATATTTTCTTTGCAGAAATGTCTATTCAAATCTATTGTCCATTTTATTTATTTATTTGGTCAAGGGGCTTGAACTCTGGGCCTGGGCGCTGTCCCTCAGCTCTTCAGCTCAAAGCAAGCGTTTTACCACTTGAGCCAAAGTGCCACTTCCTATTGTCCATTTTTAAATGGGGCTGGACTGTTGTTTGTTTTTTTTTGTCGGTCGTGGGGCTTGAACTCTGGGCCTGGGCGCTGTCCCTCAGCTCTTCAGCTCAAGGCGAGCGCTCTACCACTTGAGCTACAGCGCCACTTCCGGTTTTCTGGTGGTCTATTGGAGATAGGAGTCTCACGGTCTCTCCTGCCGGGGCTGGCTTTGAACCGCGATCCTCAGATCTCAGCCTCCTGAGTAGCTAGGATTACAGGCGTGAGCCACCAGCGCCCGGCGGGGCTGGACTGTTTATGATTTAGTTGTAATAATTCTTTTTTTTTTGCCAGTTCTAGAGCTTGAACTCTGGGCAGACACTGTCCTTGAGCTTCTTTTGCTCAAATCTATCACTCTACTACTTGAGCCACAGCACCACTTTCAGCTTTTTCTGTTTATGTGGTACTGAGGAATTCAACCAAGGGCTTCATGCATTTTAGGCAAGCCCTCTACCACTAAGCCACATTCCCAGCCCCTGTAATAATTCTTTATGGAAGCAAAAGGCTATTCCTTTCTTTCCTCCAGCTTTTCCAGGCTGCCTATGTCCTGTCCTATGTTCACAGCTCCCCTTCAACCATCTTCAAAGGCAGTAGCACCACATCTCTGGCTATCAGATCTTGCAATCCGATCTCTCTCTCTGACCGGAACTTGGAAAGATCTTCGTGTGTGTGTGTGTGTGTGTGTGTGTGTGTGTGTGTGTGTGTGTGTGTGTGTGTGTGTGTGTGTGTGTGTGTGTGTGTGTGTGTGTGTGTGTGTGTGTGTGTGTGTGTGTGTGTGTGTGTGTGTGTGTGTGTGTCGGTTGTGGGGCTTGAACTCTGGGCCTGAGTGCTGAGTGCTGTCCCTCAGCTCTTCAGCTCAAGGCTAGCACTCTACCACTTGAGCTACAGCTACTTCTGGTTTTCTGGTGGTTTATTGGAGATAAGAGTTTCCTGGCCTTTCCTGCCTAGGCTGGCTTTGAACTGGGATCCTCAGATCTCAGCCTCTTGAGTAGCTGGGATTACAGTCGTGAGCCACTGGTGCCTGGCAGATCTTCCACTTTCTTTTTTTTTTTTTGTCGGTCGTGGGGTTTGAACTCTGGGCTTGGGCGCTGTCCTTGTACTCTTCAGTTCAAGGCAAGCGCTCTACCGCTTGAGCCACGCACCACTTCCGGTTTTCTAGCGGTTTATTGGAGATGAGAGTCTCACGAACTTTCCTGCCCTGGCTGGCTTTGAACCGCAATCCTCAGATCTCAGCCTCCTGAGTAGCTAGGATTACAGGCATGAGCCACCAGCGCCTGGCTAGATCTTCCACTTTCAAAGATCTAAAACAGCCAAGTGGTGATTCACACCTGTAATCCCAGTACTCAGAAGTTTGAGGCAGGAGGATTAAGTTTTTTGAATTATCTAGTAAGACCCTGTCAAAAAGAAAGAAAGATTAAAAAACAAAAACAAAAAACCTTAAGGCCTTGGGAGGGAGTGGATTAGATTGGCTCAAATAACTATCCCAGATAATCTGGGATAATCTCCCTGTGGAAAGCCCTTAACTAATTCTACCTTCAAGGTACCTTTTGTCATGTAGTTAGCATATTTCCAAGCTGTTTGAGAATTCAAATGGGGATAACTTTGCTAACTGTTACTCTGACCACTACTACAAATAATACTTCAATGAGCATCATTGGACATGCTCCTTTGATGGGCCTATATCCAAATTTACTGGTCAGGCCAGGTGCTGGGAGCTTACCCTGCAATCCTAGCTACTCAGGAGGCTGATTTCTGAGGATCCCTGTTCAAAGCCAGTCTGGGCAGGAAAAGTCTGAGAGACTTTTACTTTCAATTAATCACAGAAAACTGGAAGTGGCACTGTGGCTCAAGTGGTAGAGTGCTTGCCTTGAGCTGAAGAGCTCAGGGACAGCACCCAGGCCCAGAGTTTAAGCCCCACAACGGGCCAAAACGAAAAACAAAAAAACAAAATAAAAAAATTTACTGGTCAAAGGCTCTGTATGATTAGATCAGATTAGTAGTCAAAAATGGCTCTGCCAATCTACATTTTCAACAGTATCGTCATCTTCCCATCATCACTTGGCATTTCCCAGCTTTATCATTTTTTGCCAGCCTATTGCAAGAATAAAGTGAAATTCATTATTACATTTCCATCACTGTTCAGAGCATAGAACAGTGAATTACTATCTTATCTTAATCCCCCAACAATCCTGTACTATGTTCCTTCTGTCTGAAGGACATCTTTCAGAATTCTTTTTTTCTTTTGGTTGTAGGGCCTGAACCCTGGGCCTGTGTGCTGTCCCTTAGCTCTTCAGCTCAAGGTTAGCACTCTACCACTTGAGCCACAGCACTACTTCTGGCTTTTTCTGCTTATGTGGTGCTGAGGGATTGAACCCAGGGCCTCATGCATGCAAGGCAAGCACTCTACCACTGAGTCACCTTCCCAGCCCCTGATCTTTCAGAATTTCTTTGAATCTCAGTTTGCATTTTCTGCTCCTTTGCCCCTTGAAAAAGAAGTGAAATTCAGAATCCTGGGAAATGTGTTTTGTTTTGTTTGGGTTTTTTTTTTTTTTTTTTTTTTTTATCCATCATGGGGCTTGAACGCTGGGCTTGGGCACTGTCCCTGTGCTCTTCAGCTCAAGGCGAGCACTCTATAGCTTGAGCCACAGCATCACTTCCAGTTTTCTAGTGGTTTTTTTTTTTTTTTTTTTGGGGGGGGGTGTCCAGTGGTGGGTCTGAACTCTGGGCCTGGGCGCTGTCCCTCAGCTCTTCAGCTCAAGGCTAGTGCTCTACCACTTGAGCCACAGCACCACTTCTGGCTTTTTTCTTTTTGCATATGTAGTGCTGAGGAATCCAACGCAGAGCCTCATGCATGCAAGGCAAGCCTCTGCCACTGAGCTATCTTCCCAGCCCCCTCTAGTGGTTTATTTGAGATAAGAGTCTCACAGACTTTCCTGCCTGGGCTGGCTTTGAACGGCAATCCTTGGATCTCAGCCTCCTGAGTAGCTAGGATTATAGGCGTGAGCCTATTTCCCGGCTGGGAAATGTGTTTTTATATATTAGTTTCATGAGCCTTTCCTCAAGAGTGCCCATGATATTGCATGGCCAAGTGCCAGAACCAAACAGTTAAGAGGGCCAGCCTCTTCCAGCAAGCATATACTGTGGTAAGACTCTACTTCCTTTATCCCAGCCACAGGATGACTACAGCTCTTCCTAGAAGCGACGGTTAATATACTGTTAATATGCCCCTCTTATGAGGCAGGGAGGGTAAGCAGTAGTCGAGAGATCAATCATTGCTGTAGTTCACAGCCCTAGAAGTCAACTGCTACCTTTGCTGCTTCTGTTGAGTATGGCTGAAGTTAAACCACATGCTTGAGCAGAGTCTTTGTCCCATCTTACCTTTTCTTCTTATTTGAGAAACCCTTGTACAGTCTGTGAAGATTGAAGGCTTTGAGGGTATTCTCTCCTGTCAAGCAAGACACACCACTTCTCTTTTTAGTCACCTAGAACTGTTTTTTCTCTCTCCTAGAATTAAGAACCATCTCCAAAAAGCAACACAAGATTAATTTCAAATGAACTTTAATAATTTTTTTTCTGCCCAAATACTGTACATGCAGAAGCCATGTGAAGAATTTTCTCCTCAAGGGAATTGGCAAGAACATCATGTGAAACAGCTGGAAGTCCCTCCCAGCTGTCCACCTGCCACCCAGATACCACAAGTTTGGAATGATGCTGCACATAGAAAATGTAAAGAGCACAGATATAAAAGGCTAATTGCTTCTTATCTAAACAGTGTGCTTGTCAGTCCCTAACAGCTATCTTTCTCTTTGTAGGATGCATTTGGAAATTCTAAAAAAGGGGTTCCTGCCTTCTGTGAGTTTACATGCTAAAGGAATTGGTAGAACTCTCGGGCCCACTTTCCCAAAGGAAACAGCCACTCTGCCTTCTGAGATGATACTTGGTAAAAGACATTTGGGAGGGAGGAATGGTTTTAAAGAGCAAAATACTTGGAGGGGAAGTAAGTTCCCTCTCTCCTCCCATCAGAGAGCATTTCCTTTAGAATTCTCAGATCTTTACCTTGTCCTGTGTCCTCTGAAAGCAGAGGTGAGGATGACCCAGCTTTATCTGCTGTGGGAACACGGACCTATTCAGGATGCAGCTGAGACTGTGATATCACATCAGCACCTTGAAAATTGTCCTTTAGAGACAACCCCTAATTATTTCTCATCATAATAGAGAAAAGGAGGAAGAGCAAACCATGGACTGGTGAAAGCAGTCTGTTAGGACTCCCAGAGTTCTTGTCAGAGGCAGCATCTGGGTGTGAACCAGATGAGAGTCTGCACCCAGCTTGGGCACCAGAGGCTAGATGAAGTCAATCCATAGAACCAGCCGCCAGAGGTGCCAGGCTCGCCACCCTCAGCAGCTCCCAATCAGAGATTTATAAAACCAGGAGGGAACCTGGAGCAACTAGCTCATGCTCTGATTTTACAAATGAGGAAGCTGAGACCCAGCAAAGGGAGAAATCCTACACAAGGTCACAGTTTCTGGCAAAATGATACAGAACAGCTATCCCTGTCCAGGTCATTGGCTAATATAACAGATGCTCAGTTGTCCCTGGAATTCCCAGGCCCCTTTTACGTTAGCCAAGCGGTCGGGAATCCATCCTAGGGACCCTTCCTAGCATCAGTGTGAACTCCCTGGGAGGCTTAAGGCTCTGTTCTTACAGGCCAAGTTTCCAGCCAGATCCATGGAAGGTTTCTCCCAAGCAGTAACATGCTGTTCAAGAAGCACCTGCCAAAGCCAGTCTAGGCCCCTGGGAGGGTATGAGTTCCTCTCATTGATGTAGCTTTCCTCACAGGCACAGCCATGCTGGGCCTGCAGAAGCCCAAGCTCAGGGATGGGGGGGGAGGGGAGGGGAGAGTTGCTTTGCTACATGGGAAGATTAAGCCCTTTTGTCAGAGAACAAGGTCTCACTTTTAGGCATGCCAACATCTCCACCGGCAGAGTTGGTGCCCAAGGAGGCCAAGTTGCTCTCTTTGGCATCACTGACATTGCTCTGAGATGCTCAGGCACTCTTTTAAAAATAACCCTTTCCCAGACAGACCAGACCAATCCAGCCACCACCAGCCCCATACATCCGATTGTATGGAGCTCCCCTGCTTTAGAGATCCTGGTTGTTGTGTTCTGCCCCAGTCTCTTCAGACCTGGGTGTGAAGCAGACTGGAGAGAGAAAGCAGGGGATGTCTCTGACTATTCTCTGAAAGACAATCCAGTAGAGGGAGCAGCATTCTAAAGAACCTCTGTACATGTCAGGCCATTGAAGAAGACAACTCTGAAGAAAGGAAGAAATATGGAGGAGGAGGCAGGGATGCAGCCCTCTTGTTTTCTACTTCCCTGCAGCCACTGTGGAAATGCTGCCACATAAGCTTCTGGCCCCGGGATGGAGGGCCATGTCTCCCCACCCTGGTGGAGAGCAACTCAGCCACAACATCAGACAAAGGCAGCAATTTCTTACACAGTTCACACAGTGCTAGAAGCAATCAGAGACACAGAAGAGCAGCCTTACTAAGGCCCTGCTGCTTTCTAGGCCAAGGGTGATGGGGGAACATTGAGGTATTGGGAAGAGGAGCTTAGCATCTCCTGGGCAGCAGGGCCTGGAGTGAGGCCCCTAGAAGTGTCAGGACTCATGGTAAAGCAGTCTAGATTGTGCTACATTTCATTTCCAAAGAAGTGCCCTTAGAGGGCTATATTGTCTTTAAAAACAGAGGCTTCTGCTCTCCTCGAGGCTGGCAGTACAGAAGAGAGCTCAGACGATTTCCTGGTGGGAGGCCAGCCCCCAGGAAAGCTGGCTTGACCTCAGCACTCCATTCGGCAGTGATTCCACAAGTAAGAGGCGATCTGCGGGATCTCTTTCTGCAGTTCTCCTCATTTCTGCCTCAGCCCCAGAAAAGGCTGGCATTGCCTGGGACCTGCTGGATCCCGAGAACCTCCTAAGTGCCCTTTTCCTAGAACTGGGTGGCAGAAGAGACTGGATGGGGAGGGACTTTCAGAGATGGTTCTTCCCTGAAAGATCAAATCCTCACTGTCAAACCAAGACTTGGCTCATTTATTGGAGCCTGCTTTATAGCAAAGGCCCATCATAGACTTCCTGGTAGGGTAGAAGTCTCTTAGGAAAGTGGGACAGACTGAGCAGAGCAGAAATACGAAGACAGATGCTCTGAGTCATCTATCTCAGCCCCTGCCCACAGCTCAACATCACTTCAGGGCTACTTTTGTTTCTGCCACATCCCTGACAAATCTGGCCTGATCAGAGAATGAGTCTTCTCCTGTGACCACTGCTAGGTTTCATCTGGGGCGAGAAGCCAAAGGAGAACCTAGAGGATCATGTTCCTTCCTTCCCCACATCCCCTCCACAGAGGGCAGATCTGTTTCCCCCTGCCCAGGGAAGGCCAGAAATTACACTCCTATACTCTCTGCCCAGCACAGGCAGAGTGGTTTCTCAGGCAACCTCTGAATCTAGGATCCTGAGAAACACAAGTTAAAATCCAGCCACTCTCTCATGCATACACAGCCTCACACCATTCGCCCTCATGGTGGAAATCCAGGTGGGGATTCTTATTTGGTGTAAAGAGTTAAAAAAGATGAATTCCCCAAGGTCAAGTTTGGGGAGTTGCATTCCACTGAAGACTGGAAGCCAGGGATTGTAGACAGGTCAGCCCTAATTGCCAGCCTATCAGGTGCCCCCCCCACCATGCCCAAGCTGGAACTTTCCTCATGCTGACTTCCCTCAGAAACAAGGGCACCAAGGCCTAGAGCTACCCAAGGGCAACCTCTCTGCTAGCAGCTCCCACCTCCTCCCAGTGCCCCCCTAGAGGCAGGAGGATGTTGACAGTTCCCATTTCTTGGGAGTGAGTCAGTGCTACCATAGCAAATATCTATGCTATCCGTGGTTCACTAATGCTATCCCCACTCCAAAAGTGGACTTTTATACCATCCAGAGAGCGATGGCTGTACAACCGAGTACATCATCAACAGAAGACGGAAATACCCTTTTGCCCACAAGCTTTTGCTCTGTCCCCACTCTACTAGGGTCAAAGAGGACAGAGCACCGTGGCCCATTTTTAGGGCACAGTCCAGTCCAAACCTGACTGGGGGTGTGTGTGAAACAGCCTGGCCACCCCTCTCCCTGCTCTGTGCCCACAGTGGATCTCTTGTCTAAAAGTGCCTGGAGGAGGCGCAGGCACTACCTTTGTTCATTTCCTTTCTGCCTTACCCACATTTTGCCTGGGGCTAGGATCCATGACTCCTAGGAGGCTACAGCCTAGGGAGGCCCCTTGGACTAAGCCGGCCTTATGCCCCCATTCTCCCTTGAAACTTAGGTACAACTGGAAATCAAGCACTCAGGTCAGTATCTCCACTATTACCTCAGTAGTTGTCTCTGCCTAGCTACTGGGGCTGGAGGAATGTCAGCACTTGAAAACAGGCTGGAGAAGAGGCAGAAACAGCACTTTTCTATACCAGGACCCCCTCTTCCTCTAGGCAAGGACCCAGAGTGGCTCTTCCCATCTCCTGGAAGCCTCATCTTTTACCCTAGAGCTGAGGAAGGAGAGGGGTAGATGTGGCATTCCTGAGCCAGACTTCAGGAGGCCCTGCAGCCACGTCAGGGTCCAGTCCAGGCACTGGTCCCCACTACAGGGCCAGTGGTCATATGGAACCGGTGTCTGGCGGGAAGGAGTCCCAACCAGACAAGGGTGGGCAATAGAGCAGAGGCAATGGGGTGCCCATGAAGGCCACTTCCCTGGAGGGCAGCAGGAGCAGGCAAGAAGGCAGGGAGTCCAGGAGGGGTGGAGTATTGCTTGTACAGAGCTGGTGACTGTGGCAGACTGGCGCCCAGAGGCAGGCTTCATGGAGCCAGCAGGCTGGAGCCTGAGTGTGTCTGAACTCCAGGTAGAGACCCGTGTCTGGAAATGAGCAAAACAAACAAACAAACAAACAAACAAAAGCCCCAGTGCCCAATGAACGGCTTCATGCAGCTCATCCACAAGGCTAGACCAGGTTTTCAGCACTGTCTCAGAACAAGTCAGCCTCAGCCCTCTTTACCCTGGCAAACAGCTCTACCCTGGGCACTTCTTAGCAAGCCATGCACTCAGAGATGATCCCAGAGTGAGGACGACCACCTTTGGGCCTGGGGAGAACTGCTTATTTTGGCAGATAACATCCTCTCTAAGGACAAGCTCCTGGGCCCACCAGGAGGACTCCTTTGGCATGTTGGAGGACAGGAGACCGGCAGCTAGAAAAGAGGTGGGGGATAAATACCAAGGGAATCACTGGCATTTCCCTCTAGAGTGTCTTTGCCAATACCCCTGGAAACTATGACCTCCTTGTGCTCGCTTGTTGGAAGTGGTTTCCAGCACCAGGGAGCCAACAGTTTCAAAGCCCTGCCCTTCCTGGGCATCTTCTGCTCCCCTGGGGCCCTAGCCAGGGAACATGCCACATGCTGCAAGGGGGCATTCGGTGAGAAGGGCTGTCCAGGGGCTAGGACAAGGAGGAGGAGTGAGGGTTCTCAGAGGAGCCCAGGTGTGGCCAGCTGCAGTGGATGCTACATTCCTCAAACACAGCAGCAATGCTGGGAGAGGCAAGGGTGAAAGAAAGACAAGACAGAAAACTGAGCAGAGACTACCAAGAGGAGGCACAGGCGGGGAATACACAGGCTCTGTCCCAAGCAGAGGGCCAGACAAGATCAACCAGTGGCCACACACCCCCTACTTCTACCCCTGGAGACTCAGGATGTGAGTTGGGTCTATACAACACTCCTTTGGATTTCTTTTCAAGAAGGTACAAAGACATGGATTTCAGACCATGTGGTCACCAGGATTGACTAGATCTGGACAAATGAACAGATACAATGTGACCACACACACAGACACATACACACACCACACACACACCACACACACACACACAGACACACACACAGAGACACACACACCACAGTCTCCACTGCCAACTGGGACAAGCCCAGTAGCCAACAGGCATGCAGCAGGATGAGGGGCCCAGGACACAGACTATGTACAGGGGAGGTGGGACCCACAGGCTCCCTTCATACAACATCCCTGGCCTCTCATCCTCAGTGAGGTCCTTAGGAGCATGAGGGGCTGGTGGCACTCTCCAGGGAGGACTGGGACAGGCGCCTGGTGAGGGATCCCAGCGTGGAGTCAGCCACGGAGGAGGTGGGGAAGAGTTTGTACCAGCCGGTGACTGCAGCGCTCAGGTCCAGCTCATCCAGCATGATCTGGGCCATGCCCATGAAGCACTTGTGGTCCATGCGGCCATAGTCGCCCCAGACGATCACCTAGCAGCCGGGGAGGAAGAGTGAGAAGCTGAGCCACCTCCCTACTACAGGACTGGGCAGTGGCTCAGGCACATACAAGCTTCAAGGCACAGATGGGAAGAGGCAGGACTCAGACTGATCTGGGACAACAACTTTCTGAGCACTTGAGACATGCCTGACTCAGTCCTAGGGACTTTGCATTTCAACTAGTACAACCAGCTACATGAGTTGGGGTACTGTGTATTATTTCTATTCAGGGGAAACTGCAGCTCTGAACAGCTCATTAAACCAAAGGCACTCAGTGAATTGTGGCAGCCTGGTGTGTCTGGGCATGTCTGGCTCTAAGACCTCCCAGCATCCAAGTTGACCACTTTTCTCATGAAGAAGCAGACTGGGGGTCCAGGGCCTGGGTTGTAGCTGCCCTTTGCTTCTTCACTGTGGGTCTTACCTAAGTTCCCTCACTGGACCTCAGTGTTTCCACCTGCTACTCTAGTAGAGGCAACTTGATTAGCTAAGTGCCTGCCTGCCTTCCTGCCTGCCTTCCTCCCTCCCTCCCTCCCTCCCTCCCTCCCTCCCTCCCTCCCTTCCCTCCCTCCCTCCTTCTCTCCCTTCCTTCCTTCCTTCCTTCCTTCCTTCCTTCCTTCCTTCCTTCCTTCCTTCCTTTCTTTCTTTCTTTCTTTCCTTCCTTCCTTTCTTTCTTTCTTTCTTTCTTTCTTTCTTTCTTTCTTTCTTTCTTTCTTTCTTTCTTTCTTTCTTTCTTTCTTTCTTTCTTTCTTTCTTTCTTTCTTTCTTTCTTTCCAGTCCTGGAGCTTGAACTCCTGGGCACTGTCCCTGAGCTTCTTTTTGCTCAAAGCTAGCACTCTACCACTTGAGCCACAGCACCACTTCTGGCATTCTCTGCTTATGTGGTATTAAGGGATCAATCCCAGGGCCTGGTGCATGCGAGACAAGCACTCTACCACTAAACCACATTCCTAGCCTGAGCTAGGTGAATTTCAAGCTTATGTTTTTTAGTACATCTAATATAGGGTCTAGGCTTAGAACCCTTTGGAGTTCTGCAGTTCTTTTGTCGTTGTGGGCCTAAACTCCCGGCCTGGGCACTGTCCCTCAGCTCTTCAGCTCAAGGCTAGCAATCTACCACTTAAGCCACAGTGCCACTTCCGGCTTTTTCTGCTTATGTAGTGCTGAGGCAAGTACTCTACCACTAAGCCACCTTCCCAGCCAAACCTTTTTTCTTTTTAAGCTGTGTATATCAGGCATTTGGTTACAATTTGGTTATAATTTGGAAAGCTAACACACAACCCAAATGAGAAGTCAGACAGATGCAGCTCTGGCCATTTCTCTGTCACCTACATGGCCTCAGGCAAGGCTACCAGCAATCACCACCATCATTGTTAATACTTAGTGTGTCTGGTACTATTAGGCCTTCTAGATCCATTGTTCCCTTCACCCAACACAGGGCCATTGCCTCTGAGCTGTAGGCCCACATGAGCTCAGGTTCCATGGAAGGGGCACAGTGAGCTTCCCTTGGGGGAATGCTGTGAAGGACCAACCACATGTGTGCTAATGAATTTGTCACTGTCAAGTAGCTGGGATGAGTCACCTGGGCTTGAGCTCCACTTGGCTGAACTATTCATTGGCTGAAACCCCAACAAATCACTTCACTTTCTGAGACCCCATTTCCTGGCTTGAAAAATGGGGAGAATCACATATTTTTCACAGGATCATCTCCAGGATGATATGAGGTCATTCTGGAGAGCACTTAACACAAAACTAGGCTCCTAGCTGAGGTGTAATGAATGCTAGCATCAGGTAGGAGAAGAAAGAAGTGGACAAACAACCCTCCTTCTCCCTACAAGCTGTGCAACTTGCAGAGCAATCTCATTAACTCTTAGAAGAACCTTGGCTTTATAGTGGTGCTGTGGCTCAAGTGTTAGAGCACTAGCCTTGAGCTAAAGAGCTGAGGGACAGCGTCCAAGCCCAGAGTTCAAGCCCTACAACCGGAAACAAAAAATAATAGTTGTTCATAATATCAAAAAAAATAAAAAAAGAAGAACCTTGGCTTTCATATGAATCAACTAGGGGTGCCAGGCACTGGTGGCTTACACCTATAATTCTAGCTACTCAGGAGGCTGAGATTTGAGGATTGCAATTTGAAGCCAGCTTAGGCAGAAAATTCTATAAGACTCTTACCTCCAACTAACTAGCAAAAAGCCCAAAGTGGAAATGTGGCTCAAGTGGTAGAATACCAGCCTTAATTGAAAAAGCTAAGCAAGAGTACAAGGCCCAGTGCCATCTCCCCAAAATTTTAAAAATCAATGGGGGGCAAGAATAACTTCACTGGGTAGTAAAAAATAAATGGTAATAAAAATTAATGTACCTGTTATAGTGCTTGGCATAGAATGAAGCATAAAAACTTTTTTTTTTTTTGTCAGTCATGGGGCTTGAACTCTGGGCCTGGGCACTGTCTCTGAGCTATTCAACTCAAAGTGAGTGTTCTACCGCTTGAGCCACAGCACCACTTCTGGTTTGCTGGTGGTTAATTCGAGGTAAGAGTCTTACGGACATTCCTGCCGGGGATGACTTTGACTCCTCAGATCTAAGTCTCCTGAGTAGCTAGGATTACAGGCATGAGCCACTGGTGCCCAGCAACATAGAGACTTAAAAAAAAAAAACAACAAAAACTTTTAAAGTGAAGCTTTCTGGTCTTTAATGATCTTTAGTGACCTTAAACTAATGCTTTCTGGACCACTTGCCTTTGGCACTCACCTGCAGCACCTTGCCCTGTGGCCCCTCTTCAAAGAGCAGAGCCTGCTGGTACAGAGGATCACAGGTCTTCTTGGCCACCTTGGTCTTTTTCTTGGCCAGGCAGGTCCCATTCTCAAGCAAGTAAGCCTTGATATAGGTGGCTGAGAAGTGAGGGAGAATATGACAGGGAGAGTCTAGGAGAGACAGCTAAGGCCTGCCTTGTCCCCAGTCTCCAGAATCACAGGCTGAGCATGGTGAACAGCATGAGTAGAATGAGCAGGCCAGTATATAGCGGGTGGGAGAGGCTGTCTCCTCTTCCTCTTTCTGCCCTCATATTGTTCACTGGCCTTCCAGCCAAGGTGCCAAGGATTATCAAGAATACTGATTTAGGGCTGGGAAGGTGGCTCAGTGGTAGAGCGCTTGCCTTGCATGCATGAGGCCCTGGGTTCAATTCCTCAGCACCACAGAAGCAAAAAGAAAAAAGCCGGAAGTGGTGCTGGGGCTCAAGTGGTAGAGCGCTAGCCTTAAGCTGAAGAGCTGAGGGATAGTGCCCAGGCCCAGAGTTCAGGCCCCATGACTGGACCCCCCCCCCCAAAAAAAGAGAATACTGATTTAGGCTCACACTGATATCCTTAGTTACTCAGGGGGCTAAGATCTGAAAATTAAGGTCTGAGAATTGAAGCCAGCCTGGGCAGACAAACCCAAGAGACTCATCTCCAAATAACCAGCAAAATTCCAAAAGTGGAGGCATGGCTCAAGTGGTAGAGCACCAGCCTTGAGAAAAAAAGCCAATCAAGAGGATGAGACTTGGAGTTCCCTCCTTTCCCCCCAACCCACCTCCTCACACACACACTATTGACTTAGTCCAGTATGGAGCTAAGGATTAGGGACATGCTAGATGGGGAGGTCAGATGTACACCCTTCCCTGTCAGGACTATTTTCCAAATCCTTCTCTCAGCTCCTAGCCTCACCTGGGAGGGATTTGGAGCCTGGTTTGGGGGTCAGGCCCCGAGCTTCAATTACTTCGACCTCCAGCTGGCCACTCCGGTCCATGATGGCAATGTGTACGTCTCCTGCAAAAGAAAAGAGCCAGAGGTTGGGCAGAGCCAGCTACTGGAGAGAATGCCAGTCTACAGAGGATATTGCAGGGTCCCTGGGAGGGGACCAGGATGGAGCAAGCATGACTAAGGTGTGCCTAAGACATGCTGTGACAGGTCTCTTGGAGTAAGGAGGGGGCAGGACTTCAGGGGACACACCTAGGCTGACACAGATGGCTGCCAGGCTCATAGAGCCTCTCAAGTCAGGGACGCTGTGGGCTCTGGCTCTTCATCTGCCTCTACACAGAAGCCTTTAGTCACTCCCCTTAATATATGTCAAATACTGAAAGATTTCATTGCGAAGAGATGCTGAGCTACAAGCACGCTCAAGATACAAGTCACCACCTGGGAACTGGGTTGACTGAAACCCTTGCCAATGGAGGGAAGGGAAGCTGGCAGTCCTTGGGTGCAGATTGCCGACCACTCACTGGACTCTCAATACAGGTCATCTAGTTGGGGCAGATCCCGTGTGTGGAGTCATGTTGTTGATTTCTAGAAACTCCTAGCTTTGTTCATCATGATTCGCAGAATTTAGAATTAGGCAGTAGTCTCTTGGAACAAGGAGTAGGGAAACTCGATTTTGAAAAATTAGGTGGGCCAGACTTTGGCATCAGTCTCCATTTTAGATTCTCTTAGCCATCATGTACTTTGCGTTCTAGGAAGAATAGGGGTGAACAGTGATTTACATGTTCAGGAGGCACCCCGAAATTCAGCCTCCTCCCTCCACGGATATGTAACCTTTTCATGGAAGGGAGGGTCTTGGGACTTAATCTCTGCATCTCACTACAACATTCCCAATCCAGGAGAACATATGCAAACCCATCTTTCCACATTTAGGACACAAGGGGGCACCACACACAAATATTCTAGAGTGTGATGGCGCACTAGCTGTGTAGAAGTGGGTCACTCTTCTCAAGGCTTTCCATTTCATGACTAAACTGGGGAGGGAGAAAGACTCCCCAGGCCCTTAAGAGCCTGAAAGCAAAAGCTAGGAATTAGGCAAAACCTAGAGCCAGAAGAAAGCTGATCTCACCCTCCAAGGATCCCCCACGGACCCCTCTTCCAGAACAGGTTCCTGTGTGTATTCCTCCAAGGAAGACAAAATTGTGCTGTAGTAGGAGCCTTGACTAAGAATGGAAACCCAAGCTCTACAGTTGACTTCTTTGGCTGTGAGGGCCAAAGCACTGGATAGGGGCTGCATATGAACATGTGGATCAAACAGTGCTCAGGCCAGAGTGATGTACAGGCAGTGAGGAAGCACTTCTGAAAGGCTCTTAGAAAGGACCATTTAAGGCCAACACAGCTAAAACCTAAAGGCAGAGGGGAGGGACCTTGAGAACTCTTGGAATGAGCTATGTTGCAGCCAAGTGGACTAAGGGTAGGCTTTGGGGAAGTTCTTCCAAGCTGGAAGGAATAAGGAGAGAGAATTATGAAAAAGCTTCCAGGTATCCATCATTGTTCGGAATAATAGGTCTCATCACCCACAGCTCTTAAGGGATACATTAAAATAGTTCATGTGAAGCAACTACAAGAAGCACAATAAATTAGGTATTACTGCACAACTCAAGAAGGTCTTATTGTTTCCATTTTACAGATGAGGAAAGTCACTTACTTGTCCAAGGGTGCAAAGGTCACACAGAATTTATGAATTCACCCCAGCCAATGCAGTGACTATTTTTCTTTATACAGCAGGTGGAGAGGGGGCAGGCAGTGAAGTGACATGGTAAAAGCTGCTGGGTGGAGGAGGGGAGGTCAGCACAAATCTGTCTTTTCTACTCAAAAGAGGACCTGTGAATGCTCTGCTAACTCCTCGACCTTGGTTCAAAGGCCCAGGGGAAGGCTTCTGCTGGCACCATACTGCAGGGTCCCATTGAGCTCACCCTTCCTGCCCGCAGCTACCATTACTCCACTCACCCATGGGGGGTGTGGCCAGTGTCTGTCGCCCCACAATTTGGGCTGGTCCCAGCCCATCCAGGAAATCACTGAACTGGCTTTCAGCTCCAAGCCGGGTAGTAGGGAAGATGAACCTGCAGGAGGGGGCAGAGAGGTACAAAGGTGTTGGGTAGCCTTGGCATAGAGAGTAGGGCTAGTGGTTCTGTCATTCCTTCTGTGCCTCAGTTTCTCCTCCATACAGTATGAGTGTATCACTCAATACTGCATGTTGTTCGACGACCCTACATTTCTGCCCAAATGAAGAAAAATACTTGGATGTCACTAAAGAGGCTAATATGAAAACTCTCGCTCTGATGGTATTTAATTCTGAAGTGTAGGGCTTTCTGAAGTATCCCTCAAAGGCAAGGCTTGCTGGACACCGGTGTCCTCACTGATGCTAAGGCCAAGAGCCAGAGACACAGGCCAGACATTTTAATGCCTGGGGCTAGTTCCAAGAACTGAGGTTTGATTTGCCTATACATTTAAGATCCAAGACAAGAGGATGAGGTGGTGCCCAAAACAGCAACTGAGACTAAAATAACACAGTTACAGGGCTGAGATGAATGGCAAGTGATGGTGGACAGTTCGTGGCTAGGGAAGGCAGGGTAGAAATAGTATTTTAAAAAAATGAACAGTGTTTGAAAGCTGGCCAAGAGCTGGCAGTGGACCAAATGTTCCACGTGCATTATATCATGCGGTGGGAACCATTATCTAGATTCACAGATAAGAAAACAAAGGCTCTGAGAGGTAAGACACTTGTTTTGCTTGCAAACCAGAACATCCAGAGTTATGGTGTGGGTTGGGGCAGATGATGCAGAAAAGGTTCCAGACTAATGGGACACAATAAATGAGAGTTATTATGTTGTTACCCAGGGGAAAGGCTGCCTTTCCACATTCTTAAGCCTGAATGTTCTGGGTGTGGCCATCAGGGAAAGGACAGGTGAGAGGGGATTGGCTCAAGCTTGCTCTGGGCCCACAACGGGCCTAACAAAGTACAAATATCACCTGGCTAGAGAGTTAAAAGGCTAGCCAGGGAAGACTCCTTTGTTGGAGAGTTTGGGCCTACAGCTCCACTGGCCAATGTATGTTTATCAGAGAGAGCCTGTAAGGGGTAGCTCAACCACTACCCCTATTCCCAAGAGGTGACTCATGTCTACGGACTATGACCAGCAGTAGTCTAGTATCACATTCGTAGGCTACTGGGATTTGAGAAGGTTAAATGAAGAAATGTAGACTCTCAAGGTCACCGAAGTTCAGAGCTTACTAAGGAGGTGTAGAGATTTAGGTGAATTGAGGTAAGAGTGTCAAATGACTGGGGTGCCAATGTTGCCTCCACCACCACTTTCTAGCTGTGACTCAGGGTAAAGTGCCTCCGTTTCCTTACTTGTAGAGATAATGATGGTATCTACATCCATCAGGGCAATCACAAGTGCTAAACTATCTCTTCCAGTGTAGGAATCATTGCTCAGAGATGCCCAATGATGCTCTGCACTGGCCAAGATGTAATGCCTCTTTGCATTCAGGGAAGAAGGTACAGTTAACCCTTGCTATCCTTTTGATCCCAATGTATGGATTCAACTAACTACAGAAAATGTGACAGAAAAAAAGTTGTGTCTGTACTAAACATACACAGACATTTTTCTGTTTACAACCCTAAATAATGTAGTCTACAATGGTCAGGATAACACAAACCTGTAATCCCAGAACCTGGGAATCTGGGGTAGGAGGATGGAGAGTTTAAGGCTAGCCTGGGTTATATAACAAGACCCTGTCTCAACAACAACAACAAAAATTTTTAGTCTATTTATATTGCATTTACGATTGTATTTGATGTTAAAAATAGCCTAGGGATGATCTGATATATTCAGGAGGATGTGTGCAGGTTAATACAGATATAAATACTATACCATTTAATATGAGGAACTTCAAATGCATGGATTTTTGTGGGGAATGGGGGGTCCAGGAACCAATCTAGGACTCTTAGCGGTACCAAGAGTCATCTCATTAGTGAGAGACATAATCACTGAATATTAAATGATGAAGCCACAGAATCATCAGAGTGGAGATTAGAGGGTCTTACTAAAACAGAAGCAGAGAATCTTAGCCATAAAACGATCTGCATTGATTAGAGAGATTATTGATTTAGGAGAATATCTAACCTAGTGACTCTCTTGTAAGATAAGACTTTAACATCACAGCTCACCGCAGGCCTATGTGTATCTATACATAAAAAAACTGAGATGCAAGTTCATCAAGTAATGCCTTCTTACCACACAGGGCTTACCTGACCTTCCGATTTCTTTTTCTAAGGCTAGTTTTAACTTAATACAGAGATCTTACTTCTGTATCTAAGTCACCACCAATGGTCTGTAAAACACAGCGATCTAGTCCAGTCTCCTCCACTCATCTCAGCCAGGACAGTTGTTTGAGACTTAGTAAGATTTTTCCTTTACACCCTTCTCCCCTGGAGCAGGACAGCATGAGGAGCAGGGGTCAGGGAGCAATAATCAGACCTAGAACCTAGACACCAGGCATCGAGAGGCGGGGACAAGGGAGGCAGAGGCATAGAGGAGCCCAGACTGGTGGGCTAAAAGCTCCACAGGCAGGACCGGCCCCCCCGGGGGTGCGCACGCACGTGCCGTCGGAGCTGTTGCTGTTGGTGCTCCCGTCTGTGGACTCCCTGCTGCCCTGGCGCGTGACCCTGCTCCGCATCTCCACCGCGATGCCAGTCTCCGTGCTCCGCCGGATGGTGCTGCGCAGCTTCTTGGTGGCCCCTTCTGAGACCCCCCCATATCCCAAGAAGAGAGAGGGAACAAGGTCAGACCACGGATTGTAGTTTCTTGGAGAGTGTTGCCAAAGTCACCCTCTGGGAAGGTGCAGGTGGTAGGCAAGGGGGGCAGGGCTCTCACTGTAGGCGGGGCATTGCTGAGGCCCCCTCCCAGCTGGTCTGCAGTGCGCCATCCCACCTTGCCACACAGACAAAGCAGACTAGAAAGAATGCCAGCCATAGATGTAGAATGAAGTTGTAGAATGAATTGGGGAGTCGGGCTGGTGGCTCACACCTGTAATCCCAGCTACCCAGGAGGATGAGATCTGAAGATGAAAGTTTGAAGCCAGCCTGGGCAGGAAAGCCCATGAGACTCTTATCTCCAATTAACCACAAACACACACACACACACACACACACACACACACACACACACACACACACACAGCCCCCCCCCACACACACACAGCCAAAAGTGGTGCTGTGGCTCAAGTGGTAGAGTGCTAGCCCTGAGCACAAAATCTCAGAGACAGCACCCAGGCCATTAGTTCAAGCCCTCGGACAGGCATAAGAGGAAAACAAAAACAGAATGAAGTTGGGAGTCGGGGAGGGTCCTGCCCTCCTCCTACAGGCTTCCCTAAAGACTTTCGGCCTTTACTCCAAACTTGTTCCTCCCATTCTCTTTTGGAAGATCTATCTTATCTAGGATTGCTAGATTTTCATTCTTCTTGCCAAGTCTCCTTAGGGACCCTGCCACACTCAAATCACCCACCCCACCCCTCTGATACCTTCCCAGGCCCCAGAAAACCCCACAAAGCTTGGCCACCCAAACAAAATCCCCTCCCTTTTTTTTTTTTGGTCGGTCATGGGGCTTGAACTCTGGGCCTGGGCACTGTCCCCCAGCTCTTCAGCCCAAGGCGAGTGCTCTACCACTTGAGCCACAGTGCCACTTCTGGTTTTCTAGTGGTTTATTTGGAGAGAGGAGTCTCACGGTCTTTCCTGCCTGAGCTGGCTTTGAACTGGTATCCTCAGATCTCAGCCTCCTGAGTAGCTGGGATTACAGGCGTGAGCCACTGGCGCCTGGCCAAAGTCCCCTTCTTGAGGTGGTTCTGAATGTGCAGAGAGGCATGCGTGGTGAGTTGCAGAGGCCCTCAGAGGTGAGACTGGAGAGGGACTGCCAGCTTGACCTGAACTGACTTAGCCTTTGGGAGAAAGGTCTGCAGAAGAGCCCCAGAGGTAAAACAGTAACACACACACACACACACACACACACACACACACACACACACACACACACACACACACACACACACACACACACACACACACACACACACCCTTCTCAATGTCTCTGTGCCCCTGTTCAGGGCCCCCTGCCCCCTCTTCAGCCTAGTGTGGAACACAGGGCACTTTCCCTCTCTGAGCAGCACCAGTCTGCCTGGGTTTCCATAGCAACCCCCTTAGCATGGCAGCGTGGTCTCTCTAGACGTGCTTCCTCCTGAGCGGGAGGGGTAGGGGGACAGAGAATGAGTTAGGGGTTTGCAGGGGCTTCCCTTGCTGAAGCTTGCCTGCTGGAGAAACTTGATGGGGACGTGGGGCTCAGACAGGAACTGAGCCATCTGCTGCTGTCTCTGGGTAGAGGCCCAAAGAAATGAAGAGTGGAGTTGCCTTACAGGAGTGAGGAGAAGCCTGGGCTGAGGCAGACAGCTTAGCCTGTACACTGGTTACCTTGGTGATCCTCTCTCCCACCCACCTCCAGTGGTGGGTTAGGGAAGAGATGGATGTTCAAGACCCCAGTCTAGAAGAAGAAGGACTTTATTCCTCTTGATTTATCCTACTTATCTTCTAGAAAGTCCCTACTGGAGTGGAGGGAAAACTGAGTATCACAGTGGGTGAGAGGCAGGGAAGGGGAAGTGATAATTGAAGATTATCTTCTGTAACCTCAGCTCAACTTGGGGGCTATAGGAGTAACTAGCATAGCCATGAATCAATGGGGCCATCAATCAGTCGGTCTCATGTGCACACAGGGTGGTGTTATCTCACACCTACTTATGGATGGGGCATTATCAAATACAAGTGCCACCATTTACATATAGGAATTAAGAAACATCTCATATACAAGATCATGTGCATGAGTATGCAAAGTCCCACAGTCATAAATAGTCCTACCAGGCCTTCGTCACATGTACACAATGTTCTCTGTGGAACAGTTAAGCGTATAGTCAAATTAAACTTGTCTGCTCAGTTACACAGCCATGCAAACCCACACATGGCGTGTTATGACCCATCACACACAGAGACGGCTGGGGAAAATGATGGCTGTCCCTGGCTCCTGCCACAATCCCCTTTACCTCAGTTAGGAAACAGATGGTTGTGGGGGCAGCAAGACATTCCTTCCTCCCCCTCATCTTCACCTCCTCAACACACACTCTTTTAGAGCTTGGGGAAGCTCTGACCTATTTGGGAGTGAAATTGCCTTCTTAGACAAGACTGCCCAACCCAATGTGAGCCCCTGAGTGGGGGACTTGGAATCCTGAAATATTAGGTACTTCTCTAGTCCTTTCAGCATTTCACACATAGGGATCATGAGGTCCTAGGCCCCAAAGAACTAGGATTAGACGCCAGGCCCTCAGACTTCTTAATCTGCTGAACAGCTTCTTCTTTTATCCCTTCCCAATGCCTCATCTATTTGAGATGTGACTCAGCAGAGATAAAATTCATTCTTCAGGGTGAGGGGAAAGGTCTTGCAAACTCAGAGAAATAATTCCTCTACTGGCTTCCTACCTGACCAGTCGTAACCTTTGTTGATCTCGAGAATAATTTCGTTTAGCTTCCATCTAGAGAACCAGGCCAAGTCACTTGCAATAATTCTGTGGCCCCTGGAGACAGATCCAGGAACCATCTCATCTATCACATACAAGGGAAGGTCAGTAGCATTCCCTATAGTGTCTTCCAAAATGATCCTGGATCCTGAGACCCAGAACCCAAAAATGCTCAGGAGAGCAGAGCCGCTATCCGTGGTACTGAAAAGACAAGCTCCTAACTTAGGGGCTAGGTCTACCTAAGGATGTCCCTTGGGTTGCCAGATCAAAATCCACCTGTGTTGTGGGACCCCCAAAGCTCCGGTACTAACCTCTTCATTGCCCCTACTATACAGAAAATGGACACCAAAGGAAGCTGAGGAAGACCATTTTTCTAAACTCCATTTTATAAAGAGGAAATTGAGACCCAGTGTGAAAGAGACTTTTCCCACAAGTCTCGTGGAAGGTTTCAGGGTCGGGATGAGCCCTCTGGAACATCAGGGTTGAGTTTTTGGAGTCCAGTCATTGTAGAAAACATGAGGGTTGAACTGGAAGGGGGCAAGGAGGCAAGGGTCACTAGAGAGGAGGCTGGTACAACATCAGGCTAAGCTGAGGAGAGGCTTTGAAACCAAGAAGGGTGGGCAGGGCTGTAGTCAATGAAGAATCCAGATAAGCCAGGAGGAAGGAGGCTCTGGGAAGGCAGCAGGCAGGAGATGAATTCCTCCCAACCCCACACAAGCTCAACTCTGTAGGCAACTAAGCCATCCCAACTGGGGGTAGTGGGGGAGGAGGGGCTTTGTTCTGGGCTCATTTCCCAGAGTAGAGATTCCAGGGCCAATGAATGCCCTCTATGGCCCTGTAGTGCCAGACTGTGCCACCCAGAACAGAGCTCCAAGCTGGGATGCTAGTGTGCACCTGAGACTTGGGAGGGGGAAGGAGTGTGGATGAGAGAGGGTTCGCCACACAGATGTGGAGGCAAAAAGCTCGCTCCTCTTTTGGCTCTACTGTGTGACTGCAAGAACAATAACAGCACCAGCACTTTGCTGAATGTCTCCTGTGTGCCAAGCATGAAGCTGGGTACTTTTGCAGAGACTCTCATTTGATCCCTAGGACAGCTCCACACAATATCTGTGTTGTCTCATTCTATAAACAAAGGGGGAGGCTTGCAGACATGAAACAACTTGCCAGTAAAGGACAGAGTGCGGCTCTGAGGGCCAGTCTGAGGTCCTTCTACAAAAAGCACCTTCTCCCCAGGCTCTGGATGCCTCAAGACAAATGAGTACATGCAGGCTGACCCCGAGGGCCCTTCCTGTTCTGACATTCAGTGATTAGATGATTCACAGGGACCTGCAGTTAGAAGGGCATCTGGGCAATTCCCCTGGCCCCAGGCCCCGGGCCTTCAGCCATGCCCTTACATACCACGGAGACAAGCGATCCAGAAGCCCCAACATCACTCATCTCCTTCCCAGGCAAAAGGTCTTCCTGGTGTCTGCTCCACCCCAGCTTGCTGTCTGTGCAGCTGAGGAAGAGTGCTGCAGCCTCTCCCGGTGACTCAGTCCCTGCTGTGGCCTTGGAAGACTCTCTCCCAGTCACGTGGAGGGCACAAAAAGCTTTTGAGTCTGAAGCTGGATTGCTCAGCTTGGTCTCCCAGAGACAGACCCCTGGAGTCTAACACCTCTGTTAAACTTCTGTTGTCTTTCTGAGGATGGGGTGGGGGTGCTGGAACTGGGGCTCGAATTCAAGAACTGTGTGCTATCCCTTAGCTTTTTTTTTTTTTTTTTATTCTATCACTTGAGCCACAGCTCTACTTCTTGGCTTTGTGGTGATTCATTGGAGATAAGCGTCTCATGGACCTTCCTTTCCAAGCTGTCTTCAAAGCTTGATCCTCAGATCTCAACCTCTTAGGATTACTGGCTTGAGCCTCTGGTGCCTGGCACCATAACCCTCTATGCTTACCTCCCTAACTCGAACTCCATCTTGGTCTTATCCCAATCCAAGTCTTGGATATCTGTATCTCCACCCTCCTTGCCCCCTTGTCCCAGGCCTCTACCGTCCATCCTAAGGCACTAATAACCTTAAGTCCTTCCCCATTGGGCCCTTCCTGGAGCAGAAAGCACATGGCAGAGCGACTGCTGGAAAAGATTGCACATGTGTGTGTGAAAGGCTTTGCAAAATCTATTTTAAGACCTGGAGAAGCCCCTTCTCCGCAGCCCCGATGGGAGTTTCCACGGGCATCCCTGCCCCTCACACTCCAGGGAAGCTGCCCATTTGAAGGTTTCTTAGGGAAGTTGTTACTCAGAGCAAACTAAGCAGGAAGAGATGTTTAAAATAAAGCCAGCTGGTATCTGAGCTAATGCCACAGTGAGGGGAGTCTGGGTGGACAGGGCTGGCTCCCTGTGATGTGGGGTCCACATATGCCCGTGCATCACAAGATGGGGCGACCTGAGGATTCCAGGCCCAGCGCACACACTGGTCTTAGAGCAGCGCCTGTCATGAAAGTAGGGAAGGGTGGGGTGGACTTCCTTCCACCCGTTCACACTCACGGCAGTCCCCACCCCCACCCCTCAGTGCCCGACCCCTCACCAGGCTGGGGAAGCTGCAGTGTACTCTTGCTCCACTGGGTCAGTCCCACGATGGCCACCATCTTGGCGCCCAGGCTGCTGCGCCTCTTCTTAGCTGTAGTGGTCCCTGTCCCTCCTCCAGCTTGCTGGGATCCACAGATTTCACCGCTGATGCTGGAGCTCCTCACAACATTCCTAGCGGCTGCAGCCGAGGCTGGACCAGGCTCCCCGTTAAACATGGTCCCCCAGGCAACTCTGAAGAGCCTCAGGCAACTCTGAAGGTGAGTGGAGAGTGGAAGGCAAAGGGATTCCACATCAGATCCCAGCAACTCTGGACTCCGCGGCTTCCCCACCCTTTCCCAGCTGTGTGACTTAGGGCAAGTTACTTGGCCTCTCTGAGTCTGTAAGGATTAAATGGACAAATGAGTCTCAAGCATGTGCACATGGTCTGATTCAAGAAACAGGGCTGGGGCTGGGAAGTTGGCTCAGTGGTAGAGCGCTTGCCTTGCATGCCTGAGGCCCTGGGTTCGATTCCTCAGCACCACATAAGCAAAAAGAAAAAAGCCGGAAGTGGCGCTGTGGCTCAAGTGGTAGAGCACTGGCCTTGAGCTGAAGAGCTGAGGGACAGTGCTCAGGCCCAGAGTTCAGGCCCCACAACCGGACCAAAAAAAAAAAAAGAAACAGGGCTATTCACCCTTGCCTCACCTGCTTGAAGCACTGGGTTTGGTCTTCAGCTCAGCAAGGGCACAATACAGATGAACACCACACACACGCACGCACGCACACACGCACGCACGCACGCACGCACGCACACACACACACACACACACACACACACCAGGACTATTCTTGTTTCCTTCACACAGATGTAAAAAAACCCGAAGATGACCTGGTTTGGGGGTGAAGACCAACTCTGTGGAGTCAGATGGCCTGGGCTTGAATTTCAAAGGCCTTTGCCCACTAGTAGGATAGCCTGTGATCCCATTTGTGGAATGTAAGTAACCACCTCAATAAAATGACAGATAACCCTTACCTTATAAGGCTGCTGCAAGGATTAAATTAGATAGTGCACGTAAAATGCCAAGCACAATGTCAAGCCATAGAGAGAAGACTCAGTATGTATTAGGGATGATTACTCTCATAGCAAATAATAAGAACAGAAAAGAAAGTGGGCTCCAATCTGGGCAGACTGTGGAGGGGAAGGTGCCCTCCATGGGAGCGGGCTGGTCCAGAGATGTCTAAAGCAGCAGGAAACAATCACCCTTGGCCACACTGCCCAGAGGTAGCCGCCGTCAGCATTTTAACCCAGCTCCTTTCTGTGTGCTTAAAGAAATACTTGGGCTCACAGTGTAAATACAATGGCAAATCCTGGCATTCTTCATCTAATCTAATGTGTAAGTATTTCCCAGTATTATTAATACTTTGTATAAATGTTTTAATGTCACCATAATAGTCCACCATATAGAGGTAACATAATTGACAACTATTTCAATAGTTACCTCTTGAATCAAGTCCAAGTTTCTCTTCTCTCTCTCTTTCCCCCCCTCTTCCTTCCTCTCCAAGACCCAGAGAAGCCCAGTTCCAGATGGACTCAGCACTGAGAATGCTGAGCCTGTGCACCACAGCACACTCAGTACACAGATGTGGCCTGACAAAGGATGACAGGCCACACCTGGAGCCCCACCTTTCTCTACTCTTCCAGTTCTGAGAGAAAATCTATTTTCCATTGCTTCAGCCAGTTTGAATCTGAATTCTCTGTTCTATCCAAAAGCATTCTGCCTAATACCAAGGGAATATTTTTTTTCCCGTATTCTTGGACTACATTGCCAAATTCCTTTCCAAAGTATAGAAATTTACTCTCCTCATTAGCTGCCTTCAACAAATATTTAATTTCCTAAAATTCCAAGGCCACTGCTGAACGTTAAGAATATAGAAGCAAGCCAGGCCAGTGTGGTCCTGCCCTCCCACGGCCTCCAGTCCAGGAGGGGACACAGACAGTAAATAACTAATTATACCATTAAATATTTAATGATGGTTACGATAAGTGCTGAGGAAGAGGACAGAAGGCTCTAGAACCACTCTGGGGGAGGGGACAGCAGCTTTTGCAGCCCTGTTTTGCACAGAAGTGGGGTCTCCAATGGTCAGCCTCGACCTCTTAGCTGCCGTCTCAAGCAGAGTAGAAGAAAGCTACCACCTAAGACACGTTTCTCGGAACCCAGGACCCTCCTGCCTCTGTCCCAGCCCTGCTCCCTTTCTGGGGTAGCTGTGCCTCACAGGCTTTAGGACACTTTGCTTGATTGATCCTTTGCTCTCAGGCCTATTACCCTTTTCAAAAGGACAGAAAAAAGGGGGAAAAAATGAGGGTGGGAAAGGAAAGTCACCATTCTGGCCAGTGAGGAAGATGGTCCCCAGACAGCCGAAAGCAGTCACCTGGTCTCACTATTAGCATGGCTCCTGCCAGCCTAGAGAATTACGGCTGACAGCAGAGATGCGTCAATGCCTGGTTTTGCCTGCTTTGTAGCTATTGTAGCTATCTAGTGTGTTCTCACTCACTCTGTGCTGTATTCAGAGGCCCGGATTATATTTCTCCACCCTCTCCATCAACCTTGCACTAATGGAAAGTCCCCCTGGACTATGGCCTATGATGACCTCTTCTCTTTAGTTTTCAGCTCTGGTGCCAGTTTTCATGGTCTTATGGTGGAAGATGGGACAGGGCTTATCTGATATTGTGAATTTGCCAAGGTAAGACTCATTTGTTCCTTACAGTTCTTCCATGCGGTACTTTGTTATCTTCATACCATGGATGAGAAAACTGAACCTCAGACATAAAGGGACCTGCCTGTCCCTCCCTACTCAGCTAGGAAGTGCCAAGGTGTGGACTAGAACACAGCTTTCCTGTTTTCACAGAAAGGCAAGAATGCTCAGAGCACCCATCCTTCAAGCTCAGGGTTGGCCCTGGGTCTCTGGACTCTGAGAAGACACCAAGTGCAATGTGATGAGAATATTCTCTTTCCAACCATCTCCCCTCAGCTGGCAGGAGCATCTAAGGGCAGAACCCCTCCCCCAGATTATAGTACATAAGCAGGTGCTTGGCTGGTGAGCCTCCAGGATTCTTGAGAGTGTCACCTGAGGGGTGAGAAGGGATAGGATAAGGGACAGAATTCCTGACCCTGCCAACCTGTGTGCTCACATTTCCTCATGAATAATGAATAGAAGCACAAGCAGCTGGCTTGACATCCAGGACTCTGCACCATCCAGAGCTATTTGCTCATCTTCACCCTCCCAGGGATCACCCAGGGGACCTGGAGAACTGATAAATGTTTGGGTCCCCCAGCCTGCAGGCCATTTCCCAAGGTAGACCCAAGGCCCTGAGGCCTGACCGCTGCTTCAGGAACCCTCATAGAGCACCTGGGGAAGGTGGGTTAGGAATCAGGATGTATGATTCCAATTGGAACGGATTCCTTGTGTGGGCATCTAGGTCTTAGCTTCCTCATCTATGTGTTAAATAAAGAGATCAGATTAGGTGCACTGGAAAAATCCTGCTGCTGAGAAAGCTTAATCTGTGAGTGTAAGCAGCAGTGTAAGCACTAGGGATCTGACTCCAGTCTGGCTCTGGACATCCAGAGGTAAAGACAGAGATGGCCACTGGGTGATTAGGAAAAGGGATAGGAGGTGGGGATGAGGGCAGAGTGGTGAAGAAGCAGCAGGGCCTGGAATATGGCAGTCACATACTGATGGCTTTGAACAATTACTGACTCAATTACATTTGTTCCATGGAAAGTCACTTTACTGACCCAAAGTCATTTCTCCTGTCTCCAAGCATATCTGGACCAGTACATCAAGTAAGTACAAACTCTTCCATGACCTCACTGAACCACAGAGACAACTCTCTCTCTCTCTCTCTCTCTCTCTCTCTCTCTCTCTCTCTCTCTCTCATTCTCCTGATAACTCCCCTCTACTTCTGTGGCAGCAGAGGAAGTAGTTCTGCTTTATCCTCTGGGGACAAGGAACTACTGACTTCCCACCCACCCAAACTCAGGAGATGCCTTCTAAGCTCCACAGGAATCAATGAGTCCTCTGCCAGGGGCTCTCACTATTTTATGGGCTCTCCAACCCTCTCCTGATCCTGACAATAGCAGGTTCAGTGACCTGTCAGGTCCTCTGGGCCACCTGGTCTCTGTGATCATGAATCCAACCAACTTATGAGGCACCCAAGATGAACGAACACAGTCATCCACTCTTTCAACATGAAAGACCAAGAAATCAATCACAGAATGATGGATTGAAGCTGGAAGGCACTGAGACTCCTCCTATTTCTTCTAATCGCTGCACAGGGCAGACATCACTAGTCTATCTCTTTCCTTCAGAACTCAGAGTTGCCTTCAGAGTCCCTCTCAGCACAGCGTTCCAGCACCAGCTGACAAGAATGAGCTCATGAGCTAAAACTGACTTGCCATCTCTTTTCTGGCCTGAGCCTTTCATTTTGTGGATCAGGAAATCAAAGTCCAAAATGGAGGAGACACATTAAAGTTGATGGCAAAACCAGAGTTCCAGCCTGAATCTCCTAAATCTCAGGTTCCACATGACCTGTTGGGGGCCCCCCCTCATTTTTCACCTGGAAGAAAACCCCATATCACCAAAATGATGAATGTGAGCACAGAGTTCTGCATCCTAGGGGCTGTGCCCCTCCCAACAGTACTTGTGCAATGCATCACTTATGCTGAGATACCAATTTTCAGGAGAAGGTGCAGGCAATTGGGGAAGGCTCCCAGGATGGGGTGATATAAAAAAAGAGTCTGGAAAGGAAGAACTGAAAGAAGGGCTATCAAAGACATCAAGCCTCCAGGGCTTCTAATAGCTTGTAGAATAAAAAGACAGACTTTAGGGCTAGGGGTAGAGTGCTTGCCTAGCATGCATGAAGCCCTGGGTTCAATTCCTCAGCAGCACATAAATGGAAAAAGCCAGAAGTGGTGCTGTGGCTCAAGTGATAGAGCTCTAGCCTTGAGCAAATGAAGCTCAGTTCCCAGACCCTGAGTCCAAGCCCAAAGACTGACATTAAAGGAAAGACAGACTTTGGAGACAACTATGGAACTTGAATAAATCATACTTGAGTCTCTGTTTCCTCCTTCCTAAAACTAGCTCTAATCTGCCCTCTGGATTTTAATGTCAGACTGCTGAAGTCCTATATCTTTAAGATTTTTTAGAGATGGGGGTGGCAGAGCAGTGTACAAGGTCCTAGGTTCTATCCCCAGGACCACCCACAGAAAAGAACAACAATAAAACCCAAGATTAAATGCTAAAGAGCCTTAGACCTAGTTCCCTTTTTCCATACTCCATCTGACTAATGAAGTCTGTGTGTCTCCTGGATACCCTGGGACACGTCCAACAGCTGGGTGGGGGGGAGTGGGAGATACTCCTTACTTTACACCCAGCCAAGTGACTTTTCCCACCCATCACTCCATTTCTTTGAGCCTCTACTTCCTCTTTCTTAAGATGACCCTAATGGCCACCTATTCCCCACTGGACTCTCCCAGCTGGAGTGGGGCTCAGATGAGCCAATGAGGAGCAGGAGAACAGAATATTAAAAACACATACTCTGGAGGTAGACAGACTTAGCAAGAACCTAAATCTGCCCCTCCCAAGCCAGATGGAGGGCTTCTATACAAACCCCCATGCCCACTGCTCCTCATCCCGAAAGTGAAGATAACAATGCCTCAGAAGTGTTGGACAAAATACCAAAAAGTAAGGATTGCTATGTGCTCAATATCCAGTTGGGTGACCACATGGTTATTACTAACAATAGTGTCTTGTACATGGTTTTAAGAAAACCTGTCAAGGTGTTAGTTCTTTTCCTTTTTTTTTTTTTGGTCTGAGACCAGAACTTGAACTCAGTACCTGCTAGTTTCATTCATTGGATAAAGCTCTGACAACTGAGCCATGCCTCCAACCCCAGGTGTTAGTTCTTATTCACCAGATACTTCTGGGGAAGGCACAGAGTTAGCAGGATCACCCTACACTTCAACCCTAGATACCTGGGATAATATTGAGATGAGGGTCCCTGTGCTTCTCACTTGAGCTGTGCCATGTGGTCTCCAGAGGCCCTGCTAGAAGCACACACTCTCTCCCAGACGCTCACCTACACAAAGGCACACAGAAGCAGCCACAGGGGCAGATACAGACATGTAGACTCATATACGCATACATACCCACATACCCTATCTACGCTTGTCCTCTGCCCAGCAAAAGGGGTGACAAAAACCCCATCACTTCTGCGAGCAAGGAAGGGAGCTGTCTCACTCCAAGCCTGGCCTCTGGGCTGAGGCACACACCCACACCAGCTCCAAGCAGCTGCCTGTGTAAGCTTGAACACAAACCCACTCCCTCATGCTCTGCCCACCTCCAACCCCACCCACCCTCCGAAGCCCTCATCCCTGCCGGACTGGACAAAGGATCTCATCGGTGAGTACTGTGGTGAGGAGATGGGAAGGCTGGCAGGGAGCAGCTGCTGTCACCATGGCTACCAGCTGACCCACTTCTCCTCCACCCAGGCTGGCCTACCCAGCCCTAGTGAGGCAGTAATGGGCAGCTTTGGACAGGGTGGGCACTCTCTCATTGTATACAGGAGAAGGATAGCCATCTGAAGGTGTGGTGAGGGACTGGGAAGCCCAGTCAGGCCGGTACTGTATGGGAAGGCCACAGGTAAGAGGAGCAGGCTACCTGCAAGGGCCTGTGTTCTCCAAGTATCCTGGCCTCTGGCTTCAGGGAGCCACATGGGCCCCAGAAACATCATCACTTTCGGTCCTCAGTAGACTCCCTCAGGAGCGGGATTGGTTAAGCCCCACTCTGTGTCTTCAGACTCCAAAGACTCAGGCACATGCAAGGAGATAGCAGATTCAGGACCCCGGGAGCCCTGTTTCCATTTCAGAGCAAAGTTCTTAAAGGCAAGACCTATCTTTTACCTCCATGGAAAAGCACCAGGAGAGGCCAGGCCTCCTTCCAGGATAGAGCTGTTCTTTGTACTTTCATCCAGCGAGGGGGTCTCCTAAGGACATAGCTTTGTGTCCTTCCTCAGACCAGAGACTTAGAGGAACAACACCATCTTCAGAGTGCTGGGTCTTATGAAGAGATGGCTTACAAGCACAACAAACCTCACAGGCTTGATACCTCCCACAGCTCCCCAGTTTCTTCAGGGAAAAGGATCAAGTTCTACCTACCTATGGTTTTAAGCCCATGTGAGCCAGCCCCTGACTTACCCCAAGTCTCACTTTCTCCGGTCTCTTGTCTATTAGAATCCAGGCCACACTTGTTTCTTTTCATCCCTTAGAATGTGGGAAAGTCTCTATTCTGCCTGGATTGCTCTTCTGCAGCCTAGCCTCATGACCACGTCCCAAGAACCTCCACCCTTGTCTGGCTATTTTCTACTTTTCCTTGAGTCCTCATTTAAAGGTCATTTCCTAGGACAGTCTTCCTAGGTAAGTTGTGTCCCCTCTAATGCTTCTGTAGAACTCTGATAATGATCCTGGCATTGAATTAGTTCCCTCCAACCAATAAAATATCAAGGTCCTAACCCCCAGTACCTAGAAGTAGCCTTATTTGAAAGTAGGGTCATTAAAGATGTGATTAATTGAAATCATCCTGGAGTAGGGTTCCTCCCTAACCTAGTGAGTGTCCTTATAGAGAATTGCCATGAAACAGAGACCAAAGAAGAACACCACTGTGACAAGGGAAGCAGATATGGGAATGAGGTCTCCACAAGCCAAGGAATGTCAAACATCAACAGCTGCTACCAGAAGTCAAAGGAGATGCTCAGAACTGATTTTTACCTTATAGCCCTCAGAAAGAAACAACCTACCAACACCTTGAATTCAGGTTGAATTCAATTGAGCATTGCTTGGGAGTTTGTGAGAAATATAGAATCTCAAGCTCCACCTATGAACTGTAGGATAATGAATGTCTGTTGTTTTGAGCCACCTATTTTGTGGTATCTTATTAAAGCAGCTTAGGAAATAGATGCATTACTGTTGATAACCTGCTCAAGGCCTGTCTCCCACCTTCTCCCTCTCTGGCTGTGAGCTGCTTAAAAATAGGAGGTGTGTTGTCTTCTTCACCCTAAATCCCTAGAGCCTGGCACACAGCACGCCTCTGCCAATATTTGTTGAATGAATGAATGGCAAGCAAAAACTACTAACAGTATTTATAGTTGGATAGTAGAATCGTGAGTCATTTTAGTTTCTTCATGTGACATATTGTGTTTTCTAAAAGTTGCTACTTTAGAAACTGCATTAATCCTATAATAAAGAAGAAACAACAATACATTTTTTTCTTTTCAAAACATATACTAAATAACAGACATTTCCATGAATGTCCATCTGTGAACAGGGGAAAGTTCTGCTGCAGGCCTGCTAACTGCTTTTTATTGATTAATTGATTCCTCCTCATGTTGCTAGAATGCTTTTCCAAGTCTGATTTACAGAGCTTGAGCTCTGACTCCAGGCAAGGTACACATCCTTCTTGGCCATCTCCACCATTCACACCCTCTCAGAGCCTGTGACATCCGGCCAGATGTGGCACCTACCACCTGATGGGCTTCTAAACTTGACACCTAAGAAGACCACCCACTTTAGAAAAAGGTCATAACCAAACAGAAGCAAAATATACTGACTTCAATGAACACATTATCCAGAGGTTCTCAAACTGCACTGAAGACCTGGTAAAAATACTGAAAACCTGATTCTGTTGATAATAGGTGGAGCTTGAGATTCTGTATTTCTCACAAACGATGAGCGATGCTCATGCTAGTCCATGGACCACCAAAGACAATGAGAAGAAAAGACAAAATACTCTGCTTGGCTGGACACTGGTGGCTCACACCTGTATTCCTACCTACACAAAAGGCTAAGATATGAGGATCACAGTTCAAAAGCCCACCCAGGCAGAATTATCCATGAGACTCTAATCTCCAATTAACCAACAAAAAGCCAGAAGTGGAGGTATGGCTTGAGTAGTAGAGCAGCAGCCTTACTGGTATACTCTGAGTCTCATTCTCTCTCTCTCTCTCTCTCTCTCTCTCTCTCTCTCTCTCTCTCTCTCTCTCTCTCTCTCTCTCTCTCTCTCTCTCTCACACACACACACACACACACACACACACACACACACACACACACACACACACACACACACACACACACACACACACACACACACACACACACACACACCTCTCTGCTTGTTCTACAGAAAGGGTGAACTCTTCAGGATGGAGGAGACCAGAGAAAGCAGTATGAAGACGCATACTGAAGTGCAATGCAAAGATTTGGAGAAACAGAGACAGCTCTGCTAAACAGTGGGAACTACTAGGAAGGTTCAGAGGGCAAAGGGCAGATTCAGAGGCTGAAGAATATAGCCCTACAGTCAGAGCAAGAGGGGAATACAACTACAAAAGATGGGGCTGGAAAATGATGCTGGGAGCAGCCAAGGAAGGGTATCTTTAATCCTGTAGGAGTGAAATCTGGCAAGATTTAGTATAATGCTTTACAGGGATCAAGCTGACAGTGAGTGAACAACCAGAAGACAGCTGACAGTAGGAAGAGCAGCCAAGAAGCTGCTGCTATAGCCACACAGGTGGGAAGGGCTACACTGCTGACATGGCTGTGTGAAGAGGAAATGGTAATTGGGAGTCATAAGTGGGGCTAATGCTGCCCAGAGGTGGTAGTGATGGAACGAAGTTGGGAGGAGGGGGAAAATGGGATCCCAGGTGATTTATAGGAAGGACAGGGCTACGAGGCAGTATTGGCAGGACCTGAAGTCCCAGAGGGGCTAAACCTGGCTTAAAGGGAAGATGAGTCTCCATTTTAGTCATGACACATTTGAGATAAAACTGCAGATTTTGCCTGGAGGCGTTGGGCAGGTAGCAGATCCACTAGCTCAGAGAGCTATGTAGGTAGGCAGGAATTGAGTGTGTTCCCAGAAGGAAAAGTAGGGTGTGAACAGGAAGTGAAATGCCCAGAGGAGAGTGGCATCTAGGGGTGAACCTGTCCATACAGGTGAGGACAGGTTGTGAGGTAATACAGCTAGAGGTAAGAGGAAAATAGAATCTGCTGAAGGAGGAAAAATCAACTGTTCTAGTACTGACAGAATGCCATGGACATACAGATGGATGGTCTGGCAATCCTACCACACCTGGATATGGGGACCAAGAAGAGGCCTGCCTTGGGGCAGGAAAGAGACACAGGGGCAGGAAAGGCACAGGAAAGCACAGGCCCGAGGAGCACAGCTTAAGTGGAAAGCTGGTGCAAATGAGGGCTGGAAACCTTGGGAAAGTCTGGGCTCCTGCAGGATCCCAAAGGGCCTGGCACTCCCAAGCACTTATGCCAGCTGAGCTCTAACACAGGAAGGGCAACCTCCGTTCCTCTGTGCACACTCCTGTGCATGCAGAACCCTAGGGCAGCACAGAAATAATGAGGGAAGAGGTTCTTTTGGTTTGGAGGAGGACATGGTTGGTGGGTGGGGACAGGGTCTGCTAAATAGTTCTGACTGGCCTTAGATTTGCTATGGTTGCCCAGTCTGGCCTTGAACTCAGGATCCTTCTACCTCAGCCTCCCTAGTGCTGGGATTACAGAAATACACTATCACACCCCTGCTCAACCATCAGACTTTGAATCAAAGCTCATAAGTACTTAATTTGCCATCTAGTTAGGACATATTTTAGAGGAAGGGAGAACTTACTCACCATCATACCAGGACTAGAGGCAAATGTGTAAATGAGGTCCACCCCAGGCAAAGACAGCTATAAGGCCACCCTAGCCCTCAGGGTTACTAGATCCCAATAGTTACCCATTTGGTTCTTCTGCTCCCTCTTTCTAGGTGGGGTGGGGGAGCTGACAGAGCAGGGTAGGGACAGACAAGGTTTTTCCTTTTTTTTTTGGGTCCGGTAGTAGGGCCTGAACTCTGGGCCTGGGCACTGTCCCTCAGCTCTTCAGCTCAAGGCTAGCGCTCTACCACTTGAGCCACAGCGCCACTTCCGGCTTTTTTTTTCTTTTTGCTTATGTGGTGCTGAGGAATCGAACTCAGGGCCTCATGCATGCAAGGCAAGCACTCTACCACTGAGCCACCTTCCCAGCCCATAGACAGGGTTTTTCTGAGGGTAGAAGTTTTGCAGAAGGTGTTGGCCACCGGGACAATGACTCTCTCTCCCTGGCAGACTCTCACCAGAGCAACTGAAGCCTCCGCCAAGGTGGTGGCAAGGCAGCACCAAGGACAGCAGTCAGCGCTCACTAGCTCCCGCCCTCCCCTGCCCTCCCAGGGACGCCATGAGGCTGATCAATATTTCATAGGGGGAAGGGGCTCCAGTTACCCGCCCCGCGCCAAGCCGGAAGGCGCCGCTGTGCCCGCTGCCTGCCCGGGGGGACCCTCCTTGGGAAGCCAGCACAGTTGTAACCACCCAGGCACATACACCACCTCCCTGGAGCAGAGGCTCCCTGCACCTTCTCCAGCCCTGGTCCCTTTCCAGGCATGCCACCCACCTTCACTCAGCCACTCAGGCAAACCACAGGCGCAGAACAAAGACAATCACATACACAAAACAACAGGCACACACCACACCCTAGACAGGGCATTCAGACACACACGCAGCACGCGCGCGCGCGCGCGCACACACACACACACACACACACACACAAACGGCATTACAGACACACATTACACTAAGATGTAGTGACCACAGACCCGTATGTATGTTGCAGACAGGAGACCTTTACCACACACACACACACACACTCTCTCTCTCTCTCTCTCTCTCTGCAGGAAAACTCCCTTTGAGAACCTCAGAACTATCATGTGTGGATGCATTCATCACAGACATGCCACACATGCATGCATGCATGCATGGACTCATACATGTGCACACACATGAGCCTCCATAGAGTCTGTCATTCACTATGGAACCATAAGCACTCCCTACCCTGCCCAGTCCAGTGTCCCACTATGAATGAGACTAGGCTGGGGGCACAGAGGGATTCCTCTTGTCTTGCTTCTCTGCTTCTTGGGGCCTGGTGGTGGGCCCTATAGTGAAATGTGCTATGTACTCTACAGCCTCCTGGGGTCTGCTGCCTAGTTCCCCAGGGCAAGAAGTCAACAGCACAGCGAGATGAGGGAAAGGGTGAGGGAGAACAGAACAGAGACCTTTGAGAGTCTAAAGCCTCTCAGCTTTGCGGGCCCGAGGCCCTAACCTTATGAGCATGAAGCTCCAGAGACTGCCTCACCCTTCCTTGTGGCTCCCAGAGCCTCAGTGCTCCCTGGGACTCCAGGCCTCTAGGAAGCCCCAAGGCCTGTGCTGTGCATGGGGACTAGTCAGATTGTAAAGTTGGCGGTCCTGCTCACCTTAGTAACATCCCAATCCTAGCCTCAGAGATGTGAGCACATCCTACTCTAATCCAGACACCCCAACTTAAGCAGCCCCTTCTTAAACAGGTTGTTGGGACCATCACACAAACTCTTCTGATTACAGGATGTTGATGGAAAGATTCTCCAAAAGACACCCAAGCAAGGGCTGGCTCAGTAGCAGAGCATGTGTCTAGAATGAAAGGAAGAAAGAAATGGAGGAAGAAAGGGATGGAAGAAGGGAGGAAAAAGAAAGGAAGGAGAAAGGAATAGAGAGGTGTGAAAAGGAAAGGTGAAGGGAAGAGAGAAAAAAGGAGAGGGAGGAAGGGAAGGAGGAAGGGAAGAAGGAAGGGAAGGAGAGAGAGAAGGGGAAAAAAGAAACCCAAGCCAGGGTACAGGGAAGCAAGCTAACAGAAGGGACAACTTCAAAGTAATTAGGTCAGTGGTCCACATCCGTGGCATTTGTTACGCCACTTGCAGTTTTGTACTATTCACATAATGCCGTATGCCAAACTATCCCTCCTGCCAAACTCCACACACCTCAACTGCAGATTATTTATTATCTTTAAATTGACACTTTTAACTCAAACATATCTTTTTAAATAGCATCTGTGTTACTTCTGTAAACAGAAAGCATGAAAAACATTTACTAAGTAGAAAATGGCAGCAAACTACAGAAGGAAAAAAATAAAGCTATATGATTACATTTTAGCCACGTGGAGTTGCCAATCAAAGCTCTCAGATGTAGCTGAGATCTCTCTGTTCACAAATGGAGGGTAGGCGTGTTGGGAAGTTGTGAAAGACACAAGTGGTTATGCAGACACTTCTTTCCTGGGACAACCTTGAGCTTGCTAGACTAGACTAGAAAGGGAATCAACTTCTTCACAATGGGAGCAGATGTTACACCGTGGCAGGTCCAAGAGCTCCTGAAGCCCTTTTGAGTCCCACTGAGAGTACTGTATACTCCAAATGCTTGGATGCTCACTTGCCTTGCTCATGTCTTACAGGAACTGGGCACCATGGCCAGCTGGCACCCTGTTGCTACTACTCATGCTATAATAACAATTTTGTAAAGTGTTTGGTCTTTTCCTATTTACAAATTGTCACCACAGCTCTCATCTAATAGGAAACTCCTAGCAGGAATTATCTTGTCCATTTTTTTTAATGAGAAAAATAAGGCTCAAAAAGAGAGAATTGGGTGCTGGGAATATGGCTTAGTGGTAGAGTGCTTGACTAGCCTGCATGAAACCCTATGTTCTATCCCTCAGTACCATATAAACAGAAAAGGCTGGAAGTAGCATGTGGCTCAAGTGGTAGTGTGCTATAGCCTTGAGCAAAAGAAGCTCAGGGACAGTGCCAAGGTCCTGAGTTCGAGCCCCGGGACTGGCAAAAAAGACAGAGTGAGAGAGAGACAGAGAGACTTGGCCACAGACACATACCTACACAGGATAGATCCATGAATAAGAGGCTTGACCCCTCTCCATGCCTTTCCTACTTGTTTCTGCCTGTTTTATAGGCAGGAACCTTTGCTCTGGGCTGGCCCCTGTGCTGGTTAGTGGGGAAAGAAGGCAGGTGGAAACCTGGTATCAGCTTGTGGGACTCATAATCCCAGAGAGCAAGTAAGTAGCCAAAATTTAAAGTTTTCATTCTTGAGTCACACAGCTGTGTATCTCTGGTCTATAAACACCACCTTTTTGAACCTCAGTTCCCTTTTCTGTAAAATAAGGATGGAAGGATTATATGGAGCAACAGATGTGGCCAAAGGAAGTGCTCAGAAAAGGATTATTCTCAGAAAAGTACAAAGAAGAGAATCGATAGAAGAATGATTGACTGGTGGGAGGTGGGATGGGCAAGGTATGGTTTGTCACAGAGGAAGGGGGATGAAGTAAGTCTTAGGAGAGTAAAAACAATTTAGCAGTGAAAACTATTGAGATTTCTCATGCTTTTTTCCTTCTTGCGCTCCATTCCAAAGAAAGGTAAGGAAATTTAGGGTTTTCTCCCCACCTCTCTCTGTCTTTGTGTCCCTCCCTCCCTTTCTGTAAATTACACATGACAGGTTCTTCAGAGTCTGTTTTGGCCACTGTTAGCTCACGAAGAGTCCTCTTTAAGTCAACTCCAGTTCGCTTTTCTCCAGGTGCTGTCCATATGGAAAGCAGGGACTCAGACCCACCTGCCTGTAACACTTTACACTCTAAGGGCTCCAGCAGTTGTCTTTTAAAGTATTTGTACAACTACCAAAGACCTTTTCCTTGAGGAGGGCATCAATAACCTGTTCACATGTCTAACTTTGCACCTCTTCCCAGAAGGCTGACGTTGATTGGCCAGGGGTGGGCACCTGACTCCCTCAGAGCCAATCAGATCATCTCCTGGAAGTTTGGGATTGTATCTGTGTTCTAACTCTGCATGTGGCTAGAACTCAGGGTCACATGCAGAAACTATGTACCTTGGTGCCTGAGAATACAGAGAACTCTAGTGAGACAGAAAGACAAAGATGTCCAGCAGGGTGCGGAAAATGACTGATTCAAGTTCTCTTCACCTTCCACGTTCAAAGGGCTAGCCTTTCTGAGGCTAACCATTTTCCTTCCACTTGATTCCCAGCAATCTTGTATGTCCTTGTAATAAACCTTTATTACTGCTGCTGGTTTGAGTGGGTTTCTGTATACAAGCAAAGACCTAATTAGGACCGGTGAGAAGCTGGGAGCTGGAGACACAAAGATGAACAATCATGACCACCACCACCCCCTGGCAAAAAAATCACTGTGTTTGCGCTGGAACCCAGCTTAGCAGAAGACAATGAGCAAGAGATGTAGGCTCTGCACAGATGTGGTAGAGGGAGGGCTGCCTAACTGCCCAGGAGAAGAGAAGGGCTCCACTCAGGCTTCACAGCAAAGGCTGAGCTGATTTTAGAGAGGAAAGGATGTTCTGTAGAAACAAAGGAGGTGTGGGGAAGCATTCCAAGCTGAAGGAACAGCAAGTTGAGGTACACAGAGGCAACAAATAGCCTAATGTGTTAGAAGGAACTGCCAGGTGTTCAAAGTAGGCTGCGGAAGCAAGGGAGATGGGGCTGGACAGAGAATTGGGCCCAGATCATAAAGAGCTTTGAATATCATGATAAGAAGCAGAGGCCCTTTCCTGTCAGCAATGGGGAGCTATTGAAGTATTTTAAGTAGCAGGGGGTGACAGGGTCAGTTCTATGTTTTCGGAAGATCGCTCTGGGGCTGTATGAAGAAAAGACTAGAAAAGGCAGGCCTGGAGCCACACAGGCCACTTAGGATGCTGCAGGATGACACACCTGTTCTCTCATTCGCCCCAAATTCACTGTGTACCTACTATGTGCTGGGGTAAGGCACCGGGGTGGTTCTGTTCTGAACCACAGAATATACAGGCAAGCAAGAGAAAGAGATGATAAGAAAACAGTTCAAGTGAGCAAATGTCATGAAGAAGTAAAAGGCTCTATGGAGAGGTGGTATTTAGTTCCTGGTTTTTAGGCTTCCCTGTGGATACAAGGGAAATGACAAGAACAATGCTGGAGCTGGTGTTCATGTGAAAGATAAGCAGGAATCAGCAGAGCCCCAGGAAGGGGCATGCATTCCAGTATCAGGGACAACACTAGGTCTTACAGGGAATGGTGGAAGGCAACATAAAAGGGTAGTCAAGGACCAGAACATACAGGACTTTGGAGACTGCGTCAGTGAGTTTGGATTTTATTCTAAAAAGTCCTGGAAGTCTTACGCAGGGAAATGACACAACCAAACATTTATCTTTAGAAGACTGCTCTGGCTACAGTGTGAAAAAAAAAAATGAAACCAAGTGTGGCAAGAACGGAAATGTAAGGAGCTCAGGTAAGAATCTATTGCCCTTATTGTTCTGGTGAGAGGTAACAGTGGTCTGGAAGGGGCAGGAAGGGTCCAGAGACTCTAGAAAGGTATGCAGGGGAGCTAACAGGACTTGCTAGGCTTGGCTGTAGGGTGTGGGGGCGACGAGAGGGAGGCATCCAGGAGAAATTCCAGCTTCCAGCTTGAGCAAGTGGGTGGGTGACGGTGATAGAGATGAGCTGGAGACCCTGGAAGCAGAGCAGGTGTGGGTGGTGGACCTGCATCTGATTGTCTGTGTCCAGGATGCACTTAGACTTGCAGATCCTAAACCCAGAAGAGATCATTAACGTCATGGTAAATGAAATGACCTAGAGGGTGGTGAAGGATGCAGAAATGCAGTGGGAAGATGGCTAGGAGGTTAGCTCTCATGCGCCATGGGATAAACAGGACCTGAGGCGTGGGGATGTGTGTGAAATGACCAGAGGCTCTGAGCTTAGCAAATCAGAACTAGGAAACCCAAAGGTTTCCTTCACTCAGTCTCTGCAGACATCTGACTTTAGATCCTCAACTCCAGCCTACCCTCAGCACAAACCTTCACAGCTATAAGACTCTCCCTTCTCCCTCTACACCTCTTCTCACAGAGCAAAACCAAGTTCTTCAGGACTAGCTTCAGATTTATCCTTGTCCAGGTGCAGGCATGCTTTCTTCCAATTCGTGGGTTTTATTTGTTTGTGCCCGTACTGGAGCTTGAACTCAGGTCCTAGGCATTGTCCTCCAGTTGTTTGTTTTTGAGGGTTTTTTTATTTTGTTTTGTGCTCAAGGTTGGCACTCTTACTACCTGAGCCACATCCATACTTCCAGCATTATGCTGGCTAATTGGAGATTAGGGTCTCAAGGACTTTCCTGCCATGACTGGTTTTGAACCACGATCCTTAGACCTCAACTTCCTAGGTAGTTAGTATAACAGGGCATGAAGAAGTGGCACTGGAAGTGGCGCTGTAGCTCAAGTGGTAGAGCGCTCGCTTTGAGCTGAAGAGCTGAGGGACAGCGCCCAGGCCCAGAGTTCAAGCCCCACGACCGACAAAAAAAAAAAAATAAAAAAAATAATAATAATAATGAAGATGAAGAAGTGGCACTGTGACTCAAGTGGTAGAGCACTTGCCTTGAGATAAAGAGCTGAGGGACAGTGCCCAGGCCCAGGGTTCAAGCCCCACGACTAACAAAAACAAAAACAAAAAACAGGGCATGAGTCACTGGCTCCTTGTTCTTGACTCCAACTTGCCACTTTTACCTCTATGACTTTAGCCAAATAACCTTAATTTTCTCAGCTAGACCATGGAGACATCTCTACCACAGACCCACATCTTAGGGCTGCCCAAAGAAAAACATACAAAGCACTTCATAGACAACTGGTAGACAATATGTACTAAATAACAGTTTCTGTATTCGCATCCTATCCACCTCCAGGCCCTCCACTGTCCATGTCCTCTGCTTGGGATCTATTTGTAGGTCTGTACTTCTGGCTTCTCCCTTCCCCTCCCTGATTTGTAGGCTGTGTAACAGACAGCCTATTATAAGAACAATTGTTTTTTAAAAAACTATTAAGACTTTCAAGACAGTGACAGTAGAAAATTAAGTATGGGACCCTTCTAAGGGCAGGGCCCTGTATGATTCTAAATTATACTCAATCTCCAACCAGCTCTGGGCCTAACCCAGGGTAGGTGCCAGCTCTCACACAATGGAGTAAAAGTGCCAACTGATATTAGGGATTTAGGATTTCCATCCAGAATTGCATTAATCATTCTTTTAAAGAGGTTAACACTGGGGCTGGGAAGGTGGCTCAGTAGTAGAGTGCTTGCTTTGCATGCATGAGGCCCCAGAAGGGGCACTGTGGCTCAAGTGGTAGAGTGTTAGCCTTGAGATGAAGAGCTGAGGGACAGCGCCCAGGCCCAGAGTTCAGGCTCCATGACCGACAAAAAAAAAAAAAAAGAGGTTAACAGTGATACCATTTTATAGCTGAGAACATTAAAGTTCAGATCCAGGTATGCCTTGCTCATGAACTGCAGAGCAAGGATGTGAGAACACAGGCCAGCCCTGCCTCTTACTCTCCTCTGCTTCCCCAGGGAGGTTGAGAAAACCTGGCCCCAAGGGCTGAGCTTTATCAACAAGGCTGAGATGCAGCTCATCCCTGAGAGAGGGAGCTGGAGGGACTAGGATCAGCCCTCTCCCTCTTGGGGAGAGGCACATAAACAAGTGCTCCCTGGGTGCCACAGGGTCGGGGTAGGAGAAGGCAAAAGGTCACCATCAAGGCTCTGCCTAAGCCATAGATCCCAGCCCACAAGCTGGAAATCTGACTCTGCTTCTCTAATGATCCTTTAAGGGCTGACAGTGGCTTCAGGATAAATTCCCAAGACTCTCATATCCTGCTAGATCAGACTGGTCCAGTCTGGCCGTCCCTAGACCTGTCCACACCTTCTCTTCCTCTCCCACCATGCCAGGCATATTTTCACCACCACCTGGGCCCTAGACACACACTCCTCCCTCCCTTCCCTTATCCCCGATTCATTTTGCTTCTCTCTATTCTTTTCTTCTCTTCCTTTTTCTTGCCTTCCCTCCCTCCCTTCCTCTTTTCCTCCCCCCTCTTTCCCTCCACTCTCTTCCCTCCCTCCCTCCCTCCCTCCCTCCTTCCTTCCTTCCTTCCTTCCTTCCTTCCTCCTTTCTTTGTGGTACTGGGATTGAACCAAGGGCCTCTCACATGCTAGGCTAAACACTCTACCATTTGAACTTCACCCTCCAGCTTATCCCAATTTCTCTGCCTCCTCAGGTTCTTGGCATCTTTCATGCCTCAGTTAAAATTCATCTTCTTCAGAAAGCCCTTCACACACCCTAGGGGATAGGAAGCACCTTCAGTGATCAGTTCCAGGGCCTCCCTGAGCCCCTCCTTTTAATGCTTGTCATTTGTGCAACTACCTGGTCTGGGCTATGAATGCCAACTCCACGAGGACAGGGGCTACCTGGTTCACAGAATTTGGTACCTCAGTGGTACCCAGTGGGCTGATGCACCCTCCAGAAACAAGATCAGAAAGACCTTGCACTCTGTCTCCCTTCTTGCCACTCTCTCCAGCCCTCCTTTCTAGTCCAGGTATCTTAAGCTCAAGCTGTGAAGATCCTAAATTTGTAAAGGGAAGAGAACACGTGTGTGTGTGTGTGTGTGTGTGTGTAAGAGATGCATAGGTTTGAGTGTGTGTGTGTGTGTGTGTGTGTGTGTGTGTGTGTGTGTGTGTGTGTGTGTGTGTTCTACCTGTGAGTCCTGGGCTGGAACTATTTGTGTGGCTACTCCATTTAATCACCTAATCATCTTCTTTCCAGTTGGGGTAGACCAGTATGGGTGTAAATTATTCCTGCCTTCCAGAGGAGAAGAAGCTGTAGACTTGAGGCCTGATGTGATAACGGTTAGAAAGTGGAAGATTTGAACCCTAGTCTGTCTGATGCCTAAGTATGTCATCTCTTCTCTGCCCCAGACCCAAACCCCCTGTGACCCACCACTCCTAGCCAGGTCACCTCACTGCAGAGAACAGCTCATTCTAACCCACACCCTCCATCTACACACCCTAGCCCACAAAGCTCCTGTCAGGCCAGCATCTGCCAGCATGGGAGACACTCGGCTGTGTAAGAGGCTATGTTGACATCACCCCTCCCTTGGGTCAGCAAAATGCCATTGTGTGAAAAACTCCCCAGATCAGCCAAACACAAATGGAGGAGGCACCCCAATGGCAGTAAAATGCCAGTAGAGGAGGCATACTCTGCACCCCAAGTCAGCAGAATGCTGACAGGAGAGATACTGCCACAGTCAGCAAAAGGCCAGGGTGAGAGACACTTTTCTTCACCTCCTCTGCCTGGGCCTATCACATGGGTGGGGTGTACAGAGAGTCTTCCCAGGTGGGGCCCCTGGGATGGGAGGAACTCCTTGGGCTGCTGTTGCCTGGGGGAGAAGCCTGTGGCTAGGGAGTGGGGGCAGACTCAGGTGAGAGTTCTCACATGGCACTAATGAAATCAACCACCAGCCTGCCCCCCCCCCTTCCCCAGGGACCCTCCAGGCTCCAGCTGATGCAATGCCCAGGCTGGGTAATTGTTTTCTTCACTCCTTAAAGGGCCAGCTGCTGTTACAACTGCAGACATAACCCAGACCCCCAGACAGACAGACAGACAGACAGACAGACAGACAGGCACACACACACATCCTCAACCCCCAGAGCTCAGCACCTGGGCAGAGAAAGGTGGAGCCCAGAGAGTAGCAGCATCCAGTATAGGCTCTGCAGAGTAAAATCCAATTAATGTTCGGCAAGCAAGGAGGGAGAGAGAATAGTAAAGACAGTGACACAGACCACATGCCCCAAGGGAAGAGAACATAGTCCCTGCTGGGTCCTCAGCTCCTGGTTCCTGCAACCCTTCCTCAGCAAGCACTTGGCATACGGCTATTTGTAGTTCAGCAGTTATCCACTGAGCTCTCCTGCATGCCTGACACTGGCTAAGCAGCTCAAATCCATCATTTCATTTACTCCTAGTAGGTAGGTCTGTTTAGTTAAGAGAGGCTCAGAGAGGGGAAGCGATTTCTTTAATAGCACACAGCCAGAAAGTGGCAGAACTTGGATTTGAAGCAAGGTTTAGTAGACTCTGGGCTTCATAACCTGCAAAGGGTGGGATAAGTGTAGATCCTCAGGAAGTCTGTGAGTCAGGCAGAAGTAGGAAAGCGATCCATTATCCCTAAATAAACTCCAAAGGGCCTGGTGTTTGGTTTAGGCACATGTTGTGTGGACCTCCTCCCCAGAAGACCCCTACCCAATCAGAGAATGCCCCATTAGCTGCCCATAAACCCAAGGGACAGTTGGCAGTTACACGATCATAGACTAATTGGTGGTTGGCAGCAATAATGGAGATGGCATTTAACTCATTGATGACCAGGCCCAACCCAGAAAGGCCCCTCTCCCACCTTGGCCCCAAACGCAGAGATCTTGGGAAGTCATCATGGGTAGAGGCCAGGATCTAAGGGTAAAGGAATAGCTTTCCTCCTCATTTTCAAACGGCATCTCTGGGTCCAAGGTTAGATGTAACATTCACCCATGCTCCAGGCCCTGAAGGACTACATTCGAATTGCCCCTGGCTAGGGTTGCCAGCCAGGGCCCCTGGTTCTCTTGCCTTAGGTTAAGTTATTGCCCACCTCAGTCAAGGGCCATAGGAGCCATGGACTCTTGTTGAACTTACAGGCCCAGTACACTGAAAAGAGACACACATGCCCCAGGACTGGGCTATCCCGAGGTGGTGATGGTCCTCACACCAGGAGGCTAGCCCCATGAATAAGAGGATGCCCAAGTCGCCCATGAAGAATCTTGCCAAGCCTCCCTGAACGCTGGACTCTCCACCATGCTATCCACCAACTATCTTTTCCAGCTTCCCAGAAGCCCCCTCTTTCCAACCTAAGGCTGGAGTGAGCACCACCCTTTCCTTTCACGGAGTGGAGGGGGTGGTGGGGGAATCTCTAGGTACCACAATGGTGGGTGTCACGTTGGAAGGAAGGCAAAAGTGGCCACTTCTCAGCCAGGGCACAGGCAGGAAGGGAGAAAGGCAGGCTGCTTTCCAGCTCCCTTTCCAGGAGGGATGTTAAGCACTTTCCAAAAATGCCATGCGAGGTAATGCTGTTGAAGACAAGGGCCCCAGGTGCTCGGAGCATCAGCCAAGAACTCAAGACTCTGGGGCTCCTACCCCATTTTCCAGGCTTTCCTCAAGCACCCCATGACACCCCCGCCCGGTACGAGCCCCCGCCCCAGAGCGACCACACGCCCCGAGCTCATCCTTGGGCCCCCGCCCCCCAGATCCCGCACGTTCGCATCCCTACGTGGCTTCTTCACCGCCTGAACCCCTCTGGCTCCGCTGTCCCCCCCCCCGACCGCAGCCCCCTCCCCACGCCCACTCCCGGGCCAGCAAGGCCTTCCGACTTACCTGGAGGTGGGGCCGGGGTCCCGGCAGGGTGGGGGGCTCGGCAGGCCTCCGCAAGGCGGGGCAGGTGCTGCCCCGGGATCCCGCCCCGCGGACTCGGCGGTAGGCGCGGCCCGGCCGCAGGCGGGCACCGACTCCGAGGGGGTAGGAACGAGGGGCGGGGAGGGGCGGCGACACACTCACGGGGGCATCGCCCACCCCCGGGCCGGGCAGCGCTCTCCGCCCGCCTGCGTTGCCAGCTCCGCAGCCGCCACCGTTCTCAGTCGCCGCCGGGTGCAAAGCCCAAGCCCCGGCTGGCGGGAGGCGAAGAAGGAGGCGGGGCCTGTGGGGCGGGGCCTCTGGCCTGAGGGCGGGGCTACCGTGATAGGGCGGGGCACACGGGGGCCGGGTCTGGGCAGTGGGCGGAGCCTCGGCAATCCAGCCTCGTTGGGGCGACCTAGGTGGAGGAGGCCTCCAAAAGGTACGCCTGTAAGAAGCAGGAACTGGAGACCTCTCAGCCTCTCCCTGTGCCTACGGCGCTCCTGCCTCTGCCTAGCCACCCTCCACGATCACTCCTGCCATCTGATCTCTCTGATCCTTCCTTGTCTTTGGGACACCTCCCAGGACCTAACTGGCATTATTGCGCCCCCTGCTCTTTTCCTGGACCAGGCCCAGAAACCTCAGAAGATGAGAGAAAGGGAAACAACTGACAACATGTCCATCTTAAAGAAGACAAAATGGAAGCTCGAAGAGAAGAAAAGATTTGCCCATATGCTGCTGGGAAAAGGAAGAATTACTTTTACAAGATCCCCTTCAGAGAGTAAGGGAGTCTCGAGTTTTGCCCTGTGACCTAAGTTAACCTACTCTCCCCCTCCTCACGCCCCGCCCCCCCCACACCTAAAGTTTATCAACCCTGCGGCTATTTTGCTCCCAGGGGACATTTCACAATGGCAGGAGACATTTTTTTTTATTTTCTCCACCTGAGAAGTTTTTCCTGGCATCCAGTGAGAAGAGATCCTAAAGGATAAACAAGCCAACCCCCACCCTAAAGAATTATCAATTTCAAAATATCAATGCACAGGAGGCCCTGCCATGTGCAGAGCCTAGTGCTGGGTCCCCTAGCTGGGCACCAGTAAAGCTGGGGCTCCTAAATTTATTTACCTATGAATTAAAATGTTATCCAATCTACAACAGAGGCAGATCTGAGGTTTGTATGGTAGAACAGTTACTTTGGATCAACTAGTGGAGTTACATTAGGGGAGGCAAGATGAGGACCAGGAGAGTATCTGGAACAGTGGTGGGAATGAACGGTTGGGAGGGCTGGCAGAGCTGGGGACTATTGGGATTGAAGGAGAGAATTGGGTTTCGTCCTTGCCCTGTCCTTGCCAACACAATTAGCCAGGCATTCCCTTTAGTATCATGGGCTTTCTCTCTGTAGAAATATATAAATGTACCTATCATTTTAGAGACTAAAGATCCCTATTTGTTTACAAAAGGATGAGGTAGATAAAGAGTTGATTTTAAATTTGCAAGACTAGAAATATTTTAGGAAAAAAACTATAGCAGAAGGTTCATCTTACCTAATATTAATGTGTATTATCACGTCAATGTAAGCTGAGAATGTGGCTCAGTGGTAGAGTGCTTGTCTAGCATGCCTGAAGCCCTGGGTTTTATTTCTCAGTACCACACACACAGAGAAAAAGTCAAGTCAATGTAGTTAAAGCAATATGGTATTGAAGCAGGACTAGATAAATTAGTGAAACAGAATGGAGGATAGAAACCAGTTGTGGTAGTTCCACAGTTATAGTCCTAGCTACGCAGAAGGTAAATATTAGGACTGTAGTTCCAGGCCAGCCTCCAGGCAAAAAGTCCAAGAGATCTGCATCTCAGTCAATGAAAGCTAGGCATGGTGGCAAGTGCTTCTCATTTCCAGTTATGTGAGAGACATATATAAAAGGATCACAGTTAAGTCCAACCTTGACATAAATATAGGACTCTGTTAAAAAGAATAACATGCAAAAAAGAAAAAAGGAGAGAGAGAGAGAGGAGTAGACTCAAGTGACAGAGCACCTGCCTAGCAAATGCAAAGCTCTGAATTCAAAACCCTAATACACCAAAACAAAAACAAAAACATAAATGGAGGTTTTGATGATACTGGAAATGGAAAATACTTTTTTTAGGCATGATGAAACCTAAAAACCATAATGGAAAACATCCAGAAGCTTGACTATTAGCTCTCTCTCTCTCTCTCTCTCTCTCTCTCTCTCTCTCTCTCCTCTCTCTCTCTCTCTCTCTCTCTCTCTCTCTCTCTCTCTCTCTCTCTCTCTCTCTCTCTCTCTCTCTCTCTCTCTCTCTCTCTCTCTCTCTCTCTCTCTCTCTCTCTCTCTCTCTCTCTCTGATCGATTTGAAAAACAAATCACAATCTGGAAGAGATAGATTAAGCAGGGAAGGAGATCGCTGGAGGGACTGACGGAACTGAGAGTCGAGACAGAGCACGAAGCAGAGGCTCCTCCCACGGCTCCCTGGTCTGCGCCCACCTGTTCAAGTACTGGAAAGACCCGGAAATCCCAGCCTTGCCATCTGGGTCCTCAGCAGGTGACAGCATCCCGGAGCCAGTCGGCCTGCAAGTTGCTCACCACTTCCCTCGCATGGCCATCCTTGGAACTGCAACCTTCGCTTCCTGCACACGCCAATGACGTTAGAGAATTTTTTTGTCTTAAAATAAATAAAAGCTATTTTCTGAAGGTGCTAACCATGTTCCAGACATGTGCTAAAACCACTTGCGCCACAGCTCCACTTTCGGTTTTTTTGGTTAGTTGGAGATCAAGAGTCCCACAATCTTTCCTGCCCCTGCCCCTGCTGGCTTTGAACTGTGAGCTACAGATCTCAGCCTCCTGAGTAGTTAGGATTACAGGAGTGAGCCACTGGTGCCCAGCTGACATTCCTCCAGCTTCAGTGAGGAGCGTGGATCAGTATCAAAGAGGAGACTTGGAGAAACTAATGAGGTGATTTTTACCAGGGTCCTTTAAGTGCTGTAGACTTAATAGAGATTGGACTTGGGCAGCAGAAAGAAAATGGAGACAGTTTGTGATTTTAGTGATCCACAGACACTTCCGGACTTGATGTTTTACTAGTGGTTGGAGCTTATATGGGATGGAAAGAGGATTTCCCAGTTGTTGTTGTTTTAAATCTCAACAGCAGTGTGGGTGATAACTTTCCTCATCAAGACCAGTGAGCCTAGAGGAACAGTCCTGGGGAGATGCTAAGTCCAGTCCTGACATGTCTAGATGCAAATTCTTTAGAACACCCCAAATAATGGCTGTGTAGGCATCTGATTAGATGTGAAGCTCAGTGGAGGAGTTGTGGCTTAGTACCTATGTAATTCAAGCTATAAAACTGGGATTGTTAACAAAAATAAGTGATAGCTGGGGTCTGGAGACTGGGGCTCACACCTGTAATTTCAACTACTTGGTAGGCAGACATCAAAAGGATCAAGGTTTGAGTTCATCCCAGGCAAAAAGTTAGAAAGACTCTCATCTCAACAAACAAGCCAGGTATGGTGGTATGTGTCTATAGAATCCCAGCTACATGGGGGGCATAGGTAGAAGGATATCTGTCAGAGGCCAGCCCAGGCAAAAAAAAAAACCTTGAAACCCCATCTGAAAACAAAGAAAAAATAATAAAGCAAAAATGGCTAGCCACTTGGGGTTCAAACTCAGCAATGCAAAAATTTATAGCTGGATCTGAATTGCTCTATTTGCTAAGTAAGAGAGAGGAGATAGCCTGAAGTCTTCATTAAAGTTCGAGGTAAGTTCAGTAGTACCCGATAGCCAGAAAAATCCATCTGGCCTGGAAGACTTAGCAGAATCCCTGGAGACTAATTATCCTTTCATTTGTCTTTTACTGAGAGCCACAAGCTCTACTAGGAATGACAAAGTGAACAAGATCCAGCTCCAGTGCCATAATCTCAGCTGTGCTGGAGGTGGAGATGGGAGGGTCACCTTTCAAGGCTGGCCTGGGCAAAAGCCAGAGACCCTATCTGAAAAATAAAAATGCTGGGGGTGTAACTCAGGTGACAGAGTACCTGCCTAACAATAAAAAAGCCCTGGCCTGGGAAGGTGGCTCAGTGGTAGAGCGCTTGCCTTGCATGCATGAGGCCCTGGGTTCGATTCCTCAGTACTACATAAGCAAAAAGAAAAAAGCTGGAAGTGGCGCTGTGGCTCAAGTGGTAGAGCGCTAGTCTTGAGCTGAAGAGCTGAGGGACAGTGCCCAGGCCCAGAATTCAGGCCCCACGACTGGATCCAAAAAAGAAAAAAAAAGAAAAAAGAAAAGAAAAAGAAAAAGCCCTGAGTTCAAAACCTAGAACCACCAAAATAACTACATAGAAAAACAACAACTTGGGCTGGGAAGGTGGCTCAGTGGTAGAGCGCTTGCCTTGCATGCATGAGGCCCTGGGTTCGATTCCTCAGCACCACATAAGCAGAAAAAAAAAAGCCGCAAGTGGCGCTGTGGCTCAAGTGGTAGAGTGCTAGCCTTGAGCTGAAGAGCTGAGGGATAGCGCCCAGGCCCAGAGTTCAGGCCCCACGACCGAACCAAAAAAAAAAAAAAAGAAAAGAAAAGAAAAGAAAAACAACAACTTACAGCATATTCTTCAAAGAATTTACAACTGGGTGAGGACACAGAGAAGGCCAACGGCAATTCTAATCAGTTTCCCAAGTTCCCTAGACTGAAGAAGCCTTCCTGAAGGAAGTGACACCTAAGGCAAGACTTAAAAGTCAGTGGAAGAACAAAGGGAAGTGGGTACAGGAAATGTTGGGCACAGAGGGTTGTTAGTATTGATTTCACACACACACACACACACACACACACACACACACACACACACACACACACACACACACTCAGGACTTTGTGTCTGCTAAGCAGGTGCCATGCCTCCAGCCCTAGTATTGATAGTTGAAAGATCCTTCTTCACTTTGGACTCTATCCATGTACCCTTGAAAGTCCATTCCAAGGTCAAGGTCCAAGCAATAACAATTGATCCCTTGAGGTCTGTTGAGTTTGTAGTCCTCACTTCCACACTACCCTAGCCTCATCTTCACCTTCCCTGTGGGGCTCTCTGAGTCTGATAGGTGGAGAGTTCATAGGGAAGTTGGCAAGGTGAAACAGGAAAACATAATGTCCTCCACAGGGACTGGTGCACAGAACTTAGTAAGCAGTAGTTGTTGGTGCCAGTCCTGGGGCTTGAACTCAGGGTCTGGGCACTGTTCCTGAGTGTTTTCTATTTGTTTTGCTTAAGGCTGGCACACTACCATTTGAGCCACAGCTCTACTTCTGGGTTTTTTTGGTGGGATTTTTTTTTTTTGGCAGTTTATTGGAGCTAAGAGTCTCACAGACTTTCCTACCCAAGCTGGTTTGGAACTACAATCTTCATATCTCAGCCTCCTGAGTAGCTAGGACCACAGACATGAATAACCAGGGTCCAGCCCTTCTAATGCAATCTTGTGTCCTAATTCTTTTGCTGGATTTTTCTTCTCTATCTCATAGATTCCAGAGGATAAGGGACAGTAGGAAATCCATAATGGTATTTACCATAGCATTGACAACTTTTTTGAGGTACTAGTGGCTTATACCTGCAATCTAGCTACATAGGATGCTGAGATCTGAGGATTGTGGTTTGAAGCCAGACTGGGTGGAAAATTCCATGAGACTCCATCTCCAATGAACCTGTAAAAAGTCAGAGATGTGGCTCCAGTGGTAGAGAACCCTCCATGAGCAAGAAAGCTGAGCGAAAGGCCTAAGTTTAAGCTCCAGAAAAAGAAACAAACCAATAACCCTCACCTCTGAGGAACTGTCAGCTATATAAATAAATAATGAGCCATGACAATTCCATGGAAGTTCCAGGCAGGAAATTTGGACTTTGAATTCCAATCATAGTCCCAGTGATAGTGAGGTTTCAAGCCCACTCAGGAAAAGCTGCCCAGCTCATAAATGTTGGCATGCTTTCTATCACTTGGCCCCTTCTGCTTCTAGACTTGAGCAATGGGGCCAACACCTGAAGTGAAGATCACCATTTCTTATCTAAGCTGCTGACCTCTAACCAATTGGCCTCATCAGCCACCTGAGACATACCAATCAGACCTCTCTAGGACCATGGGACTGAAGGAAATTGCCATATAACTAAGAGAGCCAGGCAATTGGGCCTTGGTCAGGAAAACCACTTGATAGCCAATAAAAGAGAGAAGAGAACCACCAGCACATGAGCATACCCCTGAAGTCCTAGCCACTTAGGAAAGTAACACAGGAGGATCACAAGTTCTAGCTAAGCGTGGGCAACATAATGAGACTGTCTAAACAGGAGAAGGAAGAGGAGAAATAAGAAAAGAAAGAGGACCTAAAGACAGAGAAAGCATGGCTGGGAATGTGGCTTAGTGGTAGAGTGCTTGCCTAGCAAGAATGAAGCCCTGGGTTCAATGCCTCAGTATCTATCACATAAACAGAAAAAGACAGAAATGGTGCTATGGCTCAAGTGGTAGAGTGCTATTCTTGAGCAAAAAAGAAGCTCAGGGACAGTGCCCAGGCCCTGAGTTCAAGCCTTAGGATTGGCAAAAAAAAAAAAAAAAAAAAGAAAGGAGAACAGAGCTCCGAGTGGAGAAAGGAACAAACTTGTCCAAAGATGGATAGAGCAAGCAAGACTGAGTGAGCAAGAACAGAGCAAGAGAATGGCTAGAACAATGAGTCTTTTTATGGGCCTAAATTCTGGGCCTGGGCACTGTCCCTCAGCTCTCCAGGATAGTGCTCTACCATTTGAGCCACAGCGCCACTTCCAGCTCTTTCTGCCTATGTGGTGCTATGGTGCTAAGGAATTGAATCCAGGGCCTCATGCATGCAAAGGCAAGCGCTCTACCACTGAGTCACTTTCCCAGCCCTAGAACATTGAGTCTTAGAGCTGCCTTCTCCCTTGCTGGCCTTTCTAGTTCCATCTCTCACAAAACATTCTTGATTGCATGGGTTTCCATTTCTTGCAGTCCAATGGTCCTGACCCTTCTGTGTTATCTTAGCAAGTTTCTGCCTCTCTCTGGGCCTCAAGCTTCTGCCGTGTGACTGGATTATCTCTAAAGCCCCTCCCAGATCAAAGTTCTTTTTAAACCTTCTACATCAAGAATGTTGTTTTTTAGGTGGTTGGCAAGTGAATTCAGTCTTAGTGTGCTCTTGACATCATTGCTCCCAAAATAGCTTAGTGACTGGTTAAAGAGCTTGTTAAAGAATCCAGTACATACCTGGCTTTCAACCTGAGCCCTGCTGATGTAACCTCCCTCCCTCTTCCATTGTATCCTTTTGTTGACTCCCAAAAGGAACAGAAGATCCAAGGCTGCAGTTTCTCCAGTGTCATCTGGCTGCAAAATGCTCTCTCTGCCCCCTAAACACCTTCCTGTATCCACTTCAGCATCTCAGAAGGTTTCAGTGCCAGCTCTGCTACAATGAAAGTGCCACTTCAGGAGGAATTAGAACAAAGAAAGTTTTCTTCTTTAGTATTAAGATTTCCAGCCTACCATCCAGCTGTTTGGCTCTGGGCCTGTGCCCTGCCTTTATTATCTTAGGCTAAAAACTATGTTGATTATAATACTTCCTTGCTTTTGTAAGGTGCTTTGTACTTCCCACCTCATTTGCATACCTATTATCCTATTTGTACTCATAAAACCCCAGGCAGGATGGGCAAAGACTTAAGGTAGAGGAAAATACTGATCATTTCTCCCAACCCACCACCCGCTTGAAACAATTTATTCTAAAATATTTTAATTACCTTTGTGTGTGCTATTTTTTAAAGTAGATGGAAATATTGAGATTGAGCTTGTTAAGTGACTTGAAGATCATGAACAAGTTAATAGCTGGGTAGGATCTAGAAAGTTTTCAGGGGTTGGAAGTTATGGCTCAGGTAGTAAAGCATCAGCCAATGAGCAAAAGCATCAGATTAAAAGTTAGAATCCAGGCTGGGAAGGTGGCTCAGTGGTAGAGCGCTTGCCTTGCATGCATGAGGCCCTGGGTTCAATTCCTCAGCACCACATAAGCAGAAAAAAAAAAAAAAAAACGGAAGTGGTTCTGTGGCTCAAGTGGTAGAGTGCTAGCCTTGATCTGAAGAGCTGAGGGACAGTGCCCAGGCCGAGTGCAGGCCCACGACCAGACCAAAAAAATAAAAATAAATACATAAAAATAAAAGTTAGAATCCAAGTCTTAAAACAAGAAAGAAAGAGAAAAAGGCAGGCAGGCAGGCAGGCAGACAGGAAGGCAGGCAGAAAGAAAGGAAGGAAGGAAGGAAGGAAGAAAGGAAGGAAGAAAGGAAGGAAGAAAGAAAGGTGGGCTCAGTGGTAGAGTGCTTGCCTTGCATGCATGAGGTCCTGGGTTCGATTCCCCAGCACCACATAAGCAAAAAGAAAATAAAAACGGAAGTGGCCCTGTGGCTCAAGTGGTAGAGTGCTAGCCTTGAGCTGAAGAGCTGAGGGACAGCGCCCAGGCCTAGAGTTCAGGCCCCATGACTGGACCCCCCCCCCCAAAAAAAAAAAAGAAAAAAGGAAAGGAAGGAAGGGAAAGAGAGAAAAGAGATAGTTTCCAATCATGGTCTTATTTAAATGTATAGTTCTCCTCCTTGGGACATAACCAAAATGTAGTCTCTGACTTGGTTAGAGACTGTTAAGAGAAGGTTATTGCCACTGATATACCTTTGGGGCCAGTCATGGTCATTCACAGTCACTTCCTACAGAGACTTAGTAATCTCACAGAGGCTTGGGTAGCACCAAGAGGCTATAGAGGTAAAGTTAGTCTTTTCTTTCTTTCTTTTTATTTTTTGGTGGTACTGGGGTTTGAATTCAGGGCCTTGTGCTTACAATTCTGCCACTTGAGCCACATGCCCAGCCCTTTTTTATTAAGATTATTATTGTTATAAGGGTTTTGTGTTTTTACCTGGAACTGTCTTGGACCACAACCCTCCTACTGATGGCATTTCATGTAGCTGCAACTACAGATGTGAACCATGATGCCCCACAGTGCCCAGATTGCTTGTTAAGATGGGGGTCTCACTACCTTTTTTCCTGTACTGAACTCAAACCATGATCTGCCTGATCACTACCTTATAGGTAGCTGGGATTACAGGTATATGCACCGCACTTGGCTGAAGTAAAGGTTTTGTAATAATTCTATGGTGTTCACATAGATAAATGCTATTAGAATGCTTTTTTCTTGTTTTGCTTGCAGGGAAATTGTGTCAAAGGATGACAGAATTTGGAGAACCATCTATCTATCCCTCCACTAACAGCCCTGAAATATGACCTGACTTTGCCAGAACATCCTTTCCTTTTTTTATCAGTCATGGGGCTTGAACTCAGGGCCTGGGTGCTGTCCTTGAGATTTTTCTGCTCAAGTTTAGTGCTCTACCACTTTGAGCCACATTTCCACTTCTGGTTTACTGGTGGCTAATTGGAGATAAGTGTCTCATGGACTTTCCTGCCCAGACTCGCTCTGAACCTCAATCCTCAGCTCTCAGCCTTCTGAGTAGTTAGACATGAGCTACGTGTCTGGCAGGACACCCTATTTTGAACCTTCTGTTTTGGGGCCCTCTTGCCAATTTTTCTCATTGCTGTCCTTTCACCTATACTAGAGTTCAGGCCTTTGACTGGCAATAGAGTCAAGGTGTCTTAGGAGAAAAGCAATGAGCTCTCCATCAGAAAGCTCAGATAGGGGCTGGGAATGTGGCTTAGTGGTAGAGTGCTTGCCTACCATGCATGAAGCCCTGGGTTCGATTCCTGAGTACCACATGAACAGAAAAAGCCAGAAGTGGCTCATTGGCTCAAGTGGTAGAGCACTAGCCTTGAGCACAGAGAGGTTCCCAAGGACAGTGCCCAGACCCTGAGTTCAAGCTCCAGGACTGGCAAAAAGCAAGCAAGGAAGAAGGGAAGGAAGGAAGCAAGCAAGCAAGCAAGCTCAGGTAGTTAGGGGGAGGTACAAGGCATGGGCAATGCCTTGTAGGAGTGCTTAGCATTTTATTTTATTTTTTAATTAATTTACTTTATTGTTACTATAAAGGTGATATACAAAGGGATTACAATTACATGAGTCAGGTAATTACATTTCCTTCTGTACAGTGTCTTCTGCTCCTTCACTCACTCCCAGTCCCTTCCTCCACCTATGAGTTGTATAGTTCACTTTCGTCAGTGTCCAGTGAGCTCTACTGCTGCACTTCTTCACCTTTTTTTTTCCTTTATGCTTGGAATTTTAAATGAAGGAAAACTATTTCAGAGAACAGTTAGAAATGTGCTAGAAGGCATGAAGGAGTGGAAGGGTAAGTGGAATACACTAGAGATTGTCCTGCTCCAAGGCCTGGACAATCCAATGGGAGGGGATGATTAGATCCTGAAGTACTTTTGTTGCAGATACTACTAGAACATTGTTTTCATAATGCTGCTGCAGGCAGAACTGCCAGCGGTCCCTGGAGCCTACGGGTAGCCACTGCTGCCCCTCCCCTCTGTGTGACCAACACTGCCTGTGGCAGTCGTCAAATGCCACCACTGCTAGAGACACTGAAGGTCTCCAAATCCTAACTGCTAGCTGATGGCAGTCTCTAGCAGGTTCAAGAGAATAATGGCTTCTCTCTTTCTCCAGTCATACAATTTCCTACCTGTATTTTGTACTTCCATGGGTCCAATCTGAGTGGAAGCCAGAAGAGTCTGGGAAATGTAGTTTTGGTGGTCTAGTGCTGTTTAGTACAAAACAGTAAGGGAAGTCTTAAGTAGAGCTCATAGGAAACAGACAAATGAATAACAGGACAAATTCTTAAACTTTCAACTCATCTTTTTTTTTTTTTTTTTTTTTTTTTGTCGGTCATGGGGCCTGAACTTGGGCCTGGGCGCTGTCCCTCAACTATTCAGCTCAAGGCAAGGACTCTACCTCTTGAGCCACAGCGCCACTTCTGGTTTTCTAGTAGCTTATTGGAGATCAGAGTCTCCCGGACTTTTCTGGGCTGGCTTTGAACTGTGATCCTCAGATATCAGCCTCCTGAGAAGCTAGGATTACAGGCATGAGCGCGTGGTGCCTGGCTTCTACTTCCAGCTTTTTCTGTTTATGTGGTGCTGAGGAATTGAACCCAGGGCTTCATGCATGCAAGGCAAGCACTCTACCACTGAGCCACCTTCCCAGCCCCTGGCATCATTATTAAAGGCCATATATATTGGATATTAATCATTTCTCCATTTCTCCCTTTTAAGCAGGCATTCTACCACGTGAAAGAACAACTCCCACCCTATTCAATCCTAATAGCCCCTCTGTCAGGTAGAGCAGGGTTGAACTTACCACACAGGAACCAAGGCATTCACTTCCATTAGCCACAGTCAATCCAATCACAATCACAGTGATTCTAAGGATATGCGCTGGAAAGTCTGCCACAGAGATTTTTTTTTTTTTTTTTGGTCAGTCATGGGCCTGAATGCTGTCCCTCAGCTCTTCAACTCAAGGCTAGCGTTCTACCACTTGAGTTACAGCGCCATTTCTGGTTTTCTCATGGTTTATTGGAGGTAAGAGTTTCACGGACTTTCTTGCTCTGGCTGGCTTTGAACCGTGATCCTCAGATCTCAGCCACCTGAGTAGCTAGGATTACAGGCATGAGCTTTAAAAAGCTCTGGTGTAAAATTCTGTCTTCTGATCTCTTTACACAAAGAGAGACAAATTTCCCTTTATTCTCCAGTTGTGGAGAGATATTGGTCTGCCCAACTTCTACTCCTAATTTTCTGGAAAGTGTTACTCTATCCTCTCTCTCTCAGTACACTTTAATTCATAGAATGGCAGCCTTGCCACACTTGGCCAAAGCTAGCCTAAGCAATTCCTCCCTTCAGGAATTTGAAAATGATCCTAAGAATCTAGTCATCAGGATCATCAGTTTTTATAGTTTTTTTGGGGGGAGGGTTATCACTATGTGGCCCAGGAACTCATGATCTTTCTGCTTCAATCCCCCAAGTACTGGTATTATAGTTGTGTACCACAACACCTGGCTTTAGGATGGTCTTTGGAGTATAAGTGACCTGGGCTTCATGAATGGCAATTTTTTATATGGTAAGGATTGGGGAAACTGGTCTTCAGAGAGATCAAAAAGTGACCAAACAGATACAGGTACTTTGACTCTGTCTCCTGAGCTCTGCCAGTTTGGGCAGGTACACCCTTGTGACCATATGGACAGTCTCTGGACAGGTTATATGTAGAATTAAGCCTTGAAACATCTGAGAGTCCATCAAAAGAAGAAAAGGAGAGTAGGTTGTTCTGTCTTGCTTCCCAGTGATCAATTTGTTCTGTACATAGATGAATCTCTTGACCTAGGTGGCTCCATTGACTCTATTGTCTCCTTTGCTTAGGAAGCCCAGTACCACGGTCTATGAGGTGGCATGCCCATTAGGATCAGGAAGTTGCAGGTGAAGGCATAAATACATATCTCTTACCAGCTGGGCCCAGGCAGCAGCATTGCAAGCCTGTGCTCATTTTGTCAGTCCTGTCTATGGTGCAAGTTGATCAAGTGGCTAATGTTCTAGGAGCTAAATGATGCTGAGACCTCATGAGGAGCCACTTAGACAAGGTGTGGGGCTCATTTATTGGCCAGATGGGGTCATGTACCTATTCCTGTGGCTGACAGGGAACACTAGAAGTACTATGGTAGGAATTATCCCATCCTTCCTACATTCATGTCAGCTTTACATCCTCAGAAAATCAGACACCACAAGACAAGGTGAAATGCAAGGAATTTATTGTTAAAAGGCCCTGTGAGAGAAAACAGGCACCAACTAAGTGGTAGTAATATCATTTTCTCCACACACCCCCCCCTTTCTTTTGGTACCTGACTTGGGCTTGAACTTGGATGTTATCCCTAAGCTTTTGTGCTAAAGGCTAGCACTCCACCACTTGAGTCACAGCTCTACTTGTGGCTTTTTGGTGGTTAAGTGGAAATAAGAGACATAAGGACTTTCCTGCCACAGCTGGCTTCAAACTGTGATGCTCAGATCTCAGCCTCCTGGGTAACTAGGATTATAGGTAAGAGCCACTGGTACTTGGCCATCTCTACTTTGACCTCCAGCAGCACAAGACCTTTGGCATTAGTGATTTTTCTTTTTTTGTCAAAGGCAGCACATAGTAAGGTAAAAGGTGCATGGCTTTAGGAAATCTGGCTGGCTATTGTCCCCACAAGTCTATTGTGCTGTAATCTAGAGTTTATCATAGTGATTATTAAAGTAATTTTTTTTTGTCGGTCATGGTGCTTGAACTCTGGGCCTGGGCACTGTCCCTCAGCTCTTCAATTCAAGGCTAGCATTCTACCACATGAGCCACAGCATTACTTCTGGCTTTTTCTGCTTATGTGGTGCATGCAAGACAAGCTCTCTACCATTGAGCCACCTTCCCAGCCCCCCATTAAAGTACTTTTAATAGTAGGCAGAAAGGAAAAAAGGGCTTGGGGCAAGGGTGTGTGTGTGTGTGTGTGTGTGTGTGTGTGTGTGTGTGTGTGTGTGTGTGTGAGAGAGAGAGAGAGGGTGTGTGTGTGTGTGTATGTGTGAGGGTGTGTGTGTGTTCACTAAACACATAGAACATTTAAACTAGAATCTGATTTACAATAAAAAATACAATTACTGGGAAAATTGATGGGGTAAAGTGGTCCTAGCTACTTTGGAGGCTGACATGAGACAATAACTTGAATCCAGGAGTTTGAAGACCAGCCTTTACAATAGAGTAAACATTAATTGGGTGAGCATGCAATCACATCAGGAAAGCGTACTGAGCCAGGTGCTGGTGGCTCATGCCTGTAATCCTAGCTATTCAGGAGGCTGAGCTCTGGCTCTGAGGATAACAGTTCAAAGCCAGCCTGGGTAGGAAAGTCAGTAAGACTCTTATCTCGAATAAACTACTCAGAAAAAGCCAGAAGTGGCACTGTGGCTCAAGTGGTAGAGGGCTAGACTTGCCCAGGCCCTGAGTTCAAGCCCCAGAGGTAAAAAAAAGGAAAGCATACTGATCTTAAAAAGAGTTTTGTTGGGCTGAGAATGTAGCTTAGTGGTAGAGTGCTTGCCTAGCATGCATGAAGCCCTCGGTTCAATTCCTCAGCACCACATAAACAGAAAAACTGGAAGTGGCACTGCTGTAGCTCAAGTGGTAGAGTGCTAGCCTTGAGCAAAGAAGCTCAGGGACAGTGCCCAGGCCCTGAGTCAAGCCCCAGGACTGGCAAAAGAGTTTTTGTTAAACAAGGGCCAGTGGCTCATTTTGGTAATCTTAGGTATTAAGGAGGTTTTGATATAGGGAACTGAAGTTCGAGACTAGCCCAGGCAGAAAAGTTTGCTAGATTTCAAAATAATCAGCAAAAAATGCAGAGCTGGAGGCATAGCTCCATTTAAGAATCCCATTTGTGGGGCTGGGAAGGTGGCTCAGTGTTAGAGTGTTTGCCTCGCATGTATAAGGCCCTAGGTTCGATTCCTCAGTACCGTATAAACAGAAAAAGCAGAAGTGGAGATGTGGCTCAAGTGGTAGAGCGCTAGCCTTGAGCTGAAGAGCTCAGGGACAGCACCCAGGCCCAGAGTTCAAGCCCCACGACCAGAAAAAAAAAAAAAGAAAGAAAGAATACCATTTGAGCTGGGCACTGGTGGCTCACACCTGTAATCCTAGCTACTCAGGAGGCTGAGATCTGAGGATGGAGCTTTAAAAGCTAGCCTAGGCAGGAAAATCCGTAAGACTCTTATCTCCAATAAACCACCAGAAAAACCGGAAGTGGCCCACGACTCAAGTGGCAGAGTGATAGCCTTGGGCTGAAGTGTTTAGGGACAGCTCCCAGGTCCAGATTTCAAGCCCCAGGCTGGGGGGTGGGGGAAGGGGAAGCCATTTGAGCTAGATGAAGAACCAACCAGCAAACCTTAGTACTGGGGAAAAAAAAAAATTCATTATCTGAGGCAGTTTGAGATAATCTCACTTATCACACAGGTGACAGAGACACAAGAATGAACATTTAGTGTGGCTTCACTGAGACAAGGCCCTGAAGGGCAGTGTTAGTGCCAAGCTCAAGCCTACAATCCTAGTTACTCAGGAGGCTGAGATCTGTGGATTGTAATTTGAAGTCAGATGGGGCAGGAAAGTCTTTGAGACTCTTATCTTCAATTAACTACCAAAAAGCTGGAGGTGTGGCTCAACTAGTAGAGCAGCAGTCTTGATCACAAAAGCTCAGGGATAATACCCAGGTCCTGAGTTCAAAGCCCCAGAACAGGCACAAAAACAACAAAAAATAATCTCTCTCAAAGAAATAGTGATTGGTTGACAAGAATGATTATTTGGCTCCCATTTATTAAATTACAGTCACATTTGCCTTTTAATTTTTTTTTAAGAGTCTTGCTATGGTAGACAAAGTTAATCTGGAACTTACCTGGCTACATAGTATTTTCTTCCTCAACCCCTGGAATTTTGAGATTAAGGGTGTGTGTGACTTCACTGAGCTTTCTTATCTGACTACTTAACATTTCTCCTAGTAGAATCAGGATTAGAGGGTTTATCCCCCTCAGCCACATGATTAACTCCAGGGCTTTGGGTAAGCCAAGAAAGGGCTCTACTTTTTTTTTTTTGGGTCCGGTCGTGGGGCCTGAACTCTGGGTCTGGGCACTGTCCCTCAGCTCTTCAGCTCAAGACTAGCACTCTACCACTTGAGCCACAGCGCCACTTCCGGCTTTTTCTTTTTGCTTATGTGGTGCTGAGGAATCAAACCCAGGGCCTCAGGCATGCAAGGCAAGTGCTCTATCATTGAGCCACCTTCCCAGCCCCAGGCCTCTACTTTTTTACAGTTGCTCTACCTTCCTGATCTCTTGCAAGTTCTAGGTTTATTCTCAGGGACAACTAATTTTAGGACTATATTAGATTAGGCTAGTTAGATTGTACTGTGGTAACAACCAAATATGTTGTAGCAGCTTACAATAAAGGTTTATTTTCTGCTCATGTTACATGTTATGTATAGCTGTGGTTCTATGTATCTTCATTTTGGAAAAGTGACTTTTTGGGGGGACATACTGCTCTCCCAGCAGAGAAAAAAATAATATGGCGAATCATGGGATGGCTCATAAACTGTTGCTCAGCAGTTGCTCTTAACGTTTCTATTCATATTTCTTGGTCAAAATAAGGCCAAACTTCATGAGAATAAGATGTGGAAGGTAATTCCCTAGGGAAAGGATTCTGGAAAGGGAAAATATTGATAAAAATCCATTGTACAACAAACACTAATGCTCAGCAGGTATGCACCAGAATGTTAATATACTATCAAAATACTGGCCTTGTGCATGGGATGCACATGCTCTAGAAGCTCACTCTGAGCTACATCATCAGTGCTTGAGCAATACAAAATTGGAGTTTCAAGCGCGGTTTCCGTAGTGTAGTGGTTATCACGTTCGCCTCACAAAATTGGAGTTTCACGCCACAGTTTCAAACTTCAGGAGTTCCATGTCAGGTATGGCCACTCACCCCTATACTCCAAATAGAAGGACAGAGAAAAGATTTATTATATTGCAATCATGGGAAGACAGCACTTCAGTCAGTACATCTTCATCTGTCTTTTGGATTACAGACATGAGATAAACACTTAGACAAGAAACTGGGAATGGGGGAAGATATATATATATATGTATATATATATATATACATATATATATATAAATATATATATATATATTAAACCATGCAGTCAAAGAATGACCTGGTTTATCATTTTAGTCCTTGTTTTAGGAGGGATCCATAGAAGTTATCACGGTCAGAATAAACAAGTGCCTGAGGAAGCGCTCTTACTCCTTAGGGGTAGTTTTGTCCCCTATAAGGATGGTATTGATCAGTGATAAAATCCTGGATTCCAAGGTGATTCCATAGTAACCACACAATGGTTTAAAGCAGAGACATATACAAAATGAAAGCAGACATATCAGTCTTTTCTCTTGCTTTTATGTGCCCAGCAAAAGTATCTTTTTTTTTTTTTGGTCCGGTCATGGGGCTTGAACTCTGGGCCTGGGCGCTGTCCCTCAGCTCTTCAGCTCAAGGCCAATGCTCTGCCACTTGAGCCCAGTGCCACTTCCGGCTTTTTTCTTTTTGCTTATGTGGTGCTAAGGAATTGAACCCAGGGCCTCAGGTATGCAAGGCAAAAGCTCTACCACTGAGCCACCTTCCCAGCCCCCAGCAAAAGTATCTTTTAAGCACCTCTTACATTTAGTTTTCTCTACTATGTAGATTTATATTTAATTTTGAGGGCAATCTATTTTCAGGCTCTTGAAGAAAGCAATGGCTGTTCCTATATGTTGTTATTTATTATAGTGCAACAATATCACTTCTTCCTTTTTGTTTGTGGTTCTAGGGATTGTGCCCTCTACCACGGAGACAAGTCCTTGGCCCTAACAATAATCACGTTTAGCCAGGTGCTGGCAGGTCACGCCTAAAACCCTAGCTACTCAGGAGGCTGAGATCTGAGGATCACAATTCAAAGCCAGCCTGGGCAGAAAAGTCCATGAAACTTTTTTTGTGTGTGTGTGTGCCAGTTCTGGGGCTTGACTCAAGGCCAGGGCACTGTCCCTGACCTTTTGCTCAAGGCTAGCACTCTACCACTTGAACCACAGTGCCACTTCCAGCTTTTTCTGTTTATGTTGTACTCAGGAATCAAACTCAGGGCTTCATGCATGGTAGGCAAGCACTCTACTACTAAGCCACATTCCCAGCCCACCCACAAGTGTCTCATCTCCAATAAACCCTCAGAAAAAGCTAGAAAAGGTGCTGTGGCTCCAGTGATAGAATGCTAACCTTGAGCACAAAAAGGCTTAGTGACAGTGCTTAGGCCCTGAGTTCAAGCCCCAGGACTAGCAAAACAAAAACAAGAAAAACCAATAATCACTTTTAATACTAATTTGAGCTGCTTTTTTTTCTTTTGGGTCCGGTCGCCACTCCCTGCTTTTTTCTTTTTGCTTATGGGGTGCTGAGGAATGGAACCCAGGGCCTCAGGCATGCAAGGCAAGCGCTCTACCACTGAGCCACCTTCCCAGCCCCTTGAGCTGCTTTTTTTTTTTTTTTTTTTTTTTGGTCCGGTCGTGGGGCCTGAACTCTGGGCCTGGGCGCTATCTCTCAGCTCTTCAGCTCAAGACTAGCACTCTACCCCTTGGGCCACAGTGCCACTTCTGGCTTTTTTTTTTTTTTTTTCTGCTTATGTGGTGCTGAGGAATCAAACCCAGGGCCTCATGCATGCAAGGCAAGCGCTCTACCACTGAGCCACCTTCCCAGCCCAGTTGCTTTTGTTTTGGGGAGGGGGGGCCGGTTGTGGGGCCTGAACTCTGGGCCTGGGTGCTGTCCCTCAGCTCTTCAGCTCAAGGCTAGCGCTCTACCACTTGAGCCACAGTGCCACTTCCGGCTTTTTTCTTTTTGCTTATGTGGTGCTGAGGACTCGAACCCAGGGCATCATGCATTGCAAGGCAAGCGCTCTACCACTGAGCCACCTTCCCAGCCCCTTACATCTATTTTTTTTTTTACATCTTTTACAAACAAATCTTTTCACATACCAATGTAATAATTCTCCAGTAAATACGTATACAAAGTCTTACCTAGCTAGGTTAATTTCTCTGAGATCTCAATATACTATTTTTTCGCCCAGTGTTGGGGATTGAACCCAGGGCATCTGAAATGCAAATCATTGACTATGCCACAGAGATGTCTAGAGACTCTCAATATACATTTTGAAATTACTTTATAATGCCAACATTCTTGACGTGAAGGCTGAATAGTGAGTGAGTTCAAGGACAGCATGGGGTACATAGCAAAACCCTGTCTCAAAAACCAAACAAATAAAAAAAGTTCCCAGTTTATTTGTAAAATTCAAGGTTACTGTCAGTAAGAGCAGTCCCATACCTTTCTGCACTACTACTGTTGTCTTGCTGTAGATAAGTCTGTATAGACATATTTGATGAATATGACTATAGGTTTTGAAGTCCAAATTTTTGTGTGACACTTAGTAGTTGTGGAGTTTTGATCAAGTTGCTATACCCTTTTGAGTTTTAGTCTTCCTACCTGTGAAATGGAAATACTACTAATGCTTTATATTAGGAGAACATGGAGAGACAGAAGGATGAAAAAGTAGATGGTTACTTTAACTGTGGTTTCCAATTGTCTTCATTTATGTTTTTCACTCTGCATTCATTCAAATGACAAAAACTAATGTCCATAATTCGTCATTCTTGGCAATTTTTTCCTTGCAAGTCCTGGGACTTGAAATCAGGGCCTGGGCACTATCCCTGAGCTTCTTTTTGCTCAAGGATAGAATTCTACCACTTGATCCACAGTGCCACTTCAGGCCTTTTCTGTTTATGTGGTACTGAAGAATCAAATACAGGGCTGGCATTTTTTTTTTTTTTTTTTGGGGTCCAGTCATGAGGCCTGAACTCTGGGCCTGGGTGCTGTCCCTCAGCTCTTCAGCTCAAGGCTAGCGCTCTACCACTTGAGTCACAGCGCCACTTCCTGCTTTTTTCTTTTTGCTTATGTGGTGCTGAGGAATAGAACCCAGGGCCTCATGCATGCAAGGCAAGCACGCTCAACCGCTGAGCCACCTTCCCAGACAGGCATTTTTTTTTTTTAATTTTTAGTCAGTCATGGGGCTTGAACTCTCGGCTTGGGCACTGTCCCTGAGCTCTTTAGGCTCAAGGCAAGCAAGCACTCTACCACTTAAGCCATAGCACCACTTCCAGTTTTCTGGTGGTTATTTGGAGATAAGAGTCTCATGGACTTTCCTGCCCAGGCTGGCTTTGAACTGAGATCCTCACATCTCAGCCTCCTGAGTAGTTAGGATTATAGGCATAAGCCACTGGCGCCCCACTTCATTTTTTTTTTTTAAAGACAAGAGTCATGTTATATAGCTCAGGCTGGCCTCAAACTCATGATCCTTCTGGCTCAGCCTCTCCAGTGCTTGAGTTACAGATGTATACCACCATTCTCTTGTCCTAGTAGTTATATATATATATATTTTTTTTTTTTTGAGGGGGGTGGGTTGGGGATTTAGCTCAGTGGAAGAGCACTTGAGGGAACAGATGACACTGTAGAAAACGAAATGTACTCATTACCTGATGCATGTAAATATATCTCCTGTGTTTATCACCTGTATAATAATACATTTAAAAAAAATTGTAGGGCTGGGATTTAGCTCAGTACAAGAGCACTTGGTTGGCAAGTGCAAGGCCCTAAGTTCTTTTTTTTTTTTTTTTAATTGTGAAAATATCGTATAGAGGGGTTACAATTACATGGGCAAGAAGTTAATGAGTACATTTCTTATCAAGCATTGTTGCCTCCTCCTGTTTCCCTTCCCATCCCTCCCCATCTCCCCCCTTCTCCCCCTGCAAGGCCCTAAGTTCTGTCCTCAGCTCTGCCAAGAAAAAAAATTACATATCATTACGTTTTGGTGTTAAGGGCTCTGAATTGATATTGCTTGTGGTTTTGTGTGTGCCAGTATCAAGGCCTGAACTCAAGGCCTCAGGCTCAAAGCTAGCACTTTACCACTTGAATGAAGCCTCCTATCCAGCTTTTAGGTTGGTTAACCAGAGGTGGAGTCCCACAGGTTTTTGTGCAAGGGCTGGCATGGAAGCACCATCTCCATATCTTAATCTCCCAGGCAGCTAGAATTTTGGGTACTAGCCATCAGCAGCTGGCTGTAGCTTTTTTTATTTTTTGGTGCCAGTCCTGGGGCTTGAACTTGGGGGCTGGGTTGTCCCTGAGCTTTTCTGCTCAAGCACTCCACCACTTGAGCCACAACTCCACTTTAGGCGGCTTTTTGGTAGTTAACTGGTGGTGAGAGTCTCACGGACTTTCCTGTTAGGCTGGTAGGGGAAGTGGGGGAGGTGAGCTGGCTTCTAACCACGATCCTAAATTCTCAGCTTCCTGAGTAGCCAGGGTAACCGGCGCGAGCCACAGGCTCCCGGCGGTAGCAATCTTTTTAAAAAAAATTTTTTTTTATTGTGATTAAGTGGTTACATAATTTCCCAAATCTCAGATAGCAATCTTTTTAAACGACAGGTTCAACCGGGCAACCGAGGTCTTCCTTCGTTCCTCATCATCCTTCTTCCTCTCCAAACTGAAAAGAAAAGAAAACAAAACAAAACTATAATCTCTTATTCTCTAAAATTCAAAATCGAGCGCTCTGCAGAAATCCCCGGGGCAGAACGCCCGCAGAGGTCACCAGGCAACGCCTCCGGATGCCCGAGAGAAAGGGGCGGAGCCAGGACACTCAAAGCAATCCTTTCACTCCGGCCTACAGTCATTCCTCCCCAATTCTCGCGAGACCTCGGGGCACTCAGCTTCTGCGCACCACACAATACTGGAAGTCAAGGCGCCCAGGGAGGGGGAGGGGAGAGGAGAGACGGTGCGAACGGCGTGGCCGCCATCTTGTTTGTGACCCCACTCCGCGCGCTCCGTTCTCCGTGACACACGCTTCCCCGCCCCTCGGCCGTGCCCGGGCCTCTGCGCTGCCGGACACCGCAGGAGAGCGGGGGCGGCTCCTGCTCCTCCCTAGACCCCGGAGCTGAGGTGTGAGTGCGCGGGAGCTTGGGGACGGAGGGCGAAGGGGGCGCGGCGGGGGGAGGGGAGGGGAAGCGTTTCCCGCCTTCGGCGGAGACCTCACTTCCCTCCGCGGCCGCCGCTGCAGTTCGCTCCGCACTGCTGCCGCCATGTTGTGTTGTCGCCGAGCCCTCCTCAGTCGCCTCCGCCGCCGCCGCCGCGCTCCCGGGGCCGGTGCGCCTGGTCGACCGGGCCCGCGGGCTTTCTCCCATTGGCGGAAGGCGATGGCGGGGGGGCTCGCTCGTGATTGGTCGGTGGCGGGGAGGCCGCGGACCTGACACCTTATTGGTCGCGACGGCTGCGGCCTTGGGGGTGATGCTGGATGGGCTGCTGTGGGGACGGGCCGGGCTTGGGTTGGGGTAGTTAGTGGGGGCCATGGCACTTGTGGTGGAGGCGTGAGGAGGAGGCTGGAGGGTCGAAGCTGGAAATCCCAGGAGAGGGTGGTGGCCTGGCAGGCCCTTTGGCGGTGACCTGGGTAATGGCCTGCAATGGGGTGTGCTTCTAATCCTAGAGGCGTTCTCCCTGGTACATACATGTACAGGATAGGGACATGCAAGACTCTGAGGTTCCTCCCAGGCGTGGAAATCCTGGCACCTGATTTAAGGATCGAGAAAGGATTTCCAGATCAAGGGGTGGCAGGCATGGAGTGTCACTTCATTCGTAGTGATTCTGAAATCTCTGGTTGTAGTACTGGATATGGGAAGAGAAGGGCATTTGAGCTCCAGGGACCAAAACAGATTAGGGATTTTGTGGTAGAGTGTGAGCTTCAAAAACAGACCAAAAAACCCAAAAACCCAAAACAAAAAAACCCATAGTTTTTGACAGAGCCCTGGAGTCCACTTACCACACCTGGGATATGATGCTAGGATCCAGGTAATTGGGGAGAGAGGGATTCTAGATACTATTTGATCCACGAGTGACTGGTGCCAAGCTTAAGCACAGTGTTAAGTACTATTAGCTATAAGTGAGAAAATCTAATGCAGAACTTTCTAGCGTTTTGGGGAAAGTTTGCATACTTGAGATATATGTCAAGAGCAGTTAGAGATCTTGGATCTTAAGACCATCCCAGTTTTGATATGTGAATGAAAGTTTTCTGTTCTAGAAAGGATACATATAGGTCAGTGCTGTATTTTCCAGCTCTGTTTATGTACTTGACTGTTAGTGGATATTGTTCTTTTCCCCCTTAGGAGGAAGAGCTAACTAGGGATTATGGATCTTGGTTTTTTTCCTTTTATATATGCCTAAAGAAATTCTCATATGTATTCAATTCTTTTTGGTCCTGGGGATTGAACTGAAGACTTCATGTTTGCCAGACAAGGTTCTGTACCATCTGAGCAATGTCCTCAGTCCTGTACTTTGAACTTTGATTATGTAACCCTCCCTCCCCCCAATAAAATAAACCAATGCATACCATCTTGCATCTTGCCTGAAGAGGATTTGTCAACACTTTCTGGTTCCTATTTCAAAAAGCTTTTGTTTCAGTCAAGTTTATTAGAGTTGGCTTGTTAAGGGGCTCATTCCTTTTCCATTGAACTGTTGCTTGTATTGGTACATTTGCTCCTCCTCAAGATTTGGGGTTCGTGGAAGCATTTGTTGTAAACTTCTTTTTCTAGTCTTTAAGTGGTTCTTTTTAGCTTTAGATAGATGTTGCACTTACATTTTCATAACAATTTCAAGAAACAGCTGTGTTTTTCAAAATTTGGTCACTTATGTGAATATGCAACTCAATTTCAAGAGTGAAGGGGAAGTTAGTAGAGAATGAGAATTGCAGATACATGTCCAGTTTCTCTCAGTAAATACTTAAGCTGGAATTGAAACCTATTTTCCTAGTGCCAAAACACATAGTTCTACCTAAACTTTGAATGTAAGTCTTCTAGTCAAATTCCCAGAGAGCTTGTTTCTAAGGGACTGTCTCCTGTTTTTTGTTTTGGTTTTTTGTCGGTCATGGGGCTTGAACTCTGGGCCTGGGCGCTGTCCCTCAGCTCTTCAGCTCAAAGCTAGTGCTCTACCACTTGTGCCACAGCACTCCTTCTGGTTTTCTGGTGGTTTATTGGAGATAAGAGTCTTACAGACTTTCCTGCCCAGGCTGGCTTTGAACTGCCATCCTCAGATCTCAGCCTCCTGAGTAGCTAGGATTATAGGCGTGAGCCACTGGCACCTGGCTTTTTTTTTTTTTTTTAATTTGGCAGTACTGGCATTTTGAATTCAGTCTTGTGCTAGTGGTACTCTGCCACTTGAGCCATCCCTCAGGTACATGGCATTCCAAGTAGATTATCTTATTTCTTTTTCCTTTGTTTCTTTCTTTTGCTCTTGGGGCTTGAAATCAGGTCTGGGCTCTATTCTTCAGCTTTTGTGCTCAAGGCTAGTGCACTACCACTTTGAGCCATTTGTGGCTTTGGTGGTTAATTGGAGGTAAGAGTGGCAAGGACTTATCTGCCTGGGCTAGATTTAAATTGTGATAATCAAATACCAGTCTCGTGAGTTGCTAATATTATAGGCAGGTGTGAGCCAGCAAGGCCTGAATGAGTGTTGTTTATTAAGTGTCCAGGCATGGTCACTCAAGCTTGTAATCCTTACTACTTGGGAGGTAGAGGTCAGGAGATTATGGTTTGAGGCCAGCCTGGGCACTAAAGTTTATGAGACTCCATCTCAGCGAATGAATGGCTTGGTGCAATGTTGAGCCTATTATTGTAGCTCCAGGGGAAGCACAGTGACTGGGTGAAATGGTGTGCACCTGGTGACACAGGGAAAAAAGATGGTAAGGAGCCATGCTTCTAGCCTACCATTTGCTGGAGTCTCACAGACCTTTCCGCCACAGCTGGCTTTGAATATCCATCATCGGATCTCAGTCACTGAGTAGCTAGGATTACAGGCATGAACTATCAGCACCCTATTTGTTCTTAAATCTTACTCCTCCTTATTTCCCACCTCCTGAATAGCTAGGATTACAAGTAGTCATGCTGACCTCTGTGAGAAAAGGCTTCTTTTCTATCAAAGTGGATTGCTTAAAAGTTCCTGCTTTGACCTGGTGGCTTAGCTCTTTTTGCTTATCCTGCTGAGACAGTGTCAGCAAGTAAAGAAAGGAAAATAACTGCTTTGGGATAATAAGGAAGTATTTTTGAAATAATAAGGCTTTAACTTGTTGTTCCAAGCTAGAATTGACACGTTTCAGAAGACATACCTCAGATTGTTCAAGAAACTGAGAATGTGGTTATGCTTTGAGATAGCTTGAGTACTGTTCATTTTATTTCTAAGTCTTTTAATGATCACCTTATATAAATGCACCTTACCCTCTTCAAACTAGCTAATCACGAACAGGTTGTGAACCTGAGTCCAACCAATCAAAGCAGAGGGGCAGGCCTGTTGTGTTAGGGATAAATAGGGAGTAGCCTGCCTGCCCCTGTGTGCTTTCTTACCGATTTTTGTAAATTTTGCCTTGTTGAGACAATTCTTTGTTTTCGTGTCTGTTGTGACAATGGTGGTTCTTAGGAGTATATCACCTCCAATTTGTGATCCTCCAGAGTCCTAGGATTAAGGCATGTATCGCCAGAGGTGACTAACAAAGTTACTTCAAGAGGCTACCAGAGTGATAAAGGCAGAGAACATTATTAGGATTACAGATAACCTTGAGGTTTACTCTAGCCTCAGGCATATGTAAAATTGAGGAAGAATATTCTTTAGCCAGCAAGTTGTTACATTTTATTTCTTGTTCTCAGAGGAAACTGATTGTGAGTTATTTGATGTCTTTTCATTGTTTACTCAGTTTTTCATGTATGAACTGCAACAAGTTAGGAAGGTTACAGGTCATTTGAGTGTTTGCCCACAGAGACTCAAAGCACCCAACATAATTCAAGTAGATGAATTGCTGGAGGAAATGGATGTCAAAAACTTTGACCACAAAGTGCCTTTGGGAGGGGTTGTTTCTGTTTTGTAATCAAAACTAAGAAGGAGTTCTGTCTCTTCAGGGCATTTGCCTTGTGTATGTGCCGGAGTATTTTCTGTCTGTGCCTTAGTTTCTTTCTTTCTTTTTTTTTTTTTGGGGTGGGGGCGGTTGTGGGGCCTGAACTCGGGGCCTGAACTCTGGGCCTGGGCGCTGTCCTTCAGCTCAAGGCTAGCACTCTACCACTTGAGCCACAGCGCCACTTCTGGCTTTTTTCTTTTTTCTTATGTGGTGCTGAGGAATTGAACCCAGGCATGCAAGGCAAGCCCTCTACCACAGAGCCACCTTCCCAGCCCTGTCTTAGTTTCTTAAACCTATGTAAAGTAGAGGCAATAATACCTACCTAACACATGAATACAGTAGTGTGTGGTAGGTACCTATTACTGAGTGGACATAATAGATGAGAGAACACATATTTTCTGTTTGGAACAGCATAAAATCTGTTCTGACTGCCAGAGAAGGTCTTTTGCAATTACCTCCTGTTACGTGCATCAAGATTTCCCCATTGATATGAAAGAAATAATTTAGTTATGCTATTGTGTCTTAGGAACTGATTTTCAGTTGGCCAATGAAAAGGTCAGTCTTAAACTTTTAAATTCCCAAGTAGTAGGATGGTTTGTTTCAGGGAACAGTTGTCTCATGATCTGTTAATCTCCATTTGCTGAGTGATAATGATGTTGATGAAATGAAAGCTTTTTCATATTTGCTAAAAGCAGTGCTTTTTAAAATTAGAACAACCAAGCTGGGTGCGGGTGGCTCACACCTGTAATCCTAGCTTCTCAGGAGACAGATCTGAGGATTGCAGTTTGAAGTCAGACTGGGCAGAAAAGTCCCTGTGAGACTCTTTATCTCCAGTTAGCCACTCAAAAACCAGAAGTGAGCTGTGGCTCAGGTGATAGGTAGAGCTCTAGCCTTCAGCACAGAGAGGCTCAGGGACAGTGCCCAGGCCTTGAATTCAAGCCCATGACTGATACCCGCCTCTCCCCCCCACCAAAAATTTTTTTAGAACCACCAGTATTACCCTTCTATCCAGAAGGAGAGATTTGCATATTGTCAGTTGCAGTATAACTTAGTTTGGTGTATGTGAACTGTAGTTACCTGGGCAATGTTTTCTTTGAAGTAAGCTGGAAGAAATCTCTGCCTGAAAAATTCTTGCCAGGTAGCAAGATGTGTGGCCCCTTTTCACACTTTGTGTTGTAGCAGTGTTGTGCCTGGTACAGTGAGGCAGCACCTAAACCCATTTTCAGTATGGGGTATATATTTCCATTTTGAGACTTCCCAATTTCCACAGATTAGTTCTAAATCCATTGTTGCTTTTTAGAAAGTCAGAACTTTCTCATGGATAGACCTTCAGTTGCAGTTTAGAGCGAGAGATGAAATAGAGTTTAACCTTTGCATTTGAATATTTTCAATCTAGGTTTAAATTTGAATCTTCATGTTTATTTACTTATTTATTTGGGTCTGGTCTTGGGGCCTGAACTCTGGGTCTGGGTGCTGTCCCTCAGCTCTTCAGCTGAAGGCTAGCCACAGCGCCACTTCAGGTTTTTTTTCTTTTTGCTTATGTGGTGCTGAGGAATTGAACCCAGGGCCTCAGGCATGCAAGACAAGCGCTCTACCACTGAGCCACCTTCCCAGCCCCCCTTCATGTTTAAGGTATATAAATGTGTCCTCTTTAAATGGATAGTCACCAGTTAGAGTAGATCTATATCCTTAAAAATTAGGATTCCAGGATAGCCTGTTCCTTAAGTAGTTAGTTCATGGGTTTGAACCATAGTTCTTGAGAGTGGAAAGAGGAGGAATAGGATAACTCCTAAGAAATGATACTAGGGTAGAATATATTTTGTGTCATGTCATAGGCTTAAAAATAGGAGTTTTGAAGTTTTTTCACAATACCTAATTATTGTTATCTCTAAACTCAGAAGCCATAAATTGTCCGGGGTTCTGAAGGAAGAGTCTTTGCCCAGTGTTAGGAAAACCTTCCTCCAACACTAGCATATTGTATCTATTTTAAAACCAAAAGAGCTAGTAAATTAAGTAGTATATGCCCTTGAACAGGAAAAATTATTCAAAACAAGCGTAGGTCAGCAGGCCCAGAAGACAGGAAGTTACTAGTTGTACCAGTGATAAACCTAGGACCCATTTCAAAAGTCCCACTTTGGCTAGCGATAACCAGCCATTTCTGCTTCTGTAAATAGACTTCCCACAAGCTTCCTTCACTGCCCTATCCGCTGTTCCCACTTAAGCAACCTTTAATTTAAACCCACCTATTAGTAGCCCTTGTGACCTGACCCCTTGTACTGCCCTATAAAAACCCTGTAACACTGCTACTTGGGACCCAGAAGTTCCAGCGTGAGCTCATCTGGGGCTGCAAATAAGCCAGACTTCTACTTCTCTGAGTGTAGCTTGGTTTCACTCTAGTCTATCTTCCTGCAACATCTCTGGAGGTCCCAGTGAAAAAAAATTTTTTTTTTTTTGCCAGTCCTGGGGCTTGAACTCAGGGCCTGGGCACTGTCCCTGTGCTTCTTTTGCTCAAGGCTAGTACTCTATCACTTGAGACACAGCAGTGCCACTTCCAGTTTTTCTGTTTATGTAGTGCTGAGGAATTGAACCGAGGGCTTCATGCATGCTAGGCAAGCACTCTCCTGCTAAGCCACATTCCCAGTTCAGTCCTAGAGAGATTCTAATCCTTCTGGCCCAACTGCTCAGGAGTAGAAAGGGACTTTGGATTGAAAGAGAGATACTCCACCTGATGGTATTCTGGATCCTCCTTCACCCTGGAGTTCCAACCCTCTGGGTAGTCTTGCCCTAGTTGGACTCCAAGAAGTGGACCAACTTGCCTGGCAACTTGTCTCAGTAAGCCCCCAGGGAAAGTTAGTCTTTGGGTCCCATCAAAGGGAGTTTAATCATTACCCAGGAAATTCTGAAAGGAATTCCAGTGGCCAGGGACTTCCAAATGGGGGTGGAACTGTAATAACCTCTTATAGGTGAATGTGCATGTGAATGAGGCCTGACTTGCTTGTGCCTGTTTCTGGATCCATGGTCAAAAGCTGTGGAGTCTGGATGAGTCTGTTCTGCTATCCCATTGTGATTCTCCTATAGCTTAAGGTGTTGTTGGAGCAGTCCTATCCAGAGTTACAGGCTGATCCCACCATTGATGCCAAGAGGCAGCTAAGCTCCTTCTGGATGTGGCCATGCAGACATCTGATTGGTTTCTTCTCTGAAGGGGCATCCAATCTTGTCTTCGTGCTATTGATGCAAGGAGGTAGGGGAAGACACATAGAGTAGGACATAGGGAGTACTTTTGACCAGCATGGCAGTTTTTTTTTTGTTGTTGTTGTTGGTGGTGGGGCTTGAACTCTGGGCCTGAGCTCTGTCCCTCAGCTCTTTAGCTCAAAGCGAGCGCTCTACCACTTGAGCTACAGCGCCACTTCCGGTTTTCTGGTGGTTTATTGGAGATAGGAGTCTCACGGTCTTTCCTGCCTGGGCTGGCTTTGAACCTCGATCCTCAGATCTCAGCCTCCTGAGTAGCTAGGATTACAGGCGTGAGCCACCAGCACCCGGCTCATGGCAGAAGTTTTTCAAAACCTACAGTCCTAGAGTATATGCTTTAACATGTCAGAAAGGGATTTTCTGCAGTCTATGGGACCAGAATGTCTCTAGGAAAATAGTGCATGTGATGTGAATTGGAATGGCCTGCTTTGGGGATTAGGTGGCCCTCTATAGGTACCCTGGAGGTACCTACTGTCAGGGCTATCCATCAGGTTTTAATAGGAACCCCTGGACTCCCAGATCAGTTTCCCTGTATCAACACTGGCTCCTGATAGCCTAGACCTTGTTCCCCACTGGGTCCAGTTCTGTGCCAATGAAAAGGGACAGAGCACAGTTTTTGTGACCCAGACAAAGAATCCCAAAGACCAAAGTCTGTTTTGCAAGGGGACCCAGAAGATGAACCACTTATGCCCTGCTGTATGCCCCCAGAGCATAGTGCCACAGAGCCACTAATACTGACATCCCGCTGCCCTCAGTGAGTCCCCCTCAACCCTTCAACAGCATCCCAACCTGGATGGCTTCCCAAGCCTCCCCCCCCCCCCCCCCCCCCGCCTCCCGTCCCAAAGCCCAAGTCTGCATGAGCCAGTGCCTTTGCTCGTACCAAGCACCAGCCCCTCTGACCATAGCCCTTCAGATGCCTCTTTGGGAATTGCAGGGACCACAGCAGATCAGTGCTGATGGCATGGTCCAGCACAGGTGCTCTATCTTTTACTTAGCACTGACCTTCTAAACTTGAGAAATCATACCCTGTCATATTCAGAGAAGCCCCAGGCTATGATTGACCACCTAGAGTTCATATTCCAGACCTACCAATTTACTTGAGATGATTGCTACCAGATCCTTCTGACATTCTTCAGCATGGAACAGTGACGATGAAGTCCTGACAGAAGCTTGCCACTGATTTGAAGGAACCCAGGCAGGAACCCTCGATGCCAAAGCTTGAGTGACAGAAGTGTCCCCCAATGCTCAGCTTGCCTGGGACATCAATACAGCAGATGGATGAGGTGCCCTCTACCACTATCACACTGCCCTCCTACATGGGAGCTAAGAAGCCAACCACAAGTCCAAAACCATAGCAGTCCAGAAATTAAAGGAGTCACCAACTGACTTCTATGAGAGACTGTGTAAGGCCTTCTGGGTGTACACTCTTTTTGACTCAGAAGTACCAGAAAACCAGTGAATGATCAATACATTCTACATGGCCAATCATATGCTGTAGTTTCTGGAAACTATAGAAACTTGAAGACTTACCTAGGATGAACACCACCTAGCTGGTAGAAAAGGCAAACAAGGTCTTTGTAAATTGAAACTATGAGGCCAAGTGGGAAGTCAATAGAAGAATGAAAACCAAGGTTATTGGCTGCAGCACTGAGAAGACCAGACCTGACCAAGCTGCCAGCCCCACCACAAAAGGGGAGACCCAATAGAAGGACCCTTCTCTAACATGACCAATATGTGTATTGCAAGGAGACAGGCACCTGGAAGAATGAATTCCTCACCATAAGGGATCAACACGAGGACCTAACAAAATTGCTTTAGGGAAGAAGACAAAATGGCAACAGGAATGAGGGACCCAGAACCTCACTGGTATAGCTGGAATCGAGTCAGATTGGGAAGATCCAGCTCCTTACTAACAGGTCCCAGAGAGACCATGGTCAAAATGAAAGTAGGGGGCCATCAGTGACTTATGGCAGGTACAGGTGTTGGAACATTCCGTGGTCACCAGACCTTGATCTCACTTACTAAGCTCAGGGTCATAGTCAGTGCTACTGTCATCCTAACTACCTGGCAGTTCTGTTGACCCTGGACATGCCAGCTAGGAGGACACATGGTAACTCATGAATTCTTGGATGTGCCAGAATGCCCAATTCCCCTGCTGGAAAGAGAAGTACTAACAAAACTTGGAGCCCAAGTCACCTTCATGGGGCCTAAGGGGTAGTGGGCAGGCATAAGTCTTACATTGAGAGAACCAAACACCTTCATCATGGCAGTGCCTGTGCTAACAGAAGATAAATGGCAACTCCACCACCAGGAGGAGTGGGACCTGGTGAAGCCCACCTGCATGTTGGAGATTACTGATGTCTGGGTTGAGGAGCTCTTCCCCTCTGCCCACCATCTAGGTCTGGCTTGCCACCATGCACCCATAATGGTAGATCTCAAACCTGGGGCTGTCTGCTCTTCCTGTTGGGTAGAGACAATATCCAGTGCAGAGGGAAACATCTGGGGATTCAGTCCCACTTGGAGCAATTTTAAGGATGCAAGAATACTGATTGAATGACATTTATGGAAATCCCACAGTTGCCTGTCAAGAAGGCAGGAAGAAAAGACTACTGACCTGTCATAGGACCTATGAGCTGTCAGCAGTGCCATCCTGTTGAGTGCCTCTGCTGAGCTTTCTACTACCACAAGCAAAGTAGTTTACCTGTTTAGATTTGAAGGATGTTTTTTCTGCTTCTGTGTGGCTCCAGCTAGCCAACCACTGTTTGCCTTTGAATGGGAAGATCCTTACACTGGGAGAAAGACACAGATGAACTGGACTCGGCTGCTGGTTTCTAGTGGTTAATTGGAGATAAGAGTCTCACGGACTTTCTGGGCTGGCTTTGAACCACAATCCTCACATCTCTGCTCCTTTAATTTTTTTTTTTTTTTTTTTTGTCGGTTGTGGGGCTTGAACTCTGGGCCTGAGTGCTGTCCCTCAGCTCTTTAGCTCAAGGCTAGCGCTCTACCAATCTGCTTCTTGAGTAGCTAGGATTACAGGCATGAACCACCGGTGTCCAGCCCCAGAATACATTTTAAAAGCCCTGCTTGAGCAAGAGATAACCAGCCATTTCTGCTTCTGTAAACAGGTGTCCTTCCACAAGCTTCCTTCACTGCTCTTAACTCTTGTTCCCTCTTGAGCAATCCCCATTTAAACCCTATTAGCTAGCAGTGACCAAGACGCCTTACACTGCCCTATAAAAATCCTGTAAGCCACCAATGCCTGGCTGGAAATGTATTTCTTTACTCAACTGTTGTTGAAAAGTAAATGAACAGGAAACCAGATATGCATCTATAATACTAGCAGTCAGAGGCTGAGACAAGAGGATCAAGAGTTAAGGTCAGTCTGAGCTACATAGCAAGACTATGTCAAGAAGGGAAAAGAGCCTTTGTGCTCATGTGCCATATGACCCTTTAAGGAGGAGGAGAATAGATATCATGTAGTGTAGTGTTATCAGCCTTACTTAGTCATGGAAGCTTGTTTGTGAGACCATCTCATGTTATGAATGGTGTCCAGTGGAGCCCAGATGAGCAGTTCTTTTGTAGTTTATGAATTTAAAAAGAACCATGCTCTATAGGATAGCTTGGCATATAATAGGAAAAGACTCCTTGGAGCAAGTTTAAATGTCCCAAAAATGACTCTTAGGACTAATATGACTTCAAAAGTTACTTGATTCAGTTAGTAGTAGTAATAATAATAATAATAGCAGCTGTCATTGTTTATTAAGCAGTGTTGTTATCTTACACATGTATTAATCACTGAGTTGTACTGCCTTTTTTTAAACCATCTTCCTAATATTTTGTTTCCTTTTTTTCCTATCCTTCCTTTTCTTCCCTCTAATTCCCCTTCTGTATTCCTTCTTTCCCTGAGCTTTCTTTCTCATTCCTTTCCTTTTCCCTTCTTGATATGGTCTTGCTATATAGCTGAAACCTTAACTCTTGATCCTCTTGTCTCAACCTCTGACTGCTGGGATTATAGGTGTATGCCATCATACCTGGCTTCCTGTTCATTTACTTTTCAACTTTTAGTATGGTGATTTAGTATTTCAACTTTTTTTTTTTTTTTTTTCTGGTCGTGGAGCCTGAACTCGGCCTGGACACTGTCCCTCAGCTCTTCAGCTCAAGGCTAGCACTCTATCACTTGAGCCTCAGTCCCACTTCTGGCTTTCTCTGCTTATGTGGTGCTGAGGAATCGAACCCAGGGCCTCATGCATGCAAGGCAAGCACTCTACCACTGAGCCACTTTCTCAGACCCTAGTATTTCAACTTTTAATGTGGTGTTGCCACCATACTAAATTTCAGCCTTCCCAAGCCTTTTTGCATACAGTTGATTTGTTTTAGTAGGCTCCTATTCTTAGGATTTAAAATAGCCAGCCTTACATTTAGATAGGACTAAGGTGAGGTCCTCCACTTATGTCCGTCTATACCATTATATATTTGCATCTGTCTTGTAAATCTTCTTTTATTTCTTGGTGGTACTGAGATTTGTACTCAGGGCCTATACACACGCTAGACAAGTACTCTACTACTTGAGCCATGATGCCCCTATACCTTTTTGCTTCTATTTTCTGAATAAGGCATCACTTTTTTGCTTGGGTAGGCCTGGACTGTGATCCTCCTGTTTATAGTTCTCATGTAGCTAGGACCAGAAGTGTGAAGTCCTGTGCCTAGCTTTTTATTAAGATGGGAAACTTTTTATTGAGATGGCAAAATCTCAAAAGTTTTTTTCTAGGGTATCTTGATCTCTGCCTTCTGAGTAGCTAGAATTACAGGTGGGTGCCACTGCACCCAGCTGTGTTGTAACTCTTAAAACATCTCTGTGGATACCTATTTTTAACTGTCTTCCTTACAAGACTTTAGCCTTTTCCTTGAGAATGACAGGGATTATGTCTTGTTTAGGATCAAGGGCTTAATTATATTGTCTAGATTATAAGTGTTTATTGAACAAATTAAGTTATCCTACTCTTTACAACCTTGTATGATATTTTATAGTATAGGAGGCTGGCCCCAGTGGGGTTTTAAATAACTAGTATGTTGTTGCTCAGCTCAAAAGTAGTGAGGAGGAGGGATTAGAATATAAATACATTTAACTGAAAAGACATAGCTGCTCTTTCTCTTTCTGTCTTCATGTATCCTTGTCAAGTATTGAAGCAGCCCGTGCCTGACAATCCCATTCATAGCTTTGTAGGCAGCTTGTCTTATTCTTATCTTTGGACAGATCTGAGAGCGGAAGTAGATTCTGCTAGAATAAATTTCCATTCATTGGTCTTTATGCTGTGAAGAATATATTTTTTAAAAATAATTTGGAATTGTCATCTACATATAGTGTCATTTACTGGTTACTTCATGCATTACTTGAGCACCATTTACTAAGCACCAATGTTGAATTAATTCCTTTATTCTAATGATGTTCATTGCTCACAATATTTCTGGGTGTTCTTTGGGGATTATCTTCAGAACTGTCAGATTCTTCTTTTCTCTCTCTCTCTCTTTTTTTGCTGGTCCTGGGTCTTATACTCAGGGCCTGGGTACTGTCCCTGAGCTTCTTTTGCTCAAGGCTAGCACTCTACCACTTGAGCCACAGTGCTACTTCTAGCTTTTTCTGTTTATGTGGTACTGATGAATTGAATCCAGGGCTTCATGCATGCTAGGCAAGCAGTCTACTACTAGTACCTTCCTAAGCCTGCCAGATTCTTTTTTTTTTTTGTTGATCATGGGGATTGACTTGAACTCTGGGCCTGAATGCTGTCCCTCAGCTCTTCAGCTCAAGGCTAGCACTCTACCACTTGAGCCACTGAACCACTTCCCAGTTTTCTGAGTGGTTTATTGGAGATAAGAGTCTCACAGACTTTCCTGCCCTACCTGGGCTGGCTTTGAACCATAATCCTAAGATCTCAGCCTCCTGGGTAGCTAGGATTGCAAGTGTGAGCCACTGGCCCCAGCTCACCTTCTTTTGAAAATGTACTGATACTTTTTTTTTTTTTTTACTTTGAGGTGGGTTTAGTTTGGGAAGTTGTTTAGGAGTAAATGAAAACAAGCCTGTAATCTGGTAGACCTTTTAAAAAATGTATTTATGACTTATTAAAAAAAAAACAAAAAACGAAACACAGGGCCGGGAGGGTGGCTCAGTGGTAGAGCACTTGCCTTGCATGCCTGAGGCCCTGGGTTCCATTCCTCAGCACCACATAAGCAAAAAGACAAAAGCCAGAAGTGGTGCTGTGGCTCAAGTGGTAGAGCTCTAGCCTTGAGCTGAAGAGCTGAGGGACAGCGCCCAGGCCCAGAGTTCAGGTCCCACAACCGGACCCAAAAAAAACAAAAAAACAAAAACAAAAACAAAAAAACCCACAGATTTGAAACAGGGCACAGATGGTTCATGCCTGTAATCCTAGCTGCTCAGGTGTTTCTGAGTATCATGGTTCTAAACCAGCCTGGGTAGGAAAGTCCATGAGACTCGTATCTCCACCAAAAAGAAAGCCAGAAGTGGAGCTGTGGATCAAGTGGTGGAGTACTATCCTTGAGCAAAAAAGAAGCTCAGGGATAGTTCAAACCCCAGGATTGACACCAAGAAACAAAACACAAATAAAAAGAAGAGTGCTTCATGCCTGTAATCCTGCTCAGGAGGTTGCTATATGAAGACTGTGGTTCAAAGCCAGCAGGGGCAGACAAATCCAAGAGACTCTTTATCTCCACTTAGCTTGTAAAAAGTCAGAATTAGAGGTATGGCTCAAGTAGTAAAGCACCAGCCTTGAACCAAAAGCTAAGCAAGAGCATGAGACCCTGAGTTCAAGCCATAGTATGACACACAGAAACACTTTCCCCACCCCCAACAAACAAAACAACAGCCTTGAGCCAGGAGCTTATGTCTCACACCTTTGAAGGCTGAGGTTGGATTGTGATTAGAAGTAAACAGGTCTACACATAAGACCATTGCCTAACCTGTAGCTGTGTTCGGAGGTGGGTAATTGTCATACTCAGCTAAGGCTGAGATAAGGAGGGAAGGATCATAGTTCCAGGCCAGCCTGGGCAGAAAAGTACATGAGACTCATTCTCAACAGAAGCTTGGTAATGGCTATGCGTTCCTGTAATCCTAGCTATGATGGGATCATAGTGGATCATGGTTCAGTCATGCACCTGGACAGCTGTTGTGGCCCTCCCTAAAAAGTAAGTAACATGTGCACTGGGTGCTGGTGGCTGACGCCTGTAATCATAGTTACTCAGGAGGCTGAGATCTGAGGATCACGGTTCAAAGCCAGTCCCGGCATGAGACTCTTAACTCCAATAAACCACTCAGAAAACTGGGAAGTGGTGCAGTGGCTCAAGTGGTAGAGTGCTAGCCTTGAGCTGAAGAGCTGAGGGACAGTGCCCAGGCACAAACTGGTAGATCGCTAACCTTGAGCAAAAGAGCTCAGGGACAGTGCCCAAGTCCCAAGTAGAAGCCCCACAACCGTTGACAAAAAACAAACAAACAAAAAAAAAAAAAAACAAATGTGCAGATGGCTCAGAGATTGGAGTGTCTAGTGAACTTGAGTCCCTGAATATGGATACCAGTACTGTTAGACAAAGAAAACCAGTTGCTTTGATGCTTTCTTTCTTTATTTTTGTTATTATAAAGGTGATGTACAGAATGGTTACAGTTACACAAGTCAGGTAAAGAGTATATTTCTTTTTGGACAATGTCACACCTTCCCTAGCTCTCTCACAGTTTTTTCCTCCTGTCCCCACCTGCAAGTTGTATAGTTCATTTTCAAGGTAGTGTCTAGTGAATACCACTGCTGCATTTGTTCACCCTTCGCCCCTCCGTTTCTGTTCCCTTCCTACCCTCCCAAACATAGATAAATGAACAAACAAGACAAACAACAAAGAAAATACGTCCTGTTTCCATTTCCTAGAGTTCATTTTATAAGTATTATGTGGTCCGAGGCACACAGACATTGCACCTTTGTGTTCCTTCCCTAATAGTATCTTCCTTTGGTCTCACTGTATGTCAATGCCTAGAGTCCTGTACAATTGATCATGTCCCAGTGTATTTTAGATCTAGCTTCTGCATATGAGATAAAATATGCACCATTTGTGTGTCTGAGCTTGGCTTACCTCACTTACCATGATTTGTTCTAGGTCTGATGCTTCTTTTAAAGAATGAAGTACTTACGGCAACAGACTGGTATTCTTTTTTTTAATTTTTTAATTTTTTTTCATGTTTAGATTTTTTTTATTGTGAAAATACTGTACAGAGGGGTTACAATTACATGGGCAAGATAATGAGTACATTTCTTATCAAGTATTGTAGCCTCCTCCTTTGTTTCCCCCTCCCCTCCACCAAAGTTGTAAAGTTCCTTTTCGACATAACGACTTGTACGTCTCATTGTTGCAATGGTTCCACCTGTATCCCTATTTAAACGATTTGTTTTTTCCCTTCCCCTCCACAAATTATAACAACATCAAATACAGTGAAAGCAGGGGTTATACTGTGGGGGAGGGACATACAAAGCAACAAAGAAATCATCTTATAAATATGTTAGAAACAATCGCATGAAAGAAAAAAACATTTGAATACATATCTAAAGGTTCATTTCCCTAACATCAACTTAACTGATTTTTTCTGCTTGACTCAGACATATACTAGTTATTGCAAATAAGGGAAACCATGGGACTTATGTTTCTTTGGGCCTGGCTTACTTCACTTAATATAATTTTTTCCAAGTCTTAACCATTTCCTCACAAATGGGGCAATATCATTCTTTCTGATGGAAGCATAGAATTCCATTGTGTATATATACCACATTTTCTTGATCCATTCATCTACTGAAGGGCATCTGGGTTGGTTCTATATCTTAGCTATGGTAAATAAGGCTGCAATAAACATAGTCGTGCTGGTAGCTTTAGTGTAGTCTTGTTTGTGAGTATTTGGGTAAGTGCCCAAAAGTGGGATTGCTGGGTCATGTGGGAGCTCTATGTGGAGTCTTTTGAAGAACCTCCATACTGCTTTCCAAAGTGGTTGAACAAGTTTACACTCCCACCAACAATGCAGTAAAGTTCCCTTCTGTCCACATCTCCTCCAGCATCTGTTGTTATTAGAGTTCTTGATTATAGCCATGTTAACTGGGGTGAGGTGGTATCTCAATGTTGTTTTGATTTGCATTTCTTTTATGGCTAGAGAGGTTGAGCATTTCTTCATGTGTCTATTGGCCATCCTTTTTAGAGAAGTTTCTCTGTAAGTCTTTTTTTTTTTTTTTTTGGTCCAGTTGTGGGGCCGGAACTCTGGGCCTGGGTGCTGTCCCTCAGCTCTTCAGCTCAAGGCTAGCGATCTACCACTTGAGCCACAACGCCACTTCTGGCTTTTTTCTTTTTGCTTATGTGGTGCTGAGGAATCGGACCCAGAGCCTCATGCATGCAAGGCAAGCGCTCTACCACTGAGCCACCTTCCCAGCCCTCTCTGTAAGTCTTTAGCCCACTTATTTATTGGGCAGTTGTTTCTTTGAGGATTTGTTGTAGGGGGATTTAATTTTTTGAGTTCCAGGTATATTTTAGATATGAGACCCTTGTCTGTTGTATGGCTAGTGAAGATCTTCTCCCAATCTGTGGACTTTCTATTGATTTTGCTAGCTATGTCCTTTGCCATGCAGAAGCTCTGCAATTTCATGCAATCCCATTTGTCCAACCTTTCTTTGGTTTGTTGTGTTTCTGGGTCTTTATTAAGAAAATTTTGGCCTGTGCCAAGGAGACCTAGGGTTTCTCCTATTCCATCCCGTAATGTTTTCAGAGTGTCTGCTTTGACTCTGAGGTCTTTGATCCATTTGGAGTTGATATATATATAAGGATCTAGCTTTAGTTTTCTACAAGTAGTTAACCAATTTTGCCAGCACCATTTACTGAAGAGGCTGTCTTTCTTCCATTCTATTTTTTTAGCTCCCTTATCGAAGATTAGATGGCTGTAGGTCTGTAGGTTCATTTCTGGGTTTTCAATTCTATTCCATTGGTCCTGAGGTCTGTTCATGTGCTAGAACCAAGCTGTTTTGATTACTATGGCTTTGTAGTATAGTTTGAATTTTGGTATTGATATTCCTCCAGCACTGTTCTTTCTGTTGAGGATCGTTTTTGCTATTCGGGGTCTTTTATTGTTCCATATGAATTTTTGGGTTGCCTCTTGTATTTCCTTGAAGAATGAGGTTAGAATATTGATAGGTATTGCATTGAATTTGTAGATAGCCTTGGGAAGTATTGCCATTTTCACAATGTTGATCTTTCCAATCCAGTTGCATGGGAGTTTTTGATTTCCTGTTTCAAGTTTTCAAAATTTTCATCATAGAGGTCCTTCACTTTCTTTGGTTAAGTTAATTCCTAGGGTTTTTTTTTTTTTTTTGTGGGGCTTTTATGAATGGAGTTGCTTTCCTAATTTCAGCCACACTTTTCTCATTGTTGGCATACAGAAAAACCATTGTTTTTTTTTTTTTTTGGGGGGGGGTCCGGTCGTGGGGCCTGAACTCTGGGCCTGAGCACTATCCCTCAGCTTTTCAGCTCAAGGCTAGCGCTCTACCACTTGAGCCGCAGCACCACTTCTGGCTTTTTTCTTTTTGCTTATGTGGTGCTGAGGAATGGAACCCAGGGCCTCAGGCTTGCAAGGCAAGCGCTCTACCACTGAGCCACCTTCCCAGCCCAAAACCATTGATTTTTTAGGGTTAATTTTATACCCTGCTACTTTGCCAAAGTTTTGAATCAGCTTGAGTAATTTAGGAGTGGAGTCTATGGGATTTTTTTTTTTTTTGGGTCTGGTCGTGGGGCCTGAACTCTGGGCCTGGGCGCTGTCCCTCAGCTCTTCAGCTCAAGGCTAGTGCTCTACCACTTGAACCACAGCGCCACTTCCGGCTTTTTTTCTTTTTGCTTATGTGGTGCTGAGGAATCGAACCCAAGGCTTCATGCATGCAAGGCAAGTGCTCTACCACTGAGCCACCTTCCCAGCCCCTCTATGGGATTCTTTAAGTACAAGATCATGTCATCTGCAAAGAGGGAGAGTTTTACTTCTTCTTTCCCTGTTTGGATCCCCTTTATGTTTGCATCTTGTCTTATTGCTGTAGCTAGGCATTCTAATACTAGATCGGAGAGAAGTGGAGAGAGTGGACATCCTTGTCTCGTTCCTGAGTTAAGAGGAAATGGCTTTAGTTTTTCACCATTAAGTATAATGCTGGCTGTAGGTTTGTCATATACAGCCTTTATTGTATTGAGGAATGTTCCATGGATTCCTAATTTTTCCAGAACCTTCATCATAAAGGGATGTTAGATCTTGTCAAATGCTTTTTCTGCATCTATTGAGATAACCATGGTTCTTAACCTTGCTCCTGTTGATGTGATGAATTATGTTAATTGATTTACGTATATTGAACCAGCTTTGAAATGAATCCTGTTTGATCGTGGTGTATGATTTTTTGGATGAATTGTTGAAGTCGATTGGCCAGAATTTTGTTGAGAAGTTTTACATCAATGTTCATCAAAGAAATGGGTCTATAGTTCTCTTTCTTTGATGAGTCCCTGCCTGGTTTTGGGATGAGGATTATGATTGCTTCGTAGAATGAATTTGGTAGTGAACTTTCAATTTCATTGAAGAGTTGGAGGAGTATTGGTATCTGCTTTGAAGGCCTTGTAGAATTCCGCTGTAAAGCCATCTGGTCCTGGGCTTTTCTTAGATGGGAGGTCTCTTATTGCTGTTTCTATTTCAATGCTTGATATGGGCCTGTTAAGATGGTTTAACTCATCTTGGTTTAGTTTCGGCATGTCAATATTTGCTAGGAAAAGGTCCATTTCTGTCAAGTTCTCAAACTTATTAGCATAAAGTTTTGAGAAGTATTCCCTTATAATGTTCTGAATCTTGATTGTTTCTGTGGTGATGTTTCCATTCTCATCTCTGAGTTTATTTATTTGGGTGTGTTCTCTTCTTTTTCTGATAAGATTTGCTAAGGGTCTGTCAATTTTGTTAATTTTTTCGAAGAACCAACTCTTTGTTTTGTTGATTCTTTCTATAGTTTTTTTGGATTCTAATTCATTTAATTCTGATTTATTTTTAATTATTTCTTTCCGTCTACTGGATTGGGGTTTATCTTGCTGCTCTTTTTCAAGGAGGTTCAGATGTCTCATTAAATTGTTGGAACTCAGAGCTATAAACTTGCCCCTGAGTACTGCCTTTGCTGTGTCCAGAGGAGCTGGTAATTTGTGTGCTCATTTTTGTTGAATATCATGAACATTTGAATTTCCTTTCTAATCTCTCCCATGACCCACTCGTGATTCAGCAGTGTGTTGTTCAGCCTCCATGTGTTACAGGACTTTGGTGGCTTTTGGATTGAGTTCTAGTTTTATTCCCTTGAACAAACTGGTATTCTTAACCATGGCCCTTTTCATGTACTGTTTGTGGTTATCCATTTAGAAAGGACATCTCTCTAGTTTTCCTCAATTCCCAATACTGTGATTTCATTGTCACTGTGGCTAAAATTGGGTTTGATTTATGTCTTTGTGTGATCCCTGGGATATCTATCTTTGTCTGTCTATAGAGATATAGACATAAAGTAAGACAATTGCTAACTTCAATAAATCCTCTGATAATAAAGATGTGTTACAAAGTAATTATAATCTTTGTGAGGGCTACAGTAGAGGCTGTATTTAGATACTTATTGAGCATCTGCTACATTCCAGGTATACTAAATGCTTTTACTTGCCTCAGCACTGCTGTAAATCAGTTTTTTTTTTTTTTATACATGAACTTAAGAATGGTTAAGTAGCTGGTCAAGATCATACAGTTGGTAAGTAGGTAGGTAGCTAAGATAAAAGAATCAGCCTTCGGGCTGGGAAGGTGGCTCAGTGGTAGAGCGCTTGCCTTGCATGCCTGAGGCCCTGGGTTCCATTCCTCAGCACCACATAAGCAAAAAGAAAAAAGCCGGAAGTGGTGCTGCGGCTCAAGTGGTAGAGCGCTAGCCTTGAGCTGAAGAGCTGAGGGACAGCACCCGGGCCCAGAGTTCAGGCCCCACGACCCGACCTCCCCCCCCCCCCCAAAAAAAAAAAAAAAAAAAAGAATCAGCCTTCTGGCCTTAGAGCACTGAAGCTTGAACTATGTAATCAAGTCTTTTGTTTTGTCTCAGTGATCTGAGTGTTTGTGGGCATGTGCACATGTGTACTCACCAGTATTGGGGTTTGAACTATGTTCCTCAGGCTCTCACCTAGCTTTTCTGCTTTACCACGTAAGCCACACCTCCACTTTCAATCTGAAAGTTTTTCTTTTTTTTGGTCCTGTTGTGGGGCCTGAACTCGGCCTGGGCGCTGTCCCTCAGCTCTTCCGCTCAAGGCTAGCGCTCTACCACTTGAGCTACAGTGCCACTTCCCGCTTTTTTATTTTGCTTATGTGGGGCTGAGGCATCGAACCCAGGGCCTCATGCATGCAAGGCAGGCGCTCTACCACTGAGCCACCTTCCCAGCTCCACAATCTGAAATTTTTAAGATGACAAGATGCTTTTGTCTGTTGTAGAGGGCTGTTGAGATCCGGAAAAGGGAAGAACGGGAATTGGAGTCCCATAGATTGAAGCCCTGGTCCACAGTAATGACAGCTAGAAAAGAGAAAGCTACAGTAACAGAATGGGTCAGCCTGCCAAATGGAAATTCAAGAATAATTTGAATTCTTTTCCCACTGGTTTGAATTCTACTATGGTAACTGTTCATGAGAAATAGGAAATGAAATGTTTTTCTTGCAAACAGCTAAGAACTAATGAAAACTTTGTGGAAGACCTTTACAGGGGAGCAAAGGACACGATTGATTTAGTTTGCTACATCAAAAAAGCAAGAGTTAGCCAGGCACTGGTGGCACACACCTGTAATCCTAAGTATTCAAGAGGCTGAGATCTGAGGATCATGGTTTGAAGCCAGCCTTGGCAGGAAGTCAGTGAGACTCTTATCTCCAATTAACCTCTAGTAAACCAGAAAGTGGTGCTGTGGCTAAAGTGGTAGAATTCTAGCCTTGAGCTGTAGAGCTCAGGGACAGCACATAGTTCCTGAGTTCAAGCCCCACGACCACCACCACCACCAACAACAACAAAAAAAGCAAGAGTTGAAGGGCACGCTTTGGAACAATACAGACTTCAGCTGGGATTGGTGGTGAAAGACATGGATTTCTGGCATAAAAACTGGAGATTTTTAGTGCCAGCTAGAAGTCTTCCTCTACTTCCTCTTATAGGGAAGAATTGTTTGCCACCAAATTTCAGGGTATGCTGGTGATAGAAAAGACATTCCATCAAAGTAGCTTTTGTGCCTTAATGAAGGTCATGTCTCTTTTCTGTATCTCAGCAACTCTGTAAAACGAGGATGCAGGACTAAATGATACTTAACACTCCCTCTTTTTCTCCTTCCTTTCCTCCCTCCTTCCCTCCCTCCCCTCTCTACTTCCCTACCTACCTGCTTCTACTTCTGTGTGATTGAGGTTTAAACTCAGGGCTTGCTAGGCAGGTAGTCTGCTGCTTGAGCCATACCCCTAGCCTTTTTTTTTTTCCTTTGCCAATCCTGGGGTTTGAACTGAGGGTGTGGGCACTGACTCTGAGCTTCTTTTGCTCAAGGCGTCATGCATGTTAGACAAACATTCTACCACTAAGCCAAACCCTAGCCTTTATAAAGGTTTAGTTATTTTTCAGGTAGGCTGTTGTGTTTTTGCCTGGGACCTGGGTTAAGGGAAAAATTCTCCTACCAATGTTCCTAAGTAATTGAGACCATAGGCATACCCAGCCACATATGACTTAGTTGAAGGAAGAGTCTTGCTTAGTTTTTTTCCCAGGCTTGCCCCTCTCTCTCTCTCTCTCTCTCTCTCTCTCTCTCTCTCTATATATATATATATATATATATATATATATATATATATAATTTTTTGGGGGGGGAGTCCGGTCATGGGGCCTGAACTCTGGGCCTGGGCGCTGTCCCTCAGCTCTTCAGCTCAAGGCTAGCGCTCTACCACTTGAGCCACAGCGCCACTGCCGGCTTTTTTCTTTTTGCTTATGTGGTGCTGAGGAATCAAACCCAGGGCCTCATGCTTGCAAGGCAAGCACTCTACCACTGAGCCACCTTCCCAGCCCCGCCTAAATATATTTTTAAGTGCTTATTCTAGCACAGTAAAAATATTTTTCATATATTAGTTAATGTAATCCTATGATTACTCAGTAATATCGTTGGTAATATCTGTATATTACAGATAAGCAAACTGAGACTCAGGTTTAGTTACAGTGTTTCAAACTAGAGTTTGAAATTAGCTCTGATTTTAACTCTGCTTAGTTGTTTTGCAGCTGTGTATAGTATAGTTGTGAGCATGTTTTCTTTATTCTTCTGCCCTTATCCCAGAAATGAACTACCTTCTTGCAGCTGATTTGTCCCTTGCTGGTTTGGTATTGAGAGGCTCTAGGCTGGGCATGGTGGTACAGGTCTGAAATCCTAGCACTCCAGGGTATGAGGGAGGAGAATGGAAAGTTCAAGGCTAGCCTGGGAACTATATAGTGAGGCCTTGTCTCAAAAAGCCAAGGGGTCAGGGTTGTACCTCAGTAGAGTGTTTGGTTATCATAAGTATAGTTCTGGGTTTGATCCCCAGCATGAAGAAGATGGGGTAGAGAAAGAAGAGGGTTTGGTAGGTCTTCTCTTGGGAATGGCTATTCCAAATTGGTGGGCTAAACTTTTGAAAAAAAATTTTTACCTGTAACTTTGAGGCTTCAGGAACTGTCCTGTAACACATCCTGTTAGCATAATCAAATTCTTCTTTGAATGCCATAGTGAAATTGCCTCACAAAATCCCTTAATATTTTAATATATACTGTTGTTAACAATTTAGTTGTTCCAAGTCTAGATAAACTGCAAGTATCAGTAACAACTGACTCTTAATAATTTAGCAATAAAATTTGCATCAACTTATAGGATCCTATTTTGTTAGATACTTAACTAGGTCTCTAATGGGAAAATCAAATTTAACATAAGCTAGATTTCTGTTTTTTCAATTAGTGAAGTTGGATATAATGGTCTGTGGTACACACACACACACACACACACACACACACACACACACACACCCTAAGACACACACACACACACACACACACACACACACACACACACACCCTAAGACACACACACACACACACACACACACACACACACACACACACACACACACACACACACACACACACACACACACACACACACACACACACACACACACACACACACACACACACACACACACACACACACACACACACACACACACACACACACCCCTAAGAATTTTTTATGGCATATCCTGATGTGTTCCATGTCTTAGTCAGTGTGATAGAGTAGAGAGCACTCTGGATGGGGCCTGACTTTACATGTACATACATGGCTAGGGGCCAGTTAATTTACTTCTCTGAACCTCTTTCATTCTCACAAGTAAATGAGAGTTGTGAAAATTAGAGAGGTAAAGCTTATAAAGCACATACCATAGAACTTGATGTTAGTTCATATTCAGAAATTGCTTCATTTAATAGTGGAAGATGAATGGAGGTGTGAAGAGTATGGCAAAGTCATAAGCAGGATAGATCACCCTTGCTTCTATTCCAGCCCTCTGCTGAAATCACTACATATTACAAGGAGTGCTAAGGTAAAGTCAAACTAGGAATTTCTGTAAAAGATCTCTCACCTGCCTGGCAAAACAACTGTACATTTTATCTTTTTTTGGGGGTGGGGTGGGGTCCGGTCGTGGGGCCCGAACTCTGGGCCTGGGCGCTGTCCCTCAGCTCTTCAGCTCAAGGCTAGCGCTCTACCACTTGAGCCATAGCGCCACTTCCGCTTTTTTCTTTTTGCTTATGTGGTGCTGAGGAATCGAACCCAGGGCCTCAGGCATGCAAGGCAAGCACTCTACCACTGAGCCACCTTCCCAGCCCCAACTGTACATTTTAGCTTAGACCTAGGATATTAGCTTTGACAGGAAGAAGTATATTTAAGGAGATTGTTAAATGCCTCAGATAGTGGTGACTCCCTTCCTTCCTGCCAGCCTGCCTTCCTGCCTTTCAGCCTTTCTTCCTTTTTTCCTCTTTATTTCTTCCTTCTTTCTTTTCATGCTGGATCTGGGTCTTGAACTCTGGGTCTTGAGTTTTTGTTTGACATTTTCTGCTCATAATTGTATTCTACCATGTGAGCCACATCTCCAATTCCAGCTTTTTTGCTAATAAATTGGAGATGGAGGCTCATGGACTTTTCTTCCCATGAACCATGATCCTTAGATCTCACCCTCCTGAGTAACAAAAATTACAGGGGTGAGCCATGGTGCTGGGCTGGATCCCACTTTTTTTTTTTTGGTTGTGGGGCTTGAGCTCTGGGCCTGAACACTGTCTCTCAGCTCTTCAGCTCAAGGCAAGCGCTCTACCACTCGAGCCACAGTGCCACTTCTGGTTTTCTGGTGGTTTATTAGAGATAAGAGTCTTATGGACTTTGCTGCCAGGGCTGTCTTTGAACTGCAATCCTCAGATCTCAGCCTCCTGAGTAGCTAGAATTACAGGCGTGAGCCATCAGTGCCTGACAGTTTGTGTTTTTCAAACAAAGCAAAATGCCTTTTCTTGAACATTAGACCAAAAACTAAAAAACTTAAGGAAAGCAGTGACAGCAACTTAGCAACCTTGTGCACATTTGCTCCTGTAGTTTATTCCCATAGGATACTGTAGCAGTATCTTACAGACATCTCTGGTGGCCAATGAAAAGCAGTTAAATTATCTTAAAATTTTTAAATGGAACTCTGACAGCCAATAAAAAATATTTTGGGTGGAAGCTGTAACAATGTTTCGTTTGGTTTTAAGAACAGTTCTAAATTTGTATTGCTGAGTTTTGGAAGCACGTGAGGCTCATTGAATTTGCTAGGTGTATTTGCTGGGCATTTCCAACCCTTAAATTCTCTGTACTTTGAAGTGTAGAATCTGACCCCTGTTCTGCTTCTCAAGGTAACTTTAAAACAGGAAGTGTACAAAGGAGGTAACTGATGACGTGAACAGCCAATCATGGCTTTGTGTTCTTAGCTGATAAAGCAGCTCAGCCAATGGGACTGTGCTGGAGGCAAGGTTTGGTGTCAAATAGCAGGCTAGATTGAATGCCTTTGACTGTTAAAGTGGAAGGAGGCTGCAGGGCTTCATTGGAGCCTCGGAGTTTTTCACTGAGGCAGGGGTCAGCTGAAAGACAAAGAAAAATGGCGAATAGTTTGCTGGGGGGTGGGAGGACAGCTGTTCGGGTTTTCACTGGAGTGGACATTCCAGACTCAGGTTTCTGCATCTCCTGCTGTCTTTTGTTTCCTCCATCCTTTGGTGGGGGGAGGGATAGGAGTGACTTAAATTCTCCCTGTCCGAGGAGATATAAATAACTACATGTAAAATTAATGCAGTTCCCGGTAAGTTTAATTCTTTGTTTTGTGTTGAAATGGTAGAAACTGTTTAGTTTCAGAGTGTGGACAAGTTGCACTGTTTGAGAAAATGGCCACTTTACATTCCATGCATACCTTTTGGTGCACCTAGAATACCTTGCTCTGTTTAGATTTTGCATGTCCTTTTATCTAGGATTTCTTTTCCTTGTTGAACATCGGCAAGATCAGATACATGGAGGGCAAATCATTTTTCAGGGCACACAGAAGCAGAGCACTTTCTCTTTTCGTTGGGTAAACTTAACTGTTTTCCAAATAATTTTCCTTTGTTCAAGTGCACTGAAGCTTTCCTACAGAATAAGCTGAGTTGTTCTAGGAGTTTTTCTATTTTCATGCAATTTGATGACATCTGCATTTTCAGAGATAGAAGCCACACAGTTGCTATTTGAAATTTGTGTAAAAATATGATTTGCAACTGGTGCAGGTTCTAATGGTGAAGGCCCGCATACTAATGTGAATTTCTCCCATAACTTTCTTGATCTACCTGTCTCATTCAGAATTGTAGTAAGTATTAAGGACAGTTTTCGTTTTAAAATGAACATTTTAATTTATAATGCTGATTAGTAACACAGTTATATTGGCAGTGACAAAAGCAAATCTGTTTCTACAATTTCAAATGTTTTGTCAGGTGTTGATTTGGTTCTTTAAAAGGATATGAGAAAAATGCTTTTCATTTTCAGTATGAAATATTAAAATACTAATTTACATCCAGTCTGTAGAAAGTTAAGAGTATAGGCACCCTATCTTTTGCCCTTGATACCCTCCCCCCCCACTCCCTGGGGATATGTATCTAATATAGATTGCTAATCAGTAACTAGTTAGTTCTTCCTAATAGTGAAATTGTCAATCCCAAGGACTAAGATCTGTAATAGGCTTCGTTTTAAAAAACACTTCTTTGTTTTCTTTTTTGCAAACAAGAGAATGAAGGTCATTGGAACATTTCTGCAGCAGACTGTAGAGCAGCGAGGCAGCAGCAGTCAGCCTCGGGATAGGGAAAAGGAGCAGGCCCTGTGTTAGAGGAGAACTTTGGAGGGTGTTGATTTGCTTTCCCTTGAGTAAAAGATTTACTTGAAAGGATCCATTAGGGGCTTAGATTTTGGGCTCTCTGAGTTGGAATGGTGTAGCAGCCAAAGTTCCTGGATGCAGGCCTCTGTCGTTGCTCAGAAAAGTGACCTTGAAAAGCTGCTGAGGAGTTGAAAGATAGAAGGACAAAGTTTATTTATATAGATTTGAACTGAAAAGCTCTGTTTAAGATGAAAAGAAACTGTACTTCTGATGTTCAAGTCCAGTGGTTACTGGAATCTATTACAGATTCATATTCAGAGTTTTTAAGCTGCAAGACAATAGGGCTGCATTCATTCTCTCTCCTACTCTTCTTTCCTCCCTCTCCTCAGCAGAAAAAATTAAATCCTGGTATGATAGTTGAGTGAACTGCCCATGAGATTCAGAATTCCTTGCACAGATTCCTTAGTGAATACCATTATTAGTGAAGAATGGTATTTTACAAGTTCAAAGTAGTTAGGTTTGTGAAACTCCATTTGGGAGACTAAAATGCTAACAGTAAGAAAATGTTCATTCTGACAGTTTGAGTGTGATAAAAAGGGGTATGTGTTAAGCATTACAATTTAAGGGACAATTATTTAAGTTTAAGTTTAATTTATAGACTTGAATTATATATTATTTGTGGTTTCAAGTCATTTATGATGTAAAAAACTGTTGTAGACACTGAGTGACTCCATTGGCTCCAGAAGAGGGCCCTGGAACAGGGGAGGTAAAAGTTTGAGGCCCAGATAAAACTCTTCATAAACTTGAGACTTTGTGGATTTAGCTGCTTAGAAAGACATCTAATCAACTCTTCATCTTTTAGGGATCATTGACTGTTACAGCATCTGCCCCTCTATCTGGAAAAATGCACATAGGTGTCCTATACAAAGTCTAGTGATTCTTCTGTTTATTGAATATCATTTATATGATCCTGTCACTAACACTTTAGATAGGTAAATATTTTCCAGAGAAATAATACAAACTTATTTTAAGAAAGAATATAGAAAGGCCTTCTAGAACAAATTGTTAATTTAGATTGGGGGATAACTGGATGTTGGGAGGAGGCTTAGATGTAGTCTGAGATTTGGTAACAGTAATTTGAGTCAGCACAGTACAAGCCATTTAAAGTCAAGCGTTCTGTGTTCAAGTTTCACTCAGCTCTGTTGCCCAGCTTTGTCAGTGTGGGCAAGTCAACCATTTAGTGTCAGCCTCCTCACATGTAAAATGGGACCTAAAAATAGCACCTTCTTATTTTGTGGTGAATCTTGAAAGAGGTGTTATGTATGTGCTTTTGCACTTTATGAATTACTGTATAAAATATTAGTTATTGATCCAAATTAATTGAGACAGTTAATGTTTATGGAGATACGTGTGGCATCAAACAAAAAATGCTGATATTTTAATATATTGACAAAGGAGTTTGTTTGCCACACATGGCTTCACCTGCCTATTCCTATCTGTTAATAAGGATCCTATGTATTTAATGCGTATGTTGAGAGCATCAAACTATCTTTCAAGATTCCTTTTTTGTGTGTATGTGCTAGTATGGTGGCTTAAGCTCAGGGCCTCACAATGACTAATTGGAGGAAATCAATCTCCCAGACTTTTCAAAGTTCTATCCTCTGTTCTCAGCCTCTTGAGTAGCAGGTGTAAGTCACTGATACCTAGTGCCATCAAAAGTCTTCTTCCCTTCCATTCCCTTTCCCCTACCCTTTTCCCCCTTTCTTTTCCCTTTCACTTCTTTTCCTCTTTCCCTCCTTTCTCCCTTCTTTTGTTTCCCTTCCTCCCTTCTTGAGAGAGAGAGAGAGAGAGAGAGAGAGAGAGTGTGTGTGCGTGCGTGTGTGCGTGTGTGCGTGTGTGTGTGTGTGTGTGTGTGTTTCTGTTCCTGTTCCTGTTCCTGTCCCTGTCCCTGAGTGCTGTCCCCAAGCTATTTTGCTCATGGCTAGTACACTGCCACTTGAGCCAGAGCTCCACTTCCAGCTTTTTGGTGGTTAATTGGAGATAAAAGTCTCAGATTTTCCTGCCTAGACTGGCTTTGAGCCATCATTCTCAGATCTCAGCCTCCTGAGTAGCTAGGATTACAGGCATGAGCTACCGGTGCCAACTTCCATCAAAATTCTTCAGAGAAGTATTTTAATCCCTTCATTCAAATTTAAGGGCATCCAAATAAGATAAAGTCAGAATGCTTAGAGTTAGGAACCTTTCAGAATAAAAACTGGAAGCCTGTTCTGATTAGATTTGCATTTTATATAATGCAAGTAAGTTATAATGGTTGCTGGTTTTTATCTAGCAGGGTGGGGTGGGGAGAAGGTGTGTGTTAGGGCACTAAGTATTTATTAGAGCTGTTTTTAGTTTACTTTGTGGTCTTACCTCCCTTCTGTCAGTGTTCAGGAGGAAGGCAGTCATAGCTAGGAGTAGTAGCAAGTAAGTAAATGTTGGAGTGAAGACTGTTTTTAAAAAAGTCCTCTCATGGTCTGGGAAGGTGGCTCAGTGGTAGAGCACTTGCCTTGCATGCTCAAGGCCCTGGGTTCAATTCCTCAGCACCACATAAGCAAAAAGAAAAAAAGCCAGAAGTGGTGCTGTGGCTCAAGTGGTAGAGTGCTCGCCTTGAGCTGAAGAGCTGAGGGACAGCGCCCAGGCCCAGAGTTCAGGCCCCACGACTGGACCCAAAAAAAAAAAAAAAAAAAAAAAAAGTCCTTTCATTGAATTCTAAGCAGTAGCATGGATTTTGCACAGTTGATACTATGAGATGCATCTTTAAAATAAACAATGGAAACCTATGGAGATTTCTTACCCATGATAATTCTTTTGCACCCATTTTATTTGCCTAATGTTATTTATTTTTAGGACTTCTTGGCTTCTGTGCACTGTCCATACCCCCTCCCCCATAGTTTGTGATTCTGTCCTATTAAGTCACTTCGTCTTTGGTATTGTCAGTCTGCATTGATGTTTTATGTATTATCATATTCAGACAGAAGAGTTTTTGCAAAGTTAGCATTAATCTTCCAAATAAAAGGCCAGTTCCAGGGATGCATATGTTTGGGAAAAGCAATCAAAAGAAGCTGTGTACTTTTGCATGGGTTTAATTAACCTAAAACACATTCTTTATAGTCCCCCCCTTTTTTTTCTTTCTTTTTTTTTTTTTTAATACTTGGGGTAGTACTCAGACCCTGGCATGCTAGCAAGCACTTTAACACTAAGCTACACTCCTAGCACCTAAAAAGCATTCTTGAAGGTAATCATGCTCATCGTCAATTATTTTTGTTAATCCCTATTATACTATCCTAATTAGGCTGATGGAAATAATTTAGGCAAGTGGTCTACCATGGAGTCATCTCTTTAAACAGTTGGAATCATTTAGGGATCTAGTCTAGTTCCTTTCTTACAAAACAGAAATGGAGGCTCAGAGAGATCTGGTATTCTTGTTAAAATCTTTCAGCTTTTTAGTGACTGGCCTGTTCAAGATGAGAGATTCACCTTCCACGGAATTAATTGTATGTTTCTTTTATTCTGAGTTGTTTTTACTTTTTTTTGGGGGGGGGAGGGGGTTGGTCATAGAGCTTGAACTCTGGGCCTTGGTGCTGTCCCTGAGCTTTTCAACTCAAGGTGAGTGATCTGCACTTGAGCCACAGCATCACTTCTGGTTTTCTGTTGGTTAATTGGAGATCAGAGTCTTACGGACTTTTCCTGCCTGGGCTGGCTGTGAACTGTGATCCTCAGATCTCAGCCTCCTAAGTAGCTAGGATTACGGGCGTGAGCCACCAGCACCCGGCTATTGTTTTTACTTTTCATTTTGATGTTTCTCTTTCTTTTAGGGCATCTGTACAGATTTGCTATTTGGACACTGAGGAAAGGAGAGAAAATAGGCCATGAGGAGGATCAGAAGTCTACATGTAGAATCTTGTTGGTTAGAAATTTTGCTGTGACAGCAGACTTGGTGTCTCTTTTGGGATCTGAGGAACTCTTGCCTCAGCCAATTACTTATTCAGAAACATGAGAATCAGCAAGGAAGTTAATAGTGCCCACCTGGCTGAGGTGTCCCAGAGAGCTGGGTTACTTTTATGCATTACAAAGAAATAAATGATTATGTAAAAGCACCACCTGCATGCCAGCTAGTAATTTTTTTTATTTATTCAAGTTATTTATATAACTTGTGTAATATGTAAGTTCTGAAGTATATTGTGATTGAAAATTCTATAGACACAACTGGATAGAATATACTTCATTTATGCTGGATGTTGGTGGCTGATGCCTATAATCCTAGCTACTGAGGATGCTGAGATCTAAGGATCACAGTTTGAAGCCAGGCCGAGCAGAATGTCCCTGTGATAGGATAGACTCTTATCTTCAATTAACTACTCAAAAGCTGGATGTGGCACTGTGGCTAGAGTTCGTAGAGCGCTAGCCTTGAGCACAAAAAAGCTCAGAGACAGCACCTAGGCCCTCAGTTCAAGCCCAAAAATTGACCCCCAAAAAAGAATATACTTCATTTCTACATAGTGCAAAGTTTAGTTTACTTTTAAATCTGTTCTTTCTGCAGTTTCAGTATTGGGGTCAGTTCTTCAAGACTTGGTCAGTTCTTTTGGTATTATTTCCCTTATCTTTATATCTCTTCCTTGGTATCTCAAAGACATCCAATAATTGATCCAAAGTTTTTCTCTACTTAGAATATTACAAATTGAATTGTAGTTTAGCACCCCAAAGTGAAAAAGTAAGTAAATTCTACTGTAAAAGAAGGGGTAAGTGCTGGGAAGGTGGCTCAGTGGTAGAGCACTTGCCTTGCATGCCTGAGGCCCTGGGTTCGATTCCTCAGCACCACATAAGCAAAATGAAAAAAGCCGGAAGTGGTGCTGTGGCTCAAGTGGTAGAGCACGCTAGCCTTGAGCTGAAGAGCTGAGGGACAGTGCCCAAGCCTAGAGTTCAGGCCCCACGACCGGACCCCCCCCCCCCCAAAAAAAAAAGGGGGTAAAAAAATGTCTTGTAAATGCTTAAAGTAGCATAGCATGGTTTGTGAACTTGTGAACAAAGAAGACAAAAATATCCTCAGGCAACTAAGGTACTGATTCACTTACAAATCCTTTTTCCCTTGGAAGTACTATTATTTTCACCTTTGTCCATCATTTCAATTATTGTTTGACTAGAAATACTCAGATAAAGCTGGTTTTTCACTTATTTATCTAAGCTGTGTACTTTCTTTACCTTTGAGTAAATTCTAAAGTTGTATGCTTTATAGTTCCTTCACCAGTTTATGACCCATGCATGTCTTTCATGTGGAGACCTTAAAAAGGAACTGAACAGGTCATGATTCAAAAGTACAGCTTGAATGAACTAATACACTTCAAGTAACTGGGCTACTCTACTTGGAACATAAGGAGATGGGTAAGAGCAAGAAGGAGTGGTAAAAGAAAGAAATGTAGAGAGGTTGGAATAAGAAGTTAGAAGGCCTTGCCTGGCAGACTAAGAAGTGTGAATAGATTTTTAACATTGGTGATCATCCAAGATTTAGTGTAAAGCTAGGTGCCCGTGGCTCATGCCTGTAATCCTAGCTTCAGGAGGCTGAGATCTGAGGATCATGGTTCAGAGCCAGCCCAGGCAGGAAAGTCTGTGAGACTCTTATCTCCAATAAACCACCAGAAAACTATGGCTCAAATGTTAGAGTCTATCCTTGAGCTGAAGAGCTGAGGGACAGCGCCGGCCCAGAGTTCAAGCCCCACAACCGATCCCCACCCCAAAAAAAGATTTAGTGTAGTTGATTGAAGTAGTTTTATTAGAGCTGTACTTTTATAAAATGTAAGTATGCTAAATGAATATGAAAGATATGTGTGTGTATGTATGTATGCACACACTCATATGTGCCAGTACTGGGGCTTGAACTCAAGGCCTTGTGCTCTTGTTTGACTTTTTTGCCAAGGATGGTATTCTCCCATTGGACCACACTTTGGAAGATCCAGGCAATGGGGACTCTTGCCTATATAATCCTGGCTACTCAGGAGGCTAAGGTCTGAGGAACAAGATTCCAAGCCAGCCCGGGCGTACAAATTCAAGAAACTCTTAACTGCAATTAATCAGCAAAAAACTGCAAGTGGAACTCTAGCTCAAATGGTTAAAGCACCAGCTATGAGTAGAAAAAGCTGGGGGCTGGGAAGTTGGCTCAGTGGTAGAGCGCTTGCCTTGCATGTCTGAGGCCCTGGGTTCGATTCCTCAGCACCACATAAGAAAAAAGAAAAAAGCCAGAAGTGGCGCTGTGGCTCAAGTGGTAGAGCACTAGCCTTGAGCTGAAGAGCTGAGGGACAGTGCTCAGGCCCAAAGTTCAGGCCCCACGACCGGACCCAAAAAAAAAAAAAAGAAAAAGCTAAGCAAGGCCCTGAATTCAAGCCCTAGTACACACACACGAACACAGACACACACACACACAAGTGAATAAAATAAAATGAATATGAGTAGAAGGCACTAGAAATTTCTAACAACATAGTCCTTTAGAAGGTTGTGTGCAAGATTAAAGTAGCATTGTAAAGGACTTGGAACTGTACCTCATGCACAGTTATCATTAAATGGATTTTAGTAGTTATCATCATCATTATCATTTTTATTATTGCAGGAAGGTAATGAGGATCTAAACAAAGATAATGGCAGTATAAAGATAAGCCAGGTGATGTACACTGTTATTATAGAATTTAGCAGTTGATTAGAATTGAGGAATAGGAGAGAAGAGTCTGGGAGATTATAAGCTTGTGTGACTGGCAGAAACAAAATTTAGAAGGAGCAGATTGAAGAAGATAAATTGGAGTTTGTATAGTGTTTTCTAGTTAATTTCTAGTTGGACTGAAGCTTTGGAAAAATGTCAAAACTGTTGGTGTATATGTGGAATTTAAACTCATTATGCTGAAGATAGGGGCTAGATGGGAAAGAGTCAGAAGGGTCAGAAAAAAAGCTTAATGTCAATGAAAGTTTAACACTACAGTTGATAAATCCAGAAACAAGGATGGTGGAAACCTCTAACTACATTGCTGTTGTCTAAGCTTTTTTTTTTTCTTTCAGTGTATCCTTGTTGCCTGTTCAGCTCACATGTGGAAAAATTACTCTCAAATGTTATTGTTTTGTGTGTGAGTTTGAGCCCTGGTCCTGGGGCTTGAATTTAGGGCCTTGAACTTAGGACCTTGGTGCTGTCCCTGAGTTTTTATGCTCAAGGCTAGTGCTCTGTCACTTGAGCCACAGCTCCACGTGTGGCTTTTTGATGGTGAACTGGAAATAAGAATCTCATGGATTTTCACGCTTGGGAGCTGGCTTTGAACCACAATCCTTACAGCTCAGCCTCCTGAGTAGCTAGGGCTACAGGAGTGGGCCTCCAGCACCCTACTTGTTCATTTCTCAATATTAGTTTTATTAAAATTAGAGACTATCCTATTCAGGAATATACAACAAAGTAAAAGTATTATTGTTAGCCCACATTTCCTCAGGGTACTCTGAGAAATGTGTGCATGATACATGGTCTTATGTAAGGGCACCAATATTAGCTTATATGTTAAATTTACATAGGTTTAATGATGTTATTGTTTTCTCTGTATGCATGTAAAAAATTAGAAATATTGCCCAAGAATCTGGTAGATATCACTTGAAGTTGTATTGGTATTTCCTTGAGATCTGTGTGCATGTGTGCAAACACGTGACCAAAACATGTACATTTCTTTTTTTTTTTTGGGCCCCGTAGTGGGGCCTGAACTCTGGGCCTGGGCGCTGTCCCTCAGCTCTTCAACTCAAGGCTAGCGCTCTACCACTTGAGCCACAGCGCCACCTCCGGCTTTTTTTCTTTTTTGCTTATGTGGTGCTGAGGAATCGAACCCAGGGCCTCAGGCAACATGTACATTTCTAACCAGTGCTAAGATTATATTACATTTGAGTTGCGTTGAATTTTATGTAACTGATATTAGTTTTGTGAAGTCTCAAATGGCAGCAACCTGGGCTGGGAATGTGGCTTAGAGGTAGAGTGCTTGCCTAGCATGCATGAAACCCTGGGTTTGATTCCTCAGTACCACATATACAGAAATGGCTAGCCTTGACCAAAAGAAGCTCAGGGGCAGTGCCAAGGCCCTGAGTTCGAGCCCAGAACTGGCAAAAAAAAAAATAAAGACTCCCCCATCCAACAATGGCAAATCCAACCAGAAACATATGTAGGAATTTAGCAGTATTTGCCTAGCAAGAATTTATAGCCACACCAATCAATGAATAACATAAATAGTTTCAAGGGATGAGACACACACACATCTATATTCTTTAGTATAAGACACCTATGTTTAATTTTTAGACTCTGTATGTTGTAATTATCCTTAATAAAAAATAAAGTCAATAAGAAACTGTTTACTAGAGAAATACTTGTAATTTTCTAGCCATTTTACATGGTTATTTATAACCTGAACTTCATTTTTTTCTCTCTCCTCTTGGCCAAATGTACATGTAGCAACTATAGGTAAGCTATATAACAGTATGCAGAATTTATATGATGCACAGTACTTTACAGTTAATGAAGTGATTTTATAGTCATCCTCTTATTTGTAATTACTTAATGTAGGTAGGACAGAAGGTTATCATCCTTGTTTTGATGATGGATGGGTGAAGGAGGCTGAGCCTAGGGAGACAAGCCCTTTGCTCTGCATAGCACCTTGCTAATTAATGCATGTAAAAAGAGTCTGTAGCTTTGTCTGTTTTATGCAACTTACTCCTTCTACCAGCTTTCCTTTTTCTGAGCTCACTCCTTGCACACATTAAACCAGGTGCTCCTGGCTCATGTCTATAATCCTAGCTACTCCAGAAGCTGAGATCTGAGGGCTGTGGTTTGAAGCCAGCCCTGGCAGGAAAGTCTCTTACCTCCAATAAACTACCAAAAAGCCAGAAGTGGAACTGTGGGCTCAAGTATTAGAGCACTAGCATTAAGCAAAAAGAAACTCAGGGATAGTGTATAAGGCCCGAGTTCACGCCCTAGGATTGACACACCAAACAAAAAAGACACACATTTAAAATAAAAGAAAAAAATCTCCCCACAGTTCCCATAGCCATATATATAAAACCATTTAACAGATTGACGATAGAATGGTCAAATACGTAGTACTGTTGAATTACTTTTGAAGTTTTGTCAAAAGAAGGGTGACCATAGCCACTCTTCAGAACAAAGCAATATACCAATTGATACTACAGAACATTACCAATCTTTAGGAATTGTCTTTCTCAAATCCTAAATTCACTTCAGTGAAATAGTTAAGTGACTTCCAAAATAGATACACTGCAAGAATTGTTTTAGGAATTTTGTAATATTCCTTGGCTATGCACATGCATGCTTTGGAAAGTTCCCCAATTTGTATTTAACCAGAAAGATTAGTATTTTTTAGATGCGTCATGGTATTCTTTTTTTTTTTTTTTGGCCAGTCCTGGGGCTTGAACTCAGGGCCTGGGCACTATCCCTGAGCTTCTTTTGCTCAAAGTTATCACTCTACCACTTGAGCCACAGTGCCACTTCTGGCTTTTTCTGTGTATGTGGCACTGAGGAATTAAACCAAGATCTTCATGCATGCTAGGCAAGCATTCTACTACTAAGCCACATTCCCATCCCTGAGTCATGGTATTCTTATTCAGTTGCTTTAGAGTTCTTAGTTGTGGTTTATAATCCTTCCTACCTACCTCTGGTGAGGTAGTTAAAGGAAATTTGATTACTTAGTGATGGCCACATAATTAAGATAACATTTTCACTATGTTTATGGTGTAGCAATAGTTGTAATTTTGGAACACTGTGTAGAACTTAGCCTGATGAAGTCCTGTAAGTGGGCAGCTATGGAACATCTCCAACAAGGGAATGGGGCAAAAGATATTTGGAGCTCTAACAAGCTCACCAGATCCCCATCATTATTTTCCATCACCACTATTAGTGGGTAATCTAGTGGTCTGGTTTCACTCCTTGGAGGAAATGGCAGTTTACCAGGCTTAGAACTTTTCATCTTTCTTGTTCAAGTCTTCCATCTTGAAATGTGTAAGAATCTGGCATCTGTGCATTGTGGGGTTTCCATTTCTAGGAGAATGAGCAGGAAAAGTAAAGGTAAAAAGTTTGGTGGGTTTGGTGGATTTATGTTCTAAATTGAGGTAATCCATAGGTTCTTAAATTACCAGTTCTAAAGGAGAATATTTGGTGATAAAGCATCAAATTGAGAATTAGGGGACATAGGTTCAAATTTCAGCTCTGTCATATACTACCTTATGGCTGTGGTGGAGTCCTCCAATCTTTCTAGATAAAGTCTGCCATTTGAGAAAGTTTATACCTCTGCTCACTATTTATGGGTTTGTAGTGTGAATAAAATGAGATAACATGAAGCTGTTTAAAAAAATGTAAAAAGTACATATAAATGTTAGGAATTGGCCGTGGCTCATTCCTATATTCGTAGCTACTCAAGAGGCTGAGATTTGAGGATCATGGTTCAAAGCCAGCCCAGGCAAGAAAGTCCGTGAGACTTTTATCTCCAATTAACCACCAGAAAACCAGAAGTGGTGCTATGGATCAAGTGGTAGAGCGCTAGCCTTGAGCCGAAGAGCTGAGGGACAGGTTCCCAGGCCCAGTGTTCAAGACCCATGACCAACAAAAATAAATAAATTGTTAGGAATTAGTGTTGTTGTGCATGGAGGTGGGAAATCATAGTATGTCTATGAATCAGCAGATTCTATACTCTAAAAAGTTCATATTGACAATTTATATACTACTTGGTAGCTTTTTAACTGAAGGTCTGCTTTCCCACAGGTTTTAGACTGATTAACTAAACATAACAGTCTTCCATTTTCCAGTGAAACCTTTGACTAGATAGTTTTCTATGTGTTTTCTAAAGTAGAACAGGGTTTCTCTCCATCACTTCTTTTTCTGTTTTCTTTTTTGGTGGCTCTAGGAAGTTGAACTCAGAGCCTTTTAAAAATTATTATTATTTTTATTTTTTGTCAGTCATGGGCTTGAACTCTGGGCCTGGATGCTATCCCTCAGCTCTTCAGACCACTTGAGCCACAGCTCCACTTCCAGTTTTCTGAGTGGTTTATTGGAGATAAGAGTCTCACCGACTTTCCTACCTGAGCTAGTTTTGATCCTCAGATCTCAGTCTCCTGAGTAGCTAGGATTACAGGCATGAGCCAGTGTGACAGCACCTAGCCAGAGTCTTGTTCTTTCTAGGCAGGTACTCTGGTATTTGAGCCATTCCCCATCTCTTTTTTGCTTTGTTTTTAAAAATAGGGTCCTGTGTTCACTGGCCTCCTGAGTATCTGGGGTGATAGGCATATGCCATGCACAGAACTCTTGGTTGCAGTAGTGGTAGTGGGATGTCTCCACTGTCTTTTGCATGGACTAGCTTTAAGCCTCCTCACAGGTAGCTGAAATTATAGACCTAAGCTACAGCACCCAGACTGTTATCATCACTCTTAATTTTACTTTTCCATTGGATTATTGGACAAAAGATTGCTTTACAGCTGAATATAAATACTGAAGAAGGGATGTCTTCATGTACAAGTTTCAAGAATGAGGCCAGGGATACTTGAAATATTACGACAGTTCTTGAGCTTGTTTTTGGCTATTCAGTAGATATGTATTGAACCCCACTTTCTGCAAGGCATATTTGCCTTGAGGATATGCTAGCAACAAAGATGGTAATATAAGAGCTAGGGAGAAAATAGGAGTTTGGAAATTTTAGGCCTAAAAAATAAAGTGTCAAAAAAATAACTAGCCTGGCTCATGCTTGTAATTCTGAGTACTCAAGAGGCTGATATTTGAGGATGGAGTTTTGAATCCAGCCTGGGTAAAAAGGTACAGGAGACACTATCTCCAATTAACCAGCAAAATGTCAAACTGCAGGTGTAGCTCAAGTGATAGAATACTAGCTTTGAGCAGAATGTTGAGTGAGAACGCAAAGCCCTAGTTCAAGCCCCAGTGTTGCTACAAAAATAAACATTGATAATAGTAATATGCCATATAATTATAAAAACACTACTTATAGAAATAGATTTGTTTTGTGCCAGGAATGGTTTCTTGTGGAGAAAAAAAATTACGGAAGCTCATGAATTTGTATATTTAATTTTCTTAGCAAATTTCTTGCTAAAATGCTGTCCTAAAATACCTTTAAGTGTTGGTTATAATCCATCAGATAGTCTCAAAAATTAATACTTTCTGGAATGTTTCCTTTACCCAGTATCTTAGAGATAGAACCAACTAGAGCTCTCTCCAAAGCTCAAACAGAATCTTTAAGCAGTGGGGCTAGGTAGGACAGGGTAGAGTAGGAAGCTGCCCTGGGCTCCAGGTTTTGATTTCTTCCTCAAGATAAACAGCCATATATTCCTACTTCATAGAAGACTGAGGTGTTAAGAGAGACATGGTTTAAGTAAGAATTTATATGTTTTTGAATCAGAGTCTAGAGGGAAAACTTGCATAGCCTGATCGTTGATGTTCACAAAGGATTTAAACTTGAAGCATTCCTAGTCATTGTTAACTTTAATTCTTTGCTTATTTGAAACTAGAACATTTGTTCTAACTTTAAGACAAATTAGGTTGAAAGGGATTTAAAGTTTATTTCATATTTATAAAAGCCAAAAGACAGGAGAAGTCTTTTCTCTATTTTTTTTTTTTTTTGTCGGCCGTGGGGCTTGAACTCTGGGCCTGGGCGCTGTCCCTCAGCTCTTCAGCTCAAGGCGAGCGCTCTACCACTTGAGCTACAGCGCCACTTCCGGTTTTCTGGTGGTTTATTGGAGATAGGAGTCTCACGGTCTCTCCTGCCCTGGCTGGCTTTGAACCGCGATCCTCAGATCTCAGCCTCCTGAGTAGCTAGGATTACAGGCGTGAGCCACCAGCGCCCGGCTTTTCTCTATTTTTAATAGGTATTTTTATACATCTGCAGCTGGACTTTTTTTTTTTTTTTGTCTTTTGGTATTGGGGATGGAACTCAGAATGTTGCACTTGCTGGGCAAGTGCTTTGCCACTGAGGTACATCCCAGCCCTGAAGCTGGGCTTTTAAGGAAACTTTTTTTTTTTTTTTTTTGGTCTGTTGTGGGGCCTGAACTCTGGACCTAGGCGCTGTCCCTCAGCTCTTTAGCTGAAGGCTAGCATTCTACCACTTGAGTGTCAGCCCCACTTCCAGCTTCTTTCTTTCTTTTTTTGGTCCGGTCGTGGGGCCTGAACTCTGGGCCTGGGCACTGTCCCTCAGCTCTTCAGCTCAAGGCTAGCACTCTACCACTTGAGCCACAGTGCCACTTCCAGCTTTTTTATTTTTTCTTATGTGGTGCTGAGGAATCGAACCCAGGGCCTCATGCATGCAAGGCAAGCGCTCTACCACTGGGCCACCTTCCCAGCCCCCCAGCTTATTTCTTATGTGGTGCTGAGGAATGGAACCCAGGGCCTCATGCATGCAAGGCAAGCACTCTACCACTGAGCCACCTTCCCAGCCCCTTAAGGAAACATTTTAAAAACAAAGTAACTAGTCTAAATAAAAAAGAAAAAGCAATTGCTTATGTTGTTGCTACAGTACTTTTTTTTATTGTCAAGGTGATGTACAGAGGGGTTACAGTTATATAAGAAGGGTGATGAGAACAGTTCTTGTCAAACTTGTTATCCCTTCCCTCAATTTTCTCCCCAACTCCCCCCCTTCAAGTAGTACAGATCATTTCCAACATATTGTCTTGTGTGTATCATTGTTGCACTGGATCCCCTCTTGTCTTTTGTCTCACCATTCTGTTATTCCCCTTCTCTTCCCTAATTCAGTACTTTATTTTTATAGCTTAGTTTCTTTTTTTAAAAGATTTATTGTTAGTATAAAAGTGATGTGCACTTACATAAGTCAGATAAAGAGTATGTTTCTTTTAGGAAAATGTCACCCTTCCCTCACTCTCAGTTTTTCCCTCCCATCCCCACCCACATGTTGTATAGTTCATTTTCAACATACTGTCCAGTGAGTACCATTGTTGTATTGTTTACCAGCTGTAGTACTTTAAAGAGAATTGTTGTTCCTTAGGTTTGGTACTGCTACTGGGAATGTTCTGGCAAGGAATTAGGACTTAAGGTGTCTTGTCCAGCTCTAAGCAGTGATAATGATATGATACCATCTGGCACTGAGCTGAGAAGCTGGATGCTTTTTGAGGCTGTCCAACTATATTTTTCTATTTGTTGTAAATGATGAATAGTGGCCCTAGAAAGTAACTTGCCCAAGATCCCAGCAAGTTAGCTGAAGCCCCTAGGTCCAATACATTTTCTTTTCCTTGTACTTTACTGCCCTCCACTGTTCACATCTAAGTATTCATAGGTGCTATTGACCAGCCTAGAATCATGGCAAGGGGAAGGTTAAAGCAAAAAATGGACAGAGAGATAGGGAATGTAGGCCTGGGGGGTTATGCCTATAGATTTAACACTAGCAGGCTGAGATGGGAGGATCACTGAGCCCATTAAGTTCAAAACCATCCCTAGACATAAGATGACTTACCTTCATGGAAGGAAGAGGAGAAAATGAATATGAATGAATCAGAAGAGAGATGCTTATGGGATATGATATAGTGCTTCCATCATCTCTTCTTCTATGTTGGCTACAGAGATGATGGGAACAAGTAGATAAAAATAATTCATTTGGACCAAGGAATTGAGTCAGGGATCCAAGCTGAGAATACACATCTCTGAACAGTTTGAATGTACAGTAACAAAAAGCGAAAATAAACAAGTAATATTGAGTAACACAATTTCAGAGCTTTTGCATTCTTACTCTAATGAATTGTGACCTGAAGCAAGTAACTTCAAACCTTATGTATTAAATCAGAATGATTTTTTTCTCTTTATTTCTCTTTTTCTCTTTATTATAAAATTATCACTGAGCTCAGTAAAAACCAAAGTGAGTCTTTACAGTGAGTATGATATATATGGCAAATAGTTTTTTTTTTTTGCGGGGGGGGGGCGTCGTGGGGCCTGAATTCTGGGCCTGGGCACTGTCCCTCAGCTCTACCACTTGTAGTAGGCTAGTGCTCTACCACTTGAGCCACAGCACCACTTCCGGCTTTTTTCTTTTTTGCTTATGTGGTGCTGAGGAATCAAACCCAGGGCCTCAGGCATGCAAGGCAAGCGCTCTACCACTGAGCCACCTTCCCAGCCCCCAAAATGTCCTAGTCCTTTTTCTTTTTCTTTTTCTTTTTTTTGGTTGGTCGTGGGGCTTGAACTCTGGGCTTGGGCGCTGTCCCTGTGCTCTGCTCTTCAGCTCAAGGCGAGCGCTCTACCGCTTGAGCCACAGCACCACTTCCTATGACAAATAATTTTTAAAGCTCTTAAGTTGTCATCTTTGACATATTCTTTAGAATTATACTTCTCCCTTCTAAACACTGAAAGACATCCTGCCAGAAACTGGGCAAGATGTTGTTTGTAAGTCTTAGAAGGGACCATGAAGCAAAATGGCTGTTTGTTCTAGGACACAACTTAACCTAGGCCACAACTCAATTTCTTCCAGCTTACCTCAGAATTCCCTTTCAGTTTCAGGGCCTGAAAAACTAGTTACTCTCCATTCTTCCTGAAAAACTTTATTTATTGTCATTTGGCTGGAGGGTCAAAGATACTGAAATTTCTTGTGGGGCAGAGAAGATGGCCCAACTCACTATTTTATCTGTTTGCCAGTCCTGGGGCTTGAACTTAGTGCCTGGGCCCTGTCCCTTAGGTTTTCTATTCAAAGCTAGACCACCTGAGCCACAGCTCCATTTCTTGCTTTTTGGTGGCTTATTGGAGATAAGAGTCTCAGGGACTTTCCTTCCCCAGCTGACTTCAAACTGTAATCCTTAGATTTCAGCCTCCTGAGTAGCTAGGATTACAGCTGTGAGCCACTAGTTCCCAGGTCCCAACTTACTCTTAATTTAGGCAAGCTTCACAACTTTTGGCACCTAACAATATTCTAAATAATATTTGATTTTTTTTTCCGCTATGGAGTAAGATCATACTTATGGCTTTGTATGTTATGTGGTTTATGTTGTAATGCAGCAACATAAATAAGTGAGAGTTGTTATCTTCTAGGGAAATTTCATTCAGAGCCTTATTTCTCTAATGGACTATAGTTTTGGGGCTCAAGCTTTTAACATTCTTAACTATCTATACCTTTTTGGGTCCAGTCCTGGGGCCTGAGCTCTGGGCCTGGGCACTGTCCCTCAGCTCTTCAGCTCAAGGCTAGTGCACTACCACTTGAGCCATAGCACCACTTCTGGCTTTTTTTTTCTGCTTATGTGGTGCTGAGGAATCGAACTTAGGGCTTCATGCATACAAGGCAAGCTCTCTACCACGGAGCCACCTTCCCAGCCTCTATACTTTTTTTTTGGTCGGTCATGAATTCTGCCTGAGTACTGCCCTTCATCTCTTTAACTCAAGGCTAGCACTCTATCACTTGAGCCACACCCACTTCCAGCTTTTTCTGCTTATGTGGTGCTGAGGAATTGAACCCATAGCCTCATGCATGCAAGTCAAACACTACCACTGAGCCACCTTCCCAGCTCTATACCTTTTATATCATCCTACAAAATGCTAATAGTATTTTACTGCTGTCATAAATGTAGAATCGTTTATTCATGAAGGGATGAGAAAGTTGTGGTGAATAGATGCCATTTTTTACTCCACAGAAACAAAATTTGAAATGTTCTATCCATACCTTTTTCTATCACTTGAATTACTTATATTCGTTACTGTGCCTTATTATTTCCTGTGATAATACAATTGTATATCTGTTTTAGAGAGCATCTTGTAGTGATAGCAAACAAATGTTTTTGAAGGAAAAGTGGCTTTGTTGCCAGTTTGAAAATATGTCCCTGTGAGCAGATCTTTTTCTTTTTTTTTTTCTCTTCAAGTCTTGGGGCTTGAACTCTGGGCCTGGGTTCTGTTCCTGAGCTCTTCAGCTCAAGGCTAGCCTCTACCACTTGAGCCACAGTGCCACTTCTGGTTTTCTGGTTTATTGGAGATAAGAGTCTCATGGAGCCGGGCGCCGGTGGCTCACGCCTGTAATCCTAGCTACTCAGGAGGCTGAGATCTGAGGATCGCGGTTCAAAGCCAGCCCGGGCAGGAGAGACCGTGAGACTCCTATCTCCAATAAACCACCAGAAAACCGGAAGTGGCGCTGTAGCTCAAGTGGTAGAGCGCTCGCCTTGAGCTGAAGAGCTGAGGGACAGCTCCCAGGCCCAGAGTTCAAGCCCCACGACCGACAAAAAAAAAAAAAAAAAAAAAAAAAAAAAAAAAAAAAAAGAGTCTCATGGACTTTCCTGCCCGGGCTGGCTTTGAACTGCAATCCTCAGATCTCAGCCTTCTGAGTAGTTAGGATTACAGGCATGAGCCACTGGCACCCGGCTTGTGAGCAGATCTGTAAGAAGAGTTTGTTGGCAGTTCCAACCCCTTATCTTTTGTGAAGCCTGGCTATTCATTAGATTTTTTTTTTTCTAGTCTTGAGGCTTGAACTCAGCACCTGGGTACTGTCCCTAAGCTTCTTTTTTGCTCAAGGCTAGCAATGTGCCACTTGAGCCCACAGTGCCATTTCCAACCTTTTCTGTTTATGTGGTACTGAGGAATTCAACCCAGGGCTTCATGAATGTAACGGAAGCACTCTACCACTATGCTACATTCTTAGCCCTTCATAAGATTTTTTTTTTTTTTTTTGTCCAGGCGCTGGTGGATCATACCTCATACCTATAATCCTAGCTACTTAGGAGGCTGAGATCTGAGGATTGTGGTTCAAATCCAGCCTGGGCAGGAAAAGTCTGTGAGATTCTTATCTCCAATAAACCGCTCAGAAAACCGGTTCACTGTGGTTCAATGGAAGAGTGCTAGCTTTGAGCTGAAGATCTGAGGGACAGTATCCAAGCTCGGAGTTCAAGCCCCACAACTGACAAAAATAAATAAATAAATAAATTTAAATATATATATATATATATATATATATAATAGCATTTTCATACTTAGCTTCATGTAACAGAGACATACCCTCAGATGTTGAATTTGATGTTAGAATTGGGGAAAGTAAGACTTCAGAAGAGAGAGAGAAAGAGAGGCTAGTCATCTCTGCAAAGATACTAGAAAACATGTTCCAAACTTTTTTCTCTTTCTTTTTTGGGTCCGGTCGTGGGGCCTGAACTCTGGGCCTGGGCGCTGTCCCTCAGCTCTTCAGCTCAAGGCTAGCGCTCTACCACTTGAGCCACAGCGCCACACTTCTGGCTTTTTTCTTTTTGCTTATGTGGTGCTGAGGAATCAAACCCAGGGCCTCAGGCATGCAAGGCAAGCGCTCTACCACTGAGCCACCTTCCCAGCCCCACTTTTTTCTTTTTCCTGGTGAGAAGATCTGGTGTCCCAAATAGCAATAGTACCTAGTACCTTTGTCTTTTGTAATCAATTAAATAAAAAAAAATAGAGGTTGCTGGATGGCAAAATCATAAAGGGCTTTTCAAAAATCTAAAGTTCAGCTGGAACTTCATTTGTAAACTAAACTTAATGTAAAGAATAGTTAGAACTGTCTGAAGATGGAAAAGAATGCTTTATTAGTAGTCTACTTGCCCAGATTTAGAGAGGCAGGGAATCAAATATAAGCTGGATGCTCACTTAAGATAGAGTTGTGAGGGGCTGGGAAGTTGGCTCAGTTGTAGAGTGCTTGCCTTGCATGCCTGAGGCCCTGGGTTCGATTTCTCAGCACCACATAAGCAAAAAAAGAAAAAAGCCGGAAGTGGCGCTGTGGCTCAGGTGGTAGAGCGCTAGCCTTGAGCTGAAGAGCTGAGGGACAGCACCCAGGCCCAGAGTTCAGGCACCACGACCAGAACCCCCCCCCCCCCCAAAAAAAAAAGATAGAGTTGTGGAAGCTAGCCACCAGTGGCTACCTATAATCCTAGCTACTCAGAACCTGCAGGACTCAGTAGGAAACCATAGATAAATCTGTGAAACTCTTATTCTCCAATAAGCCATCAAGAAGCTGGAACTCTACCACTTTGAGCCACAGTTCCACTTCCAGTTTTCTAGAGATTAATTGGAGATGAGTCTTAAGAACTTTCCTGCCAGGGCTGGCTTTGAAGAGTGATCCTCAGATCTCAGTCTCCTGAGTAGCTAGGATTAAAACAGCACCTGGCTTATTTTGAACTTTTTGATAACTGTTTTTGTTTCTAGAAAGATTTTTTTTTCTCCATTTAAAAAAAGAGGAGTCTCAACCGGGCACTGGTGGTGCACCTCTGTAATCCTAGCTATTCAGGAGGCTGAGATCTGAAGATCTCGGTTCAAAGCCAGCCCAGGTAGGAAAGTCCGTGAGACTCTTGGCTCCAGGTAACCACCAGAAAACAGGAAGTGGTACTGTGGCTCAAAGTGGTATAACCTTGAGCAAAAGAGCTTAGGGACAGCACCCAGACCACGACCCACGACCAACTCCACTCCCACCAAAAAAAAAAAGTCTCATTTTTCTTTATCTTGTAGGAAACTAGTAATAAAATTCTTTAGATTGCCTTGATTTTTATATTTTGACTACAAATATTATAGTGTATATAGGCCATGTGCAAGTGGTGATAGGTAAAAATATCATTGGAGCTGATTTGAGGGGTTTTCACCAGGTTATTTGGGACTCAAGGTTTTATGTAGTGATTCAACACTTCTCTTTAACTCCCACTAGAAACTCCAAGATCAAATTGCTTCCCAGACAGTTAGTTAAAACAGTTCTGTTGATGTGTGGAACTGTTTATAGGCCTCAGACACTAGAAGTTGGCTCCAAACCTTTTCCCATTACATCATTACTAACCAATGTAATTACATCAGAGTGAAAATCTGCTTTAAAGATTGTACTTCCCTTTTCTCCTTCCATTTCTTTTGAAGAAAAAAAGAAAGAAAATTAGAGACTAAGACAATCCCAGACAGAACAGTCAAGAGTGAATCAAACATTCTCAGTCTAAACATGTTTCTTAGCCCTCATTCCATTACAGATGAAGAGTGATCTGCCAGGCATGCATATGTACATAGAGCCTGGAAGGTTACACATTTGATCATTTGACATTTAGTTTTGGTACTTGCAGTACCTCAGAATTAGTTCTAAATGACTTACACAAATCTCTGCTAGCAGCCTGTCACTGGCATATTAAGCCTTTTATTTTATTTTATTTTTTTGTTGGTCGTGGGGCTTGAACTCTGGGCCTGGGCGCTGTCCCTCAGCTCTTCAGCTCAAGGCGAGCGCTCTACCACTTGAGCTACAGCGCCACTTCCGGTTTTCTGGTGGTTTATTGGAGATAGGAGTCTCACGGTCTCTCCTGCCCTGGCTGGCTTTGAACCGCGATCCTCAGATCTCAGCCTCCTGAGTAGCTAGGATTACAGGCGTGAGCCACCAGCGCCCGGCTAAGCCTTTTAAATAATTTCCTAGAATAGGAATTCTTAGATCACTTAAGTTTCTTATACATTGTGTTTAGCTAAACTGGTTCTCACATATTTTTATTTTTGGCCAGGTAAACAAAGCCTTTTGGAGTTTGTTGTTGTTGTTTTTTACTTTTTAACCTTCCCTCTAATTATAGTCTTTTAAAGACATTACAATATTAGCTAATGTGGGGATCTGTTTTGATCTTGCCTCCTTCATCACAAAGCTGTTGGCCAATTGCAAGTTCTGACCCTCTTGTCATGATCTTAAGTTTACTACTTCCCCATTGTTTTTAGCTACCTTTAAACCTCTTTTTATTTTTTCCTTTTGTGTTAGTATTGGGTCTTGGACTCCGGACCTTTTGCTCTTGCTTATTAGTTTTTTAGCTCAAGGGTGACACTGCCACTTGAGCCATTCTTTCACTTACAGCTTTTTGCTGGTTAATTGGAGATAAGAGTCTTTCAGATTTGTCTTCTAAACCTTGACTGTCAGATCTCAGCCTCTGGAATAGCTAGGATTACAGCTAGTGCCTAGTCTGTCTTTTAAACTTCTAATTGTTGGTGTGCTGTGTGTGGGTTCAGACTAGGAAAGAATTTGGAAAGTGTGCAGTTTCAGTTTAGATACTTCAATCAGTAGGGATCCTTTGTGTGTTGAAAACTATAGAATGGAGTATGAGAACTCATATATAACTTGAAAAGGCTTTGGAGAAAATGACATTGAAAATTATGGACCAGCTGGTTACTTGTGGCTAGTACTATAATCCTAGCTATTCAGAAGGCCTGAGACCTGGAGGATCATGGTTCACAGCTATCCTGGATAGAAAAGGCCACAAGATTCCATCTCCATTTCACCAGCACAATGCTAGTCTTGGAGGCATGGTTCAAATGGTAGAGTGCCAACTATGAGCAAGCAAGGAAGAGTGAGAGCATGAGCTCCTGAGTTTAAACCCTGGTACTGGCATGAAGGAAGAAAGAAAAGAGGGAGGGAGGAAAAAAAGGATGGAAGGACAGGTGGACTTTTTCTACCTTTACAGGAAGTGAAATTATATTAGGACTTGAAAAAAAACTTTTGATTTTGTAGTTGGAGCTCCCTGATAGTCTGGTTGAAGCTGGGTTGAAGGGAAAATTTTCCTCTAAATGATTTGTAGAGATTTAAATATGTACCAAAAAGCTCTTGGGCACAATTATATACCTTATCAGGCTAAAAAAAACTGAACAGATTAGAGAAAATATCCATGAAGAAATCAACTAACTTAGACAAAAGATGTGACTTTATTCCTTCCCTTCTTCTCTCCCTTCTTCTCCCTTGCTAGGCAGGGTCTCTAACACTGGAGCTACAGCCCTAGCTCTTTTTGCTTCAGTTATTTTTTTGAGTAGAGTCTTGCATTTTTCCCACTCTAAACCTCTTATTTATGTCTCACTTGTAGGTGGGATGACAGGTACATGCCATCACTTGCAGCTTTATTGGTTAAGATGGTGTCTCAGGGTTGGTCTCAAACTCTGAATCCCTACTGCCTGAATAGCTGAGATTACAGGCATGGGGTACCATGCCTGGCTATGACTTTATTCTAACATATGTCATGTCTTTGTGTGTTTTTAGTTGTCGAAATGTCCACAGAAGGAGGGTTTGGTGGCACTAGTAGCAGTGATGCCCAGCAAAGCCTTCAGTCCTTCTGGCCTCGGGTCATGGAAGAAATCCGGAACTTAACAGTGGTAAGGAAGTATGAAAAACAATAGCTAAAGACTTAAACCCTATTTTAGATGGTACTGAGGATTGAACGCAGGACCTTATGCTTGTGAGCCACTATATTAACTCATTCATTGCCTGCCCTGGGGCTTAAACTCAAGGACTAGGCACTGTACCTGAGTTTATTTTGCTCAAGGCTAACAATCTACCAGTTGAGTCACAGCACCACTTCTGGCTTTTTTTCTGTTTATGTGGTACTGAGGAATAGAACCCAAGGCTTCATGCATGCTAGGTAAGCACTCTACCACTAAGCCACATTCCCAGCCCTATTAACTCTTTTAATATTGATTATTTTCAGGATAGGGTCTTTATGCCTGGTTTAGCCTGGACTTTCATCCTCCTTTTTATGTTTCCCTGTTGCTGGGATGACAGCACAGACTACCATGCACAGCTGTTGGTCAAAGGGACTCTATTGAGCTTTTTTGCCTGGGCTGGCCTTTAGTTGAAACCCTCCTGATTGCTACATCCCAAGAAACTAGGGTTATAGGTTTGATCCATCTTGCCTAGCTCAAGGCTAAAACATTTTTAATTTCAAGCACATTTACAAAGGCATAGTATATAAGAAAATGAAAATATACAATTGACCTGAGGTAAGGTAGTAAGTGTCCTTTATAGTTAATGGCTTTCTATAGACATGTGAGTATATAGTAGATACTTTAATTTGAAAATAGTTTAATTCAAGGCATATCTATTCAAAACTGGGGGGAAAAAATGAAGATTTTACCCTTTAGACCTGTTAGGCCTAATTTAGTGGCCCTACCAGATTTCTGCAGCTTGGTGAAGACTTTTGGGATATTTATTATGACCCACGCACTCTTTGCAGGTGTTAATTTTTGTGTGTATATGTGTGCCATTCCTGGGACTTGAATTCAGGGCCTGGGCATTGCCTCTAGGCTTTTGTGCTCAAGGGTAGTGCTCTACCACTTTGAGCCACAGCATCATTTCTAGCTTTTTGATAGTTAATTGGAGCTAAGAGTCTCATGGGCTAGCTTTGAACCATGATCCTCAGATCTTAGCTTCCTAAGTAGCTAGGATCACAGGCATGAGCCATTGATGCAGGTGTTAAAAAGACAACTTGGCCAGGCACTGGTGGCTTACAACTATAATCCCAGCTACTCAGGAGGCTGAGATCTGAGGATCACTGTTCAAAGCCAGTCCAGGCAGGAAAATCTGTGAGGCTTATCTCCAATTAGCCACCAGAAAACTGGAAGTGGTACTGTGGCTGAAGTTGTAGAGTGTTTACCTTGAGCTGAAGAGCTCAGGGACAGTACCCAGGCCCAGAGTTCAAGCCCCATGACCAATTAAAAAAAAAAAAGCAAAACAAAAACCTGTTGTGGTGACAACTGCTTGGAAAGTGGAGGCAGGAAAATTGAAAGTTTGAGGCCATCCTGAGCTGTATAGCAAGACCCTGTCTAGAGGAGTAAGGAGAGAATAGAAGAAAGATAAGGAAAAGAGTTTCTCACCAGCAGCATAATTGACATTTTGGTCAGATAATTCACTGTTGTAAGGAGCTATCCTATGCCTTGTAGTATGTTTAGCAGCATCCTTAGTCTCTACTCTAGATACCAGTAACATCCTTCTCCAGTGTGACAAGTCAAAGTGTCTCCAGACATTGGCAAATGCCTCTTTGGACTAAAATCATCCTCTGTTGAGAACCACTGACTTAGAAAAATCAAAGATAACCCTGGCCTTTGGGGAGCTTATTACCTTGTTTTTATTAATTACAACCAGTTGTTTTGTAAGTATTTACTAAGTGGACACAGTGTTGAATCTTAAGGCAGTGAAGGCAAAGTGTTTTAGGATCATAAGAGGACATGACATAGTGCTTGTTTCTTTCTGGTTGAGTTAGGGAAGGCTTTACCTAAATGCAGCATGTTTGTTGGGTCTTCAAATATGAGTGAGCACTCACCAGATGGATGGGCTGGGAGAGTATATCTTACACAGCAAGAAAAGCATTATGATGACTTGGAAACCCAGAGGAAAGGGTCTTATGTTTAGGGGAACAGCACATTCAGGGTTGGGTTGGGAGTATAGTTGAGTATGAAAGTGGTAAAAGGAAGAGAGGCAGGTTAGAACTAGAATATTTTCAGAATACAATGTCGTGTCCTTGATGATGAATGTTTCCATATGGAGCAAGGAGCTCTGTATAATGAATATGTCATTCCTGCCTTGAAGGTATCAGTATACTCGTAGAGTAGATACTGGATTTCTTAGGTTAAATAACCTTTATCTTTTGATAAAGAAGAGCGGTGTATTCATTTTATTCAACACATATTTAATTTTCATCTACTTTAACTGTTCTGAATTCTGTGGATCCTGTAGTAAGTACACAAGACAGGCTAGATTATTGTATGCCTGAAAAAAATATTCTCATGAGATAGACAATGAATAACAAATGAAACAAAACAGTTTCTCACTGTGATAAATGCTCACTGACTTTTGGAGTAATTCATATTCTGGATGTACCCTGGTGGTATTTGTTTCCATGAAGTGTTTTTTAGCAGTTGACAGTAGCTTTTGTGAGAGTTACTATGTCTCTTCAGCAGTCTCAAAGTGGTAGTTATCTATAGTATGTTTTGTACTATCTCAGATAGAAAAGGGAATGAACAATGAAATTATAAAGTAAAAGAAATGGGGTCTTTTGCTCTTTTATTGGGGGATAATCTAAAGTAAAGCTTACTGAGTTTAGGTGCTTGGGTCAGCCTGGTGTAAAACTGGTTTTAGGTGCTGGTACCCCTCTGAGATATGATAAGATTGGCTAGTACAGTAAGTCTGTGCTTCAGTTTGAGCTCTGAAAAGTAAATCCAGGATTAGGCAGGTGTCCAGAGTCTCTGAAGATTTAAGGTCACGGGGCTGGGAAGGTGGCTCAGTGGTAGAGCGCTTGCCTTGCATGCCTGAGGCCCTGGGTTCGATTCCTCAGCACCACATAAGCAAAAAGAAAAAAGCTGGAAGTGGCGCTGTGGCTCAATGGTAGAGCACTAGCCTTGAGCTGAAGAGCTGAGGGACAGCGCCCAGGCCCAGAGTTCAGGCCCCACAACCAGACCCCCCCCCAAAAAAAAATTTGTGTGTGTGTGTGTGTGTGTGTGTGTGTGTGTGTGTGTGTGTGTGTGTGTGTGTGTGTGTGTGTGTGTGTGTGTGTGTGTGTTGACAACTTTGGATACTTCATATAAGTGAAATCATAGTCCTTTTGTGACTGGCGTATTTTACTTATTGTCTCCAAGGTTCATCTGTGTTGTAGATACATCAGTGTTCTCCTTTTAAGGCTGAATGATATCTCATATGTATTCACTATTTTGTTTGCTCATTCATCTGTCAGTAGATGACAGCTTGGGTTGCTTCAACCTATTTCCTTTCTTTTTGGTCGGTTGTGGGGCTTGAACTCTGGGCTTGGGCACTGTCCCTGCGCTCTTCAGCTCAAGGCAAGCGCTCTACTGCTTGAGCCACAGTGCCACTTCTGCCAACCTGTTTCCTTTTATGAATAGCTGCTATAAACATGGATATGAAAACATTTCTTTGAAACCATGGGCTTTGATATTATTTATTTTATTTTTTGTCAGTCGTGGGGCTTGAACTCCTGGGCTTTAGTGCTGTCCCTGAGCTCAAGACTAACGCTCTACCACTTGAGCCACAGCACCACTTCTAGTTTTCTGGTGGTTTATTGGAGATAAGAGTCTCATGGACTGGGCTGGCTTTGAACTGCAATCCTCAGATCTCAGCCTCTTGAGTAGCTAAGATTACAGATGTGAGCTACTAGCACCCAGCCGGGCTTTGATTTTTTAACCTGTTTTGTTTAGTTTTCAAGTTTGCTTGCCAGCAAAGAAGCTTGAGATGCTGATGGAAGTTTAGTACCTAGATATCCAGTCTATTTGAAATTTAAAGATGATTGATTATTTCAGGTTTTGTAGAGAAAGAAGCATGAAAGGGGAATTGTCTGTATCATTTCATCTCTTGATGATTTAACTAGAGTCTTCCTCCTGTATGGCACTGAAAAGTACTGCTACAATGTTAAGACATTACATGCTGAGAAGTTTGGTGGCATATATATATAGTAGATGCACAATAAATGTTTGATTATCTCCAATTAAAACACCAAAAAGTGGGGCTGTGGCTCAAGAGGTAGAATGCTAGCCTTGAGGTAAAAAGTTCAGGGATAATGATTAGGTCCTGAGTTCAAGCCCCAGGACCTGCACCCAAAAATAAGTAAAGTACAGCCTAAGACCCATTGACTTTTCCTTGATTCTCAACTCTTATTGAGTAAATTCTGATCTCTTAAATTTGTCAGTTTCGCACAGCAATTTTTATCTGTCTGTCTAGCTGGTCTTAGGGCTTATACTCAGGGCCTGGCACTGTACATGAGCCTCTGTGTGCTGAAAAGGCTAGTGCTCTACCACTTGACCACAGCACCAATTCCAGCCTTTTCTTTTTACATAGTACTGAGGAATCAAACCCAGGGCTGCATGCATGCTAGACAAGCACTCTACCACTAAGCCACATTTCCATTTGTTGGGCTTGGGGCTTGAACTCTGGGCCGTGGTGCTGTCCCTGAGCTCTTTAGTTCAAGGCTGGCACTCTACCACTTGAGCCACAGGGCCACTTCTGGTTTTCTGGTGGTTTATTGGAGATAAGAGTCTCACGGACTTTCCTACCAGGGCTGGCTTTGAATCGCGATCCTCAGATCTAGCTAGGATTACAGGTGTGAGCCACCAGCACCCAGTAGTTCTTTGATTGTAGTCAGGAACATGAGAATATTCTGAGAAGTAATCTGCTCTTTTACCTTACTGATATTATTCCTAAGAGGAGAAGAAAAAAAAGTCCCTGTGTTTCAGTTCTTTCTCTTAGATCAATTTGAAGAGTAGGAGTTTAATGCTTTTCACATCAGCATATTACTGAATTGAAAGCCAAGTGGTCCTTAGGTTTGTGCTCCCCACAAGCCTATAGTGAACCCTTACATGTGACTGCCTAGCTAAGATAGCATTCTAGATAGCTAGCTATTGCTAGCAATGGTGAATACTGCCATCAGCACCACCACCATGCACACCTAAGACCTACTTACTTCTCACACGCTATTTCTTGAGACCTCAAGCTTTGGAGATCTTGGAAAAGTTGCTCAGAAAAGAAAAGCTTTGGGTCTTGAAGCATTTTATAAATGTCTACCTCATTTTATATCTTTACAATATGGGGATGATTATGATATCTTTATCTGTGATAAAGGTTACTTTTGAAGAATAGTCTCACAGATTTTAAAAGTGATGTTTTATTTTCAAGTTGAGGAAGGAGGTCTTTTTTTTTTTTTTAATCAGTTTTGGAAATTAACAATGATACATACTGGCAAGAGAGCTAACTTACATGGTCTTAATCATGTGCAGTGTATTATCCTAGGAGACCTTCCAAAGGAGGAATAAACACCCTTGCCTTCTCTGGCATTTTGGGGTAGCATCATTATCTTGTGCAATGTTCCACACAAGAAGGAAGACTCTAGGGACTGATTCTATGATGAAAACATGTTTTAAAGTCCTTTCAGATATGGGTCCCAATATAGACTCCTCTGTCCTCTTGCTCCCTTATGCACTGAGGCCATAAGGCTTAAACTTTAACAAGCCCTGTTTTGAGGTCTCTGTTTCTGTGCTTGCTGTTTCCTCTGTCTGAATAACATTCTCAGCAACCTTTAGACACAGTTATATTTTTTTGTGCTGGTCCTCAGGGCCTGGACACTGTCCTTGAACTATTGTGCTCAAGGCTAGCACTCTACCACTTGAGCCACAACTCCACTTTTGCTTTTTGTTGGTTAATTGGAGATGAGTCTCAAGGACTTTCCTGCCCAGACTGTCTTTGAGCTGTGGTCCTCAGATCTCAGCCTCTTGACTAGCTAGGATTACAAACACTTAGTACTTTTGAACAGAAAAATTCATAGTTCTGCATGGCAGCCAACCAGCTTGTTGACTTGCATAGAGAAATTAGGTGTCTTGGCATGTATTTTATCCTCATTGTATTTCTTCCTTCTATAATCATAAAATAGATAATAGGAAGCTTGGTAATGTTTTTCTAGAATGCCTTCTTTGACATACTCGAGGTTTTCTGTGGTCTTAGAAAGAAAGTTAACTTCTGCTTGTTAATTTTATTAAATTTCAACTAATAGCTCCTTCTTTCATAACATGATAGTACAAATTGCTAGGTGATCATAGTGGATTTGATGAGTTACATTTCAGACCATTTAGAGAACAAATAGTTATTTAATACCTATTTATAGCAGGTTTCGCTGATATTAGTCTTTTCTTTATATCTTTTTCTCCATTACAGCTCTGAAATTCAAAATTTAATTCTAGAATTGCATCCATCTGTGGACATGTGCTTAAATATCAGTAGTAATAAAATAAATAATTGGGGGCTGGGAAGGTGGCTCAGTGGTAGAGTGCTTGCCTTGCATGCATGAGGCCCTGGGTTCGATTTCTCAGCACCACATAAGCAAAAAAAATAAAAGCCGGAAGTGGCGCTGTGGCTCAAGTGGTAGAGCGCTAGCCTTGAGCTGAAGAGCTGAGGGACAGTGCCCAAGCCCAGAGTTCAGGCCCCACGACCAGACCCAAAAATAAAATAAAATAAAGTAAATAATTGTAAGGAGGAGGGTGTTTAAATTGAGTAATGCTGGTCAAAAAACCCTTTTCTAAATCACATCCAGTGAAAGGTGTTTATTTTCCTTACCTTCAGTCCTATTTGTTAAGAAAAAAGTGGCAGGGCTGTTACCAAAAGACAACCAGTAAATTCACCTCAACCTTTCTCTATACCCTTTTACCCACATCCTGAAATAAAATTTGGAGACAAGGCTTTTCTTTGTTGATGTAACGAAAAAGAAGCCTCTCCCTAGTTTGTCTTGTCAGGTTGGGTAAAGATCAGAAAGGGCCAATATTGAACTAGCCGAAAAGAGCCAAAGGTCACTTTGCTACTGTCCCTTGCTCTTCTAGTTCCTGGCCTAGAGAATGCTTTGGAAGCAGAGATTTCATCTTAATCTTCATATTGCAGACCTCAAACTTTACTGTAAAAGAAAGAGAAGAAGAACTTGTCCCTGGAGCTTGTTTTTCTTCATTTAATCAGTCCCTCTCTTGTGCCATATTTCCTGAAAGGAGGGTCTTACCAGTCAGTGTTTACAACTGCCTGTGGTGCAGTGCCACCTGGCTGATCATCCTCCTTGCTCACATTCCTTTTGTTGCTGTTGCAGAAAGATTTCCGGGTACAGGAGCTCCCACTGGCTCGAATTAAGAAGATTATGAAACTGGATGAAGATGTGAAGGTGAATTGACACTTACTTGTTTACCCTTTATAATGAAGCTAAAATGATGCTAGGATAGTATTCATTTCTCAAGAGCTCAAAGTTTAATTACACAAAAATAAAAGCATTGTTATTGCCTGTAACTTTTGATTTTATTTCGTTTCTGTCTAAAACTAATATGTGAGCTGAAACTGAACAGTTTTAATTGTCATATGCTATTTCTCTGAAAATTAAAAGACATCCTGGGTTTTTTTTCAAGTACTTAGAAGATGCTGAGTTTCTTTTTGAAATCAAGTGGTATCCCCAGTTCTTTTCACTCTGTGCTATAAATGACGTTTCAGCATTTCAGTGCAGTTATCTTAGCACTATTATGCAAATTCTGTTTTATTTGTCTGAGCTGTAAGAAATTTTTGATGACCATATTGTACCTGTTCTGACCTTTGTCTTACAAGTTTGTTTTCAGTGAGTGAATTGTACTTGTGAGAGGGTTTTCTTATGACTGGCCATTTCTATATTTCCTGGAGTTTACTTCCATTACAACTTTCAGAGAAAGAACAGCTATTTCTTCATCTCTCAAAATTAATAATCTCATGCATTTGCAAATAAAGCTGACAGTTTATGGTGATTTCCCCCCTTTATTAGCTTCCTTCTTCACAGTATCCCCATAGGATAAAAAGTTTTAGCTGGGTGCCAGTGGCTCACTGTAATCCTAGCTACTCAATGAGAGGCTGAGATCTGAGGATCACGGTTCAAAGCCACCCCAGGCAGGAAAGGCTGTGAGACTCTCCAGTTAACTACCAGAAGACTGGAAACAGCCCTACCCTTGAGCAGAAAAAGCTCAGGGATAACGTCCAAGCCTGAGTTCAAGTTCCACAACCGACACAAAGCAAACAAACAACAAAGAATTCTTGGTTCCATTTTACAGATATGGAAGTAGACAAAAGGAGTGGACTAAGTTACCCTTATTAGGTAAAACGAGGTTCTTACTTCTCATTACCTGCTTCCTTAACTTGAAAGCTCTTTGTATGGGCCCTGTGACCAGGTTTTTCAGCCCTAGAAACAAACTCCAGGAGTTTTCACTTGTCAGAGCTGGCCGTTTTCTTCTAAAAGCCAAATTAAGAGACATGTGAATAATAGAGAAAGCTTTATTATGTGGCAGCCCAGAAAGACAGTAGTTCAGTACTTCTTCAGACATCTTCAGGGATATAAGATGAAACAGGTAACTGGGGACAGAGGCTGTTCTCATACCCTTTTAAACAGTTGAAACAGCCCAAAGTCACAGGTGTGATCATTTTCTCTGTCTTCCTCTCTGGAGGAGTTCCAGAGAAGTTGTTACCACTTTACTGTTTGAGGGGTACAAGAACAGGTCAGTCACTGTTACCTGATTGGTGGTCTGCAGCTTTTGAAACAGTTTTGCCTTTTGTCACATAATAAAAAGATGGCATGTCTGTGGGGCAGTGTGCCTTTGTCACAAGATGCTTATAAGCAAATCCTATCCTTTATGGAGGTGATTATAAAGTGATAGGAGAAGATAGCTTACATCAAAGGGCAGTATGCAAAGTAGAGATGGAGTCTGGGTGCCCAGCTTTTAGTTAATTCATAGCCCAGCAAAAGCAGCTTTTAACCTTTTATTCCCATACAGACCACCTCACCAAGAATTTAGAGCTTGAGAGCTTGAACTTGAAAGTTCAAGCAGCTTATGTTGTGTGAGCATTCACTATGTGCCAAGCCCTGAATGAGGTTCCTAAGTCAGGAAGTTCATTCTGTTTTTGTTTTGTTGCCAGTCCTGGGGTTTGAACTTAGCTTCTTTTTGCTCAAAGCTAGCACGCAACCACATGTGCCACAGTGCCACTTCTAGCTTTTTCTGCTTATGTAGTGTTGAGGAATCGAATTCAGGCTTCATGCATGCTAAGCAAACACGCTACTACTAAGCCATATTCCCAGTCCCTCTTTCTTTTTAGTGTGAGAAAAACAAGGCCCAGAGGTGACAGGTCTCAGATTTTTACCTAGACTCTTGGCTGTCAAGTTCGTTTTTCCTCACATTAACATAAACTGCCATGTACTGCCTCTGTGGCTGTGGTAAGTCACTTCTCCTAAACCCTAGTTTCTTTGAAAGTCTGTTATGAAAGAAAGTACCTTGCATAGGGCCTAGTGCAGGGTAGGTCCTAGATAATAAGCATTCTTTCTCAACAATACAGGTTTTGCCTGTATTTATTTTTCTCTTGGAGTTTCCAGAGGCTATTTCCTTCTTAGTTTTCAACTCTTGTCCAATGGTAGGCCATGAGGCAAGAGACAGACCTACTGGTCTGAACAACTCGCTGGTGATTAACAGGAAGGGTTGTATATCTGTTGCAGATGATCAGTGCTGAAGCCCCTGTGCTCTTTGCCAAGGCAGCCCAGATTTTTATAACAGAGCTGACTCTTCGAGCCTGGATCCACACAGAGGATAACAAACGCCGAACTCTTCAGGTAATATTACAGACTTACATTGGGGGAATATTGGGGCAAGCAGCTGATATTGCCTACTATTCTTTTTTTTTGGGGGGGGGAGGGGGTCCGGTCATGGGGCCTGAACTCTGGGCCTGGGCGCTGTCCCTCAGCTCTTCAGCTCAAGGCTAGCGCTCTACCACTTGAACCACAGCGCCACTTCCAGCTTTTTTCTTTTTGCTTATGTGGTGCTGAGGAATCGAACCCAGGGCCTCAGGCATGCAAGGCAAGCGCTCTACCACTGAGCCACCTTCCCAGCCCCTGCCTACTTATTCTTGCATGGCTTTGGACCACCAGTAGTTCCTTGGCCTGTTAGGCTGACTTGTAACTACTTGGACTCTTCCTTTGTGTTAGGATACCAACATACCTTGTAGCCCCTGTGATAATGTTTCTTTACTTTTCAAAACTTCTTTTTTTTTAGTCTTTAAGTAGTTGTACAAGCAGTTGTCATTCTAACAAAGCAGTTTGTGAATACAGTATATCTTGATCAGTGTTACCCCTTTCAACAGTTTCATCCATCCCTCCTCTACCCACCCTTTCCCCTTTGAAAACTCTTAATTTCTAGTTCCTTTAATGGTTTTCACAGCTCAGTAATGGAACTCTTCATGTGATAAACCCTCATCCAAACAAAGGCTCAAGTATTTTATCTGTTTCCAGATATAACATCATTTGGTTGGGAGTCTTGGAACAAGCCAGGAAAAGGATAATCCAGACTTCATTATCTTTCTTGTTCCTTATCTACTTTTTTAGAAATACCGATCTTTTTATTTTCTTTAATCTAGCAAATCAACATTTATATTGTATGTAAACCCTTGACTATAGAAACCTTCCCTCATCAGCTAGGCCCTTTCCTAGAGGAAAGCTTTTCCAGAAAAGGATGTGATGGATATAAAACAGTGACAAGAAAGTAAATTCCGTCTTATCCTTTTTTCCCCTTCTTCCTACAGAATTGAAAATGCATGTGTTTATTTATTCTATAAGTGTTTATTAGTATTTACAGTATAGTAGGTACTCTTCTTGACAGTAGGGATGAACAATTCACAGACAAAATCCCTACCCTCATAGAACCTGCATTATACTGTAGCTAGACAGTGAAGCATAAAAGTAGAAGCAAAGGGAAAAAATACTGAACATGAGTGAATAATGTACAAGCCACCTTCCCAGCCCCAGGTGATTTTTCAGATGATGCCTGGCCCTTTTTTCCCAGGCCACTCTTGGGCTGGCCTCAAACCATGATCTTCCTATCTCTAGTAGCTGGAATAACAGATATTAGCCTCTGCAGCCAGCCTGGAAAGCAACTTTCTTTATTCTTACACAAATTGTTAACCTACTTTGGTGTATACATTGATCAAATCCAACTGTTTTAGTAAAAATGAGCAACAATTCAGTAAAATATTAGTGTTTAAAAACGGTCAGGAGCCGGGCGCCGGTGACTCACACCTGTAATCCTAGCTACTCAGGAGGCTGAGTTCTTTTTTTTTGGGGGGGGGGGCGGTCCGGTCGTGGGGCCTGAACTCTGGGCCTGGGCACTATCCCTCAGCTCTTCAGCTCAAGGCTAGCGCTCTACCACCTGAGCCACAGCGCCACTTCTGGCTTTTTTTCTTTTTGCTTATGTGGTGCTGAGGAATCGAACCCAGGGCCTCAGGCATGTAAGGCAAGCTCTCTACCACTGAGCCACCTTCCCAGCCCCGGAGGCTGAGTTCTGAGGATGGCGGGTCAAAGCCAGCCCGGGAAGGAAAGAACGTGAGCCTCTATCTCCAATTAACCACCAGAAAACCGGAGGTGGTGCTGTAGCTCAAGTGGTAGAGCACTAGCCTTGAGCTGAAGTGCAGAGGGAGAGCGCCACGATTGACCCGGGGGTGGGGGGTGGGGGGTGGGGGGAGAAGGTCAGAAACAGTGGCTTATCTCTATAATCCTAGCCATTTGGGAAGTGGAGCTAGGAGAATCACAGTTTGAGGCCAGTCTGGGTAAAAGATTCTGTCTCAAAGAACAAGCTGGGCATGGTGGTAGTGGTATGCATCTGTAATCTCAGTTACATAGGAGGAATAGGTAAGAGGCAGCCTGAGTCTGACCAGGGCAAAAAGCACAAGATCTTATATGAAAAATACAAAAACAAAGAGGGCTTTGGCATGGATCAGCATGAGGCTGAGTTTAAATGCCCCCCAGAAGGACAAAAAATTTAGAAAGATTATTATAAGGATATCAGTATTTCCAGAATGCTTTAGAACATTTTGGTGTATGTTCATTCCATCTGTAGATGATATATTTAAATATGATGAGCTGAGTATTTGTGGCTCTCATCTGTAATCCTAGCTACTTAGGAGACTAGATCAGAGAGGATCAAGATTTGAAGCCTAGCCTGGACAGAAAGGTCCATGAGACTCCTCCTCCAATTAAGCAGAAAAGGTAGGGCTGGAGTTGTAGCTTAAGTGGTAGAGCACCAGCTGTGAGCAAAAAGTCCCAGTTCTGGAGTTGGGGGGGATAATGGGGGGAATAGGGAGGGGGAGAATGAGAGGAGAAGGGAAGGGGAGTAGGAGGAAGAAAGAGGATAGGGAGAAGAGAATATGTATCACTATGTTCTATGACTTTTTTGTGGTACTGAGTTTGGAACTCAGCCTCACACTTGGTGAGCTAGTACTTTACCACTTGAGTCATGCCCTTTATTGCATTGGTTATTTTTGACTTAGGGTCTTGTTTTATGCCTAGGCTGGCTTAGACTGGTCCTCTTATGTTTGTGCTTCCTTTTGTCTCTAGGATGTTAGGCATGCCAGCGATAAATTAAGATGGAGTTTCCAACTTTTATTTCCTGGCTGGCCTCAAACTGTGGCCCCTCCCTTCTCATCTTCACCTCGCAAATAGCTAGGATTACAGGCTTGAGCCATTGCATGCAGCTTCTATTGTACCTCCCCTTATCCTTTGTTAGTACCAGAGTTTGATCTCAGAGCCATAAAATCACTTGACTTATTTGTGACTAGCATTCCCATTTGAGCCAGCCAGCCTTGGTTATTTTGGAAGTGAAGTCTCACAAACCTTTCTTCCTCTGGTGGCTTTGAACTGAGAACCTCCAGATCTCAGGATGGTGCCTGGTCGTGGGGCTTGAACTCTGGGCCTGGGCATTGAGCTCTTCAGCTCAAGGCAAGCAACTCTACCACTTGAGCCACAGTACCACCTCTGGTTTTCTGGTGGTTAATTGGAGATAAGAGTCTCATGGACTTTCCTGCCTGGGCTGGCTGTGAACTGTAATCCTCAGCTCTCAGCCTCCTGAGTAGCTAGGATTACAGGCGTGAGCCTCAGGTGCCCAGCTCTATTGTATTTCTTAAATTAGTCCTGGCATCTTCACAATGTGTCCTGCTTTGATAGAGAGAGTTTTATTATCAAGTTGGTGGTTGGCAAGAAGGGTATACTGGAGTTTTTGTATTTCAGTGGTTTCAAACCATCACAGATACCAGGGAAGGAAAAAACAGAAAAATTCTTTTTTTTTTTTTTTTTTTTTTTGCGGGAGTGTGGGGGGGGTCCGGTCGTGGGGCCTGGGCACTGTCCCTCAGCTCTTCAGCTCAAGGCTAGCGCTCTACCACTTGAGCCATAGCGCCATTTCGGGCTTTTTTCTTTTTGCTTATGTGGTGCTGGGGAATCGAACCCAGGGCCTCAGGCATGCAAGGCAAGCTCTCAGTACCCTGTTTTTTATGAAAAATTTCAAATATAAGCAGAATTTACAGTCAGTATCTGCATATTTTTTATCCCCGCGTTCTACTGTTAACTAGCACCTGGCTAGGTTTTGGTTTTAAAATGAAAATCAGTCCTGGTGCCCATGCTCATGCCTGTAATCCTATCTGCTCATGAGGCTGAGATCTGAAGATCATTGTTTACAGCCAGCAAATGCAGGAAAGTCCCTGGAACTCATATCTCTAGTGACCCACCAAAAAGCTGGAAGTGGAGTTGTGGCTCAAGTGGTAGAGTGCTAGCCTTGGCAAAAAAGTTTAGGGACAGTGCCCAGGTTTAGAGACAGACAAGCTCCATAGCACACACAAAGAAATTATAGCCTTATGGGAGTAAACATGTTTAGATCTTCTATTCAGTTGTAACTACTGTGAACTAGAGACAAATATTACTTAGAGCTCTAAAAAGGTTTTGCAATTGAATGATAGGCTGACCTTGCCAACAATAGAATGACCAGAGAGACCTACCAGGTGAATTGCTGGCTTTGTCCTAATTTAGCTGGAAAATAATACTTTGATAGTTGTGTGGAGGATCTTAGGATCAGATCAAGCAGGAATAGTAGTAGACAGAAGCTCAAGTGTCCAATTTTAGATCATGAACTACTTGTATTCCCTTCTTTTTTTGTAGATCTGTGTCCAAAAAGTCTGATAATATGGTGTTTGAGTTTGGCTCTATTTATTTCAGCTACAGACATGGCAGGAGTATTTAGTTTAGTTTAGAGTTATCTCCTTCTTTTAACTTGGAGAGAGTATAAACCAGGTGAACTAGTCTCTCCTTGGGCTACTTTTTCATTCTACTTTCTTTGTTACAGAGGAATGATATCGCCATGGCAATTACAAAGTTTGATCAGTTTGACTTTCTCATCGATATTGTCCCAAGAGATGAACTGAAACCTCCAAAGCGTCAGGTGAGCTGGGAAGGCATGGCTATGCTGTTGACTGCAGAGCCTTGACACGCTGCTGTCAGTCAGATATGCTCCTTCCCACTTTCTGCACAAGACATTTGCTATTTCTTTTCTCCTCTTCTCTAGTCCAGATCCATCCTTAACATCTCCTCTTACTCATTTATGGATACTTTTAACTCAGTGCCTCTGAAGTGGTATTTTAGGAAAATAGACAAAATAATTAAAGTCTGTCATTACAAAGAGTAGAGTGAAGCTCATTTGAGTATCTTTAGAAATCTTACCAGAGTTCTTAATCTGGGGTGGGAGAACATGCTCAGTGAGTCATAGACATCCGATTTTCAGCACAGCTTCTCAGTGTACACAGTGATATTTCATGGACTTTATTTTCTCTTACTCTGCAATGTAGCTCTTCTAGGACCCAACACTTATTGGGGCTTAAGAAACCAGTACTGAGGCTCTATTCCCCATCAGCTGAATCAGAATCTGTGATGCCTTCTTGTTTTAGTGTGCAACCAAATTTAAGAACCACCACTTAAAATGTGTTTGCCTCCTCCTGCCAAAGGTCACACCAATAGTTTTTCAGTACTTGGATACATATAGCTCTTAATTGCATTGTAATAGAACCTTGTCCTGTGAGTCTTATTTTAATATGGTTTGCATAACTCACTAGGTAGTAGAAACACTTGGGAAATTGAGGCAGTCTCTCACAGGAGCAAAGCTATAATTTGTTCTGCTTGCTTATTTTAATAAGATTTCAAGTGTTTCTAACAAATTATTTTGTAGGCTATTATCCTTAGAAACCGACATTTAGTGACAATTCGTCCCTATGCTGGCCCATATTAGCCCAGTCACTCAGAAAGAGTGTAGGGCAAGTGGGCATCCTAATGGACATTAATTCTGATCCTACATGAGGAATTAGCAAGCCCTGTGTCATCTCCCTACTGGAGCAGGGTGTGCCTTATTGCAGCTCTTTTTCTGGGCAGTCTTTGCTACTGTAAACATCCTTGACTGGAAGCTGTAAGGTGTTCAGAGGAGCTTTCAGTCGGATGTTTACAGCGGCAGGCTGCCACAGTCGTCCACAGCTGCACCACGGCTTTTAGACATTGCAGATTTGTGCCTACAGGCTCAATTGCTCCTCTTGCTTCCTCCTCTCTGAGAAGTACAAGAAAGCAGACCACGTCTGCCTTAATAGCAGTTAATAGCCATATGCCTACTTTCCTTGCTAGACCTTTTCTTTCTGTCTGTCCATCAGAAGCACCATCTAGAAACAAGGTGATGAGCTCTATGATGAAATCAAGCCTTGCTCATTCTCATAATGCTAACTCCTTGTTCTGTGGGTGCTTGCAGAATAGACTAGCTGGAGGGAAGTACCTTGTCCTAGCTCTTCCTCCAGAGTTCTCAGTGCTTCTGGCTCTCAGGGTGTTAGGCTTGAAATACTCTGATCTGTCCCTTTTTAAAGAGTATCTAGCTGAAACAGCTCATTGCTGCCTGGATTTAGTTCTTTGTAGGTGTTTGAGCTATTGATTGCCATCCTATTCAGGACAATTGCTGCCTAGCCATTGAAAGGTTGAGATTGCTGAAAGCCGGCCTGAAATTCTAAGATAGCACTTTTAATCCTCTATAGACATGTTTTCCCAAGCTCCAAATTGGCTGGCACTTTCTAAAGTCCTTTAAAAGCGCCTACTCTCCCAAACTCACCCACTGAAGGAGGCAACAGAGCACTCTTGCCATGAAAGCAATTGCATTTTTTTCTGTTCTGGGGCTGGCTGCACAATGCTGTAGTGATGACTCTTGTGCTACTGCTTTTCTATGGCATTGTCAGTCTCAGTCTCTGAAATGATTCTAAAGGTAAACCCTCTTGTAGAAGAGGCTACTGCTAAGATTGAGCAAGTGTTTCTTTCTGGATTGATCTAGTCATTCAAGGGTTATTTCAGTGCACAGGGTAATATCCTACTGCTGGCAGAGGAACTAGCTAGAATGTTGAGTTGTGGTTCTAAGACCTCTGATTCTCAAAGATGCTTGGAAATCTCACTTTTCTTCAGGGAAGCAAGTAAAGACTTTGAAAATAGAAGGTAGTTGAGGCCTGATTTCTGCCCCCACTAAGCTATGAGTTGAAAGTTCCTGCCCATTGAAATATCATTATCTTTTCACCCATTTCTTTAAATCCAGCATAATCATTGCTAGCTTGACCTCCATTGGCCAAATAATGAGTCTTCATAATGCAGAGGCTGTCCCAATGATTTGAGAACAGCTATGCTTTGTCTTGACAACACAGATGTAGCACCTCTCTGGGTCACTCAGTTTCCCAGACACTGCCTAGTTCATGAACCATCCAAGAGGATTTAGTAGGAAGCACAAAAGAAGGTACCTACTTACTGGCATAACTTTTGGCAAGGGTGTATTCTGGAAAAGGGGTATTTAAAGGATTTGCATTTTTGTCTGGTAAAGAGGTCATAGTCAGTGTTAGATCTGCTATGTTCATGAACATGTGGAAACCAACCAGAGGTCAAAGCCAAGAAGGGCCAGGACTCTCTCTTGCCTGACTTCCTATAAACTGGTTCCTGTTGTTCCTCTTTCCCAAATTAGGTTTGGACTTTAGTGATTTCTGGATTTTATAAGGAAAAAAACACATTGAGCCTATTTCACCAGTTTTGAAAAGAGCCTTTGTTTCATTGCTTAAAGGGGTATCCAGCCAAGACCTACTTGCTGGGCTAGCATTTGGTAATGTAAGAAGTTAGGGTTGAGCTGGGCGCTGGTGGCTCATGCCTATATTCCTAGTTACTTAGGAGCTGAGACATGAGAATCACAATTTGAAGCCAACCCAAGCTGAGATACGAGGATCACAATTTGAAGCCAACCCAAGCAGGAAAGTTGATAAGACTGTTATCTCCAATTAAATACTATAAAAGTCAGAAGTGGAGCTATGGCTTAAGTGGTAGAGTGCTAGCCTTGAGCAAAGCTCAGGTATAGTACCCAGGCCCTGAGTTCAAGCCCGAGAACTGGTACACACAAAAAGAGTTGAAATGGACTTGGCTTTGTAATATAAGGTTGCTCTAGAAATTGAAACTAGATGAAAACAAAAAGGGATCTCCTCTTTATCCTGCCTCAGCACGATCATTTGGGGGATTATGTTAACCTGGAAGATCAGCTTATGATTAAGGACTTGCTTAGACACCCAGCACGTTGTTTAGTTCTTCCTCATCTGAGTGGCTGGCCATTAGCAAGCCAAGTTACTGTGAGGCTTTATATAGCAGTCCTACTTCTAATATCCTGAGCCTCCTGTCGCCAGGCAAGCTCCATACTGTAAGAGACACTAGCTTTCTGATCAAACTGGTCACAGAATCCTGTAGGAAACAAAACAGAGTTTAGGAACGTTTCTTTTTTTTGCTACACTGGGATTGAATCCAGAGCCTTATACTTACTAGGTAAGCTCTCTACCACGTAAGCCACACCCCATCTCAGGGACTCTTCTATTGATAACAGCTGTTGGAGTTAAGGAAATTTGTCCTACCACCAACTTGTATTCAAAAAAGTGCTTTCCTACCTCCAGCTTTCTGCTCATCTATGTAAATCTGTTCATCATGCAGCAGAGGTACTGAGTACCTTTATGGGAATAGCAGGGGAAGGAGAGAGAGAGTTTATTTTCCCTCATATAACTTACATTTGAGCAGAGCCAGGGGTTAATTTGACATGTAGATAAAAATGTAATGAGGACAGTATCTTGAAAATACATTTGGGTTACCTACCAGAGTCAGTACTAACTTTATAAATGTCACTTTTGGAAGCATTGCGTAGTCCACACAGTGTCTGTACCTCAATGAAGTTCCTTCTTTTCTGAAATATAACAAACTTAACTTAGAACAAGAAAATGGGTCAATTTAGCTAATATTTTCACTCAGCCAGCATGTGGTTATATGTTTTTGTTGTCTAGGCAGTGGCACCATGTGTCACAGATCACTCCAAATCAGATGCCAATGCTGTCAGTGGTCAGGTTCCAGCCAACCACGGACCTTCTGGGCCATAACCATGTTGTAGTGTGTGTAAACATCCTACACTCTCAGCTGTGAGCTCAAAGTGGCTGGGAGAGGGTTGTTTACTCCTTCTGCCATGGAAAACATCAGCTGAAGAAGGAGCAGTCTCTTCACTTGGCAAAATGGACTGAACACGGCCTCACTAGCCAGCCAAGGCAGCAAGCAGCCCAGCGGAGAGCTGTCCATCAGGCCCCCCTGGGTTGTGCTTCTGTGGCTAAGTACAACCAGAACTGGATGTGACGCCAAAAAGACATGCCCTCAGTGGCCACAAAACTTCTGATGTGCTATGAAAAGCTGGGCACTTGCCTACGGTGCTCTCCAACCTGACATTTGTTTCTGAAATTCCAGTCCTGGAAAAGCCCTGTTTCTCTTTGCTCTGCCATGCCCCTACTGAAGTGGTAGGAGCACAGTAAGAAGAGAGATGCCTGTTTGGGAGATTGGGGGCCAGTTTGAGCAGCATGTTTGGGTAGCGTCTTCCCAGTGTTGGCAGTTGGTGCTGTTCTCAGATCATGGGCTTTGACAGCCCTTACTGACAAGCATGCTGCTGGTGCACAGTTTTTAGTTACGGTAATTATTTGCCCACTTGCAACTCATCATGCAATGGGTGATTACTCAGTGCTTCAGAAAATTGGCTGTAAGTTTTGTGAAGCCTATGGAATCTGTTATTTTTAGTTTGATTTAGCACAACTGGTCTCTTCGAATTCCACTTTCTTTTGGCTTCAAATGTGGATAGCTCAGCATTCAGCAGGCAACTGCACATAGCCTGTTTGGGAAAGAGTGGAAATTCACTGGCGGTTGCTGAGTCGGTTCTTTTCCCCTTACCTGCCTCTCATTCCACCCCACAGGAGGAGGTGCGCCAGTCCGTGACTCCTGCTGAGCCTGTCCAATACTATTTCACACTGGCTCAGCAACCCACTGCTGTCCAAGTCCAGGGGCAGCAGCAAGGCCAGCAGACCACCAGCTCCACGACTACTATCCAGCCTGGGCAGATCATCATTGCTCAACCTCAGCAGGGCCAGGTCTGTGACTTGCTGAGGGCTCTCACCTACTGCCTTGTAGGTTTGTATGGGGAAAACTTGTCTAGCATAGAGAGGCAGCCAAATCATTGAAGATCACTGGATTTGAAGCCTGGAAACCTGAACTTTCCCCTAATTTAGTTACCAAAGCAAAGCATTGCTTTACTCCCCCCAGACTGTTACCTCATAGGTCAGATGATGAGGAAATTGCAGTGGACAAAATATTCTCCAAGATCTTTATGAGCTCAGATAGTTTAGAAGGAAATTTAAAAAAGTTTCTTCAGTGTGCCTGTGAAGAGTGGTGGGATCTTTGTAGAAGGTCTTTTCAGCAGACTCTATGTCTGCCATGTGTCTAAGCCAGAACTGGAATTGGTGCCCTTAAGGGGGATATCAGACATCATTGCCAGCTTCCATACCTCTCCTCTCCTCTCATCCAGGTCATTTCTCTGTCCCACCATGTTTGTGTCAGGTGACCTTCTCTTTTTACAATAGTAATCAGAGAATTTTTTTCTCTCCCCCATAGTACTGTTGAGAGCAGTACCATCCGTTGGGAGTCATGAGAGGCTGCAGAGGACTCAGTACTGTGAGCTCTGAATCCAAATTCTGTCAGTCATTACTTTATTTATTCATCAAACAGTGAGCATCCACTGTGAGTAAAGTCCTGTGCTAGGTATTGGGGACATAGCATAAATAAAAGTCGTGATTTTTAAGGAATTGACAATCTAGTTAGGATACAAATACTTAAAGGTTATACTATTTAGGAAGAGTAAGATGATCTTAAAATTACTTAGAGTGCTATGGAACACACCAAAAAGAGGAGCTAAGAAAGATGTGACGAGGTGGATAGGGAAGGCTCCTAAAGGAAATAATAAAGAGTCTCCAAGGGAACACTGGTAGTTTAAATAAAGCAGGAAAAGATGGTATTGATAGTCGAGGGCCAAGCACAACAAAGGCTTAGAAGTGGGGCGGGGGGGGGGCGGGGGGGGGGGGAGAAATACAGGGAATAGAGCAAAGTACAGTCAGCATGTGGGGACCATCTAGGCAAGTCCAGGAAACATATCCTGGATAATTTGTGGTAGTAAAAAAGCTGGATTTACCTAGAAGGACATTGCAATAAAGATAGAGACATTAAGACTTTACAATTTATTCCCTGTTCTCATTTATTTGTTGTTTGTTCTAAATCAGACAGTGGCAATTAGGCAGGAGGGGCTCAAAGTTGATCTTAGTCCAGTCCCTGCCCTAAGGCATTCACTGCCTTCTGAGGAGTCCTAAGGGACTGTCTTTGGCTCATTCTGGTGCTTCTGCAGTGGGGAGCACTTTACCTGCCAACCACTTTATCTCTTTACCAGATGAACTTTAAGTGAGACTGCTATGGGTTGGCTGTGATTGGCTCATCATCCTAAGAAGCCCAGGGCTGTTGTGCCTTGACAGCAGGGTACACTGTACATGATTTGGCAGCTGCCATTGCTAACATAAGTACTCATTTTCCTGAAATGATATAGAAATACCTTGGAAATCCTCATGGGGAAATTGGGCTGATAAAGTACAGTGATGAGTTGGCAGCATTACATTTTTTTTTTAAGTCAGCAAGAATTTTATCTGTCTTTTCTGCTAGCCCAGACCTACTCAGCCTGGAGCTAATAAGGCTTGGGAGGATGGAGAACTTGGTCCCTCCCAGCTGTTGTTTTCCCATCCTGCTGCTTCCGGGTGGCCTCTGCTGGGTCATGCCTCCCTGGACCATTAGCAGTGGCTGTTTAAAGTTGAATGCAAATATTCTTTGCAAAAGGATACAGATAAGCAAAGGTGAAAGTAATGCATACTGTGGTAAAATGAATTCTGTGTTTTCTGTTATCATCTGGGGACTTTAGGAGGTTTGGGATAGGCTGAGTTGAAAATTTTGGTATGAGAATAGAAGAAATGTCTCTGTTATCCAAGCCCACTGCAGGTACTTACATGGAAACTCCCCTTCTTTTTTGTTTTCTAGTTTATAGTAATTTTTCCTTACCTAGTAATCACTTGAATCTTATCTGTGTTCCTAAATGTGACTTTAGACACACAGTCATAATTCTGGTAGGCCTCTACATTCAGAATTAAGAACATCAAAATAGAAACATCACTTGAAGACCATGATTCATTGAGACCTCCACATTTTAGTGATTCTCCATTCAGAACTGAAGCCGACTATGTCCAAATCAGGGTGGGGATGAGAGCAGCTTAGGAGTTGGGAGTATTAGGTTTATTTTCAAGGACTCCAGATCTCTTTCGTGACTACTGCTGCCAGATATGTGGGTTTGTTTCTCTAGGTGATCTATAAAAATCACATTGAGGGAGAAGGTCTTGAAATTTGAAGGTGTGGTTGACCCTTTTGACAGTTCATCTTTACCATCTCATAAAATAACTTTGTATGATCATAAACCACTTAGTAAAAGAGACACAGAATCTGCCAATTCTCATATACATCGGGTAAAGTTTCTTAAATTCACGATTTTAATTCAGGTTGTTGTCTGGTGTTTTGACTCTCCTGTGGGAAACCACGCTCTAGTCCAGGGCAGCCATCTGTTTAATATGGGTAGGAGTTGTTCTGCTGCTTGAATGGGGATGAAAGCCAACATGTGCGAGGCCTAGCCTGGGAGATGAGCTTGCAGCCTTCATTTTCCTTCCACTATCCTTCATGGCTAAGAAGGAGCCCAGAACACTGAATTTAATAAATTCATGTGTGCCTCACTTTCTATTTTGTTTGGCTTTCCAAATTTACCTGGGCCAGGCTTGACTATGGCTATTTTCCAAGTTAACTGTCATGATTACTTATTACTTCCTTTCTTACTTAGGTTTGAATCTAGGATATTGTACTTGCTAGGCAGACATTCTACCTCTGAGCCATTCTTCTAACCCTGCTTTTGATTTGTGTGTGTGTGTGTGTGTGTGTGTGTGTGTGTGTGTGTGTGTGTGCGCGCACGCACACGCACGCGTGTATGCATCATACACATTATCGTCATTGAAGGACATTGAAAAGTTGTAACATTTGAAGCATAAACAATTATATTTGGTCCCCCAGGCAAATTATTCTATACTCGGAGCCTAAAACTCAGTTTGACTTTCCCATCTTTCATTTCAGAGAGTTGATTTTTTTAAAAACCAACTTCAAAAGATTGTACAAGGTGATCACAATTTAACATGTTCATCTGTCTAGTACTTCTTGATCAGAGTTACCCTTTCCATCATTCTCCTCTGTCTCATCTCCCCCTGCCCCCCCCCCAAAGAGTTAATTTTAGCAGCACTGTAAGATCCAAAAAACTCTGTAAGTTGAGTGTTGTTAGTATTGAGATGAGTTTAAGCATTAATGGAGAGTGTGTGCTCCTGGTTAACTTCTTGTTTTTAGCCACTTGGTAATCATAGGGGCTTTCAGCCAGAGCTCGAGCAACTTTCTTTTGACGTTTTCTTCCAGACTACACCTGTGACAATGCAGGTTGGAGAAGGCCAGCAGGTGCAGATTGTCCAAGCCCAGCCTCAGGGTCAAGCCCAGCAGGCTCAGAGTGGCACTGGACAGACCATGCAGGTGATGCAGCAAATCATCACTAACACAGGAGAGATCCAGCAGATCCCGGTAAGCCTGTCCCAGACCTAGATGGCACTGTTTATGCTCAGCTTGTGATGGGAAATACGTCAAAAGATTTTATATGACCTATTTACACACAGAACTGTTCTGTTTAACCTGTGTTCATATTATACCCCGTCCCTTCCTCAGCAACTTCACTGTTTACTCTTCACCTTGTTTCAATCCAGGATTTAGGTTTGCCGCTGTGATGCAGCCCTTCTCTATTTCTTCTCTACCTACTCAGATGATTATGGCACTACCCCCACCAGGCCCTGCAAGTCAGGCCTGTCTTTTGATTAGCAGAGAATAAAAGAAAGGTATATAAGAAAGGCTATAAATACACTTGTTGCATATTTATGAGTAAGTTCCCAGTGGAGCTTTCATTAAAGCGTATTTTTGACTTTCATTTATCTTAGCCATTTCTCCACTGTTGACTGCTGTTTCCTATGTGCATTGAGGGATTTCATTTCTTAGATCTGATGGTGTGTGTGTGTGTGTGTGTGTGTACGTATGTACGTACATGTATACATGCATGCGCACATGCTCGTAATTTGTTTCAATACTTGGAAACTATATGTTGGTCACTTTGCCATCAGAAGCTAGGAAGTGAATGTCACAGAGCATGCAGGCAGATGTAGAAACTCACTTGGACTTGGCTAGTCACTTCCTCTTTGAAAACTCACAAAGTATCCTCAGCTCTGCACCCACACCATCCTTTCCAAGTGCCTAGGCTCTGCCTTAACCAATCCCAGGACCTCCCCTTGAGTGGTTCTCCTTTGTGTATGTTTATGTCAAAATAAGGTCATTTACGCCAAAGAAGAATTCAGTAACTTTAATATTGCAGCACAAAACTTTAGCCTAGATGAGTTGCAGAATTTACAGTTTCATCTTCACTGGTTTCCAGACACCTCATGCCACTCAGCAGAGTGCTTCTAACAGTGATGACCTTCAGGACAAAAAGGACTTGTCTTTTGAAAACCCAAGGGATAAGCTAGCTTGCTCTATAATTAGTGAAGGAAAAAAGAAAGCTGTGACCTATCCAATCTTGGAAGACTGAGGGGTAGTGTATCACCAGGTCTCTGAACTTAGACCTGAAGATCAAAACTTCCTGCTTCTCTTTCCAAAGTGCTTGGAGCTATTTAACTCAAAAATTTTGGTCATATCGGGTTTCTGCAAATGGTGCTTTCTAGTGAGGAAATAGAAAATACCTATGATTGTCAGTATACCTTCCCTCACACCTGGGACACAGCTCTGGGTTTTCACCATGGGATCCTTGGCTTGTACCATCAGTCTCAGTATTTGAGGTTTCCCAAACCCCTTTCCAGATGCTTTCATTCCAGCAAGCAACTTAGCACTGTTACATGGAAGCTGCATTTGCTAGGGAATTTAAGCATGGTACCAGCAGCTCTTACTGGCATAGTCTCAGGAAAGAAATGATTGCCAGTCACAACATTTTTGCCATATTTCCTTTGAACTAGATGCTTAATAGGTTTAGATTTTTGTATCCCTCTATCTTGCCTTAAGCAGACAATTCTGGAATGATCTTCCAAGAATGTGAATAACTTTTTGTTTTTTTTTTTTTGTTTTTGTGTGTGTGCGAGAGAGAGAGAGAGAAAGAGAGAGACAGAGAGACAGAGAGAGAAAGAGAAAGAGAAAGAGAGACAGAGAGAATGTGTGTGTGTATGTGTGTGAACCCAAGGCCTTGTAGTCTTACTTGGCTTTTTTGCTCAATTCTCGCTCTTTGCTCAAAAACTCTACTACTTGAGCCACAGCTCCACTTCTCGCTTTTTGCTTGTTAATTGGAAATAAGGGGTTCACAGCCTTCTAAGTAGCCAGGATTACAGGTGTGAGCTACTAGTGACCAACAGAATGAGTTTTTTCTTGGTGATTTCAACCCATTGAGGCCAGAAGTTTCAGAGAAGCATTTGATTGAACACTGCAAGCAAGAATGTGGTTTTATTCTACAAGCATTTTCTTTATGGAGTGAGGTTCCTGCAGTAAAGTTAACTCTTGAAGGCAGGAGGAAGCTTGTGCTGGGCAGAGGCATGACACTGTCATACAGAAGAAGCTCCCTTGCAACAGAGGCAGGTTGGGCAGTCAAGAGGGTGCTTTCTCAGAGATAGGTCAGATTGGCCTGGATTCCCAGTCATTTCAGTCCCTCCATCTTGGGAGAGAATGGCTGCTATCTTCTGCTGCTGTTGTCTCTGCTGAGCCACAGATTGTCGCGTAACTGTACCATCTTCCCTGCACTGCCGTGTCCAGAGCACTAAGATTTCCATGGCACACTGGAGCGTTAAGAGCCTGAGTTAAGGCTTTTAGCACACAATTAAATGCAGCCTTTGGTATTATTGTATTATCTAAGACTTAATTGTAAGCATGAGGGACTCTAAGGGCACTTTTGTAGCATTGGTTTCCCATGATGAGGTTTTCTCTGAGAGGTTTATTGATTCTGCTTCCCCTTGGGAGGTGTTTGGCCAGAAGCTAGTGCTGAACACTAAGGTTCCTCAAAGTCCCACAGACCCCCCATTGGTCTTGGCTCTTGAGGACAGAGATAATAAGGCAGGCCAGCCTCTTCCTCTAAGTGTGTGGCATGGACCAGGCAGCACTAAGGCTATGATGCAGAATTACAGCCATTTGTACAGGCTCTTGGTGGATAGTGGAGCTCTTCACAGTACTGGGAAATGTGGAGATGGAAGAAAAGGAGGCCATGAGCATACTGACAATGTCAGAGATCTTTAGTACAAGTGCCTTGGGTAGGTCCTGATCAACAACCAATGGCCAGCCATTCTGCGCTCACACATGACAAGAGCTGGGAATTTTTTCCATTGTCTACTTAGATTACTTCTCTTTTGTGTTATGTGACTTTTAGGGGAAGGGGTGGTGCTTATTTTGGCCTTTGTTTGGGCTTGAGGAGTTGTGGAAAGTTTACTTATATGAGATTGAACTCAAATCTTCTTGGTCCCTTTATTTCTTTCCTGTTCTAGGTACAGCTGAATGCCGGCCAGCTGCAGTATATCCGCTTAGCCCAGCCTGTATCAGGCACCCAGGTTGTGCAGGGACAGATCCAGACACTTGCCACCAATGCCCAACAGGTATGTACCCCAGAGATGCAAGGCTTGAGTTACAGGCACAGAGCAGCTGCCAGTTTCTGTTGAGAAAGGAGTACTCATCGCACAGCTCCTCATTCTTCAGCAAGACCTGCCCCACTTCCTGCCCCCATCTTTGTGGCACCCAAGGGACAGCTGGTAATCACAAGATTGATTCAGAATGTTTCTAACAAAGGAACACAGGTAGAAGAGGCCTTGAGGGTACCTGAAAGAAATCCAGTGGGTGCATGTGCGCATCAGGGAAGAGTAAGCCTGGTCCTCAGGGTGTTCCCATCCTGGAATCTGAGTGGCAGCTGTATTTGGGCAGCTCCTGTGCCCTCTGGAAAGCATACTACCTCTGCACATGGTCCTTTCCCTATGATATTGAAGGCTGTGCGTCACAGGTGCTGAGGGGGCTCCCTTTTCCTGGCCTTGGGGACGTTGAGGGACCTGGGCATAGTTGGCAGAGGTTGGAGGATGCTGGTCAAGGGGAGGCATTGTTAATGGATTCTTCTGCCTCAGCCCCAAAAAAAGCAGCAATCGTTTAAGAGCTGGACCCGTCTGGCCCAGTTGCATTTCTGGTGATGTACTATTGACAGTGGTGACAGAGCTGAGTTTGTAAAGCAGGTCTCCAAAGATCTCATTTGGGAAAATGTAAGGAAAGAGCCAAAAGCAAAACTTCTGAGCTCTGTATAGACTCTAGGATCCTTAAAGAGCCCTTTCCATACCTGCTACCTGTTTCCCTACAGACGTGTGGTTTTCCATAATTTTCTTAGGACTCAGTGGTACTTACTGATTTCTCAGCACTGGTCATGTTCTTGAGTCCATCTCCCTTTTGAAATTTTTTTTTAAGTTTGTAAGATTCTTCTTGAGATCCAAAAACTTTACATGACATTGAGAATAGAGGAAATGAGTAAGGTTATTGGTTCCTCAGAGATCAGTTTGGGGCATAGAACTCAAAACCAGAAATTGGGAAGAGAAGAGGGAGAAGCAAGAAGGGAGGTACTACCCCTAGGGGCAGTTAAATCTCTATAATAACATGTAGTTGTGATAGCTTAGCACATGGTAGTAGGTGCTCAGTAAAAGTTTGTCCAGTGAATGCCAAATCAACGTAAATGAAAGTAAATGAAACTCTTCAGTATTCATTTAAACAGTGGTTTTGCTGGCCAGGAGGCATAGATAATCTTATCTCTGAGAATCTATTGTTTATCTCAGGCCATTTCTTGAATGCGTACTTGGCACATGATGTTGAGAGACAAAATACAGCTCCTGCCCTCAAATAGTTTACAAACTTGTGGGAGGAGAATGACCTAAGTTAAGGAGTATTAATGAAAAGTCATTTGTCACCTGTCTGCGTTCATGCCCCTTATAGCGTCCTGGGTAAGATCACTAGTGTGGTGTTTGGCTATCAAGAGGACACTTGAGAGGACAGGCCTTACCTTGCAGGTTAGCTGGGACAATTCCAGGAGGTGGTACATAGAGGCCATTGCCAGTTAGATGTTCCAGAGACACGCATGTATGTGCATCCTCCAGTCTCCTTTCCAGTTTACCATGCTGCTCCCAGCACTTCCTACTATCTACATACCAGTGAATTCATTTTAAAATTCCCACAAAAGTTTGCTATACCCATCTCTCCCCAATTTGGCCCAGATGGGTGTATGTTGCCACTCGGAAAAAGTACTTCACAGGTTTACCATGAACTCTGCCAATGCCAGGTCCACTGCTTGCCAGGGTGTTTCATATTCCCAGTCAGGTGATACAGGTTTGGTTTGGAGCCCACCATCCAGAAGTGAAAGGGACCACCTACCACCTTGCACAGCATTCTGCCCTTTCTGCAATCTGCCCTTTCTGGCTAAAAGATGACTTTTAGGCTTCTATCCAGACTATACTGAGTGCCTTGCACTAAGACTGGGAGCTGGGCATCCTCTTCAGCTGCTGATCTGGAGGCAAGGGGGTGGTGGAAAGCATTCAGAGATAAGGGGCATAGGAGCTATGTCTTGTGTGCCTACATGCTGCTAACTGTTGGGGTAGCCATTGGAGCTAGGAGATTGGGAGAGAAGCTTGCTTTCCAGCCCTTCATCGAACACCTGTTTTGTGGTAAACTTCCTTCTGGGCATTTTGATCTTTCTTAGTGGTGGGCTGATAAGACACTGCAGCTAACATATCTACTCTGCCCTGTCCTTTTCCACAGATCACACAGACAGAGGTCCAGCAAGGACAGCAGCAGTTCAGCCAGTTTACAGATGGACAGGTAGGGTACCTACCCTGGGCAGAAGCAAAGGGCAAGGAGTTTGGGTAGGTGGGCAGGCTTGGGGGAGGTGTGCAGGTTTGGAGTTTGATGGTATTAGGACGATAGTCCTGTCCTCCACTAACAATGAGTAGACAGAAGTTGTTGACATATGTGCAGTCTTTAGGTGAGGGCACGTATCTTACAGTGTTTAGACTGTAAGAGCTAAAAATAACTTTTTTTTTTTTTTTTTTTTTTTTGGTCATGGGGCTTGAACTCTGGGCTTGGGCGCCATCCCTCAGCTCTTCAGCTCAAGGCGAGTGCTCTACCATTTGAGCCACAGCGCCATTTCTGGTTTTCTAGTGGTTTATTGGAGATAAAAGTCTCATGGACTTTCCTGCCCAGGCTGGCTTTGAACTGTGATCCTCAGATCTTAGTCTCCTGAGTAGCTAGGATTACAGGCGTGAGCCATGGCGCCCATCCTAAAAATAACTTTAGATGTTCTGTCGCCCAAATTGCTGTTTTACAGAAGAACAAAACTAAGTAATAGGTTTGGAAAGTGCTTTGTCCATTTGTACTCAACTGTTCAGTGAAAAGCCAGGATTAGCATGCAGGTGTCCTATTTGCCCCTGCAGTAAACATCCTAAGCCGTAATGCCTTCCATCAGTGTGCCTTAGGAAACAGGGTGCCTTGTAAAGGCACTGAAGGAAGGGACGTTCCTTCTTACCCCTGCTTTCCCCTTGTGGCATGGTCCCAGTGACTACTGAGTGAGTATGACAGGATATGTCCAAACTTTCAATTTCTGATGCCCAGAAGGGCAAAGAGCTAGCATCAAGACCAGCTTCTGGCAGCATCAGGTACTAGACTGTCATGCCAGGGCTCCTATGTGGAAGGTCTTGGCTTTTTGGGCTTTTGAAGGCCCTGAGAAACCAAGAGGCCAGTAGGCCATTACTTTCCTAAATAGGCAAGGGAGTGTCTATTCCACCCTCATAGGACTTAGTGGCAATAAGCCTTTACTACCTTTAACATTAGGCCGCCTCTTTCATAGGGCCATGTAGCAAGTGCAGGCTCAGCTTAACTTCAGCCTAAGCCAGATAACCTGAGGAAAGCAGAGGGAGTAATCCAACTGCCCCTGTCAGTAAGAATTGCCAAGAGTTGGGGAAAGCTTGACTTGCAAGCTGCTGGTACAGTATTCGAATTGCTTGTGTTTGTCATAGTGGAGCAGCATGCAACAAGCTTGAGGCTCTGAGCTACTAACTGGAGAGTCAGAGCCCAGAGAAGTGAAAGCCACAGGAAATGTAACTTAGCACCTCCTCCTTGCCCACCACACACCCCCTCTCCATCAGGCGGGTGCCTCATGTCTGCTGTTCCCAGAACACCCCCTCCCCTGCCTCCCCCTACACCTTGCAATGGGTAGTGGTTGAGGTATCCAGGTCCCCCAGCCAGCTTGAAGCCCACAGGGAGCTGCCTGCTCCTCCCAGGAGTGACCTCACTCTCTCCTCTCCACCCCTTGCAGCAGCTCTACCAGATCCAGCAAGTCACCATGCCTGCGGGCCAGGACCTCGCCCAGCCCATGTTCATCCAGTCAGCCAACCAGCCCACCGATGGGCAGACCCCCCAGGTGACCGGCGATTGAGGGCCTAAGCTGGCAAGGACACCAAACACAATTTTTGCCATACAGCCCTAAGTGATGGGTACAACCTCCCTCCCCGAGGACCAGCGACCTCAGCACCCCTGCAGGCTAGGACATTGGTGCACTACGCTCCGCGCCTGGGGGCCAAGATTCTCCAACAGAAAGATGCAATATTTTTTATTTCATTTTTTTTCTCCGAGGAATCAATATTTCCACATATTGAGCTGTGTCCAATGCTATGAAATGAGAATATTAAATAACATATTTATGGCATTTTCTTGAAGCACGTGGTTGAAGAAGTATTTCTCCGTTTGTTTTTCTTACTTTGGTTCCCACCACCACTTTGTAGGAGCAGATCTTCCTCTCTAAGGGTGCACAGCATTTCCTGACTCTTGCAACAGCTGCAGCCCCAAGATTTGCTCCCTTGTTCTGCCCTCAGATTGAATCAGGTGAAGGGGGTGTAGCTCCTTTTTATCCATTGCACCTCTCTGCTCCTGTCCCACCTGCTCCTCAGAGCAGACCGTGGAAGTGTTTCTTGCATTTGGAGATGAAGTCATTCCTCATGGAGAGCAATGGTTTCATTCCCATCCCTCCTTTCCCAGGAACTCAAGGAGACTAGAACTTTGTGCATTTGCTACCCCCACTTTTCTTTTTAAAAAAATGTGTTAAAAATTGTGCTAGTCTCCTTCGCTGCATGGACTTCAAACTGCATGAAATGCAATAAATCTCATTTTAGATATGTTAGAGTCAGTTTTTGTGTCTGGGAACATTCATGGGGCATCTTGATTGGGAAACCTTTCTTTATCCTCAGATTGGGTGTCTGAAAAGACAGGACACCCTTTTGAAGAGGACATGTCCAAAGCCCAAGGAAACTTAAATGTCACATCGGAAGTCCTTGGTCAGCCTTACCAGTGAACTTCACAGCGTGTCTGCTGCAGGGAAGTGCCCTACTGCCTCACCTAACTGGACTTCTACATAGTATCCAGTAGAGTTGTGGCCTGCTTGGTTGAAGACCAAGAGGACAGTCTCTCTCCTGGAGAACACTGGCTCTACCCTGTAAACAAGGACTGCAGGAATCCCCTGCAGTCCCACATGGCATAGGCTGACCCTTGGTGCCTTGTGTGACTATGCTCATTATCAGAGGCCAGCATCTTCCAGCAGAGCAGCTCAGGCCCTTTGTCACCCAGCAGATAAGCGCTTCTGCAGCTGTGTCTACTCTATCCATTGAAGCAGGGACATAGAGCTGGTGGTGAGCTGGCCTTGGGGACCTTCACCATGCATCTTCACAACCAGAATAGGGCCTGTTGTCATGAGAGGAGCAGTGAAACCAAGTGCCAGGGAAAACAGGTATCAGTTGTAAAACCATAGGCAACTCCCTTGTTTGGGGGACTTGCTCTGGTGAGGTAAGAACGGGACAGAGGCTATCAGGCAATTTTAAGCTGAAGCCTGATCTCTCAGGATTGCTTCACCAAATGTGCCCGTAACTCAAGAATGACCAACAGCAAGCTTTCACTGCTTAAGCCTGCATGGAGAGTACAAGAGAAAGGGAACATGCTGAGGAGCCCTGATAATAGAAAAGGCATAGCTCCACTGTCCTACTTCCTGTCTTAGCTTGCTGCTCTTCCAGTCATTCCTGAAAATCCAAAATCCAAGCAGAACTGCAGGCTAGTCGGCAGGTCCCATTTTCCCATAGACTCCCATTCTTGTGTTAAGAGATATTTCGATCAATGGTGATTGGCAAGCAGCTTCTCTGCTGAGTGCGTTCCCTTTAAATGGCCCTGCCAGCAGGGCCCATCCTGATGTAAACAAACCCTTTAGTGCAGCTCAAGAGAGCCCCTATCTAATACCCAGCACGATCCCCTTACATCCGGAGCACTCTTTAAACATTTTTTCTAGCATTTGCAGCATCCGTCCTGATGATCTTCACAGTGACCCTGCAGAAGAGACAGGAAGAGGGATCATAATCTCTGTGTTACAGATGAAGTCAGAAGAGCTTAGTGAAGTGCAGTGACTTGCCCAAGGTCACTCCATGAATTATAGGTGTCATTAAACTGAAACATGGGTCTTCTGTACATACAGCAATTGATCTCTTGACCCAAGGTGGCACTTGTGTTTCCTCTCATGCCTTGAACCCACTGGCCCAGCCCTGAGTATATGTGGGATAAATGAAGCCATCGGTGCTCTGGGACAGCAAGCTGGAGATTGTAGCGGTTTACTAGGATTAGATGATTTGGCTGGCTCCTTTGCTGCTCAGATGTGGTGGCCACAAGGGGGCAGCATGCAGCCTTATGAGCCTCAAAGGTTCCTTGTGGAGCCCTTATTCCAACTGGAATTCTAGGAACTCCTGGGGGTAGGACTTGGTCTCTCTCAGTGGGTACTAGGTTTTTAGCCTTTCTAATAAGACGCATTCTCTGAACAGGGTGGGGTGAGGGGGCTGTCCATGGGTCAAGGATGCCTGGAAATTCTTTCCAGAATACTAAATCATCAAAGTAGATAGATTTTAATAAGGACTTTCTAACAGCTCAAGTTCATTCAAGACTCTCCTTATCTCTCCAGCTTTATTTCTTATCATCTGTACTTCGGTCACACAATTCCTCTTGTTTCCTGAGCTGACCTCCATGTTTTCAGAATGCTGGCCCCAGTGCCAGCATTGCTGGCCCCAGTGCATTTTTATTCCCCCTCTTACTTAGAATCTCATATATCCATCAAGGTCCAGTTTAAATGGCCCTCACTGAAACTTACAGCTCCTGGGGCAGTCAACAAAGGCCTCTTTGATGCTTCCATATCAACTTTTACAAACTATTTTTAGGGCTTGCATACACAGTCATTCAGCAGATATTTCTTTGGCATCCTCTATATGTGTCAGGTATTGTTTTGGTCATTCTGAAACCAGCTGAAAACAGGCCAGATGAGGTTCCTGTGCTTATGGCTCCAGTATTAGGCACATCCCACCCCATCTGCTGTCTGAGTACTGATGCTATGCTAGGCAGGACTGTCAGAGCTTATCCTTTTAAGTGATCTTTATGTAGGAAAATACAGCTAAAGTTTGATATCTAGATGGACTCTCATTTCATCTTAAGTAGGTATTCTCTCCATTTTAATAAGCAAGAGACTGAGGCTCAAAGAGGTTAAGAAATCGTTGAGGGGCACTGCTGATCTAATAAAGCTAGATATTTCAAAAAGCCAACTGTCTCAAGTGTCTCAACTGGGTTAGCCCTGACTTGTCTTCTCTGTTCATGATTGTTTTTGTAAAGCCAGTGGCTGCAGCCATCCATTGGCCTATAGGAGAGAAGCCTAGGATGGAGGTCAAATGCCCAGTCACGAGTAATTTGGGCATGGCCTCCTCAAAGCCAGGCTGGTGATATCACCCTTAGCTTGGATGTCATGCCACTACCCAGACCAGAAACAGGGGACAGGAGGACAGCAAGGCTGCACTCAAAAGGGGAAAACCCGAGCTTGCCTCTACCTGAGCCAGGCTGGGCTGGGCTCCTCTGATTGGCTGGTGTTGAGGAGAGATCCTAAACAGAGCCTGGGCTTGGCCACAGCCCTAAACCTTTTTGCCCCTCCCGGGAGGCCTGGCCTTCACTAAACCCCGTGACATCTCTAAGCTCACAGCTCTTCCCCAAGACCCTTTTACCTCTTTTTTTCAATGAAGGTCTATCGGATAGAAACTTTCTAAGATTTCACACATAATCCAAATGTATTTTGCCCTTTGATTTAAATGACAGTTTGGCAAGGTATGGAGTTGTAGGTTCACAATTATTTGCCCTCAGCACTCTGAAGATGCTCTTTTGTTGTCTCTTGGCATCTATTGTTGCTGATGAGAAGTTTACTGTCAATTCAATTATTGGACCTTTGTACAGAAGCTTTTTTCTCTTTGGTTGCTTTTAGAATTTCCTCTTTGTTCTTGATATTCTACACTTTTGACTATAAGGTGTCTAGGTGTAGTTTTTTTTTTTTTTTTTTTTTTTTTCAAGATCTCTTACTAGGCAATCTGTGGGCCTTCTAAATCTAGCAATTCATGTCTTATTTCTGGAAAGAGCTTGGTCACTTTCCAGTATCTCAACCTAATAATATATATGCTAGAGTTTCTCATTCAGTCTTCTATGTTTCATTGCCTTATTATTCTGTGTTTCATTCTTGGTGAGCTCCCAAGTTCTAGCTTCTAATTCACTAATTCTCCCTTTGGTTGTATTAAATAAATCCTCAGTTTGATTTTTTTAATGTCAGTTACTTTAATTTCTAAAATTTCTAGGTAGCTCTGTTCACTTCTCCATGTCCTTGTTGGATGTATTTCTTGTTGTAAAGATGCCAACAGCATTTACCAAATGCTATCTTAAAGATTTTTTTAACAATATCAAACATCCTTTCAGCTAGTTCCATGATCTCCAGATCTTCAGGGATGAATTCTTCCATGAAAGAGATATCTCTTGATATCTTCTATTATGTTGTAAAGTTTATCCTTGAGACAATTTGTAGCAATTTTCCTGACTGTCCTTGCTTTAATCTTGTATACCTCTTTCCAAAAGAAATATTCCATCTTTTATCTTATATATCTAATAATTCCAGAAAGGATTCCTATAGATGTTTGAATCATCCTGGGATCAGATACAAGGGAATTTTCAGGAACTTTAGGTAGCTTGAAATCAACCTACCTTGTTCTGGAAGTCTCCCTCAGTCTCCCCACCATCTCACTGAACCCCTTTGCCTTTTCTGAGCCCCCTTATTCTTCCTGAACCTCTGTTTCTCTTACATTTTCTGAACACTTTTCACTACCATTTAGTCTCCAGTTCCTGCTCTTATCATCTCCCTCCTAGAGCTCTCAATCAAGTTTCTTTGGCCAAAAGAGTTGGGAATAGCTTTTCTACTCACTTAAGTGACTCAGAACAGACTTTCCTCTGTGTACCCAAACAGCTCCACTGACTGCCAGCATGGAGCCTACCAGCAGAACCCTGATCCCATTGCCTTCCTCACGGTCCTCCAGCAGTAAACAGGAATAATCCTCAAGGGAGAGGAGGCACAGTCCAAGAAGGAATGGCTTTGACCTTCATTTTCATACCTCCTCTTCCCTCTGTGTCTCCTCCAGGTGGGCCGGGCCCCCCTCCAGCCCGTTTAGGATCAATGGGGGTTCACTTTCACTGAGTTCACTGACACTGCTCTTTCACACTTCCTGTGGCTCAGAGCTGACTGGTCTGGCTAGCTTTTTCAAGGCTGGGGTTAGGTCAATGGCACACTCAAAAGAGAAATTCCCCAGGTAGCACTATTCTCTCTCATTAGTTGATCTAATTCTTGTCCTTTGGGGGGAGGGGAAGGAAGAAGGGGATGCAGCCTTCTGTCTCCTTTATATCTCCTGCTCTTGGTGGATTTCCAGAGGTAATAATGTCATGACATCACGCCATGAACATACTCCTTATCAGTCCTCACGAGCAGTAATGTTTGTTCAGCTAGATGTGGTGTCTCATACCCATAATCTTAGCTATGTAGGAGGCTGAGATCTAAGAATCACATGTGGTTCAAAGCTAGCCTGGCAGGAAAATCTGTGAGATTCTTTTTCTTTTCTTTTTTTTTTTTTTTTTTTTTTTATCAGTAGTGGGGCTTGAACTCTAGGCCTGGGTGCTGTTCCTATGCTCTTCAGCTCAAGGTAAGCATTCTACCACTTGAGGTACAGCACCACTTCTGGTTTTCTGAGTGGTTTATTGGAGAGAAGAATCTCATGGACTTTCCTGCCCTGGCTGGCTTTGAACCATGATCCTCAGATCTCAGCCTCCTAACTAGCTAGCATTACAGGCATGAGCCACTGGTGCCTGGCTTTGTGAGATTCTTATCTCCAGTTAACTACCAAAAAGTCAGAAGTGGAGCTGTAGCTCAAGTTGTAGAGCACCAGCCTTGAGTGGAAAAAGTGCTCTGGGCACTAAGGGACAGTGCCTAGACCCTGAATTCAAGCCCCAGAACTGGCAACAAAATTTTTTTAAAAAGGCACTGGTAGCTCATTCAAGATTTTGAGATTTGGGGATCGCAGCTTGACGCCAGGGGTGAAAGGAAAGTCTGTGAGACTGTTATCTCCACTAACCTACCAAAAAAGCCAGGTGGAGCTGTATGTAGCTCGAATGGTAGTGCACTAGCCTTGAGCAAAAAGGGACAGCACCCAGGCCCTGAGTCCAAGTCCCAGGACTGGCACAAAGGAAAGAAAGAACAAGAAAAGGAAAAGAAAAGGAGGACTGGCAAGGACTGTGTTCAATGGGTCTGGTTTGTGCAGACTTTTCATGCATACTGCATTCCACCCTCCTGAAATCTGGGGAAGTGGGGAAGAAATAGCTAGGTTTGGGAACCCAGCCATGACTTGAATTTCAAGGCTTTTCCTGCTCCCTGGTACTGTTGACTTCCATTATTGCCAGGATCTCCCACCACACCCCTCCTAGCTTATCTTCTGGGAAGCCTCAGCCTGTGCAGCAGGCCCAGGCCCAGACTCAGGCCCTGTATTTCCTATCCAAACTAGATGTTTCAGCCTGGCATTCAAGGCCTTGCATCTCCTGGCTGTACTTTGTGCTTCCTCTTTCCTGCTCAGGAGCACCCCCTCCTCCCCATCCCTGCATTTCACCTATACACATTGCAGCCCAGAGGTCAGGAGCACTACTAGGCAAATCAGTTACTGAGTCTGTCTTCTGAAGTATAGATGGAGGTGTGAACAGCGTTACAAACTTGCTGGAATGCTCCAAGAGACAAAGCAGGGAAAGTCTCCTGCAGAAGGGTCAGCATTTAACTCCAGCCTAAGTGATGTCAGCTGCAGGCTTTACTTGTACTTTTCTGCCCAAGTTTGCCCTACTCCTGTCCCCTAGAAGGTTCCTACTTAACATTGTCAGTGGAGACTTCTCCTTCCTTGGGCCTCCACCAATTCTTAGAGCAGTATGAAAATGCAGGTGTGTGTGTGTGTGTGTGTGTGTGTGTGTGTGTGTGTGTGTGTGTGTATGTGTGTCTGTCTGTCTGTCTGTCTGTCTAGGATCTAAGGAGGGAGGGGGAACCAAAGATCTTCGACTTGGATGCTTTCCCTGTTTCTGTGCCACCTTGATTCTGTCAGTAAGAAGGACTCTTTGCTCTTAGGTCTGAAAACTGCCCATTTAAGGCACTCTTCCATTCCAGAAGATTCCAAACTCCTGATAACCTATGTCCATAATGAGAGTCAATAACAGGTGTGAACCTGGCCCCAAGGACCAAAGTCCTGGCCATTTCCACATCTCAAACCTGTCAGGCCTGGGTATCCCACCTCCTGACAAAAGTGAGTTCTAGAAAACAGGCATTGACCACATCTAGATCTCCTCAGTACCAGCACTGACCCAGTACCAGGTGCCAGCCAGAAGACAAGCCCACTGGCTATATTTAGGTGAGTCCTGCTCCTCCCTGAGCCCCAACTTTCTCAGCAAATGACTGCTGTCTGTCCCTTAGGGATGGGGCCTGGCACACGGGTGGTACCTGGCAAATGAGAGCACTCTCCCTCCTCCCTTTCCCCTCAATCAATACCTGCTCCATTGATGGATGATGGGTACAGTGACGGATCACAGCCCATCAAGGAGCTGCCCCCTTTCTAGTTGGGGGAAATCTAAAGGGCAGAGTTGGAGAGAGATTTGTGCCCAAGGGAGATGAATGAGTCTGGTCACTAGGAAGAAGTATAGGCCTGGGGATGGGGACAGGGTCAAGGGAACAGGTGGAAGCTGCCCTCCAGCAGAGGCCAGTTGAGAGAGCCTGAGACAGCTGCCTGCTCAGAAAAGTGCCTTAGTCACTAAGGGCTGCCATGAGTCAAGTCCATCCTCCCAGTCATGTCCTGGGAATCCAGATGGGGGCAGGAAAGCCACTGCTAACACTCAGCGGCCACCTGTCCTCTCTGAACGACTTTCTCCTCTGCCTTCTCCACTTTCCCATGGACACACACACCGACTAAACTTTGCTAGGGCCTTCTGGAACTATTTCCCCTTCTTCCCCTGTGGAAGTGTTCCTGGTCTCTTCCATCTGCATAGCAGTAAACCTGTGCCTCCAATGCACACGCACCTGCACTACAAAGGTGCTTCCCATGGTCTAACTTCTATCCCTCTAGCTGTAACTCATCTCCTTCCTCTTCCTGCTGCCTTGGGGTGGGGGGTGGTAATCTGAAGTTGGAGTTGGCTAAGATGATTTGAGATCCTCTCCCTGCAGGCCCTACATAAGGAGGGGAAGGGACCTTTGTCATCCCTCAAATGGAAAGAGATGCACTGGGCTCAGAGGTGATGCTGAGCTACAGGATCAGATTTCCCAAGACAGACCCAATTTTAGGTATTCAGGGTGCTGCTGATAAGGGCAACCTGAATTCGAGTTTCTTTTCTTTCTTTTTCTTTTTTGCCATAGAAGAGCTTTCAAAGGGCCCCGTGCCTCTGGCTGCCCTCTTCCTGCCTGGTTTATATCCAGACCAGGGCCTATGACCTCTGGGCTAGGATGGAGTGTGTGGATTGAGTTAAGACTTGGGGAGTCAGTGCTTCACGGGGTAGAGAAGGGAAGGGCCGGGCCATTATAGGAAGAGGATAGCTCAATCCAGACATCCTCTAGGTCCTGGAGTTTCTAGGGGTCTACAAACCTCTTGCTGCCAGCAGAAGATCAGAGTGTAACCTGCCTAGAGCACAGGTTTTGGCCCTGAGCACCTCCGGAGCCAAGGAGCAATAGGAGAGATTCAGGTCAGACCTCGCAAGGCACCCCAGCTGCGCAGAGAGGAAAACGTCACTAGGGGGTTGGGGTGTGAGCTCGGGGGCCCTCTCTCAAGTGCCTGCAGCCCCTCCCACTCCGCCCACAGCCCTCCTCCCATCCTCCCCCACCGGCACTCAGCAGATCAATGCTGCCTTTGCTGACAGCTGAGTATCGAGCTCGCCTTCCCACCCCCTCCGCCGCCCCTCCCGCCCGCCCTCCCGCTCGCTCCACGCTGCGTCCCCCGAGATCCTCCCGAAGGAACAGCGAAGAGTTTGCTGCGGAAGCGCTTCGCCCAGGGGCAGGGCCTGCGGGGCGGGGGCCTGGGGGCGGCGGCGGGGCCGAGGCTGGGGTGGCCACAGCTTTAGGCAGGGGAAGAGGGACGGAGCAACAAGAAATCCCAACTGTCACCCCGAGCCGGGCTGGGAGAGCTCTGGAGACAGAGGTCAGACAACTCAGAACTTTCAGCTGGGCGGGGAAGGAGGAGAACGTCTCTGCTTTCTGGGCGAGAGGCGGTGGGTCTTTGGGTCGGGGTTGTTGGGGACTCCCTGAATGCTGGGCCAGCGTCTCTGTCCCAACACCTCCATCTGATCTCAGCCTGGTTCCCGGACTGGGCAGGGAGGGTTTCCCATGGGGTGGGCTGTGGGGAAAGCTCTTCTTGAGGGCAGAGTTGCCAGCCGGGGCCCCGCCCACTACCCAGAAGGGAAGGGATGGGAGGAAGCAGACACACCTGGGGCCCGGTGCTCCTCGCACACGGATGCATCCGGCCGGTCCTGGAGCACCAAAGCCGGCAGGTGCCTAACGGCACCGCCGCGGCTGCTTCCCGGACCGCTCGCTCCGCCTGGGGCGCACTCGACACACCCGCGGCACACGATGCACTGGAGGCTCGAGAGGACGGGGACGCCTCCTGACGGCCACCACCAGCCCGCAGCGCAGCCGGGACTTCTCACACCTGGCTTCCCACGCGCGCGCGCGCCATCCCACCCACGCCGGCGCTGCACACGCAGTAGCCACTCGTGCACCACGCACACCTGAACCCCACCGGACCCCGTGTCCCGTGCACGGTGGCGGCCACCACCACCCACGACACGCGGTCCCACCCCCGAGTCCGACGTTCAAGGCCACGGGGCGCCCCCCTCCCGCAGTCGTGCACACCGCTTGCACACGCCCAGCCTCGCGGTCCCACGCGCTGTCCCTGCCACGCGGTCCGGCCCGGGCGCTCCCAGCTCCGCCGCCCCGGCGCGCGTCCCCTCCCTCCGCTCGCTCGCTCGCTCGCTCGCTCCCTCCCGATTTGGGAAGGCGGCCGCGGGGCGGGCGGGGGCGGGCGGGGGAGGGGCGGGGCGGGGGAGGGTGACATGTGAGCGGCGCGCCGGCGGCAGGTGGAAAGGCGAGCGGCATGGAGCGCGTAATAAGAGAGTTGGAGTCGGAAAGAGCCGCCCCAGTCGCCGGGGAAGCGGGCGGTCAGTACGGGCTCCGGCCGTTCCAAGGCTCCGAGCGCCCGCCCCCGGCCCCGGCGCGGCCCCAGCCCGGCCCCTAGCCCCCGCTGCCCACGAGCGCCCCGGATCGCCCCCCACCGATCCCGGGTCCGAGCCATGTGCCGCTGAGCGCCCCGAGCGCGCCCCCGCCCCGGATCCGAGCGGCTTCGCCCCCCCTCCCACCGGCGCCGCCCATGGCCGAGGCCCCCCCGCGCCGCCTCGGCTTGGGCCCCCCGCCCGGGGACGCCCCTCGCGCCGAGCTGGTGGCGCTCACGGCCGTGCAGAGCGAGCAGGGCGAGGCGGGCGGGGGCGGCTCCCCGCGCCGCCACGGCCTCCTGGGCAGCCCCCTGCCGCCGGGCGCGCCCCTCCCTGGGCCGGGCTCCGGCTCGGGCTCCGCCTGCGGCCAGCGCTCGTCCACGGCGCACAAGCGCTACCGCCGCCTGCAGAACTGGGTCTACAACGTGCTGGAGCGGCCCCGCGGCTGGGCCTTCGTCTACCACGTCTTCATGTGAGTTCGCGACCCCGCGCCCCTCCGGGCGCCTCCTGGCGGCCCCAGCGCCTACCGGCTCCCGGGGGATCGCCGCCCCGCCCCGACTCCACCCCCCGTCCCCGGCCCCGCGGCCCCCGGGCCCCGCGGCCGACCCTCACCGCTCTCCTGGTCGGGCCGAGCCTCAGGTATCATCCCCTTCCCGACCCTAGCGCCTGGCCTCCCGGTCCTGACCCCGCTCCCTCTGCTCTGACCTCCTCCTTCACCGCTTCTATCTAGCTCCCTCCGCGTCCCCAGCCCCTGCGCCTCTCTCCCAGGTACTTGTTCCCTCCACTTGGCAAAGTCTGCGGCCACCGTGTGCGGTTCCCTTTTCCTCTTCCCGACTGTCTCCCTGGGCCCCAGACCCAAAGATGATCTTTTGGGCCTCACACTCTCTGCCACCGTCTTCCCAGCTCTGTAGCTAGGATGGAATCCTGCCTGGACTCCCCTGAGAGTTGCCCCTATCCAGAGACACGCTAAACCCCAGCTCACGACTCTCTTCTGGTTGTAGATGTTTAGGGGTCCTGTTTAGGGGCAGTGTGCTGTTTCCAAATTTACAAGTGTCTTTATTAGTCTTGCCTTTTTACCTCCAACTTTTCGGCAAGCAGAAGCAGTGGGCTGCCTTGCTTGTGTTGCCCAGCTCTGCCCTGCAGGCTGGACCCAGTTTGCCTGCCTTTGCTGGCCGGCTATACCAGGCCTGGCTCTGGACATGGGGAAAAAGAAAGAGGAGAGGGGTATGTCTGGAAACATTGACACTGCCAGCCCCTCCTTTCCCTCACCAGGCTTCTACAACTTTCAAAAACAGTGACCCCTCTTGGATGTAAAGAGCGAATTTTGGCAGCTAAGAGCTCAGTCTTGAGGGACAGCCTGGCCAGGCCAGGAACATGAGAGGCCCCGTCGATATCAGTTAAAAGGCTGGGCCTGGTGCTGGGACACTGGGAGATGCCTTAGAGACACAATGTGTGACTACTAATCCCTTCTTGTCGCCATCAGAGTTTGGGGTCCTCTGATATTAGGCTCCCTGGGAGACCACCTTGACTGTCCACCTGACTGTCCCCCAGCTCTGATTGGCTGACCCTCTGCAAGGCTGCGTTTCCACCTGTACATGAGTTAGCCTGTCCATGTGCACCTAACTGTTCTTTCTACTGGCCTGTTTCATTCTTTCATGGGCTGGTCTGGTAAGCTGTGTGCCTCTGTGTCCATCTGTCTATCCACCTGTCCATCTAATGGCTAGTCTTCTACCTGTATTTTGCTGCCTGCTTTTAGTCTAGCTGTTTCTCTTTCTGTTGCCTGCTTATTTGCCTCTGCCCCAACCAGGCTCATAGAACTTCAGAGGTGAAGGGAGAAAGATAGTACCTGGAAGGGCAGAGAAAGAGAACTCTCTTGGCCATTGAGTACCTAGGGGTGGCAGCCTTGACTTTGTTCAGACAGACAGCAGACTTGGACATGTACAGGATATGAAGTCTGGCTTTGGGGCCAGGTCAACAGTGAGCAGTAGTCCATCTACCAGAGCCCCTTGGAGGCCTGAGATGACCATCTGAATAGTGAAATTCAGTGTTAGGGGTCTAAGGGAGAGGCAAGGGCTGCTCAATGAGAATGGCTGTAAGAGGGCTGGAGGCCCAGCACTTGCTTTGTGTGCTTGAGGCCTTGGGTTCCGGACCCAGCACTGTGCCAAACAAAGAAAAAGAATGATTACATGGCAGCCCCCCTGCTGTCCATGGAGGCTGAGACTTTGACAGGGCATACCTGTGCCCTCCATGAGCTTGGATTTTTTTCCCACCAAGGCATGTCTGGGTCCAGGGAAGGGAAGTCAATCCAGCTGGCTTCCTTAGTCCCCAGATCTGGTCTCCTAGTCCCTTAACAGTTAACTGGAGGTGAAGGACCCAATTCCTAACCCCAACCAGCTCCAGTTGCCACCTTCTGTGGGATGGCCTCTTCTTCCTCTCTAGGAGCTAAATCTGCTGACACCTTTGCCCCACATCCTGCTCTCTCCGGATGCCAGGAATGCCCTGGCCAGGGGCTCGGTTGTCCTGACCACTTGTCACCAGGAACCCAGGGCTAAAGTATTTCTTGGAGCTCTATGGGAGGAAATGTGGTGTGAAAATGTCCAGATATTTGGGAATCTCAGGAAACTACTCATCCATCTCAGAGGTCAAGGGGGCCAAGGAGCTAAGAGCCCCACCAATTGAGTGCTCTGTGATCATGTGTTGCTAGTTGGGCCTCTCTGAGCCTTGCATCTATAAGTGGCCAAAGTGGGCAGGCCTCCATTGTGAGGTGGCTCAGACCAAGGGGGATGGATCTTATTATTGGAGCTGTTATTGTTGTACCTGTTCTTTTCTTTTCTTTTCTTTTTTGTCAGTCGTGGGACCTGAACTCTGGGGCTGGGCACTGTCCCTCAGCTCTTCATCTCACAGCTAGCACTCTACCACTTGAGCCACAGAACCACTTCTGACTTTTTCTGCTTATGTGGTGCTGAGGAATGGAACCCAGGGCCTCATGCATGCTAGGCAAGCACTCTACCACTGAGCCACCTTCCCAGCCCTGGACCTGTTCTTGAGGAGCTCCAGATGTGGGGCTTCTCAGCCATTCACTGCAGCAGCAAGAAGTGCTTCTTGAGCTCCATACATCTCCCTCAAAGGCAAATCAAATGAGGGACATCCAGTGTTAGGACTCCCTTCCCAGAGATGTAGGTTGTGCCAGGAGGACCCCTAAAGAAGGATCTTTAAGAGAAAATTTAGGAGAGTGGTGGGACACTTCTCTCGTACCTGTCAGTAGTACCTATGGGCCCTTCACAGAATCTGCATCTTTTCCAGGCACCTAGAGCTGTGGGAGGTGGGGAGGTAGGGGGGTAGGGGAGGAAGTGGGCAGAGATAATCCCCAAGTCATCCTCGCCTGCCAGCAGCTGCGCCTCTAGGAAATGAGTAGTGCCAACTCCTGTCTTCTCCTTTTGAACTGTAGATCAAGGGGCCCCTCGGTCTCTTCCTGTCTCTTTAGGCCCTTGGTCCTCTTTCCAAGTCCTTTTCCACCCTACCCCACCCCTACCCCTGTGCCCCAGGCCCTGGTGTTTGGCATCCTTCAACCCTTCCCAGATCCTGCCTCTCTGAGTTGTGCTAAGTACCCATCACTACCCATTCTGCTTCCTGAGTCCTTTCAGGGAAGGCTCACCCCCTTGTTGCTCCTTCTTGAAGGCCACATTAGCCTCCCTGGAGGCCCAGGGCTGGAAGGGGGTAGTACAGAGTGAAGCCCTTTGGCTCTCTCTGCTTCCCAAATCACTGTGATATGGCTTGCCTGCTGCTCCCAGCCCCCCACCCCCCTCACTGCCCAGCAGACTTTCTCTATGTGAAGGTTTAAGGCTCTGTAAACATCCTCTCTCAGCCTTGTCCCTGGGGTCAGAAGCTGTGGGAATGAGGAGGAGAGGAGGTGGCAGCCATTCCTGGGGCCTTCAGACTCCTAATCCCAGACCCCTCTCCCCGAGCCTCCTACCCTGATGACCAACTGGGTTGGAAATCATTCAGGCAAAAGGAACCTGGAATGTTCAGGGGTCTCCGCCTGGTTGGTCCTCACCATTTGACAGTTCCATTTGGAGAAAACTAAGGCCCTGGAGACCAAAGTCACGTGGTAAATTGGTGCACGTGGAAAGGACCAGACTGCAAGACTTCTGACTGTCCAGGATCATTCTCTTTGCTCCCTGTGGCCATCCAGCGTGGCCCTGAGAATTTGATTTGGAATTCCTGAGTGCATGCAGCTGTGTGCCAGGCACCATGCTAGTGCTTTTAGCCGCTCTCACGTTCTGCAGCAGCCTCCCCAGCCTCCTCTCTGTCTTACAGATAAGGAAACGGAGTCTGACTTAAAACTGTTCTGAGACTGTCAGGGCTGAAGGTCAAATTCAGCCACAGCCGGTACTCCAACCCCAGGCCCCTAGAGCAGCATCCTAGTGTCATTCATCCCCAGCACCAATGAACTTACTTTCTTTGTTTTTTGGTATTTTTAATATTTTTTTTGTTGTTGTTGTTATGGGGCTTGAACTCAGGGCCTGGGCACTATCCCTGAGCTCTTTTCTCAAGACTAGTGCTCTACCACTTTGAGCCACAGTGCCACTTCCGATTTTCTGGTAGTTAAATTGGAGTTAATAGTCTCATGGATTTTCCTGCCCCGGCTGGCTTTGAACTATGATCCTCAGATCTCAGCCTCCTGAGTAGCTGGGATTACAGGTGTGACCACTGACACCCAGCTTGTACTCACACTTTCTTTGCTTTTCCTGGTGCATGCCCTCCTAAACATCCCTTGAACACACCATGGCCTCATGTACATACAGTATCCATCCAAGGAGAAGAAACTAATGCACGGCTTCTCCCACTTTTCCATTTGCTTCCTAGCAATCTTGGCCTAGGGCTCCAGGGCAGACCTGAGCACAGATCCAAGCTGGCTCTCGTCCTCCAGTTTTTTCCCTTACCTATCCATGGGTACAGGCTGACCTGAGAGTGTGTGTGTAGAGAAGGGTTGCAGGGAGGGAGACCTCCTTGCAGCATTACAACTATGGAAGAGCAGGATGGCTGGCCTTCTACAAGCTTGCACCCCTTTCCTTTCAGCTTTTTGTGGTCTTCCTTGTAGTGATGGCTATCTAGAAGGGGGTCCAACTCCTCAAAGCTCACACGTAGCCAGGTAGTAACCAAGACCTCTGCCTCCCAGACCAGGCCTTCCCTCCTGCAGCCTTCTTCATCCTAACCATCAGGGAAGACTGAAGTTTGTGTTGGGCTTGGGCAGCTGTCTGAGTGTGACCCACATTCCTTGTCTGCTGTTTTTGAGCCCCTGACCTTTCATTTGTTCTTTGTAAAGAGTGGAAGCGTAGAGAAACCATCTCGTTTCTAAATCGCCTGCCTCCCTCTCCTTCTGCTCTCTCAGCACCCCTTTTCTTCTTCCTTCTTGTGGTCCCCTTTGGGGTCAGGTTAGACCTCTCATCGTCTGCCTACCCCTCCCCAGTTCTATAGTGAATTCCTTCTACTCATTGAGGAAGCCCTGCTGGAAGTCTGACTTCAATCCCAGGCGAAATATTGGAGCCAGGAGTGGAGTGCTTCAGGAGGTGATTATTCTTGGGCAGATGGCAGCACTTTGAGCGGGTGATTAATTTGAGGTTCTCTGAGCCATCAAAGTTGCTCAAGCTGCCTGGGAACAGGCTGGGGAGGCACTACAGCCTGGGCCTGGCCCGAAGAAGGAGCAGTACCCCTGTGCTGGAATTGAGGGGCCTAGGGCGATTAAGGGGGGCTTTGTATATCCTCAGAGCTGTCCCACAGGAAGTGGGGACCTTGAAGTGGGTACATGACTCCCCACCTCCAGTGAGCCTCTTGCATTCTCTCACTTTACCCTCACAGCCATTGTGTCTGTGAGTCCATCATCATCCTCATTTCATCCCAGAGGAGAGGGAGGCTGGGGGAGCGGATGGCACCCAGGGCCTTGGGATGTGCATGGACTAGGGTCTTCCTTTACTCTACAATTGTAGTCAATGAACAGCAATGCTGGGCCAGGCTTGAGGTGCCGGAGTCCTTTCAAGGATGCTGGCCAGCCTGTAGGCCCGCCGGGCTCCATTGTCTCCTACGACCGTGGCTCCCAATGTCTGTGTGGACTTAAGTGTGCTATGTGCCACAGGGAGCAGCCATCTGGCTCTAGGGTTGTGGTGCTCAGAGCGGTAGCTGGGGTCCGTGGGAGGGGAGGGAAATGCCCCTCTCTTCCAAGCAGGTCTCTGGAATGAGGGCAGAGTCCAAATGTGTTTTTACTCTTCCTGAAGGTAGCATCCCCCATTCCATCCTTATGCTGAGCCTCAGCATCCTCCTCTGTAAAATGGGTTGAAGACACTCAGTGTTGCCTACACAGAGAAGAATGGAGGAGGGAGAGGAGCTTCAGTCTTAGGACCTGGGATTTGAGGGGGGAGGTGCTTATGTTTTAGAAGAGAAGGGAGCCTAGGAGCCCGCTAGCCCAAAGGGAAGTTGCAGGTTGGAGGAGGGTACTGATCGGGGCTCAAGTCTCCATAGAGACTCTCAGGACTCCTGGTTCTCTGGGTATCTGTCGCCAGGGCAAGATCTTTGCGCCCTGGGGATTGGCACCTGGAAGGTGTTGGTAGGAAGAGCAGCCCCGGACAAGAGACTGGGAATCTGTGGGCAGTGCCCAAGGGAGGAAGGAAAAGGAGCAGGGAGATCAGGGATTCCACTCCCTTCTCTCCCTCCTAGAGTCTGAGGAACAGTAGGTAGAGCAGGGAGCTGGAGGGAAATCTTGGGGTCCACTCTTCTGGTTTCTCAAACACCTAAGCCAAGTGAGTAGGACTGGGGGAAGCTTGCTAAAGGTTAATGGAGCAGAGGAGCTGGAGGTCAAACAGCAGGAGGAACTGCCCGATAAATAGGAGGTCGGAGGGAGTCTCTGAAGTACTCTTTTTTCTTTCTTTCTTTTTTTCTTTTGCTATTCCTGGGGCTTGAACTCAGGGCCTCAGTACTGTCCCCGAGCTTTGGTTGCTCAACGCTAGCACTCTACCACTTGAGTTACAGTGCCACTTCTGGCTTTTCCTGTTTGTGTGGTACTGAGGAATCTAACACAGCTCCCAGCCCTGAGGTACTCTTTTTAAGACTGTATAACCCCCATCCAGAAAGACTAGACAAGGTTTAATTGTCCTCATCAAGCCCAAGATTGGAATTCTTCTACAGCATGGGAAAAATTGAGGACAACGTTGGAAAGGGGATCAGATGGGGACCTGCTGGGAATTGGGGTCACAGGCTGCATCTTCACCCTTCTGGGGAGCCTCAGGCTTGTCCTGGTCACCGTCTTTGGGTTTATTTTTTGCTGGGCTCTGGCTGTCGGCGGAGGGGAGGGGTGAAGAGTGAGCAGAGGGTTAGGTAGCGATGGTGGGAGAAGGATCAGCCTTGTCAGCACAATCTGGATACCTCTGCTCCTGCCTCAAGACTAGCACCTTCCCCGGAGGGACCAGCCCCGGTACAGTGGGAATCTGGTCCCTCTGCGGATAGGACCAACAGGTCAGATCCAGAACAGGCCTTGCTACCCTTGCCCATCTTGTTACCCAACAGCAGAGCTGGAGCCCACAGAGCTCCAACAGATCCACAACTTTGTTGTGTAGATGGGGAAACTGAGGCCAGGAGAAGGGACCTAATTGCCTGAGGATACAGCTCAGTGGAAGGGAATTGTTGGAAAGTAGTGCGGGAAGAAGGCTGCCTCCCAGGAGCTCCCATCCTCAGGGAAGGGAGAAGCCTCTGAATCCATTCCCCTTGTCCCCTTCCAACCTTGGGATTGGTGGCAGCTTGGTGGGAGACACTGGGATGGGGAACAGAGGGTGCAGTCATGTCCAGCAGGGGACCGAGGTACAACCTGGGGTAGGAGAAGGCCGAGTGAGAACATCAGCCCCTCCCATGCCTGTTATGTTGTGTTTTGTTTTCCCAGCGATGGAGGTGGAGCCCAGGGTTTTACACGTGCTAGGCAAATGTGTTACCACCAAGCCACACCCTCAGCCTCTCCCCTGGGTTTCTTTTTTTAAAAGTGAGACAGGGTAGCTCAGGATGTGAGGGTAGCTCAGGATGGCCTCCATCTCTCCATCTCAACCCTCCTGCCTTAGCCGCCTCAAGGGCTGCAACTACAGGCATGCACCACCAAGCCCACTGCTTTTTATCTTGAAACATAGGCTTCCTCCTTGCCTCTTGAGTTCCTTCAGTCCCTCTGCTTCTTCACTCTGCCTTTGAGTATTGGAGTCTTGTTTGGGGTCCTCCTCCCTGTATAGTTTCATGGGTGATCTCCTGTGACGTCAAGGGATACCTCCTTGAGAATGGCCTTTCCCTCTTTCCCCAGTTTCATCCCTGACCTTCCTGCGAGGTACCACCTTCCCTGCGCATCTCACTCACAGCTTGTCCCACCAAACCCCCCACCCTACTCCCACTGTCCAAATCATAAAGCCCTCCTCCCAGGTACTCTCTGCTTCTTTCCCCGGAAATGACCTGCAGAACCCCCAACTGTTCTGTTTATTGCTCCTTGGGCTTTTTTTTTCCTGCTTTATTTCCCTCCCCTATTCTGTCTACCATGGCCTCTGACTAACTCCTCTACATCCTTCAAAGCCCAGTTCTTCAAAGGCCCATTGCTTCTTTGACCCACCCTGGGAGTCAGCTGGGGGAGTCATTCAATATCCTCAGAGCTCAGTTTCTCTCACCCTCAGGTACTCTTGGTTCTTCCCAATTGGGTGATGAGATCCGAGTGTGTAGGCTGAGAGCCCTGAGCAGGGCATGGGGTTAGAAATGAGTGAATGTAGATGGGCGAGGAAATAAAGGTGGTCTTGGGGCCTGGTCATGAGGAGGAGAAAGGTTTTGCCAACTGGAGACAAGTAGAGAAAGCACTCAGTCCTGTCTTCAGTAAGCCTTGGTGGTTTTTTTCCTTGTGCATGTCCCAGATGGCTGCAACAGCTAGAGTGAAGGCTTGGAGGTAGGGCTCTTGAGTTCTGCTGTCTGCAGTCTGAGATGCCCAGGACCCGAGGACCAGGCCTTGATCACTGAGCTATAGAGACGGCCTTATCCTAAGGACCGTGTGGAGCTAGAGGCCCAGGAGAGGAACCACTGATCTGTTCCTGAGTGAGCACTGGCAAACCCCAGGCCAGCTGATTCTTCTCATCCCTGTTACATGGCTGACCCTGCTATTGTTCTAGTTCTATAGACAAGAGAAGGGAAATCAGGCACACCAACTTGCACAGCTTATTTGTGGCAGAGGCAGGATTTGAAACTATGACGCTGACTTCCAAGCCCAGATTTTCAAATGGTTTGTTTAACACATCAGCAGACCCAAGGTGGTTTTCCGTGGCCTAAGGCAAAATCCAAGGAAATAAGGACAACTTGGTGACTTTTTCATGAAGCTAAATTTATTCCATTTAAAGGACTGAGATTATGTCCTTTCTTTTATAAAAACGATGGACTGAGAATTTTTTAAAATGCCCTTACTTGGCAAAATAAAAACTTGACAACCTTATGAAGTTCCCAAAGTGTTTTGGGCAGCATCCTACCTCCTCCAGCTGATCGGTGGGGCGAGCAAAGGAGGAGTCTGGGGAGCAGATGGAGAGAGGAATTAGGGGAACAGAGGAGCCTCAGGCCCTGCTCTCCAGGACCAGCCCAGGGCTCTTGCCCAAAATTGGACTGGGCCAGCCAGACTCAGTAGCAGTGTACTCAGAGTTGCCAGGTTGGATTTGGCTCCTGCCTTTGTTTTCTAGAGACTGTGTGATACCAGGCAGGTGACTGAACCTCTCTGAGGCGCCAGCTTCCTTCCACATAGTATGACAATACCATCTCCAGCTCCCACCTCACAGAGCTCACAAAGTAATCTGAAGAATGGCGCGTTGCATTTAAAAAATATTTTTATCTTCCCATCCCAGACATTCACTTTCCTTGGGGGGCTGGGCTCCTGTCCTCCCTCACCTGCACTGAGTTGAGCCCTGTGGAAAAGACAGTGAGGAGGCAGGTGGGTCCTATAATAGCAGGTTGGCCTGACTGGCAGTTCTTTCTGTCAGGATCCCCGGATGGCAGCTCAGAGAGGTACCAGCTGAGGCCCAGGGAACCATGGGAAAATAATGTCCTCACACGAGCCAGGCTCAGAGTCCTCAACATAGCGCTTGGCATAAGATCCTTGGTCTGACTGGTAGCACGTATGTTAAGTGCTTTTCACAGAGAACTGAGTCCCGCAGGAACCCTAAGAGGTAGGGGTTGGTGTTGTCTAGAAGAATACACAGTGACGATGGCCTCAGGCTAAGCACACACCCTTTCCACCCAGGCATAAGTGGCAGCAGGTGCTCAGGGCCTGAGCTCTCTGGGCTCAGTGCACACAGCAGAGTGCCAGCAGAGCCTGCGTGTGCAGGGTCCCTGGGCTGTGCTCAGCCACTGCAGGGCTACAGTGGACCTGGGCACCCACAGTGCGCTGCAGGCCAGGCCTTGCTGGACAGTGGCCAGCAGTCATCTCTTGCCCTAAGGCTCAGCTTCCCCAGTGGTCTGGCTCCCAGTAACAATAAAGATACTAATAGTGGGTGTTTATTGAGCATGCATGGCCTGCCGGGTGCTGCTCCGAGAACTTTTCTCTGTCTCAAGTGGTCCCCTCTACAGTTCTGTGATGCAGGCCCATGTTTTGGATGAGGAGGCTGAGGCACAAAGAGGTTAGATAAGCAACCCGCCTGGATTCAAACCCCAGAGATCTGGCTCTAGAGGCAAGGATCTTTTTTAAGTCCAAGATCCTGCTCTTACCCACTCCACATGGGGACTCACTCCCTCTCCTTTGGAAAGCTTCCCCTGCAGTCCCTCAGGGGAGGTGGGTGCTGGGGACAGAGCAGTGAATCAGACCCTCCCCCAGTCCCTGGGAGGCTGGGCTCCCAGGATAACAGTTATTAAGTGCCATTGTTCCTGGGCTGTACAATTCTGCAGGAGCACAGATTGGCCAAGACCAGCCATCAATGAAGGTTTCTCAGAGGAAGAGGCTTACATTGAGATACACAAGGCAAGTGGGAGTGAGAGCCAGCGAGGTAAAGAGGAGCAAGAAACAAGGTTCCCCCGGGAGAGGGACTAGCGCAGGCGAAGATTCAGAAGGCCCAGGGTGGCATTCTCAAGGGGCAGCAAGAAAAGAGTGGGAGCCCTGAAGAGGCAAGAGTGACCAAAGAAGAGGCTGGGTCTGCTTAGGGGCAGGCTGGGGAGAGCACCAGGCTGATGAGTAGCAACTTCCTGGAGAAGGTGACAGGAACTGCAGGTGGCAATGACAAGCAGGTTCCTGTTTAAAACTCCTTTCTGGGACTGGCTAGGATAAAAGGGAGAATTCTGACAGGGACCCCTTGAGTGTGCCAGTTCACATGGCCTCCTCATTTTCTGCCTCCTTGCAGGGCCCAAGACCCCTGAGTGCCTGCTCCACAGCTACCCACGAACCCTGCCCAGGTTCTGCCTGCCCCAAGCTGGCCTAGAGCCCTAAGACTTTGCCTGTAGGGAAAATTACACAGTGTATGCAAACCTTGGCCTGGGGCAGGCATATGCTGAGCTGGGGGTGCTGTGGAAGCAAGGAGGGTGAGGGAAGCCCCAAGTGTGTCTGATCAGGTCCTGAGAATATGAGGTGTATGGTTTGGAGGGGGGTATCTCTAGAACAGTGGCTTAGAAGAGGACTGGCTGAGATGGTGGTGGGGAGTCTGGAGAGGGGAACCCAGGCAGCTCTGCTCTTCCAACAGGACCCAGCTCTTGCATTTTCCTGATGGGAAAACTGAGGCTCCAAACTGGGCAGGGACTACACTCAGATCAGATGGAGTCCAGGCTCAGTCCAAGAGGCATACTTGTCCACACAGTGATAGAAAACAACCACCTTTCTGTGGAGTCTCACTGAGACTGGCCTGGGCTCAAATGCCTTCTGGGTGGTCTCTAGCAGGTTCCTTAACCTCCTGGAGCCTTAGACTCTGAGTCTAAAATGCTACCTTTTACTGGGAAGGAGGTCCCGTCTCCCACTTGCTGCTCTACAAATCACTTTAAAGTATACCTGGCCCCTTGTAAGCATTCATCTTTCATGCTTAACAAGTCCTACTGAGTTCTCCAGTCAGCCCTGGAGGAGATAGTATTGCATTGAGGCTCAGAGAAGAATGACTTGCCCAAGGTCATTGGGCTGAGATGGGGCTAGAGCCCAAGGCTCTGTCTGCCTCTGATAGACACAGCACATAGAGCCAATCAGCTGGCATCCCAAGAAAGACCCATGAAGTAGGTAGGCAGAGCCGTGGGTGAATGGTAGGCTTGGCTGGCCCCCACTGGCTGGCACTCAGCTTGTATGAATCCTGTGTCCCATGCTTGGGGCCTGGTACAGCTGCTACCCTTGGTTTGCCTTGCCAAGACAGAGATTGCCTGTGGCATGAAGGCATTTGCTAGACTTTCCTATGATTGGGTCTCGCCATCTAATGCCCAGTACATGACAGGCATGAGATGGGCCTGGTCTGGGGAGAGGTATTTGTATTCTCTTGTTCTAGGGGCTGCAGCCCTCCCTCTGTCTTGGCCAGGGCCGTGGGAGAGGTTTGTCCCTGCCCCATGCCCAGTGGCCCAAGCTCAGATGCTGGCACACATCCAAATTTCTGCTTGGGGCCTTCTCTTCCCTTCTCATACTCCCCATCCTCCCAGCATTTGGGCAGATCTAGGACTTGTGGGGCAAATGGCTGGGCATTTAGGACTGAAAGAGTTTCAGTGCTGGCCAGCCTTTGAGGCTGAAGGACTTGGGAACTGCCTGGGGTTGTGTTTAGGGCAGACAATTGTAGGGCCTATGTTGGGACAGACAATTGGTTAGGGTACAGAGTTGGAGTGTTTGGGGCTAATCCTAGGCCACCCTTTCCTGGAGAAATTTGGCTACAAGTCAGGGAGGCAAATGTGTGGGCCATGCCCCCCCTTGCTGGGCAGTAAACACAGCTGTCGCCCGGGAGATAGGCCCAAACATCCCGGCCCCCCACTGTTATTTATACCAGGACTCTCTCTCTCTCCTTCTCTGGCCTGGGCTGGCTCTTCAATCCACCCTGAGCTGGGTGATCTGAGCTGAGGGTCCAGCTCCACTGTCAAACCTATGGTGACTGGGCATTACCACCTTGGAGGAACTGTCGCATTGGAGACCCTGTGTAGTCCTGGAAGCTAAAGTCCAGAAGGGAGACAAGAGTGTCAGGGATCATACCCTGGGTTTGCTGTAGCTCGCTGCATGATTGTGGTCACAGCAGCCTGGTAACCTTGGCTTCCCCCCCGTTTGGCCAGACAAGGGAATGGTTTGTCCAGACTACAGCATTTTGACCTGTTTTAAGCAGAAGATATGGTTGTCAAAAATGAAACCTGACCTAGAACCATGGACACATTACAGAATGGATCAAAACAGTGCTCTTCTCCCGTCTAGAGTGGGGGTCCAGAATTCTGGCCACTCAGCCTATTTGTCCTTGCATACCTGGAGCCTATAGGTGGTCCTCAGTTCTTGCTCTTGAACACATTCCAAGTAATTCTGGATTTCAGAGCCACTGGTATGTGAACCCAAGGAGAGGCAGCTGATTTGCAGTGTAGAAGGAACCTGGCCCAGCTCCACAGGAACCTGCCCATGCTCCCTCTCAGTGAGATAGGCTCAATGTGGGAAGAGAATGGGGGTATACTATGGGCTGAAGATCAGAGGGCATCAGGGCCTGGCTATCCTCTCTCTGCCAGATTCCAGCATAGGACTCCAAGGAGCCCCCAAACTTAAATTCAAACATGGTCTTCCAGATCATTATGAAGGTGTATGTGTCAGGATGGATAGAATGTGTTTTATTTAATAGCAGGTTAGCTTGATTTAAACCTTACAGTATATAGATTTCCATTTGTACTTTCTCCTCCCCGCCAGCATTAGGTGAGTGCTTGCATCAGCCCTCTCTCTCCCTTTCCCAGAACCCTCAGGCTTCACAGGACCCAGCAGAAATCACAGGTCACTAAGTCTCAAGTGCTTGGCAACCTGGGTCTTCCTGTTCGCTTCCTGGGCATTCCTGGTCAGTCTGAGCATCCACTTGGGCCAGTCAGACTGGCCCTGCTGTAGAGGAAGGGTCTCCAGGAAGAGGTAGCATGGGAGCAGGCAGAGGAAGGAACAGCCCCCAGCACAGACTGTCAGAAAAGAAAGTGACAAAGGCCAGGGGCTAGAGCAAGTCTTTCCAAAACAGAACAGGGTTCTTGCTGTGGAAGAGGGTTTCAAGGAGAGGAGAGAGCACAAAAGTCTTCATGGTGCAATGGGTACCAGAGGCTTATGCCTGTAATCTAAGTTACTCAGGAGGCTGAGATCTGAGGATCATAGTTCCAAGCCAGCCCAGGCAGGAAAGTCTGTGAAGTTCTTCCAGTTAACCATCAAAAGCTGGAAGTGGAGCTGTGGTTCAAGTGGTAGAGTGTTGGCCTTGAGCAAAAAAGCTAAAGGACAGTGTCTAGGCCCTGAATTCAAGCCTGTAATAGTACCAGCACACACATACACTCACAAAAAGTTTCTAAGGTGGAAATGGACCAGCCACGGGGAAGTAGAGTGTGTGTGATGTTTGGTTTGTGGACAGCCTCTGTCACTGTCTAAGGAGCTTGGTTTTCATTGCTGAACTGAAGCCGTAATAGGATTGTCAGTGAGGGAGGGGCACTAGACTGGAGTGGGGCTGAGGGCTGGACTACTGGTGGCCAGTGAGGAGGCCAGCTGGGGCAGGAGAATGGGGCTGAGTTCTAGAGAGGTCAGGATTCCTAAGCTGGAAAGATGGGTGGGGGTGGGGGTGGCTAGGAAAAAGGAGTGATCTTTGCCTTCTGGGACCAGCTGAAGTTCTCCTCTGTCTCCCTACTTGTCTGTCTCCTCCTCCAACTACCTTGGGGAGGGGCACCTCATGTTAACCCCTACCCCCAAAGTCAACCCCTTCACACAGGGGAATGACACACTGCTCCTGCTCTTTTTTTTTTTTTTTTTTTTGGCCAGTCCTGGGGCTTGAACTCAGGGTCCAAGCACTGTCCCTGAGCTTCTTTTACTCAAGGCTAGCCCTCTACCACTTGAGCCACAGTGCTACTTCTGGCTTTTTTTGTGTGTGTGTGGTACTGAGGAATTGAACCCAGGGCTTCATGCATGCGAGACAAGCACTCTACCACTGAGCCACCTTCCAGCCCCCGGTCGTGCTCTTTCATACATTTATTCACTCAGTAAGCGCTCACTTAGAACCTCCATCCTTGCCAGTTTGTTTCAGGATGGAGAAAGAACACTGAGCAAACAAAAGTCTCTGTATCCACAGAGCTTGCGTTATGGTGGAAAGAAGGACCTGAAACTATCTTGTGTCCAGCCCCTGGCTCTCTCTGTCTGTGCCTGGGACCTTGGGTTCCTGGAAGCAGGGACCCTGCTCATTACTACTTACTGGCACCTGCCTCTCAGGACATAGAGCAAACAACTAAGACAGGACCATGCTTTCTATACCAGGGACCTGGTTCAAGGGGTCAGGACCCAGTTCTTTGCACTCATTGTTGTGGAACTTTGAGCTCCTTACAAGGACCTTTCCGGTCTCAGTTTCTTTTATCCATCAATCAGGGCCTGCTTTAGGAGGGAAATGCAAAGCATGAACCCCATTAGTGGGCAGCTCACTTGGCTATGGTAATAGGTAGTGGAATGCCAAGGATTCAGCATCATTAACAACACAATTAATAGTTACTATTGTGTTGGGCAGCCAGCCAACTTCATGTATTTTCTGTTTCTTCCTCTCATGCCTGCTCTGCTTGGTGGGTGTATGGTAAGGGTGTGTGTGTGTGTGTGTGTGTGTGAAGGGTGTGTGTGTGTGTGAAGGGTGTGTGTGTGTGTGTGTTTTTCTCCCCATTTTCCAGATGAGGCTACTGAGTCCCAGTACCGTGAAATGACTTCATTTCTTAAGGTCACACGGGAAACGATCTGACACTGGGAGCCCTCAAGGATGGTGCTCTGAGGTGCTGCCTGGCACCTGCCCCTCCTGGGCGCTCGGCCCGGGAGTGGAAACCCAGCCCTGGCACCCCTCCCCCACTTCGTCCCCTCGGGAACTGGCACCACCCGGAGCCTGGCACTGGGTCCTGGGACTCTAGCCTGGGTAGTGCCAGGGACTGGATCCGGTCAGGACTCGACTCAGGAGCCTTGGAGCTGTGGGGTACTGGGGTGCCCAGCGCGCCCCCCCCCATCCGGCCTTGTAGGGTGGACGGTCCGGGTGTTTCGTCCTCCCTCTTCGTCCCAGGTCTCGGGGACGCCACGGCACCTTCACACTTTCCGCTTGGCCCGCTGCTCGCCTTTCAGGCCGCCGTGTTTTCAATTGTTAATTTGGAAACGGAAAAAGAAGCCGGTGGGGCGGGGAGGAAACCCGAGACCTCGCCGTCCTCGCCCCTCGCGCCCCTGGGCCTGGCGTCCCCGAAGCCCCGCCCGCGCCCCGCCCACAGCAGTGGCCACGCCCCTCTGCCGCTCTCACGCCCACGCCCTGACCGCGTGAGGGGGGGGCGGAAGCTGGACTCAACCTCTGCGGTAGAGAAAGGGTCTCCTGTAACCGACAGGGCAGAGGACCACGGGGGGGGGGGGAGGAGTCTCCAGGAGCCCCTCCCTCTTCCCCCGCCTGCTGTCAGCCTCCTTGTCCCGGGGTGAACCCAAGCTTGTCAGACCCCTGCCTCCACAGAGCCTTGATCCCAGAGAGCATTGATCCCGTCAGACAGACTAAGAAACTGAGTCTCCAGAGGAATAGTTGACTCGGCCAAGGTCCCACAGCCAAGGCAGAGTTGCGTCAAGCCTTGCTCTGACGGTGATCCGTTCAGGGTATATCTTCCTCAGAAAAAGAGGGAGCATCAGGACCAGATACTGTAGGATTTGTCCCCTTCTGGTGATCTGCGGTTAATGGGCTATTGCAAGTTCTGTTTTGGTCTAGCCTACCTCCTTTTTTCCGTATCATTCTTCAACTGTGGGAGAGTTCTGTAGACAGAAGAACGTCCCATCTAGACTTCCCATGCAAATGAAATGTAAAAGGCCCTCTCCAGAGACTCCACAACTTTGAAGTACTCCCCTCTCCCCGGACTAACAGCTTCAGAAGTTACCCAGGATGTCACTTGCCATTCGGGAAGCCTGAGTGAGACCCCATTCTCAGCGGAACCAGCGAGAAGTAGGTCCCTCCCAGCCCCTTCCTCCACCCTTCTGCAGAGAAGTACACCAAGACTCAAGACTGCTTCCCAAGTCTTCGGTAGACTGGCAACAGAGCTGGGTCCTCTAGGGCTAGAGGATCTGTCGCCCTAGATTCCCAGCTCTTTTCTATTCCCTAATACTTACTTCTCTCTCAGAGCCACCAGGCAGGCTTCTGCCTTTTAGAGGACTTGGTCTGCTGGGACTGCAAGCTGGGCAACTTGAAGGGCTGTTTCCTAACCCAAGGCTGCAGCCAGCCTTTCTCAGCTTGCAGGGCTCCATTGGGTTTAGTCTGGCTGGTTCTGGGTTTGAGATTCTCACCAGGTGCCTGGCTGTCAGCAGCTGTAACCAGCTACCCTAGGTGTGACCTGCACGTTTGCATGCTGCTTTGCTTATTGGTAGCAAAGGCATTGCAACTCTCCTCTTCTACCCCCTTATGCCCGCAAACCTCCCACTGGGTGGGGTTCTCAATGGCTGAGTGTGCAGAACTCCTTGGCTGGGCTCAGTCTTGGCGCCTGAGCTCCCTTGGGGGCTCTGCCCTCCCCAAAGCTCCTGTTCCACCCTGTCAGCTCTTGGGGCTCTCTGTTCTGGGAGTACTGAAAACCAAGTGGCAGGACTAAGCTCTCCCTCCTTCCCCTCTCCCCCTGGCACAAGTCTGCTGATTCAGAGAACAGAAACCTCCTTAGAGGTGACTCTGACCCCCACCAGGCTCAAGTAGCTAGGGAACTAGGAAATACTCAGAGCCAGTGCCACCCTGGCACATGCAGGAAGGGCAGGAATAGGGCCCTTCTTGGTCCCAGAATAAGATTTTTGGAAGTAAGGGTAGATGCCATAAAAGAGGAGAAATCAAAAGAATAGCTGTTATCAACTGCATGAGCCAGGCCCCTCTCTGGGACTCAGTTTTCCTATCTATAAGCCAGAGGATTAATGGATCTCTGAAGGATCTTTCAGTGCTAAAATATAGCCAGTATCTGATCACATCTTGCCACCTCCACTTCCCCTTGAAGCAAGTTGCAGGCGTATCTTGCAAGGATTATACCATTAGCTTCCCAACTAGAGGTGTGGCAAATTGCCCCAGACCCCCAAGTTTGTCCTCTCCTCTGCAGCCTGGGGATCTTTTGCGCACCGCACATGAATGAGATCCTGCTGTTCCTGCTCACAGTTCCTCATCTTGTCTTACCTGGAGTACAAGCCCAAATCCACTGCCGTCAGCAGGGGTCCACTTCTACCTGCACTGTCTCTGTCCTCCTTTCCTCCCAGGCTCCCTTTGTCCACTTTGCTTGGGAACTATTCCTTCCTAGTAGTGGAGTTTGAACGGAGGGTCTCATGTGATACACTGCTGAGCCATGCCTACAGCCAAGGGACAACTCCTTTCTTGAGTGTTCTGAAACACACTAGGCACCCTCTCAATTTTGTTTTTTTTTCCTTTCTTTCTGGTCCTGGGGCTTGAACTCAGGGCTTGGGCACTGTCCCTAAACTTCTTTTGCTCAAGGCTAGAGCTCTACCACTTAAACCACAGTGCCACTTTGGCTTTTCCTGTTTTATGTGGTACTGAGGAATCAAACCCAGGGCTTCATGCATGCTAGGCAAGCACTCTACCACTGAGCCACCTTCCCAGCCCATTCTTCCAGCTTTCTTGCATAGTTTATTGGAGATAAGAGTCTCACTAACTTTCCTGCCCCAGCTGGCTTCAAATCATGATCTTAAGATCACAGCCTCCTGATAAAGATGACAGACATGTGTCCAGCTCACTCAGTTCTTTTGTTCTGGCTTTTCCTTCTCAAAGCTGCTTCCTTGGCCCACTTGTTCCTGCACCAGTATTCCATGTCTTCCTTTCCCAGTTCATTTTTTTTTTCCTATCAGCATCTGACAACTTGAACCTTTACTCCTTTATTATTGACACCACCTCCTAAGAATGTAAGCTTCCTGAAGGCAGGGTCTCCTGTATCTTTATTCCTGGCCCACAATGAATCCTCAGTAAATGGTTAATGATGATTGAAGAAATGAATGAATGAGCACGCCAGGGCTATGGGCTGTGTAGAGTCCTCAGAATCTTTCCTATATCAGGAAAGTTTGAGGTATGGAAGCAAGAGGGGGGCAGTACGGCATTCTGAAGAAGGGGTGATACCAAGTGTGGGGTATGTTCTCTCTCAATAAACACCCAGCATCCATGTGTGCCAGACACAGGGTGTGCAATGTGAAAGGACATGACCTCTGGGTCTTTGGAAGGTAGTAACCGAAATTACTCCATCTGGAGGTGAGTAAGTGGAGTTTTGGGAAACTAACAGCCGAAGGTGAAGCCTAACAGAGAAGGCAAAGATAGGGCCAGGAACAAAAGGTAAGGAAGGAAAATAAAAGCTCTGTCGGTTGTGGTGGGGGCAGAATTATGCTAATGGAGTATCCAGTGCCAGCTAGTCACTTGGGAGCAGAGAATAAAGTGGCCTGGTGGGTGGGGTCTTCCTTGTAACCATGCTAAGGAGCTTGGATCTGAGTTTGCAAGTTGATGATTTCATGCTTTATGAAAAAAGCAAAGCTCTTCATTCAAACAAAATCTTAGGCCAACCCAGCATGTAGAATTAGGCCACCTGACTGTAGGTGGAGTTGCTTTACGGAACCAGTAGAAGGTTTCCGCTGACCATCGTCTTTCAGTTTCATAAATCACGGCTGCCTATATTCTAGTCCTTAGTTCCCCTTCATTTTGATCATCTTTGTCTTAGGAGGATCACAGCTCCCCATTAGAGAAGTCAGTGCTGCCTGGCCAGCCCCCAATGAATGGACATCTGTGTTTCCTCCTTCTTCTATCCCTAGCTTGTGTAGACATCTCCCTCAGCTCACTTAGCTGGTGCGGTAGGTAATGTGGCTGGCCTGGCAGAAGGAAGCAGAGAGGACAATTCAGAGGGTTTGGGGATGGTTCAGGTGGGAGAGGATAAGGCTACTTACCATATTAGTCTGTTTTCTGTTACCTGAGATCAAGTATTTTATAAAGTGCAGTTCTTTTTTTTTTTTTTTTTTTTTTTTTGTGGCAGAGGAGAGGAACAAACTCAGGGCCTTGCACTTGCTATGCAAGTGCTCTTCCAGTTAGCTAAATCTTCATCCCCCCTCGTGTGTGTGTGTGTGTGTGTGTGTGTGTGTGTGTGTGTGTGTGTGTGTAAGTTCATAGTTCTAGAGGCTCATAGGCCTGTTACCAGCATTGACTCAGCTTTGGTGAAGGCCTCAATCCTGGCAGCCTGTGAGGGTGAGGATTACTTGGTGAGACCTGAAGCCAAAGACTGGAGCTAAAGCCTTCTGAGATCACACCTGAAATGACCCCCTACTCCCCCAGGCTGTACGTCTTAAAGATCCTGTCACTTCCTAATGGCCCTTCACTAAGGACCAAGCTCCCAACCCACAGAATCTTGGAGGACAAATCACATTCAAACCATAGTATTCATCAAATATCATGTCTAGAAAACTCTACCTCTCATGTCCTGTGAGTATCAGGCCATTTGGACTAACTCTAGACAGACTGGCATGTGGAGGTGTAGAGGAAAGTAGAATATCACAGAGGTTTTGTATCAAGAGATAAGCACATTTGGGGGTCACAGAATAGAGACCAGGAGATGATCTCCTGCCAACTTATTTTGTATGGCTCCTAGTTCCATCCCAAGAAAGAATCTGATTGGCTCAGCAGAACCTGAAGGCGGATCCTTCTTGCCTCAAACTCCCAGCCTGGATTGACCAGTAGCAGATAGAAGAGGGGTATGGAGCCATTCACAGGCTACTACTCTGGGCTATACAGCTTGTATACCACAAAGGAACTCCAATGGCACTAAAATCTAGCCTTTGCTCAGAGGTGGGACAGTCCACACCAAGGAACGCTGTTTCTTTTTTTGTTGTTTTATTTTTGAGCCAGTGCTGGGGCTTGACCTCAGGGCCTAAGTGCTAACCTTAGCTTGTTCTCTCAAGACAGTGCTCTGCCACTTGACCCACAGCTCCACTTCCATATTTTTTGGTGGTTAATTGGAGTTAAGAGTCTCATAGACTTAACTACCTGAGCTGGCTTCAATCCGCAATCCTCAAATCTGAATCTCCTGAGTAGTTATGATTACAGGCACTGAACCATTGGCCCAGGTTAAGGGATGCTGTTTCTAGTAGGGCCAGCTAGAGGGGTCAAGCTTTTGCAACTTGTCCAGCTAAAGAAATGTGTTTTCTAATTGTTCCTCCAAGAAGGGATGTTTTTCTCATCATTCGCACTATGTGCTGGCTGCTGTTGTTCCTCTAGGGACATCCTCAGAGAACACAGAACTGAATTGAGGGCCAACTGCCTCCCAGCCCTGCAGCTGGAGTTAAGGCTGAAAGGACCTTAGCTGTCGTGAGGTGTCCCCTACCTTCATGTTGAGGGCAGAGAAACTGAAGTTCCATCTAGATCTCATCCCAGCCCTGAGCCCCAACACAGGCCTCTGCCCAGAGAGGCGGCCACACAGCAGCGGCCGGTGTGGGGCCCTGGATCACGTGCTCCTGCTGCCTTTGCCATATTTAGAATCGCTGGATCAGGGGAAATTTCTCCTCCCAGCCCCTGAGGATTCTTGGAAAGAGCCTCGCTCTGAAGCCTGCTTACTGCCCCTCCCCTCATCCCCCCTGCAAGAGTAAGTGCCATTCCCCCTAGAGAACCATGGGATCCTCTAGACCAGGCTGTGTGTACCCTTTTGTCAGGAAGTTCCTGTCAAGTCTAGTTGAAGTTCCTTTTTCAATATCAGCTCTGGTTTGTGGTTTAAGAAGTCCCTTTCTAGCCAGGCACTGATGGCTCATGCCTGTAATCCTAGCTACTCAGGAGGCTGAGATCTGAGGGTCACGGTTCAAAGCCAGCCTAGGCAGGAAAGTCCTTGAGACTCTTATCTCCAGTAAGCCACCAGAAAACGGGAAGTGGCGCAGTGGCTCAAGTGGTAGAGCGCTAGCTTTGAGCTGAATTGCTGAGGGACAGCGCCCAGGCTCAGAGTTCAAGCCCCATGACCAAAAAAAGAAAGAATAAAAAAAAAAAGCCCCTTTTCAACAAGCCAGATGTGGTGGCACACACCTGTAGTCTCAGCACTCAGCAGGCTGAGGCAGGCTGATCTTGAGTTTCAGCCCAGTTTAGAGATACATAATCTCTCACCCTAAACAAATAACCCCCCAAAGTGCTTTCTTGCCTGCAGGTGGGGGGCGGGGTTATGACCTCAGTCCTATAGGACCCATGGCTGAGTAGGACAGACTGGCCCTGAGGTCCCTGAAAGCTGAGGAAAGATAAGGCCCTGCCTCTGGGGCCCTGGTCTGGAGAACGAGGAAGGAATCAGACTCTCTCCAGTCCAGTGACAGAAATCAGGCCAGCTGGAGCCAGGGCAGGCCCCAGACACTGGCAAGGCTCAGTCTTGGGGGAGGGGCCCTGGTGAGTGGGAGGCAAGGTGGTCCTAGAGGAAGGAAGGGACAGAGCTTTAGTGTATCTATAATCTGACCTTGAGATGGGGGCTTGTATCCCCTTCCCCCATATATCCGCGTTCTCATTAGAGAATCATGCCTTAAAACCATAAGAACTAAAAAAAAAATCCCCAAATGCTTGCATTGAGGTCGTGGAATGTTCTAGGGCTCAACCCCCATTCTTGCTGGTAGGGATAATGGCCCTGGGTTCCCATGGGGGCCCTCTCCAGGGCTGCCTCAGATCTGGCACCCTGCCTTGCTCCACCTGAGACAGATTTGCCTCCTCACAGAACCCTCTACCCCACTCACCCCCATGCAAGAGCTTATCCTCCAGCCCCAGCCGAGTCTCCTACCTACCTCTCTCCTCCATCTCACCTACCTGGTTGATGGCAGTGGGTGGGACTTCCTGTTCAGCATTAGCCCTGGCTGCCCTGGATCCCAGCCTCCCAGTTTCCCTGGGGACTTCATACCATTGCTCACTCCTTTCCCTCCATCCTCAGCTTTCCAGCTCTATACACTCATGCTTCCATCTTGTGTGTATTTTTTTTTTTTATATTGGAGCTTGAACTCAGGGCCTCACACTTGCTAGGCAGGCACCATTCTACCACTTGAAGAACTCCACCTTTTTTGCTTTAGTTATTTTGGGGATAAGGTCTTATGCCTCTGCCTGGACCAGCCTGGACTGTGATCCTCCTATTTTATACTTCCTGTGTAAATAGGAAGATGGGTGTCATCTTTTATTGATTGAGATGGGGGTCTCACTCACTTTTTCCCCAGGCTGGCCTTGAACCACAACTTTTCCAATTTCTGCCTGCTGAGTGGCTGGGATTATAGGCATGAGCTGCCATATCTGACTTATGACTCATCTTAAAAAGAATACTCCTTTCCAACTCACCTGCCTCTGTCCTTTGTAGTTTCTGGATTCATTTGGGCCTATTCTGGTCCCTAATCCCTCTAAGGCTTCCCTGGCCAAGGTCCCCAGTGACAAAGCTCACTGGACAGCCTCCGCTGCTCCCATACTTTAGTCACCACCTTCATTTGATGTCTCCTCACCGGCACTCCCCACCTACGTCTGTTCTTCCCTAGTGTCCTCTCCCCCACATGTCCACAGTGCATCTCCCTCATCATTTGCACCTCTTCCCAGGTCTCCCATGAGCTCATTCCTCTTGCTTTATCAATGCAGTGTCCTAACCAGAAATAAAAGAGTTTCTTTTTTTCTTTCTTTTCTTTTTTTTTTTTTTTTTTTTTGCTTGTCTTGAGGCCTGAACTCTGGGCCTGGGCGCTGTCCCTGAGCTTCTTTTGCTCAAGGCTAGCACTCTACCACTTGAGCAACAATACCACTTCCAGATTTTTCTGAGTGGTTTATTGTAGATAGGAGTCTCACAGACTTTCCTGCCCAGGCTGGCTTTGAACTTTGATTCTCAGATCTCAGCCTCCTGAGTATCTAGGACTATAGGCATGAGCCACCAGTGCCCAGCAGGAGTTTCTAATTAATCACCAAGTCCTACTTCACATAGCATCCTGAAAGCCATTTACTTCTTCTCTCTGTTCCTGCTGGTACCCTGTCCCCTGTTAGGAAACTGAGTCATGAAGGTATTAGAACAAAGAAAGAGCAGAAAATGCTTCAACAGACTAGATCAACTTTATGAAGAGTTGAATAGAAACACCATGGTGACCTGAGGAGAGTCAGGAGACATAAGGCGGGCACGGGAGCGGGGGTGGAAGGGACTTAAGTGGGGTCCTGGGTAAAGGTGGTTGGAGTACAAAAAGTTTCGGGAGGGGACTTTGCAAGTTTGTGGTTTCAGCCTGAAGTAATTAATGTGGCCTGGTTCCGGGAGCCTGTTGTGCAAACCCACTGAGAAGGTCCAGGTTCAGCCAGAGTGGCCTGCTTTGGGAAATTCAGGTACCTGTTACCTGGGGAGGGTGGGTGTGTATAGGGATAGTGGACTTACTCATTTTGGGGATTGCAGATTCCCATCATCCCCTGTCCAGGCCACCATCACTTCTCAGCAGAATTACTGTGGAGCCTCTTCTGTCTTCCTAATCAGTCTCTCCACTCTAGTTCATGTTCCATACTGCCCCAGTGGTAGCCCTGAAACACAAACACAAACAAATGTTATTCTCTGTCTTCAAACTCTTCCATGGCTCCCATTGCCTTTGGGATACTGTTCAAGTGCCTGAAGGTACCACTCAAGGATCTGTCCCTCTGGGTTTCTCCGTTGTCCCCTTCGCTTTAGGCCCCCACCATGCAGAACTACCAGCCATTCTCGGCTCCTTCCCTACACACCTGCGTCACTGCTGCTTGCACCTCATGCTGCCTCTGCCTGGGGAATCCCAACTCTGTCTAGACACCTCCTCCAAGAAGTTTCCCTGTGGCTACCGAGAGTTACCTGAGGTGACTGCCTTCGTACACCGTTACCATCTTGTCTATTATATCACTGCTGCGATGTTAATTTCTTGGGACTGTTTATCTCTGGCTTCACACAGTAAGCCTGGATGATTGTAGCTAAACGAGGTTTCCTAGGTGGCTGTAGCTCATAAAAGAGGTGGCAACTTCTTTTCTGCTCTGATATTCCCTGCCAGACCCACCCATCACAGCCCTATCTCTCTAGCATCCCAGTGTCTGTCCTAGGGACATCCCCTCTGAGCTTCCACTTCTCTGCTGAGACTTTAGTCATCATGGAATCAGCCACCTTTATGTTGTGGACAGAGAAACAGAGACCTAGTGATCCAGATGGTCTTGAGTTCAGATTCTGCCTTGCCACGTTGAAAAAGTAAGGTTGATATAGCTCCTTCTGTTTCTTTCCTTCCTAACTTTTTTGGGTAGTATTGGGGATTGAACGCAAGACCTTAGGCTTGCTAGATAGGAACTCAATCACCCGAGCCACTCCTCTAGCTTTTTCTTTTAAGTAACAACTTCATTGAGATATATAATTTATAGGCCATAAAGTCCCTTCCTTGCTATGTACATATGCTCTTTTGTGTAGATGTCACACTGAACCCTCTGACCCCTACCTATATACTCATAGTCCTGGGCTTGCTGCCATGGGGGCTCAAGAAGTGGACACATGCATGTGGAGTATCCAGCCAATGGGAAGTCCTTGGTCAGCAGGAACAGCTACTGTGATGACTTCAGGTCCCTCAGTGAATTCAGGGTGAAGCCAATATTGGCATAATACCTCCCCAGCATCCCCATCTCCCACTTCCTGAAGGCCATGTCTGGGCAGTAATTTGAACAGGTGTGGATGGGATGATGGCAGTAACTATAGTTGTTTAAAAAGCTCTGAACTGGATAGTAACTGACTCAGTGAGCCAATTAGTCTTAGCTATGATTCCCACACAGAACAGCAGCACTGTTCATTGGAGCACTTTGTAGAAATGCAAGTAGCTAAGCATTGTAATCTCAGCACTGGGTAGGCTGAGGAGAAAAGGTTGGAGTGGGGGATAAGCACCTTGAGTAACCAGGAAAACAAACCTTTAAGTCTCCTTTGGACTCTGCCCTCATTCCAGAGATCTGCTCAGGAGAGAAGGGCATTTCCCCCCTCTCCCAGGGTCTCCCCTCTTTGGAGCACCACAACCCTGGAGCCAGCTCACAGGATCCTTCTGCCTGTCTCCTTTATCCTTAGACCCCAGACATTGACCTTCTATCTGCTGCCCCAAGAGATTGTGTGTGTGCGAGGGCAAAGACCAAGGCCAAGGTCAGCACCGCTGAGCCTCAAGTTAGTTTTGGGACATCCCTAGCTTTGCTGTTGAGTCATTGTGTGATCTTGAGCAGGTCTCTGGGTCCTGGGTCTCCTATTCTCATCTGGAAGATGAGAATCATTCATCAGGAATGCAGGATGTCCTTTCAAATGAGTTGCGCAGTAGAGGATAACAATACTCCCTGCCAGCCAGGCACCAATGGCTTACACCTATGTTTGTAGATACTCCGGAAGCTGAGGGCTGAGAATCATGGTTTGGAGCTAGCTCAGGCAAAGAAATCTGAAAGATTCTGATCTTCAATTAACCAGCAAAAAAAAAGCTGGAACTAGAGGTATGCCTCAAGTGGTAAGGTGCTATTCTTGGGGGGGAAAAATGCTGAATGAAAAAGAAAGAAAAAAATGTTGACACTATTAATTCAAGCTCTGGTACTGGCAAAACAAACCTAAAAACCTCAACTCTGGGCTAGGAATGTGGCCTAGTGGTAGAGTGCTTGCCTAGCATGCATGAAGCCTGGGTTCGATTCCTCAGTACCGCATACACAGAAAAAAGCCAGAGGTGGCGGTGTAGCTCAAGTGGTAGAGCGCTAGGCTTGAGCTGAAGAGCTCAGGGACAGTGCCCAGGCCCAGAGTTCAAGCCCTACAACTGACCAAGGGGGGGAAAAAAAACTTCAACCCCCCTTAAAGTTCATGTTTTCTTAGGAAGGATGCTGGGGACCCCAAATCAGCAATGGATATTCTTAGAGCTCTAAGAACTTCCACAGTGGGTCCTAGTTTGGTGACTTTGATGTTTATTTATGTGAATTCCCGCTGGTCATTTTCTCAGCCTTTTTAGCCTTGCTGTGAAGTCAGTCAATCAATCAGTCAATCAATCAATCAGGGTGAGGAGAGGGAGAGGAGATGAGGCTCGTATGTTAAAGAGGATGGCTGAGGAAGGCCTCTACAAGGAAGTGATATTTGAGCAGTGACCTGGATTAGTAAGGAGCAACAGGTAGAAGAAGCAGCAAAGCAAGATGAAGCCTGGAGATGGAAATGTGTTAGATGTGTTCCAGGAATGTTCAGGAAGCCAGAAGGATGGAAGTGAGCTAACAGGGAGTAGGGAAAGGTGGGCTGGAGGCCAGACCTTGCAGGGCCTTGCTGGCTGTGCTCAAGAGCTTGACCTTCACTCTCCATGTGTGATGGAAAGTCAGTGGAGCGTTCCAAGCAGAGTGATATTTTTCAGCTTTACATGGTAGGAAGATCACCCTGGCTGCTTTGAAGAGTAGGTAGTGTGAAGTGAGAGGAAAGGCAGGAAGATCCATCAGGGGCCAGATGATGGGGGCTTGGTGAGGGACAATGAGAACTGGTCCGTGAGAACTGGTCCGTTCATGGGTATGTTCTGCAAAATTTCCTTCCTTCCTTCCTTCCTTTTCTTTTCTTTCTTTCCTCAGAACTCAGGGCCTGGGCACTGTCCCTGAGCTTCTTTTGCTCAGGGCTAGCACTTTACCACTAAGCCATGTTCCCAGTCCCTGCAGAATATTCTATAGAGCAAGATGTGGAGGACAAAGACAAGAAGAGCCACGGGTGGCTTGGTTATCCTGGATGTCTGTAACCAGCTGGTAGGCTAGAGAGGGGACAAGTTCAGTTTGGAAGGCTACCAGACATCCAAGAAGAGATGCTGATAGGCAGATGGACATGTGAGCTGGTCTTCTAGGAGTTGTTACCACCCCTCACACCTGCTAATGGTAAAACCTGTCTGTGTTGTTAAGAAAATGCATTTAAAACAAAAAGAAGGGGCTGGGAAGGTGGCTCAGTGGTAGAGTGCTTGCCTTGCATGCATGAGGCCCTGGGTTCAATTCCTCAGCACCACTTAAGCAAAAAAGAAAAAAGCCAGAAGTGGCACTGTGGCTCAAGTGGTAGAGCGCTAGCCTTGAGCTGAAGATCTGAGGGACAGCGCCCAGGTCCAGAGTTCAAGGCCCCATGACCAGACCCAAAATAAATAAATAAATAAAGAAAGAAAGAAAGAAAGAAAGAAAGAAAGAAAGAAAGAAAGAAAGAAAGAAAACAAAAAGAAAAAGAAGAAAAAGAAAAGTCATTTATGTATTAGAGGCATGGCTCAGTTGGTTGAGTGCTAGTCAGTGAGCAAAATGTCAAGTGCTGAGTTGGAGTCCTGGTGTTGGACCTAAAAAGAAAATGCATTATATACATATCTATATAGATATATACATGTATATATATGTACATGTACATATATGTACATGTACATATATGTACATATATACACATAGATATGTATACATACATACATACATACATACATACATACATACATACATATATATATGGGCGCCAGTGGCTCATGCTAAAAAGCCTAACTACTCAGGAAGCTGAGATCTGAGGATCCCAGTTTGAAGCCAGTTTGGGCAGTAAAATCTGTGAGACTCTAATCTCCAGTTAACCACAAAAAAACAAAAAAGAAATGGAGTTGTGGCTCAAGTGGTTGAGCTTTATCTAGCTTTGAGCAAAAATACTTAGGGACAGTGACCAGGCCCTGAGTTTAAGCCCTACTACCCACACCAAAAGGGGAAAAACAAAGACACAGGAGTGGGTGAGGAGTGGAACAGATCCTCCACTCCTCAGATTCAGTCCTAAAATACAGTAGTAGCAGCAGCAGCCAGGCCACTGAGGTAGGGCTACGCATGGGGTCGTGGTGTGAAGAGACCTCCTTGAAGCCATTTCATCCAGTGCCCTCCTGCGGGAAGGGCTGTGCTAAGCTTTTGTGGTCCTTTTTTCAGGCTCTTGGCAGAAATTCTTCATTGCCTTTGTCAGCTGTCCATAGACCTTAGGCAGCAGTGGGCACATGGATCTCTTTGTTGGGAATTATTTTCCTCAGTATTTTTCTTGCCACATCAAAAGTTAGCACATCTATTAAATGCCTGCTTCATAACCAGTTAAGTGAAAACAGCAGATTATAAAATCTCAGGGGCAACATGACCTCAGTGTTTAAAATGCAGGAGCTTCTTACATATGTACCAAGAGTCACCAGGGTGCAGAATTAAGGGTTTTGACTTTTCTTTTGCTCTTTTGCTTATAATTTCTAATATTTCTTGAATATGGTTTGCTTGGATAATAACAAACCAACATATGTAGTGCCAGTCCTAAGCCAGGGTGCTGTCCCTGAACTTTTTTTTTATTAAGTTTTTTTTTTTTATTGTGAAATTACCGTACAGAGGGGTTACAATTACATGGGCAAGGTAATGAGTACATTTCTTATCAAGCATTGTTGCCTCCTCCTTTGTTTCCCCTTACCATCCCTGCCCTCCCATCTCCCCCCTCTCCCTCCCCCCTCCCTGAGACTTTTTGCTTAAGGCTAGAGCTCAGCCACTTGAGCCACAACTCCACTTCTGGCTTTTTTGGTGGCTAATTGGAGGTATGAGTTTCACAAATGTTTCTTTTCCTCTCTTGATGAAGTTTCTTCCTTTGTGTTGAGGATGAGGGAAGTGTTGGATGAGTTAAGTTCTGAAGTTTCTTCCTGAATGCCTGGTTCTGAGCTACTTGCTAGCCCCCAGCTGTCCAGAGGGGACTTCTTGGTCTCAATGGCCCAGCTCTGCCTGATCTCCCTCCTCCTCTGTTCCCTTCCATTCCCTGATTGCCCTGTCACTGGGTCACTGTCTCATGGTGAATTCCAAGAGATCCCACAAAGGCAGTGCAGCCATCCTCACTCTGCAAAGGGGATGCACAGGAGTGGTGGCCCCCCCCTCAGTCAATGACCTTCCTCAAGCCCTGGCTGACCTCTGGGATACTTCTCTCAGACAACCTTGTGAGTGGCTGGGACAGAAATGCCCCTCACAGCCAAGTAACTTCCTCTCTGAGCCACAGCTGTGTCAGGGTGTGATGGAAGAGGGTTGGGAGATGTTCGGGAAATGAAGCAGCCCGGAGCTTGGAGGCTGCTGCTTTTTGTACCCACCGCAGAGCCATGACTCCATGGAACTCTGATGCCAATTCCCATTTCTAAAGTCTTCCCAAATTGTGCTTCCTTCCCTACCAGGGAATCTATCCCGTCCTCCCAGCCATCTAACCACTTCCTTCATGCTGCAATTGTAGATTTTTGCTGGTCTTCAGCTGCCTGGTGCTGTCCGTGTTGTCCACTATCCAGGAGCATCAGGAATTTGCCAACGAGTGTCTCCTCATCTTGGTGAGCACAGGGGTCCTGGCCACTCTTTCTGAGAGAGGCTGTGTGAGGCAGTCCATTGGGACCAAGGGCCAAAGGTAGAGAGAGACTCTTACTCTGTGGGTCAGAGAACAGATTGCTGTGCTGTATTTCCTGTGCTAGTGGCTGACCCTCTCTGGGTATCATTTTCAACTTTATAGTTAGTGTAGAAGGCTCTACCTCAGTGTGAGGCCTTAGGATGGGCCATGTATAATGGGGGGGGGATATTAGCAAAGTCTATTATATACATCATGGAAATATCACAATAAACCTTCACATTGTATAATTAATAAGTGCTCATAAAAACGTGGAAAAGGCTGAGCATAGGGCTCACACTCATCCCAGCTCCTTCAGAAGCAGAGACCGAGAGGAGTGCAGTTAGCCCAAGAAAATGTTAGCAAGACCCCCATCTCAACCAATAAAGCTGGTTGAGGTGGTGTGCACATGACACCCCAGCCAAGCAGAAGGCTTCTGACCCAGGCCTGAGCAAAAACTCTAAATATAACAAAAAGGAATGGAGGTACAGCTCAGGTGGAAAAAACATGGGGAAAAAAAAAAGAAATATATGCAACATAAAAAAATTGATAGGCCCAGCAAACAGGATGAATAGGCACCACCCTGTCCCAAGAAAAAAATGTCTCCACCCCTGACTAAACAGAACACCAAAACAGAAGCTCCTTGGAGACAGCCACCTCTTTATGTCACCCAGTCAGAGCTGGGGAGCCTCACATGGCTGTGGGTAAAGGCCAGGTTGAGGAAAAACCCAGGCAGCCAACCGGGTAGAAGGGAGGACAGATGTGCAAGGCATCACTTCCTTTCTGGAATCCTAATCCTTCTAGGAGTAGAACCCCTCAGGAGACCAATCCGAGGGTTGCTGGTTCTCCTAACCCAGTGTTCTGGCGGCGCCAGGTTGTCTGCCCTGGGCCCTGGCCCCTGAGAGTGGGGACTAGAGCTCACCCCACCCCATCCCCACAGGAATTCGTGATGATCGTGGTGTTTGGCCTGGAGTACATCATCCGCGTGTGGTCCGCTGGCTGCTGCTGCCGCTACCGAGGATGGCAGGGCCGCTTCCGCTTCGCCAGGAAACCCTTCTGTGTCATCGGTACGGGGCCTTTCCCACTGGGCCTGGCTCCTGACTCCAAACCCCAGGGTTGGCCCCCTGACCCTCTCCTGGACTCCCCACCCTGACTACTGACAAACTCAGTGGATCCTCCCAAGCCACTCCCTCCACTCCACCCCAGGAACCCCCCCCCCGCCCTCAATTCTCCTTCCCCCCACCCCTGCCCGGTGTCCAGAGGCAGGGGTGCGCCCGTGACCTGGTCCCCCCTGCCTTGCAGACTTCATTGTGTTCGTGGCCTCGGTGGCCGTCATCGCCGCGGGCACACAGGGCAACATCTTTGCCACATCTGCGTTGCGCAGCATGCGCTTCCTGCAGATCCTGCGCATGGTGCGCATGGACCGGCGCGGAGGCACCTGGAAGCTGCTTGGCTCGGTGGTCTATGCGCACAGCAAGGTGAGCTCCGCTGGGGAGGGGACTGAGTGGGGAGGGGTGAGGAGGCTGGATGGGACAAGCCGGGGCCCCCAGGGCTTCAGGCAGCTGTCTTGGATATCAGAAAGGAAGAAAGGAGCGGGTTGGGAGAGAGCATAGAACCAGAGCCCACCGCCTGTACAAGAGGTGGAATCAACACCTAGCATGCATGAAGCCCTGGGTTTGCTTCCTCATAAAAAGCAGCAGGTGGTGCTGTGGCTCATGTGGTAGAGTGCTAGCCTTGAGCAAAGGAAGCTCAGGGATAGTGCCCAGGCCCTGAGTTCAAGCCCCAGGACCGGCACAAAAGAAAAAATAAAAGTTTTTAAAAAGGAGTTCCACATTAAAAAAAAAAAAAAAAAAGAGGTAGAGGCTGTGGGTGGGCAGGGACCCTGGCAACCAGGCTGGCTCTGAGCAGGAGGCTTGGACTGAGGGGTCTTGCTCGTGGAAACTTCTAGATTTTCAGGGACTTCTCTCATACTGCCAAATGGGAAGCTGGCAGTTTCTGGGGAGGGCCTGATTGAAGTCTAAAAGTTAGACCAGGAGACATGGCAAGGCAAACATGGGGTGAAGGCCTGAGCCTGGAACCTGATGGGTCGTGGACAGGCTGGGCCCCCGCTGGTATTTCTGTGTGTGTGTGTGTGTGTGTGTGTGTGTGTGTGTGTGTGTGTGTGTGCGCGCGTGAATTCTGGGCCTTGTGCTGTCACTCTTTGTCACTGGTTCTCTATCACTTGAACCACACATACCAAGTTCTCTTCCAGACCTTGGCCCAGAGGCCATCTTGGGAGGTGCCCACCTCGCCAGGGGGCCTACCTCCTCACACTCCTCAACTTGTCCCCAGGAACTGATCACCGCCTGGTACATTGGGTTCCTGGTGCTCATCTTCGCCTCCTTCCTCGTGTATCTGGCTGAGAAGGATGCCAACTCGGACTTCTCCTCCTACGCTGACTCGCTCTGGTGGGGGACGGTGCGTGAGGGTCTGTAACAGGTCGCCCTTCCCCCTGGGACCCTCCCTGGAAACTTCCTGAGATCTGTCCCTTATGACCTTCCAACTCAGAGTTGGTCTGTTACTATCCTGGACCCCCAAGCCCTCCACCCTCTGGTGGACCTGCTGACAATGCCCCTCCCCTCCCCCCCCCCCCGCCCCATCTAGCCCCTTAATCAAACTTTGTGACCTATCTTGCTTTTCCCTGACCAGCCTGGTGACAAGTTGTGACCATCCCCTATGAGGGATCAAGGGGAGGGGGGTGAGGGGAAGCCCTCCCCTTGTGATCAATCTCTCACCTACCTGTGTACCCAGTAAACTCTTAGATGTGTCCAGTGCTGTGGGTAACCTGCTTGTATCCCCAGATTACACTGACCACCATCGGCTATGGTGACAAGACACCACATACCTGGCTGGGCAGGGTCCTGGCTGCTGGCTTCGCCTTACTGGGCATCTCCTTCTTTGCCCTGCCTGCTGTGAGTTTCCCTCTGCTGGGTTGGTGAGGAAGGCTGGGCAGACTGGGGTGGGGAGTGGGAGGGGGCCACCATCACAGCCTCTTGTCCCCCTCTCCATGTTCCCCCCACCAATGCAACATTTTCCTAGGGCATCCTCGGCTCTGGCTTCGCCCTGAAAGTACAGGAGCAACATCGGCAGAAGCACTTTGAAAAGAGGAGGATGCCAGCAGCCAACCTCATCCAGGTACACAACCCCCAGCAGGCCCTATGGCAGCGAAACCCACCTGCTGAGTCAGCACCCAGACACACAACTAGGACTTCGTTTTGAAGTTCAGAGAGGGATGAGCTGGGATGCTGACTGAGATTTCAGAAATGGTCCCCTGCACCAAATGTCCACTTTGGAGGTTGCTAAAGCTGCTGCATAGCTAACTCTGCCCCCGGCTTTCCATGGTCTGGGGTAGGGTGGAGTCTGGGAAGAGGCTGGATGTGGAGATGATTCAGGTCTGCCAGCCTCCCACTGGACAGCTGTCTGTCATCCCAGTCCACTCCCAGCACCTGGATTCATGAATGCTTCAAGCATTTGCACAAACAAAGAGAAAATAGTCCAGAAATAGACTTTTAGGAACTCCAACACTTGGTGGCCATGTGGGAATTAGCCAAGGAGACAGCTAAGGAGCAGCCAGAGGAGTAGATGGAAGGCCAGGAGCACATGGCCTCAGTTTCCCTTGGATTGATGGCTGATCTGGGCATTGGATGAGGCTAGAGCCCTGATTTTCTGTGACCCTCTCTCTAGGCCTTGGACAAGAGACCTCCCTGCAGGAAGTGCTTTGAGGGCTACTGTCACAGCCCACCTCTGCCGGCACTCCAGCATGCCTCCCTTTGATCCTTAAACCCAAGCCTGACTCAACCCCTCTTACTTTCTCTCCCCAGGGTGGACCCTCCTTCCCCTCCCTGCTATCTCCAGCCACCAGCCCAGCCTTTTCTTCTTAACGTCCCTTGGGGCACAATGGCCACTGTCCTTTGGGAGTTAGCTTTTCAAGGGGCATTGTAGGGCCAGGCGGCTGGCACTGTCCATGCCGAGAGACAGCTGGTATTGTGGTACTCATAATTAATGAGACAGCTCTGGCAGCTGCTCCCCAGCCCATGCCAGGGGCCTAGGCAAGCAGGAAGTAAAAATATTTCTGTCTTAGGAAGACGCCTGGTTGGTGAGGTCAGCAATGGCAGCCCCTTGAGGACAAGAGTCACCCAAAGAAGTGGGGGAGGGGCCATCTAGAGCCCAGTTCTACTTTGTCCTGCCTAGCAGCTACCATATCTTCCTGCCCTGGATGAATCACCCACTCACACTGGCACCTGGAGAGAAAAGGATAGTCCTTCCTTATCTGACTTTTATTCTTCCTACTGCTAAAGCCCTGCAAGTCCACAGATACTGAGGGATTGGAGCGTGATGGTCTTCCCTCTCCTCCTCAGTCTCTAGTATTCCCAAATAGTCTTTGACTGACAGCTGGGAAGGATGGATGGGAGTTTAGCGATAGAGTGCTTGCCTAGCAAGTAGGGGGCCTTGGGTTTAATTCCAGGTAACACACACACACATATGTACAGGCACGGACACACATATACACAACACACACACAGACAAGCACATACACACACAGAGTTGGATACACACAGTCACATTCAGATACTAATAAGTTACCCAGTCACATTCACTCTTCAAACAACTACAGAACACTGTAACTGGCCCACTGAGGGTACAGTGGTGACTAAGATGTTGCTTATGGGCTAGGAGAAGGACTTTAACCAGATGCCCAGTGAATGGATATTTATTGGATGTGATAAGAGAGTCAATGGAAGTGTATGCTAGGGGCATCTGGCATTAAATGCTGACTGTATACCAGGCACCAAGCTTGGCATTGCACAGACATCAGTTCATTTGATCATCACAACATCCCACTAGGTAAAAAGGGCCCAATCCATTCTGTAGGTGAAGAAACTAAGGTTCTGGCCAGGTGTGGTGCTGCATGGCAGTAATCCTAGCAGTTAGGAGGCTGTGACAGAAGGATACAGAGTTCAAGGCCAGCCTGGGCAATAAAATGAGATACTATCGAGACAACAAAAACTCTCTCAAGGCTTCCTTAGTCTAACCAATTTGTAAGGACAGAGCTGGGACTGGAAATCCACACCCATCTAACAACAAAACCCTCAGCAGTACCCCTTGTGCTCTGAGGGATTTGGCTCTCGTTATGGTCTTCTGTGTCACCTTGGGAAAGTCATACCTCTTTAGGTCTTGGCTGGCCCCTCAGTGGCTATGGAGCCAGAACTGGCTGCTGGCTCTACATAATCCTCCTCTGGCTAAGTCCTAAGTTCCTTCAGGGGTAGAGGACTGGAGGAGGGGTGAGAAACTGATGTCCATTGCTCTGTATCTCCATACCTCTAGGCTGCATGGCGCCTGTATTCCACTGATACCAGCCGGGCCTACTTGACAGCTACCTGGTACTATTATGACAGCATCCTCCCATCCTTCAGGTAGGTCCTACTGGAGTGGGTGTGGGAGGGGGTTGGCAGTAATGTCCCTCTAGCAGCAATGGCACCAACTTAGCCCTGGCAAAGGGGAGGGGTGACAGCTCCCAAGGGAGCATCCCAGGTTGGTTTCACAGGTCTCTAGATCACTCAGAGCCTGGGGGACTTTTCCCCCTTCCCTGCTGTGCCTGGGAAGAGGCGAGCATAGGACACAGGGTAATGGTATAGCTCTGCCCCTCAGGCTGAGTCCTGGCTCCTGACATGCTGGCAGTGGCATATTCACCCACAGGTGATTCCACAGGACAGGCCCAGCCAGGTCATCTTATCTTAAGTGGGAGCAGTCTTAGCCTGTACCGACCTGGCAGATTCTAGCTGGTTAGAATGGACAGAAACATATGTGTCAAGGCCAGATGCCCCATGTATGACTACATGCCCACTGTTACTGTGCCAGGCAGCAGCCTCAGTGCCTGGAAGTGAGCCTGCTCCACTGGTCCTAGGCCAAGCTAAGGATGTATGGGGTAGCTCCATGCAGGGGGTTATTAATAGCATCTCCAAGGTACATGGAGCCAGGTGCCTGACCAGGCCCTGGGACAGGAATAAAGACTGCAGAGCTGGCTCTGGCTTGGTCCTGCAAGTATGGGGGCACAGAGTATGCGGCTGGGCCTGACTGCTGTGGTCAGCGATTCTGCGAGCCTTCTTCTCCTCATTAGTTCTCCAAGAGCAGCTGTTGGGTGAGCCCACTGGCTGCCTAGCCTCTCCTATTCCTTCCCTTCCCTCCCCACCCCTGGTCTTCCCATGAGAGGAAGAGGAGCAAGGAGCAAGTGCTAGGAAGGGGCTCCCATGCCCCACCTGGTAGAGCCAAATGCACACCTCAGATAGGGCCTCTTTTGCAGGAGCTGCCCTGAGAACACAGCCCAGGCAGAAGAGTGGGGCAGGGGCTGGAGGGGAGAGGGAACTTGGAATGGGGTGGTCTGGGTCCCCTGATAGAAGGAACAGAGCCTGGTCTGGAGGTTCTGGGCCTACTTGTCCTTTTGCTTCTTTGGATCTCAGCGTTCTCATAGGAAGGTGGGTGGGGGAGGTGTGCCCTCCTGACGAGGGCACGAAGAAGTGGCCTAGAGAGTTAAGGAGCAGCTATATATAGCTCCAAATCTAGTCTCCAAATGCCACAGGGAGCAGAAGCTGGACTGGTTACCCAACCAGATCTCTGTCTTCGGTCTCAGTCTCCCCCTAAAATCCAGAGTTAGACTGGGAACCTAGGGATTTCAGGGTTTTCACTGACCTTCTGGTCGGCACAATTCCACCTCCAGACAGTCAGCTTAATGAGCAGAATCAGCTGGATTTGAGCTCCCACTTACTTACTGCCTCGTGTGAGGCTCTTGAGTGGTGCCATCCTGCACAACCATGCCTGGCATCCAGAAACCAGCATAGAAAAGGAGGAACAAAGCCAGTCTTTCCTACCTTCCCCTTTGCCTATTCTGGCCAGGAGTATTTGATCCACTCTGGAGGGTGGATTAGGACCTGGCAGGAGCTCAGAGCCCAATAGATAAGAGGGGTGGTACTGGGGTTCGAGCTGTGGCTGATGGCGCCCTCTCCTGCAGAGAGCTGGCCCTCTTGTTTGAGCACGTGCAACGGGCCCGCAATGGGGGCCTACGGCCCCTGGAGGTGCGGCGGGCGCCAGTACCCGACGGAGCGCCCTCCCGCTACCCACCCGTTGCCACCTGCCACCGACCAGGCAGCACCTCCTTCTGCCCTGGGGAAAGGTAGGGGCCCCATGTGGCCACCACCTCCTCTTGCTTCTCTTGTTCTTTTCTTCCATTCTCTGTTTCGCCCTCTCTTAGATCTGCCTCCAGCCACCATGTGGGTGTCTGACCCTGTTTGGGGGACTCCCAGGCGGTTGTTGGATGGCCAGACAGGTGCAGACTGAAGCCTTCTCTGGAGAGGCTGGACTCATCTTTTTGACTTCAAGGGTCTGAGAGGGAGAGCTGTCCTCACCATCCTTTCCTATCGTCTCCTCCATTCATGCCATTGTCCTCTTCTTTCTCTGTTTCCACGTCTCCCTCACTCTTCCATCCCCGCACCCCCATCCCTCCTGGGAAGCTGGAGAGAGGAGGAGGCCGCTGGCCCCAGGTGCTTACGGCTCAGGTAATTGCGGGCAGCATTCTGGGGTGTGAGGGCAGGGAACCCCCTCCCCTGACATGTTGCTGTAGGAGGGCTTGACACTGAATCTGCCTCCCGCTCGGGAGCCAGATGCCAGCTGGAAAGAGAACTCTGTGCCTAAGACTGCTGTAGGACCTCTGTAAGCTCAGCCAACAACTAATGCTCTTGTCCCATGCAACCCTTGACCTCAGCTTTGCTAGTGCATAGCAGAGAGGCCTCCTGGGAGTCTCTTCTTCCACAGCGAGGTACTCTTTCCACCATCCGCAACCGTCTCTTTCCCCTTGACCTGTCTCTTCTGGAGCTTTTGCATCTTGAAAGAAGAGCCAAGAAAGGGCAGTCAGTGTTTGTCCCGGGCATGTTCATTAGGAGGAATTACAAGCATATTGGGTTGGGGGGAAAGCTTCCATAGGGACTTAGCTTGGAGGCCAAGGATTCAGTTCAGTTCATACCTCCTCTTTCAGCTTTGTTGTGTTTCATCATCACACATCATCCCTGAACCAGCCCAAGTGAACATTATGACCTTGAACTTTTAGGTGTAATTCTGAGCTCCAGGCTCAGAACAAGAAATGAAAGAAGAGGTTGAGCCCCCTCAGTGACCAGGAGGAGGGCCAGCAGAAGCTTGCCTGCCACCTGATGCTATGTGTGTCTTTAAGAAAAGTCTTCAAGTCACTCTGCTCCTGACAGAAAAGAAACAGTGTTTAGGCTGATCAGGGGCTCTGGATTCTCTGGGATTTGGGCTGAAAAGGCTTGGAGAATAGGGTGATAGAGATGTTTTGGTGTAAAGAATGTAGGGGACAGCATCTTTTCCCTCTTCTTATGAGGACACTTCTGGGCAAGAGCTGAACAGGAAGTAGATGGAGAGACAGAGCCCCCACCTAGGGCTGGAGCTGGAGGGAGGAGAAGCCTGATTGGCCAGACCAGGCTGGGAGCTTCCTGGAAGAGAAGGCCATGATATGGCTCCATTTGGATTCCCCATCACTGCCTGAAGGCCCTTTAGGGTTCTCCCCATCCCTGCCAAACCACAGTATATAGGCAAAAACTCAAAAGGCTTGGCATTCTGGCAGCTCAAGGTAAGACCTGAGCATGGACTCTCTGAGGCTTCACTTCACCCTTGTCTCCCCTTCCTGAGCAGAGATGCACTGGGAATGGAAGTTATCCTGTAGCCTGGAACCTGTGCCACCTTTCACAGCATCTCCAGTCCCTGAGTCCCCTGAGGCCCAGGACAGACTACTGCTCAAGGCTAGGCCATTACTGACACCATCTGTGTCCAAGACTACTACTGAGGGCTTGGCCATTACTATCTTCTGTGTCCATCTTCCCTGGAGTGTCAACATGGCTGATGTCATGATAATGGTGAAGGAGTGTCCCTTCTTCCCAGGGACTCCAGGGGCTGAGCTGGGACTTTTAATTCAGTTACCAGGCTCAAGGCCAAGTGGCCCTATGGCCTTGTGGTCCATCCCCCTCAAATGCATGTGTGAATGTATATACACACACATCCATACATCCCCACCTGCTGGCCACATCCCCAGTGGAGCTTGAGCAAGTCTTCAGGAAGTCGAGCCCAAGGAGACTTTTGGGGGGCTGGTGATCCCAGGACCAGCATCCACCTCTTAGGATTTTGTGATCAATTTCTCAAAAGCATGGCCTCCTGACTACCTGTATGAGCACCTCGTGGTTTGTGTGTTTGAAATGCAAATGCCTAGAACTCTCCCTCAGAGTTGACTCTGGAGAAGAGGCCCAGACTCCTGTAGGTTCCACATGTTCTCAGGAGCTCCTTCTGCAGAGCGTGAGAACGTCTGCATTCTGGGGATGGGGCTGGAGGGTAACGGGTGGGGATCCTTCTCTCTCACCAGCCACAGAAGGCCGGCCCCATCCTGGCAGCTCCCCATGCTCTACCCACCTGCCTCTGTCACTAACCTCTGTTCGTGTCTTGTTCTCAACTTTCCAGCCAGATGTTTAGTAATAAGCGGAGTTTCTTTCGGATCCACGCCAGCTGGAGACCGAGGTATCCCCTAACCTGCTCCTCCTGTTCCCACTCCTCTTTGTCCCCTCACTTCTGGGACTGGAGAGGGGGACAGGATGGGTCAAAGACAAGGTGCATGTGCCTGCTGCCTGTCATCTGCCTTGGCTCTAATGATCCCCTTGCCTTCTGGGGATGCCTTTGCCAGGTCTGGGGCATGGGCACAGCGTGCCTGAAGGCACACTCACAGGAGCCTTGGGCATGTGTGCTGGCTCTGCTACAGAACCGTGTGTGATCTTGACCAAAATGCTTCTCTTCTCTGAATATCTGTGGAATGGGAAGATTGAACTAGAGGTTCTCTAAGGGCCCTTCCCCCTCTGACTTGTGCCAGGCCTTGGGTTTAGCTTCCTATCTCCTCACTGCTTATCTGGGAACCTTGCAGATGTCTGCAAAGATGGAGTCTGGACTTCCCTTGCTAACCAGAGACCCAACTTTTCCAGCTGCGTTACAGCTATATTCATGGTGGCTGCCCTGTGCCAGCTCGTGCTTTGTCCACTGAGGACATGAAGAATAAAACATGGTCTCCCAAGAGATGCAAAGGATAATTGTAATTTTGTGCCATGAACACACAAAATGAGGAAGCAGAGGGGCTGTGGAGCCCTGGTTGGGCACTTGATCCAGAGGCAGCCCTGAAAGGGGTAGCTGCTAGGGAGAGTACCCCGTCCAAGGGAAGCAGGCCAAGGCACGGAGGCAGCCATGAGCCAAGCCATGAGCCAAGCAGCCAGTGCAGGCCGGATTTGAAAGTATGTGTCAGAGCTGGGAGTAGGAGCAGGGCTGGGTCATGAAGAACCAAAGTCTATCCTGGGCTTTATCCTCTTGGCCTTGCATAGTGGCCAGTGGGGACAGAGCCGTTGTCTGTCTGTCTGGGCTTCAGTCAAGAATAGCCTTTCTTAGAAACATGGGGTTGGATCACTCTCTAGCCACCACTCATTTGTCACATAGCTTTCCGAGCCTCAGTTTTCTCAGATGGAAATGCAGATAATAGGCTGGGCTTCCTCTAGAATCCTGCCTGGCTCCTGTAAATGTGGACCTCGTGCAGTTCAGTATGTTTGCAGTTAATATTTTACATTTATTTATTTATTATTTATTTTGGGTCCAGTCGTGGGGCCTGAACTCTGGGCCTGAGCACTGTCCCTCAACTCTTCAGCTCAAGGCTAGTACTCTACCACTTGAGCCACAGCGCTACTTCCGGCTTTTTTCTTTTTGCTTATGTGGTGCTGAGGAATCGAACCCAGGGCCTCATGCATGCAAGGCAAGTGCTCTACCATTGAGCCACCTTCCCAGCCCCAATATTTTACTTTTAAAAAGTTGCTTGGGACCTATAACTGTGGGGAGTGGGGCCACAGTGAAGAGAGAAGCTGAGGAGACTCTGGGTCAGACCTGCCCTTCTGCAGAAATGGCTTGGTGGGCAGGACAGACTGAAGGACCAGGGCAGGGCAGAGGGCCTGCAGTGAGACTGTTTCCATGGTCCCTAAAGAAGAACCACAATAGAGGCAGGTGACCCTCGATCCCTAGGTTGGCATTTGACAGGGAGAGGATGGATACTAACAAAATTCCTTGTGGAACTGTGTGAAAGGGGCTAGCTGGGTCCAGCAGAGCAGTCAGGGGCAGCCTGTGCTAGAGCTTGCCCTCCCCCAGGCAGTTGTAGCAAGACCCACCCCATTCTTCTCCCAGGTACCAAAAGCCCCTTAACCCAGTTTCTTGACCTAGGCACCACTGACATTTTGAGTGGGATAATTTTTTTTTGTCTTTTTTTTTTGGTCTTGGGGCCTGAACTCTGGGCCTGGGCGCTGTCCCTCAGCTCTTCAGCTCAAGGCTAGTGCTCTACCACTTGAGCCATAGCACCACTTCCGGCTTTTTCTGCTTATGTGGTGCTGAGGAAGCAAGCCCAGGGCCTCATGCATGCAAGGCAAGCACTCTACCACTGAGCTACCTTCCCAGCCCCGGGATAATAATTTTGCATGGGAGTCTTCACATACATTATGGGATGTTTAGCAGCATTCCTGGCCTCCAGCCATCAGATGCCAGGATCATCCCTTGGTGCTCAGTTAGCTCCCTACTCCCCACTTTGAGCACTTGTCCCCCCAAAAAGAGCACAGTCTCTAAAGTCCGAGATAAGGATCCCAGGCTTATTCTATGCCTCTGGGAGCTCTATGACTTTGGGCTTCATGTCCTCTTTTTCTGCAGATGTGAGATAGGGATGGTAGATTCTGAGTCCCCCACACAAAGAGGCTGAAGCTGGCAGTCAAGACTTGTGTGCTCCAAGGAGCCTGAGAAGGGGACAAGCTCTTTGGTGCTCATTTGTAAGCAAGGTTTCTTTGAGCTTTTCGGTTCCAGAGAGGCTAATGTGAGCCTTTTTCTGGGCCCTACCCAAGGAGCTGGAATCCAGGACCACTCCTGGGAAAAGAGTGTCTTCTTGCATTAAAGAGGAGCCAAGGTCTCTGACTGGCTGGAAAGTTACAGAATTCCACAAACCAGGCCGGAAGCTCGCTCCTTATTACAGAATCAGAGCCAAAAAGGGACCTTTCAAGGCCTCTAGTGCAAGCCTCAGCCCTATCCCTCCCCAAGTCTTGCAAAGTACAAGCATAGTCTTTTTTGGGGGGGTTCAGTTGTGGGGCCTGAACTCTGGGCCTGGGCGCTGTCCCTCAGCTCTTCAGCTCAAGGCTAGTGCTCTACCACTGGAGCCACAGTGCCACTTCCAGCTTTTTTCTTTTTGCTTATGTGGTGCTGAGGAATCGAACCCAGGGCCTCATGCATGCAAGGCAAGAGCTCTACCACTGAGCCACCTTCCCAGCCCTGCAAGCATAGTCTTATTGCACACTTCTTGCTACAGGGAGGTCTGTCCCCCTTTCCCAGACTGCCATCAGAGCCAGATGTGCTGGGTGCATTGATCCAGAGTTCTGGGTCCTTGGCTGAAGTGCCAAGGCCTTCTTCAGCCTTCTCCTTCTCTTCCACATGGAGGAATGGAGGACAGGGTGGGGTTGCACGGACGGATGGGTGGGGGTGCTTGCCGGCATGAGAGCCTGCAGGAATGGCTCTGCATAGGCAAGTTTGGGAAAGCTGCCCTCAAACTTCAGTTGGAATCTTTGGATGTGTTTGAGGGATCCTGGGTCAGCAAAGGGCATGCTAGATTTCAGAAGCCATCCCTCTGCTTTCTTCAGGGCCCCGATCCTTACCTATAACCTCTCCCCTCTGGACAGAGGCCCCTGCCCCCAAGGATGGTCCCACATCCGGGCCGCCTTCCTGAAGGTGCCCCTGGTTTCGAGATCTCCCTCACCTCAGCACCTTGACTCTTCACTCCTCTCCCATGCTTCCCACCCAGCACCGAAACCAGAATCTGTCTTCTGTGCAACCCTTGATCCGAAAGTCCCCGAGAACAGAGAACATGGCTTATCTCACCTTTGCCACACCTCAGGCCTCCTCAAAGACTGACTGTGCTCTTCTGAGCTGGAATCCCAGACATTTTGGGAAGGGACTTTCCCCCAAACCTGTCCACAGGGAGTCCTTCGGTGACAAACTACAGGGGAGGCAGCAGTGACGCCTCAGGGCATGGAGTAAAGGGCGTTTGCATAGGTCCTACCCAAATGGCTAGAGTGGTTCTTGAAGCTCTTGGACACAGAGTTACTCTACCAGGTATCGGTTCACCAGGGCCCGTTCAGAGACGACCAAGGCATCCCCTACCTGTCTACCTCCAAAGTTTGGGGATGTGGTAGGGAGCCAGGTACAAGAAGAGAAGTCAGAATGCATACCCAGACATGTACATGTGTTTGAATGCACACAGATGTGTAGGGTGAGCTGGGTGCTTAGGGGGTAGGATGGATGAGTGGGTTCCAAGATCACATGGGACATCAGCTCTAGTGAGCAGGGGAAGGGAGGGAAGATGATAGAATAACAGGTTGCCAAACACAGACTTCACCAGGGAAGTGGGCACTGGGCATGTCCTGGGCATTCATTTGGGCCCAGCAATCAGATTCTGGGGCCTACTTTACAGCGGGCCTTCACCTTGCAAGCTGCCATGGGTACCATCATATGAAAGTCTGTGTGTAATGGAGACCTAATTTTGCAGTGTACTACTTGCACATCTGTACCAGGTCCTAGAACCCTGACTTGACCAATGCGTGTGTACACACATGTGCACACGCACACACACACCATGTATATCCACACTGTGCATGTGTACACATACCTCCTCAACCCCACCCAGCCAGCTCCTGTGTACAATGAGGACTCAAGGCCTCCTAAATGTGTATGAGGCCAGGTAAGCTCCATTCCTCAGCAGCCAGTCTGTGCCCAAAGGAGTTGCCACCTCCACTTTCCACCACTCACCTGGGACTTGGCCCAGATCCTCTGTCCTCCTGTCTGTCTCTGACTTCCTTTTGGACTTCTCTCACACCTTCCACTCTGACATCTGTCTCCTGTGAACCCCTTATCTGTCTGAGAAATGTGGGGTGTAGGGGGGAGGTAGGGTTGGGGATGGGATGTGTTCCACTTGACTCTGATTCAGTTTCCAGTAGGAGTCAGGGTCCCCCTTTACTATGCCCCAATGGCTACCCCAAAGTCCTAAGTCAGCTTTGATCCCCTAGCCCCTTATTCCATCCCTGGCTAACTTGGTTCTCTTCCCAACTGCCCTGCCAGCAGCCGGATGGGTATCAAAGACCGCATCCGTATGGGCAGCTCCCAACGGCGGACAGGTCCTTCCAAGCAGCACTTGGCACCTCCACCAATGCCTACCTCCCCGGGCAGCGAGCAGGTAGGCGAGGCCACCAGCCCCACCAAGGTACAGAAGAGCTGGAGCTTCAATGACCGCACTCGCTTCCGGGCTTCTCTGAGACTCAAGCCCCGCACCTCTGCGGAGGGTGAGCCCTTGGAGGTCTAGGGCCCTGGACCAGCTGGGGGGGGAGGGGGAGGGCCTGGGTACTGTCTCTTAGCTTTATGTTCCACATTCAAGTCTGTTGCTCTACCACTTGATCCACATCTCCATTTCCAGCTTTTTTAAGTGATAAATTGAGATAAGAAATCTCATGGACTTTCAAGGTTGGCTTCAAACTGTCATCTTCAGATCTCAACCTCTTGAGTAGGATTACAGGTGTGAGCCACAGGTGCCCAGTGGGAGGTTGTTTCTTGATATCTGCATGCAACTTGGATGATGATGTAGGCAGAGGCTGCTGCTTCTTTCTGCACCTGGCCGCCATTTCTGGAAAGTGCCAGGGCTGGACCAGATTCCCTGGAAGATCCCTCCTAGTTGCAAGACATGTTCCAGGCTGGGGAAAGAGGATTGTGAGTAGAAAAGATGGAGGATGGAGACAGCCAGTCTCTTTGATTGCCTGTGTTGTGTCAAGATGTCCAGGCTGACAGCTCAAGAGAGCTTTTATCCTGGCAGGTTATAGAACCCCCAAACTAGTCTTTGGGAGGTGCTGACTCATGGAGGCCTGGGAATGGTTGATGCCAGGGGACTTCCTTCACTCTCTCCCTTCCTTCTGCTGGGGAGGGGGGCAGTGTCATCTCGTTTGCAGTGCAGGGCACCAGCCCCACAGGAGCTGTTTCTTATCTTTGCTTTACGGGCCTTCCCTGGTAGCAGGGAACCAGCTACGTGGGAGGCTGTGGGGGAACTAGCCCCGAGCCTCCTCCTTCCTCACAAGAATAAGGACCACATGGATATGTGCAGAGCACCAAAGCCCTTTCCCCAGAGCCCCCGTCTTGCATTTGGGGTGAGGACTAGCAGGCTTTTCTCCAGGGCCGTGTGTATCCTCTCTGCTCAGAACAGAACAGATGTTCCATTCACCTGGCATCAGGCAGATGTTTTCCCTGCCTCACCACAGAGACCTTTGGGCCTGAGTGCCCTGGGGTTTTTGGACCTGGATAGGGCAATGAGGGGCAGTAGCCAGGGAAATAGGAGCCTCGGCTGCTTGGTGCCCCAGGATGCTGCTGGGCCTTTGTCTATTGATCCATGTAATACAGGGTATGATTCCCTCTGCTGCTGACTCTTGGACTATGTAGACCATTCTTGTCTTTTCAGAGGTCCCCTCAGAGGAAGTAGCCGAGGAGAAGAGCTACCAGTGTGAGCTCACTGTGGATGATGTCATGCCTGCGGTGAAGACAGTCATCCGCTCCGTCAGGTGAGGCTGAGAGCTGAGGTGAGCACTCCTTCCACCTGTTACCTGCTGCTGCTCCCCATCTGGGCTGCCCTCTTGGCCAGGCCTGGCCTGGCTCCCAGTGTGCCAGCTGCTGCCCTCCTGGAGTGCAGGAGAGGTAGGCAGGTGACAGGCAGCTCCTAGCAGGGCTTGCTTCTCTGCATCATGTCCAGAGGGCCTGGCTCCAGGGGCTGGTGGCGTGGCCACTCCCTGCTCCCTGTCTTTACACAGGCACCATCCTTCAAGCTCCTCCTGATCTGCTTCTCTGCTTCTCTCTCCTTTCTCCATCTCCCAGTTCATGTCAGGCCCTTTCCTTCTTCTCCTCATTCATGTCAGCACCTGTCTGTCTCTCCTGGGATCTCTGTCTATGCGGCCTTCCCAGCTTCTCTGTGCTCAGTCCCAGGCTCCTTTTCTCTCTGCATCTCATCTCAACTCTCTCTCTCCTTGGGTGTCTTGGTCTCTTTCTCTCCAGACTTCCTATAGAGCAACACTTTTCAAACTACAGGTCGAGATGTTTTGAAATCAACTTAGTGAAACCAAATTAGTGGGGCTATGGTAAGCATTAAAAAAAAAAAAAAAGAACGGGGCTCAGTGGTAGAGTGCTTGCCTTGCATGCATGAGGCCCTGGGTTTGATTCCTCAGCATCACATAAGCAGAAAAAGCTGGAATTGGGGCTGAGCCTCAAGTGGTAGAGCGCTAGTCTACAGCTGAAGAGCTGAGGGACAGCGCCCAGGCCCAGAGTTCAGGCCCCACGACTGACAAAAAAAAGAAGCCATGAGAATGCATCTGTCGTACTGAGGGGAGGGTAAATAATGTTTATGAACTTTGTTTTTCAGTTATGTGTGTGTGCGCATGTATATGTACGTGTGAGCTGGCTTGCGATATAAAATACATTTTTATGGTAGGGTTGGCTTAAAAAGTTTGAAAGCCTCTGCTACATCAGCTGCCATGACAATGGGGACCCATCTGTGTGTGCTATAGCCAGGGCCCGGGTGCATCTAGCCCTAGATACTTGGCCAGGAGTCCTGGCTCTGTCTCCATTTCCAGCCTGCAGCTCTAGCCCCAAAGGCCCCTGAGTTCCAAACCTTGTGGACTCAGTTCCTTTCTTTCCTCGCTCAGACATCTGCTTGTAAGCCTCTTGCCCTTGTGTTTGTTTTGAAATCAGAGTCAGCAGGATCTTTTCCCAGAGTCTGAGATCTCTCCTCACCCCCTTTCCTCTTCCTGCCATGTTCCCTGTGGTCATTATCTAGAACATAGTGCCTGAGCTGCGAGGACTGTTATTTCTTTAGCCACCACAGCACAGACCCTTCACACTCAGCGTGCCCTAAACCTAATCTTTCTTCTGGTCCTGCATTGCAGACAGTGACACCACCACTACCCACCCTGTGGCTTCAGTCAACCTGGACCGGGAAGCCTTTCCGTCCCACCTCCTGAATTGCTCGTAGCTGCCCCTTAGCTCTATTCCACTGCTCCTTTGCAGCTCAGCTCTGTCCCCTGAATCTTCCCCTCTATGACCCTGGCTCTGGGCACTCATGCTACAGCAGAAAGAACCCCCACCCCACCCTAGTGCCCACTCTGCCAGACTCTTAAGACTGCAGTCTTCTTCATCTTCCAAATAGCTCATCTGTATCCTCATACTGTCCCCTGCTTGGGGACAGACCCTGGACAATCATGTACCTGTTGCTGCCTCTCAGAACTAACATACCCCCATGCCTGTTTCCAGAAAGCTTCCTTCATCCCCCACCTCTTGCCCTGGGGCCAGAAAAATGCTACTCTCAAAGCTTGCCCCCTTAACTCCCGAGCCAAACCTGTCCCTTCTCATTACTCCCAGCCCTCTTTCTCCATTATTGGATCATGTATCCTGTCACTCCATAATTGTCTGTGCCCTCTCAGTCTCCCACCTTGGACCTAGGCTCCTTGAAGCCAGGATTGGATCTGACTCCCCTTGAGTGTCCAGGGTCTCACAGCAGTGCCAAGTATTTGTGGGATGAATGCAATATTTCTTGTGGCCCATCTAGCTGAGGGACACCAGACTCACACCCTACCTCCCCAGGTTACCAAGACTACAGATTCAGGCATATGAAAAAAAAAAGAAACTTTAAAAAAACCAAAAAAAACTTATTGAGCCAGCCACTGGTAGCTCAAACTCAGGAGGCTGAGATCTGATGATTGTGGTTCAAAGTCAGCCCAGGCAGGAAAGTGTCTGTGAGACTCTTATCCACTATTAACCACCAGAAAACTGGAAGTGGAGCTGTGGTTCAAAGTGGTAGAGCAGTAGCCCGGAGCAAAAAAGAACTCAAGGTCCTGAGTTCAAGCCCCATACACACAAAATTATTGTTATTATAGAAGTGACATTACATTTATAATTTACAGGGGTTACAGTTACATAAGTCAGATAATGATACATTTCTTTTTAGACAGTGTCACCCCTTCCCTCACTCCTAGTTTTTCCCTCTCATCCCCACCCACAACTTGTATAGTTCATTTTCAACAGTGTCTAGTGAGTACCACTGGGGGGGGAAAATCAACTTTTGAGGGCAGGACAAAGGGGAGCATGGTGGTGGGTGGGGCATCCAGCTGAGGTTGCTTGCAGTGGCCTAAGCAGGACTGGAGCTGGACAAGTGGGTGGCAAAGGGGCAAAAGGAACTGAGAATGAATCCCTTACTAGAACTGGGCCCTTCCTCTGAAACTCCCTTTCTCCTCCCGCCCCTCCACACCAGGATTCTGAAGTTCCTAGTAGCCAAAAGGAAATTCAAGGAGACACTGAGACCATACGATGTGAAGGACGTCATTGAGCAGTATTCAGCAGGACATCTGGACATGCTGGGCAGGATCAAGAGCCTACAGACTCGGTGGGTTCACCAGCCCTCTGGGTGTTGGGCAGGGGTGGGGGTGGGGGCTGGGGGCTGGGAGCTGGGAGGGCGGGCGGTGTGCACCACCTAGGGGTAGATGCTGGACCAGAGTTTCTGGGCTGAGTAAAGTCACTGCCTCACAGCACGCGGCTAATTTTGAGGCTTAAGTAAAACTCAACCATAGGTCCTCTGTATGGGCCCTATAGAACTGCACTCCCGGGCGGGGGTGGGGGGAGAGGGGGATAGAGGAGTCTTAACATCGACTGTTTCCTGGGCCCAACGCAATGGGCCTAAAATAATCACCAGCCTCCCATCTCCCAAAGGGAAAGGCAGCTTGTCCTCCGTGGCCACCTCTTGCCTCTGGAGTCGCACATCTCTTTTTAGGCTTGGAGTTCTTGTGGAAGGGCTCCTTTTATGGTTCCTTTTTCCTACAGGGTGGACCAGATTGTGGGTCGGGGACCCGGGGACCGGAAGACTCGGGAGAAGAGCGACAAGGGGCCCTCCGAGGCGGAGGCAGTGGATGAAATCAGCATGATGGGACGCGTGGTCAAGGTGGAGAAGCAGGTGGGTGTAGGATGGCCGAGCTAGTCGACTTGGGTAGGCTTCAGGGAGGAAATGCGGGGAGGAGGGAGAGGGTCTCAGAAGCGCGGCCTAGAGGCACTGCTGGCTACCGCTGCGCCCCAGGCCCGGCCCGCAGGAGGCAAAAGCCCTCTAACTCTGGCTCTCAGTTGTCTGCCCTGGAGTGTCTCAAACAATTTCAGCTCAACTCCCCGCGCGCCCCGCCCCCGTCCCCCCTACTCCCTCCCCTACCCCCATCCCCTCGGCCCAAGCTTTGGGCAAACTGCTATTGAAAGCCCCTCAGCTCTCCATTAGCCCCGCCCACCACCGAGCCCCGCCCACCACCGAGGCCCACCGCCTATCAGCCCCGCTCTCCCTTCGCTCTGCACCGCCCACCGCCGTCGCCCCGCCCCCGCCCGCCTCCCAGCTGTGTCCTGCCCCCAGGTGCAGTCCATCGAGCACAAGCTGGACCTGCTGCTGGGCTTCTACTCGCGCTGCCTGCGCTCCTCCGGCACCTCAGCCAGCCTGGGCACCATGCAAGTGCCGCTCTTTGATCCCGACATCACCTCCGACTACCACAGCCCCGTGGACCACGAGGACATCTCCGTCTCCGCACAGACGCTCAGCATCTCCCGCTCGGTCAGCACCAACATGGACTGAGGGGCTTCTCCGGGACGGGACGGCACTCGGCCGGCCCCTCGGCCAGGAGGCCACGCCCGCCCTCTGAGGCCTCGGGCCTCCTCTCTTACTTGAACTCGCTCCCTCGCGGGGAGAGAGGCCACACGCAGTATTGAGCTGCCTGGGCGGGTGGGCGGCGGATCTGCCGCGGGTGGCAGGCCCCCCAGGAGCATGAGATGCCAGGCCATGTGGAGGGCTATAGCAGCAGCTGCCCCATGGCCTCTGGGCTCCCCAGTACCCTGCCTGCTCCATCAAGGCTTGACCTGGCCTGTCTGGCAGGGCATTGTGCTGAGAGTGGGAGTGGGCCCTGGGCCCTGGGCCCTGACACAGCTTCCAGCTATGCAAGGCGAGGTCTCTGACCTGCCCTCCGGGCAGAGCAGGGAAGCCCTCCTGCCAAGTCCCCACCCCTCTTGGGGATGGGCCCAAGGTGCCCAACAGGTACCCACAAAGCACAGGACCCTGCCACAAGGCAGATGGGCACCACATATGCAAACTATGTTAAATATGCAACTTGGGGACCCCCGTGGGGTCCCTCTGCCTCTCCTCCATTGGGAGATGGGCTCCAGAAGTAGCTGGTCTCAGGCTGCTCAGGCTGACCCTATCCCTATTCTTTGGCTTATCACTCCATCCTCCCTCAGCATGGGGCCTGGTTCTCCCCTGCCCTCCCATGTTCAGGTATCACCTCACAGAGACTTCCACTTTCTGCTGGATGTCCACTCCCCTCCTTGGCCCTCCTTTGACACTCAGCACAACTTTCTGTATTCTCCCAAACCTCCCTGACAGTGCTCCAAGATTAGGCACACAAAAATGGTCCTTTAGTTTTCCAGACATAAAGAAAGCCTCAAGCCCACTCACACAGCCATCCACGCTTGGAGACACGAGCACAGAGCCACCTGCTCTTTCCTGCGCCCCTGTAGCAGATGTGGGTGTGCAGGCCTTGCAGGGAGAGGTCTACTAATAGGTAGGTAGTTTCTCAGTCTTTTGGGGCAGGATAAGGAGCTTCATTTACAGTGACCCGAGGTCTCTTCAGGGCTACCCAGAGCTTTACCGACTCCTTTTCCTCAAGAAGATAGACTCCTCACTGGTCCAGGAACCTTGATTGCTGTCTCTGCCTGCTCCTGAGGGCCTCCTAGGTATCCATACAGCAAAACTCAGGCCCAAGTCTCTGGAGCCTGCACTCTACGTGGTGAGACCCCTGGCCCACCCCTTTCCTAGTCACTCTAATTCTTAGAACAATAATCCATCTAGAAATGACACCAACTGTGCACCTGGTTGGCCCCATCCCACTTCTTCAATTCAGTTGACAGCCCTGCATCCTGGCATTCGTGCCCAGCTGCTGCAGGACCCCAGAACCACTTTCCTTACCCTTTTGTTTATCTTCTGCAAAGCCAATACAGGTGGCAGGAGGGCTAGGGGTAGTGGACCAAACCCAGCCTTCTGTGGGAGGCCAGGCAACAAGAGGCTAAGACCAGGCTGCATCTCATACTGGGGACCTGCATGCACCAGCACCAAAGCTTGGGCTGGAACTTGCTCAGCCTCATGGGGGCCCAGCCTCTGCCCTTGCGTGCCCTCTGCATGTACCATCATGCCCTAGATGGAGTCTATCTTGGCTTGCCATACCTGCACTGCACTGTTCCCAGAGAGCCATTCCTCTACCTTGCTCAGAGACAGAACTGCAGAGAGGGGCAGGAGAATAGGACTATTACCCTGTGACCAAAGGAGATATGGGAGAAGCATCCCTTCCTTCCATGATCCAGGTTCCCCCTCCTAACCCGGTTCTCGGATATGCAAGTACCTCACTTTGTTAACTTATTAACTTATTGGTTTCATTAAAGTTTTCAGCAGGAGATGGTTGGTCTTTGTTTTATTCAGTGAGTATGGGATGAGGCTCCTGGTTTGGGGATGGGGACAGTTGAACTCTGTTGTCAACAATAAGAACTCACCCCCAAGTCTAGGGGGAAAGATTTGGTTTCATGAACAACTAGACTAGGTGCTTAAACATATGAGAAATCTTTCATGTGAGGAATCTCCCAGGCAAGTCGATCTATTATGATGACCAGTAAACATGGTACCATATTTTCTAAGAGTTTGGCCAATCAGGGAAACAGAAAAAAATGTTAAGTTTTACAACAAAGAGAGTTTACTATGGGGAGTGGATATCCCTGTTGTAAGAACAAATGGAACCAGAAATAGCCAAGAGAAAGTGGTTGTGGGAGCAGTGACCCTTCTTGGGCTGTAGGAAGAGGCCAGGGGATATCAGAACCCACAACCTTAAGGTTGGAGGTGTAGCCCAGAGGTGGAGCACTTGCCTCATATGCCCAAGGCTCTTGATTTAATACCCAGAACCACACACACAAAAAGTACTCACAAGCTTGCTGAGGGGGTTCCCCATAGTGCTGACACGGAGGTCTGAAGAGGAGGGACTCTGACTGGTCTTGTACTAGATATAGTGCAGCTCCTCTGGGAGGGCAGAAAAAAGCTGAATGGTGGAATCATCTGGGCCACCTGGCTGTTGCTGATAAGGCTGGGAGACAATGGTATAAGGAAGTCTCCAGGCCCTCTGGTCTCCCTTCTTCTTATCAAAGCCATAGTATCACACGATGCTTGGAACTTAAAACGGCTTTTGGACACTCGGTTCCATACACATCAACCCACAGATTTTCCATATTATAATAGAAACTCTCATCTAATAAGATGAAACTGCATCATACAAATGAGGACACTACTCCTCCCCCCAAATGAAAATAACACAAAGCCCCATAGTCCAATAATGGTGTCCATCTCCAGGATTAGTCACCAAATCCATATGTTGATGATGTTAATTGTTCTTTAATTCAGTCACAATCCTACCTGTAAATAAACTCAAATTAGGAATCACATTTTTTTGTGTGCCAGTCCCAGGGCTTGAACTCAGGGCCTGGGTGCTGTCCCTTAACTTTTTTTTTTCTCAAGGCTAGTGTTCTACTACTTGAGCCACAGCTCTACTTCCAGCTTTTTGGTGGTTAATTGGAGATAAGAGTCTCATGGACTTTCCTGCCTAGGCTGGCTTCAAACCATGATCTTCAAATCTCAGCCTCCCGAGTAGCTAGGATTATAAGCATGAGCCACTATAGCATCCAGCCATCACTTAAGATCGTCATAGGAAACAATAAAAGGAGGAGTTGGAGGTATGCCTCAAGTGGTAGAGTACCTGTCAATGAGTTCAACTTCCAGTCTCAGACAAAAAGTAATATGAGAAAAGGAGGAGGAAAAAGTTAATATATACATGATACACAAGCAAGGAAGAAAATATGCATAGCTGGGGCTGGGAAGGTAGCTTAGTGGTAGAGTGCTTGCCTTGCATGTATGAGGCCCTGGGTTCGATTCCTCAGCACCACATAAGCAGAAAAAGCCAGAAGTGATGCTGTGGCTCAACTGGTAGAGCGCTAACCTTGAGCTGAAGAGTTGAGGGACAGCACCCAGGCCCAGAGTTCAGGCCCATGACCGACCAAAAAAAAAAAAAAGACAAAAAGAAAGAAAGAAAGAAAAAAGTAAAAGAAAATATGCATAGCTGCAGTAGACTTTTTTGTGGTAATTGGTCACATGCCATCGTTTGTGTATAATTTTCTTCTCTGCTCCTTTGCCCTCAGCCAATACCTCATTGGTTAAGCTCTGAGTGAAGTGACCCAAACGATTATTTCCAAAAGTCTGACTCCTTAGTGGTTCACAGCATTTCATTAATTTTTACTATTGTGCATGGAATTACACTCAGCTCTTAGTTTTCATGGGGGAATTGGTCTATGCTTAACCCATTGCAGATACCAAAACCTGTGGGTACTCAAGTCCTTGTACAAAAAGGTATATTATACACATCTTCCTGCACATCTACTTTCCTTATACAATGGTGATGTATTACTATATGGTATTTTCTTAACAGATTTTTACTGTATTGTTTAAACAAGACAAGATCTGTATGTGTCCAGTAAAATGCCATCTATCTATCTATCTATCTATCTATCTATCTATCTATCTATCTATCTATCTATCATCATTTCTATAATATCCAGTGTATATATAAACTGCATTTAACAGTAGGTTGAATGTGTACATGCAGAGCCCACAGATAGGGAAGACAGGATTGACTGTGCTAAGTTGGTCCATGGCACATCCCCTGTACTGTAGACATAGTCCACTTTTGCCCTTGTTGTACAGCAACAACTTAGCTGCTTAGTAATGAGGAATGACCATGCATCGTGATTCAGTGGCAATGAGAAGCTAAAACTGAAATGGAAACTCTGTTATCTCCCTTCCCTTTGAGATGAAGACCTTCAAACTAGTAGAGCCAGTGTCTCAGAGCAGAGGCAAAAGTTTTGTTTTGTTTTGTTTTGGTCGTGGGGCTTGAACTCTGGGCCTGGGCGCTGTCCCTCAGCTCTTCAGCTCAAGGCAAGTGCCCTACCGCTTGAACCACAGCGCCACTTCTGGTTTTCTAGTGGTATATTGGAGATAAGAGTCTCACAGACTTTCCTGCCTGTGTTGGCTTTGAACCGGGATCCTCAGGTCTCACGGACTTTCCTGCCTGTGTTGGCTTTGAACCGGGATCCTCAGATCTCAGCCTCCTGAGTAGCTAGGATTACAGGTGTGAGCCACTGGCGCCTGGCAAGGCAAAAGTTTTTGTGAGTAATAGCAAATTTAATAATGGCCATCAAAGAGACCATGTCCTAATCTTTGGAACTTGTAAATGTCAACTTATAAAGACAAAGGGTCTTTGAAGAGTTGATTAAGTTTAGAATCTTGATCTGGGGAGATCTAGATTGTAGAATGGGCTTTAAATCCCAATAAATTAAGTTTAGGGCCTCACACATGCTAGGCAATCATTCTTCTACTGAGATACAGCTCAGTTCCACAAATGCCTTTATTAATTAATTTATTTATTCGTCAGTCATGGGGCTTGAACTGAGCTCTTCAGCTCAAGGCTAGTGCTCTACCACTTGAGCCATAGTGCCACTTCCGGTTTTCTGGTGGTTAATTAGAGATAAGGGTGTCATGGACTTTCCTGTCCCAGGCTGGCTTTCAACTGCGATCCTCAGATCTCAGCCTCCTGAATAGCTAAGATTACAGGCATGAGCCACCAGTGCCAGGCTCACAAATGCCTTTTTAAAGAGAGAGATAAAGGGAAACTGCACACACAGGAGAGAAAGCAATGTGATCAGAAGCAAGGATGGATGTGATGCAGCCATAAGCAAAGTGGATCTTCCCCTGGAGCTCTGGTGAGAATGTAGCTCCCCAGATACCTTGGCAAAATCCCAGTACAACCTACATTGAACTTCTGGCTTCCAGAACTGTTAAGAGGATATTTTTTATTGTTTTAAACCACCAAGTTGAAAGTCATTTATTACAATAGCCATAGATCATCAATAAATCTTTGTAAGAGAGCTCACTCTCATGATCTCCCTTGGATTCCTGAAACTTTATATTCTAGCTCGGTGGATGAAAATAAACCATGCCCCCTCTATGATTAGAAGTGTCCAAGATTATTAACCTAGCATTAGGTGACTAGGTGGGCCCTGTGGAGAGGTGACACATCAGGCATATGCATTTGTATCTGCTGATAACAGGTGAGATAATCAGCAGTGGCACCTGCCAGCACACTGATGAGATTCAGCAGCCTTCAGTAGACTTCCTTCTGGCCACCATGTTCACATTGCACATGAGTATACTGAGAGGGCATTGAAGGGACTGGAGGAAAGTTAGCTGATGTCTACAGAGTATGCCATCTTGTCTATCTGATTACCAAGAGCCTCCTCTGCCTTTTAGTAAGCTTTTATTTGGAATATAAGTATCTTCACATTTTGTTCCATTTTCAAAGATCGTTCCACTTTTTTTTTATTGCCAGTCTCCCATTGCTTTCTGAGTCCTGGGCCATTCAGCCAAATTATTAGCCACTGCCCATAAAGCAGTATAGATCCATGTCTTGTCATCTTGCAATCAAGACAAAATAATGAACAATCCAATGCACTGGATGGTGAGTAGGATTTTGTCCAGCCATGAAGTAGAGAGTTGGTGTTGGCAGTGAGTGCTTCATCAAGAAGGCACAGCATCTATAAAGACACATACAGAGACACCAGAACTCCCTGTGACTAGGCTCAGAGTCTAAGGGAGAAAGTGGTCCAAGATGGGAGTTTAGGATTAGGTGATCCTGGCACTGGGCAAGTGGAGGTAGGAAGATCTTTAAGTTCAAGGCCAGACTGAGTTACATAGCAACACTCTCTCAGAAAAACTAAGAGCTGGGGATGGAGCTTGGTGGTAGAGCAATTGCCTAGCATGTGCAAGAGCTCTGGGTTCAATCCCCAACAAAGCCCCCTCCCCCCTGCAATTTCTTTTGCAAGAGTTCATAGATCATTCCAAAGAAATGGGACTTTTCACAGTAAAAGAAGTGGAGATCCAATCACAGCTTCAGATTTGGGACTGATACTGGGATAGATTGGTGTTTTAGAAAGTTTCCTGCCTAAGATAGCAGATGGGTTTGAGGGAGCAAGCCTGGGTGCAGGAAGACGGAGGAGACTGGTTAGGAGATTGCTGTACTTATCTGAGCAACCTGAACAAGTCCCATGGCATTTCCCTAATTGAGTAAATGTCTATTGAGCACCTGCTGTATGCCGAGGCCTGGCTCAGCACAATACCCAGGATGAATAGGTGCGGGAGAATGAATTACTGCCCTAAGGTCATCCAGTCCCAGGGGGAGACAGATGCACAATTAACTAATGCGCAAGTTACTGTTTGTCTGGCTCAGCAAGGAGTTTGCAGGTGGCTTTGGGAGTCCCTGAACTATCATCAGATGTGGCAGACAGGATTTTTAGCTTGGTGTGTCATTTATCTATTGCTACGTAACAATTCACCTTGAAATTGGGTGGCTTCAAAACAATAACCGCTTTATTTATTCTTAATTCTGGGCATCAGCAGTTTGGGCTGAGCTTGGCTGAGCAGGTCTGTGGTTAGATTCATCTGACGGAGCCTGGAGAGTTGCTATGGTCTGCCTCCCTATCCAAAAGCTCATGTGCTAGAAGCTTGATCCCCACTGGCAATGTTGAAGGGGTAGAATAGTCAAGAGGTGGGACTTAGTTCAAAAGTAATTAGGTCACCACCCCCAGAAGGGATTAATGAAAGTTTTGTAGAACTGGATTCGTTCCCTCAAAATCTAATTATGATTAATTGGGTTGTTATAAGGGAACAGGACATCTCCCCTTAATCCTTTCACATGGGGATCTCGTCATTCTCATACATGTTCCCACTAGCATGATGCCATCCCTAGAGAGACCCTCATTAGAGCTGAGTAGATAGATGCTAGTGCTATGCTCTTGCACCTCCAGAACTATGAGCGAAATAAACCTCTTTTCTTTATAAAGTATCCAATACCAGACACTTTGCTACTGCAATATAGAATGGACTAAGATATGTCCTAAGATAGTTTGTTATGTCTCTAGCCTTTGGTGCACTCTAGTTGGTCCACAGGCAGGATGGCTTATCCCAGTTCCATATGGCTTCTCAGCTTCTGGTAGATTAGACTGGCCTTCTTCAATGGCCAGAAGGCACAAGCAAAATTCTCTCCAGGCCCAGAATCAGCAGCTATATCACATAGCCTTGGACTAGAGTGTTGCCTAGGCTTGGCTCACCTGCATGGCTGTTCTGAATGTGTGGCCATTTTTACCTTCTTGCAGCTCAAGCAAGCTGTGTTGTATATTCCTCAAGTTAGATACATATTTCATATGTGTTTGACAAGTCCAGTTGTTAAAACGAGGTCTTTGCTTGCCCTCTGAGAAGCCAAAGGACACACCTTCCCTTGCCACCAACTCTGTGGACATCAGGATTGTGACAGCTGTCACCTTGGTGCATTAGTCAGCCTGGGCTGCCATAAGGAATATCACAGACTGGGCAGCCACACAACAGACATTTGTTTCCTCACACTTCCAGAGGCTGGATGGCTATGCAAGGCATCGGCAGAATTGTTTTCATTCTCAGACCTTTCTCTTTGCCTTTAGATGACCACCGTCGTCCAGTGTCTTCATGATTGTCTCCATGCTCCTAGGTGTCTGGCCTCTCTAAGTTCTTCTTATAAAGACATTGGCCATACTGGATTAGAGCAATGAGCCGAAGGTGTGTATTGACTATCACACCACCATTTTAACTTAACTACCACTTTGAAAGCCCTATCTCCAAATATTGTCACATTTTGAAATTATGAATGTCGAAAGGCCAGGGTTCAGTCCATAACAGTGGTGTTGAACTCACCCTCTGCTCAAGGCTGAGGATTGTTCTGGGACTTGCTCCATTCCAGTGGGGCAGAGGTGGACCTGTGCAGACATGGAGCAGCACTTTGGAAACCCTAATTGTTTAGCCCCAGAACCTTTGCTATCACATAGCCACTTGAAACCCCAGTATTTCTAATATGGTCAATGCAATCACAAAGCAGCGATCTGCCAGAGGCAGCCTCGGTGCCCACCCTCTATACACATTTGAGCACATGCCCAGAGTTTTGCTGTAGCCAAAATAAATCAGATCTGTCTCCGGGATGCATTCTGGAGTAATTTATAGCCATTTGTATTCCGAAAAATAGGAAAGTGTGTTTGTCTGAAAGTCTTCTTCACTCATGCCATGGCTACCCTTGCCTGTCCTAGCATAGTTTCCTGAGAAGATTCTGGAAGAACCAAGAGTGTGTATTAGGGGTTGCGCTCAGAATATTCAACATCTGGAAGGCCCAGAGCAGAAGGGGAGGGTCAAGGGGAGAAGTCCATCTTCTACGCAACAGCAGTGGAGGCACCTGCTGACCCTCAGGAACTCTGGAGGTCAGTCAGCCCTCGGGCAGTTGGGCCACATTGAGGGATGGATGGGGGATGGGTAGCTTTGTCTCTGGGCTTGACTTTGAGTGATGTGGCCCAGGGCAATTCCAGTGAGTGACTGAGCCATGAGCAACTGTAGCAGTCATCCCAGCAGCTGAGGAATGGGTAGGTGGGATTTAAGTGAAGCACCCCATTATCCACTCCACCACCAGGCTGACCTTGGGTTTGTCCATGGCATTTATTCTGGCTAATCAAAGGAGAGAAGAGGACCTTGTGCTTGTGCGTAAGAGGCAGGCTGAGTGCTGCCAGATCTCATGGTGACTCCCTCCCCAGCAGAGACAGCTCTGTGCTTGATTGTTGCCTTGTGCAGCAGACCTGACTTGTTCATCAGTCCAGCCTGACCCAGTCAGCACCAACTGGAGACTTGGGGATGTGAAATGACAGTTGTTTTGTAGGTCACTGAGATTTCAGGTTGGTTTGTTTTACAGCATTATCACAAGACCTGACTAATACAGTTCATAAGATGGATTTTATTGGAAGCAATGAGGTGGAAGATTTTTACATTTTACATCAGGAGAATTTTCTTAAATCCTCTTTGGTTTTATCCCAAATGGTTTCTGTGGATACTAGATATTCCCTCTTCTTGTTCATTCTTTTCTACAATAACTTCTAAATGGATGAGGGATCCAGAAGATTTTTCTGGGAGAGGTGGGCAGTTTGTTGGGAGCAGACATGTTTGGGAAAGGATCCTGATGTTCAAGACCCACGCTGTCTGCTTGCTTAGTCCTGGGGTGGGTCTGCCTTTACTTCTCCCTTACTCCTGTCAGCGTCTCCTTTAGCTCCTCTCTCAGACATCACCCTTTCCTCAGGCACAACTTTAGCTCTAGGTGGGAAAAGAGTGTCAGCTTCTCATGGGTGGGCATCACCAATCCTGGGCACAGAGATAGTTGACAAATGCTGGCTGAACTGACCACCTCCCACCTAAGACTCCTCCCAGACCCTGTTATGTGTCCCCATGGCCACAAGAGGTCAGTAAGGACCTTGGTTTGGTGTTACTGAACATGCCCTGAACCTGGAAACAGGGTGGCCTTCTTCACATGCCACCTCCCCATACCCACACCCCACCAAGGCCCTTCAATTAGCCTCATTATGTCTAGGACAGGAGAGGTGTTGGTGATGAGGGCAGAGATGAGAAGTGGGGACCTGAACATTTGCCTCAGAGGGCATGGAACTGTTTTCTGTCCTTTGTTCCCTTAATTGTACAGTTGTTTGTTCATCTCTCCTATGTGCCAAGTACTGTCCTGGGTGCCAAAGTCAGAGGGCTCTCCCAAACCCCCAATGTCCCTCTTTCATGGAGTGGACAGAAGACTACTGTCTAGGCAGACAATAAACGACAATAAAACCTAAGATAATTTCGGAGGGTGATAAGTGCTGGGAAGACTATAAAATGGAAAGGAGGTCACAACAGAGGGGTGGGCTTGAGGGGCAAGTGGGGAGAATGATCCGAAAAACTCAAGGGAGGGCAAAACAAGGCCCTCTGGGCCCCCAGGATTGACTGGGGCTAGAAGCCTCATTTTGCAAATGGGGGAATTGAGGCCCAGAAAGTTCAAGTCAGAGCCCAGAGCTGTTCCAAGGTCTTTTGACTCACAAGCCTGTCCTGGAATGGTCCTTAATCTTTGTCCAGTATCATCTTGCTGGGAGGAAGCATGTGAGGGTGTGATCTGAGAATGTGGAAGTTAACAGAGACTCTGTGTGTGTGTGTGTGTGTGTGTGTGTGTGTGTGTGTGTGTAAACCCTCCAGAAAGCCTCAGTTCAAAAACAACATAAAAAAACTACACAGTAATATTACACATCAATTTATCAGACATCAAATTATTTCCTCCCCAAAATTATGCATCAATTTATTACACATCAAATATTTCTGACTCCAATATTACACATCAAGTCATTCCCCAAATTTTAGATTTGGTGCCTCCGCTTTGTCTGTTGGAGGGTGTGACCCTGAAAAAGTCATTTCCCCTCCTTTCTTCTAGATTTTTAAATTATCTTTAAGTAGTTGTACAAAGGGGCTCCAATTCAACATATCAGCTTATAAATACAATGCACCTATTATCTCCCTCCCACCCCATCTCTCCCAACCCCACGCATCCCCTCACGTGACCTGCTCATTTCTCTCTCTCTTCAGTTTTCCTGTCTGCAAAATTAGAACCCAACTTTCCTGATCAAAGTCACTGCTCTGTGGTTCCTTTAGAGACCACCTCTGTGGTTAGACACTGGGCTAAATCCTTCCTGCTTTTGAGCCTACCTTCCCTGCTTACCCCAGTCCCAAGTCTGTCTACAGGAAGGTCAGACATGACCATATTGTCTAAAGACTTCCAATGACCTGTGACATAGGCTTGGATGTGTTGAGGTTTCCTCTGCCAGACTGGAAGCAGGCCCTACAAGTGAGAGGATTATTTAAGGTCACCCAATCAGGAAGTGACAGAGCCAGGATTTGGGCAGAAACTTCTATTCTGTTTCAACTACTCAAGCTCCTAAAATGTTGGTGTTTTGGAGAACTCATCATTTCTGGGAGAATTCATGTCTGTGTCACACGTGGAGTCTAGATAGTGTAGTACTACCCCCTGTAGAACAAGGGGGGTATTGTACCCTACTTCAAGCCTTTGGACCAAAGGGAGGGCTAGGACTTTTCAAATGCTTTTGGGTCCAGTGAAATAAGGAGGGTGGAGGTGTCACTCAATAGTAGAGTGCACGTTTGTGCTCAGCATGGGTTTGATTCCTAGCATCACCAGAGAACCTCTAAGCAAACAAAAACAGTTAAGAAACCTCAGATGTGGGTCATTTGATGCGTGCAAGCATTGCAGTCCTAAAAAAACAACTTGGTTTGTTCATCTTCTTGTTCCCCACTTACACATGGCAGCCTGACTCCCACCTCTCTACTTCTCTAAAATCTTTCTAGCACCCATTTTAATTTCCTGGTTGCCAGGTTGAAGGGCCTCTTTTCAGCTTAGGTGCTGCTGCCCACACGCTGGGACACAACTCCCTGGCCATCGTGGTCCTCCTCTGCTGCTTCTCCTACCTCCTTCTCTGCTCCTTCGCCGTCTCTGGCCTTTCCTTTTCTCCCAAGTAAGTCTGTGTTTTCCCAGGTTGGACCCTTGGCCACTTTATTTGATACTCTCTCTTTCTTTCTTTCTCTCTTTCTTTCTTTTTCTCTTTCTCTCTTTCTCTCTTTCTTTTCTTTCCTTCTTATGACAACCATGGCTGTGCTAATAACCCCAAAACACACTTATTGCCAGTCTAGACCTCTGCTTTCAGCCATGGTTGATCCAACACAACCCCTTTGCTCTCAGCCTCGCTCTTTCCCTTTCTCCTAGATTTCACTGCAAGGAAGAGCCACTCTGTCCCCTGAGCCATCCTCTTGCAATCATATTTAGGCTCTCTTTCCCATAGCCTCTAGTGAGCATGCAGGATCCATTTTCATCTTCTTCCTTAGTACCAAAATCCCCAAAATTCTACTTAGATACCAGACCACAAAGAATAAAGGCCGTATTGCTTTTTTTTTTTTTTTGGCAACACTAGGAACTGAACTCAGAATGTTGGAGTTGCCAGGCAGATGCTCTACTGCTTGAGTCATGCCTCCAGCCTCCTTTTATGCTGCAAGGCAAGGTCTCACTTTATGCCATGGCTGGCTGGGCTGTGGCTCTCCCCCTTGAGCTTTCCATGTAGCTGGGGATGACAGGAATGTGCCACTGTACCCGGCCTTTGTGCTTCCCTTGTAGCTGGGATAACAGATGTGTCTGCATCCAGTCATTGATTTAAGATGTTGTTTCACAGACTTTTATATTTGGGCTGCCCTTGAACCACATTTCTTTAACTTCTGCCTTCTAAGTAGCTAGGATTACAGACTTGAGTTACCATGCCTGGCTTAAAGGCTGCTTCTGAGACCTGTGTGTGTGTGTGTGTGTGTGTGTGTGTGTGTGTGTGTGTGTGTGTGTGTGTGTGTTTAGGAGATTAGGAGGTCTGACAACTCCTAGAGAGAGCCTTTCTCCTTTACTTCTGGCTGGATGTTGATATGGTAGTTGGAGCAGCCTTTTTAGGTCTAAATGGAGGAATCTAGATGTTGATATGATAGATACAGCACTACTCCTTGAATATCTACCTAGTTCCTTGCATTCAAGAAATCACACTCAGAGTCACACACGTAATCTTTCAAGACATTCTATCTACTCTACCTTGTTCCCGCTTTCCCTAAGTCTTTCAATGTTACGTAAAGCAGTATGACAACCTTCCTGGGGCTCCCATTTCTCCGTGTCCCTCTCAAATGTATGCCAACTGTGGGAGAGTGACCTTTCCCTTAACTTCCTCCCCCAGAAATTAAAAACTTCTTTCCCCATGAGTGGGGAGCTGGTGGCTCATACTCGTAATCCTAGCTACTCAGGAGGCTGTGATCTGAGGATTATGGGTCAAAACAAGACAGACAGGGAAAAGCATGAAATTCTTATCTCCAGTTAATCACAAAAAAAAGGCAGAAGTGGAGCTGTGGCTCAAATGGTAGAGTGCTAGCCTTGAGCAAAATAAAAAGCTCAAGGACAGTGCCCATGCCCTGAGTTCAAGACCCAGAACTGACACAAAAACAAAACCAAATCTCTTTTCCCACCCTATTTATATTCTCTGTGGCTCCACATTGCCAAGAGAGCATTGACTTCAAGCTCCTCAGCCTGACATTCAAGGGTCATTCCTCTTTGACCTTTGCTGACCCCAAATATATCCCTTTGCCTCTAACCATGTACCCTGCACACTACTACTCTAGACTTGGCCTTCCCTCATTGTAAGGTCCGCTCCTGGATGGCCAGTAGACTCCACCCTCCTCGCAGCAAAGTCTCCACCCAGTACCTGCGTTACCTAGGCAACTGGGACACCTGGAAGAGGTCACATCTGCATCCGCTGAGGTCACATCTGAATTTTATGTGGCCACACCTTTCGCCACCCATACCCTACATAAGGGCTAGCCCAGGCCCAGACTCTCTTTTTCTCTCTCTGTTCATTTCTAGCTCTTGCTGCTCTTTTCTTGCTCTCTTGCTCTCTCTCTTTCCCAGCCACGTGGAGTGCCACCCTTGCCTGGTCCCAGCAGGTCTACCCCTTACCTGAATACCACGTGAGTGCTACTGTTCTTACCCCTCTCTCTGCTCTTTTCTCTCTCTTTCCTCTCTTCCCAGCTCTCTCTCATTCCCAGGCCTTTCCCAGCCACGTGGAGTGCCACCCTTGCCTGGTCCAAGCAGGTCTACTGAATAAACCTACCCCTTATCTGAATACCACGTGCGTGCTGGTGCAGTTCTTACTCGGCTACCTCTTTTTAAAAACCTAACACTCATCAAGCCTTATTCTTTCATGCCACTTAGCTTTTGCACATGCTGTCACCTTCCTGCTCTCATGTGCTGAGTTCATAGTCTCCTTACAGATAAAGAAACAAAGAAATAAAATAAAAAGAGCTACCCAAGGTGAGCATTTACAGTGATGACTGATACCAAGTGTATGAAATTCCAACAGGTCATTTCATGCAGAACTCTAGACTCTGATATCTTTCCTACTTCACCATGAATCCTGGGGCATAATAGACTTGAATTCTAATTTCAACGAAGCCACTTAGTATTACCACTTTCTGTGCTGGAGTCTGCTGGTGGTCTAATATCATGCTTCACTTCTTCCATAAGGCCTTTTTTACTGGTCAACCTATGGTTTTGTCAGGTAGAAACCGTATTTCCCAGCCTCCCTTGTAGGTATGTGATCATATGATTAGAATTGGTCATGTGATATGTGTTGCTGCTCCTTAAAATATTAGATGTGCTTACTCTCTTGTTCTCTTTTTCCTGAGAGCCAGATATAGAGATGTCTGTGACCCTACTTCTTCTACTCTGTAGACAAAGATAAAAGAGAACTGGGGCTGGGAAGGTAGCTCAGTGGTAGAGTGCTTGCCTAGCATCCATGAGGCCCTGGGTTTGAATTCTCAGTACCACATAAACAGAAAAGCCAGAAGTGGTGCCTGTGGCTCAAGTGGTAGAGTGCTAGCCGAGGCTCAGGGACAAAGCCCAAGCCCCAGTTCAAGCCCCAGGACTGCCAAAAAGAAAACCAACAAAACAAAACAAGCAAGCAAGAAAAAAAAAAAACAAAAAAAACAAGAGACCTGGACTCAGTGATTCTGCAATCCCAGCAACAGGAAGCAGAGACATGAAGATTTTGGCAAGTTTGAGGCCAGCCTGCTCTACAAGGAAATCCTGTCTCAAAAATTTTGTAAAACAAGATAACAATGAAATGAGCCATAAAAGGCTGACTTGGGCTTTGAGAAACCACTTTGGCTCATGAGGTTGGAAAGTAATGAATAACAGAGCAGGAAGGACAGAATCTGGGTATGAATGATGGGATGGAACTCAAAATAAACTTGTTGCATTGTTGGTGGTCATGGGGGTTTGAACTCAAGGCTTGGGTGCTGTTTCTGAGCTCTTTTGCTCAAGGCTAGGACTCTACCACTTGGAGCCACAACTCCACTTCCAGTTTTCTGGTGGTTAATTGGAGATAAGAGTCTTATGGACTTTCCTTTCCTTGCCTGGGCTGGTTTTGAACCACGATCCTTAGATCTCAGCCTCTTGAGTAGTTAGGATTGCAGGCATGAGCTATCAGCGCCTGGCAAAAATAAATATTTTCTACTCTTTAAGCCAGTTAGTTTTTTTCTTACTCTTTTTGTTATAACAGCTGCACTAACAATTATTTCTCACTATGTTCATAGTGCTATCTTAAGTAAACGTTTTAACCTAGCAGATTACTAGCTATGCAGCAGTGGGCAAGTTGCTTCACCTCCATGAACTTCAGTTTCCTCAGCTTTGTAAAGCCTGGAATAAGAATTTATTGAATTATATTACTGAGAGTTGGGTCAGGACTAAATGACCCAACAAGCAGATGGCACACGTTTAGGACAATGAATGCAAATCCGAAAGATTTTCATATGGAGAAGAAAAGGAGGGAAAGGAGAAGGTAAAACACTGTTATTTGAAACTAGTCATGGAAAAATAAAGAATTGAAGGCTTCTTTTATATTGCCTATAGGAAACTAGGCACTTTTGCTTCATAGTATGTAAATGACAGAGATGTAAATCCCATAAAAGAAATCTGGGGAGATGTTTTTCTGTGGGAAGGAGACAGAATCCTGGAGAGGCATAGACAGCATATAGTCATATCTGCCTTCCACTGTCCTTTTGGTGAAGGGCCATTTGCATGAGACAGGCTTTAAAGTTACCCTTCCTGTCCCTGGGCTTCTCCTCTCGTGTAAACAGCTGCTGTTTACCCAGAACCTAGCATACAAAGGTGGAAACAGCTGTCACTAGCTGGAAACTTACCACATACTGGGCACTGTGCTGTGTACACCAGCCACTGTTGGGGTATATGTATTTGAAAGTATTTTATACTAAGAAGAAAAGGAAAAGATGAAGTGTAGAGTGACAAAGTGGCTTTTCCAAATGTTGGAATCAGAATTTAAATGTGGATCTATATGACACAAAAACCTGGGTCTATCTCAGCCCTGGCTGCTAATGCATCCTTGTTCCCTGAGCACAAAATCTGAGCAGAAGCACGAAGGTACAGATATCTATGGAGATCTATGGAGTAAACCAGGATCTCCATTCCCATCCTTCGCTTCAGGAAGTACTTGAGGCAGGAATGATGATGAGTTAAGGTCATCCCCAGACTCTTACAGTCTGCTGGGGGAAAAACCATCGTCAGCTCTGACATGTGATGACATAAGACTTTTGTGGGTGGAAAAAGTAGATGCATAGACCATTCAGAAGGGCACAAAGAACTCATGTATCAGAAGCCTGAGGTGGCTGGAGTTGAGGATGGGAAGGTCCTGGAGGTGGCTGAGACAAAGCTCTCTCCCCCTGCCTCTGTGGCAGTTTGAGTAGTTCATGGGGACAGGCATGGAAAGTCTAGTTCACCCTCACAAGAAGCCTGTGGTGGCTCCATTTGACAGGTGAGGAGACTGAGCTCAGAATTACTTCCTTCATTTGTTTCATCTGTCAGGGTATACTTTGTGCCTTGGCCTAGTCTCTTCATGTCACTCCCAGACTGATCCCTTTTCACCCTCTCCACATTATCATGCCAGTACTGGGTCTTGAACTCAGGGTCTGGGCACTATCCCTTAGTTTTTCCACTCAAGGCTCTAACCACTTGAGCCACAGTTCCATTTGTGGCTTTTTGGTAGTTAATTGGAGATGAGTCTCACGGACTTGTCCAGCCTGGCTTCAAATTATGATCCTTAGATCTCAGCCTCATGAGTAACACTCAGCCTCTCCTTACCTTTTATCACTGCAAACTCTCAGCCTTCCAGATCCTGATTTTCTCAACAGTACCTGTCCAAGCCATCTATTATGTGACTCTGTTGCATACTTGCTTCAGGCTGGCTAGACCTCAAGCCCCAAAGTGTATGCAGAGCTCCTTGGCCCAGACTGGGTGCAAAGTGGAGACAGTAGCTGTCTATCCCCATCCCCAACCCACCTAACCAGGCAGCACTGCACCAGGCACAAGTCACTCTCAGTAACCAATCTCATTTGATTCCTTGCATACAACCTTGTGTTAGGCTTATTCTTCTCATTGTATGGGAAAAGAAACTGAGCCCCCAGGAGGGTCCATGACTTCCTCTGCATTTCATGACCACAGAGCAGTAGATGAAGGCTGAGATTTTGCTCTTGTTCTGTTTAGACTCAGGTCAGACTAAGCCTGGAGAAACAAAGGGCCCTAAGTAGATAGTATGTGCCTTCAAGTCATTCAGTGTCCTGCCCATGTTTTCTGTTCTCTGGGATGGCCTAGCCCTTTACAGGGTAAGTGATGATTAAAGGAGAGGCCAGAAGAGAAAGAGCACTTAGTGGGTCCTTCTTGGTTTTGCATCACCACTAATCCTGACCCAGCACTTCTAATAGCAATGTGGCGTGAAGAGTTAGGCAAGCTTGGATCGACAAGTTCAAGAGGATTACTTAGTAATCGGCTAAACCACTTAAGCTGCCTGGGAAAAGGCTACCCCATCCTGCCCATTAATTTATTCCACAAATGACTGTGAGCACTTAGCTGAGCTGGAAAGATGACGGGGATGGCAGTGCTCAGTTATTGAGAATATGCCATGGCCCATTAGCACAAGGTTGAAATACCTGGATCATCCTTACTTCTGGTTCTTCCTAAGAGAACTTCTGGGACAGGGTGCTGAGGCTGTGAGGCCTCAAGCCCACTGCTTTCCCTCTGTGTCTTTTCTTCTAATGCAGCAAGTTGGGTCAGAATCCTCTAGTGTCAGGGATTTGAAGATCCCAGTGGTGAATTTCCCCAGGTGTTATGCTGCTCCAGCCTCAGCTGTCCACCTGTCTGCTGACAGCCTCTCCTGAAGGGATGGCAGCTGGACTTCCTCCTCAGGCTCTACTTTACCTCTGGGAAGGGGCAGGAGCTGGACTTTCATTGTAATTCCTTCCAAATGAGAAGAATTGCATATCAATCGTACCCCTGACTTGTCCCTCACTCATGATGAGACTTATTGCCTTATAAAGTAGTAGGACAGGAATATCATCCTCACTGTACAGGTGGGGAAACTGAGGTCAAGAAAGAGGGGAATTGCCGGGCGCCGGTGGCTCACGCCTGTAATCCTAGCTACTCAGGAGGCTGAGATCTGAGAATCGCGGTTCAAAGCCAGCCCGGGCAGGAAAGACCGTGAGACTCCTATTTCCAATAAACCACTAGAAAACCGGAAGTGGCACTGTACCTCAAGTGGTAGAGCGCTCGCCTTGAGCTTAAGAGTTGAGGGACAGCACTCAGGCCCAGAGTTCAAGCCCCATGACCGACAAAAAAAAAAAAAAAAGAAAGAGGGGAATCAGGCAATGTGAAAGCCCAGGGCCAAGCCTCCCTATCTTGATTCAGTCCTTTGTTTCTGTCTACAGCCTGGGTCTGGGTGAAGCTAGAGAGAATCCTCATTTGAGATCAGGCCCGCCCTAAACCAAAAGGCCCTCTTCCTTTGTCTCTAGCCTGTCCTAGAGGCCTAAGGTCTCAGAGGAGCTCTTTATTCACTTGCCAAATACTTTCTCACACCCACTCCTTGCCCATCCTCCAGGCTTCAGAGCTGGTGCCCACAAAGTATGCTCTGGGAAAACTCACAGGTGGCTGAAGAGTCATGAGAACAAGTGACTTGGCACTAGAGCAGAGTTCAACATTCAGGGACAGAAAGTGTAGCCCTCGAGTTCCTCTCCAGTCTCTGGATTCCATCTCCTAGACTTCCCTAATGCCTGGTCTTAGCATTGCCTGTAGGCTCCTCCTTGCCTTCAGTCTCTCCTCTACCTCCTTCCCAGGTCTTTCCACAATGAACCACAGTGGGCAGGCAGAAACTCACACTGGAGATCAGGACTGAAGCCAAATCCTGGAGTCCTGGGCCAGCCCCACATCTCTCACGTGTGAAATGATGACTGTGTTGACCTCAACGTTGTACAGCTATCACCTTTCCTGTGCCTTCGGGATACTCTGTAGATTCCCTGTACTGGGAGGCTTCCCTGCTGCTAGTGGCTTCTGCAAGCCCTAAAAACATTCATCACCTCATAACATCACACGTCACCGCCTCTCAAGAGCCTGAACTGATGCCCCATCCTAAGTGGCTGAAACTTCCTCCTTGTGGGCTTGGCACCTTGGCTGTTCCACCTGGTTTCTGGATCTCCTCACTTCTTCCTAGTACCATGATAAGTATTTCCAGGCCTGTCACTCGCCGACACCCACCCCAGACACAGATTCCACATGAGCATTTGCCAGCTTAGTATGAAGGTTGGGAAAAAACTTAATGCCACCAATTTCTAGTATACTCATTTCTATCATTTATTGAGGACTGCCTAGGAATCTGCATGTTGTCAAAGGCATCTCTAGAGGAGACTGGAGACAGCCTTGAAAGGCTGAAGGGATACTACTATCTTGGACCAGTAAGAGTGGTAGTCCAGAACCAGGTCTTTCTGGGTCTGTCTTAATCCTCAAGTATAGCCTAGCCCATCCCTTAGCCCCGACCTGGGAGCTGGGAGCTCCAGTGGGTTATGCTGCCACCCGGTGGCGGCCTCTGCCTTAAAGGTTGTGACAGATCACAGTTGCACAACTCAAGGTATTTTCAAAAGAAACGGTGGGACTTCTCATCCTGGCCTCATAGCCCACGAAGGTCTCCAACAGCCTCAGGACTGTGAAAGCTGAATACAGGTGGAAGGAAAAGGAAAACTCAAAACTGTAAAAGGATCCAGGTTTATTTCGGTTTGGGAGGCCAAATGGGGCATCGCTCCACTCGGCGGTGGTTAAGGGCTGTACAAGCTTTCCTCCCCCAGCGACAGTGAGGGATCGGGGAATCGTTGCTCCGAGGACCCAGTCCCGGTCGTGAGCTGCTCGAGGAGTCGGGAAATCAGGCAGAAGTCTGCCATGGCTCAGATTAGGGGGTGGGAAAGGGGCGAGGAAAGAGCCAGGACGCAGAATCCAAGAACGCGGAGTCCGAAAGTGGTCTAGTCCCCTTCACCTTCCCGCTGGGGCACGGGTGGGAGAAAATGCCAGAGCGTCCTCGGGGCGGGGAGGCAGGGTCTGGAGGCAAGCCAGGCGTCTCAGCGCGGCGCCGGGCTCCGCGGGCAAACCCGCCGTGTCCGCCCTCCCGGAGGGCGCGTGCGGGCCGGGCGGCTGGGGGCAGAGTCCGGCGGGCAGCCAGGCCCGCGTCTCCTCTCGGGCGCGGTCAGCAGCTCACCGAGCCGGCGGGCGGCGCCGACCCCAAGTCCGAGAAGCAATCGAACTCGCTCTGGCCCAGGAAGAGCTCGGGCAGCTCGAGCACGCGGTGCAGCCCGAGCTCGAGCTCCAGCGACGTCAGCGCCTCCTCGTCGATGAGTTCGGCGTCCATGCCTCCCAGGGCCTGCGCGGGCGGCGGCGGGGCCGCGGTGGCGGGCGCCGGCTGCGGGCCTGCGGGGCTCCCGAGGGCGCCGGGGAGGGCGGGGGCGCGCCCCGGGTACAGCGCGGCCACCGGCTGCAGGTGCGCGCCGCCGCCGGCAGCCGGAGGCGGTGCGGCTGGAAAGGGCTGGAAGGAAGACGGCGGTCCAAAGGCTCCATAAGCCAGGGTCCCGGGTGGGGGCGGCGGCGGCCCCAGTGGAGCCCCCCTCGGCCGCAGCCCGCCGTCCAGGCCCGGGCCGGCGTAAGGCTGCAGAGTCCGGAGCGCGTGAGGCCCGTGTGCAGGAGCGGCGGGAGGCGGCACCGGCACCAGGCGGTAGCCCTCGGAGATCATCAGGTGGTCGGCCATGGCCGCGGGCTGGCTGCGGGTGGAGGCGGCGTGCGGAGGGTCAGGGCGGGCGTCCCCCGGACCCCGGCCTGCGGCTCCTCGGAGCGGGAGACCAGGAGGACACCGTGTCTTCCTCACAACCCAGCCAGGCAAAGGAAAACTGAATCCGACTTGCTCCCCTCGCCAGACCAGATCGCACCCAGCTCCGCTTTCCTGCGAACCCCGTGGCCGCCGCTCCCGATGGCAAAACAACGAGATGCCCACTGACTGGAGACCCGGGCGTCCCGCCCCAGGGCCCCGCGACATCTTAAACCAAGGGGCGGGGATGCCCCGCCTCCGATTTCTCATTGGTCGGGCAAAACGTTTCTGTTTACTCTCAGCCCCGCCCCCCGAGATAGCTCCGCCCATGGGATCCCAGGCCCCGCCCCAGACTTTGCGTGCTGCCCTTGGGGCGGAGTGTTTGACGCTTTCCTAGGGGCTTCATTGGGCTTTCGGGGTTCAGACTCCAGTCTAAGCTAGGGTCGGCTTAATACCACAGGAAAATGAAGGGAGGAGGGAGGTGTTTAGGTGGTCAGAGATTTGGGCCCCGGGAACTGTCAGATCTTAGTCCCACTCATTCTCTTAATTTTTTCTAATAGAGACGAGGCTCAGAGGCCTAAGACGTTTCCTAGAAGGACGCAGCAAAGCCCTGACCGAAGTGACTCGCCTTGATCCTATGGTTGCCACTTCTGTGCAGGGCACAGGCACCCTAGCTGTGCAGGGTCTCCCACGGAGGTCAGCGCTCAGGAAGCCAGTTTGCTCCTTCTCTGGCTCCCACTGCACCTTGTGTGTTGAAGCATGTACTGAGTTGTTATTAATTTGTGGGCATGTCTCCTGAAGGACTTGCTCGTCTCCTCAGCCTTGGCTCAAAGCCTGGCCCAGAGATGGCTTTTTATAAAAAGCCGAGTGAATGAGCAAATGATAGAGTGAATCGCAACCCAGTGACCTGATCTTCAGCTTCTTTGTCTGCAAGACTGACACCACCACGACGATCCCTCTGGGATGCGGTGAGGTTGTGCGAGGGGATGTGTGGACAGTGCCTACCACCCGTCCTGGAGATAGGTGTTCTTTGAACGAACGAAAAGGCTGCATTTAGCTCTAACGCTAAGGGGGGGATTTCTCACCTATTCTGGAGAATAATACCGGGTTTCTAAAGTGCTTTACATTCCATAAGCATCTGTCAAGGGACTGGGCAGGTGTTATTAGCCCCAATTTACAGATGAAGAGACTAAGACACACAAAGAGAAAGTGGTTGTTCTGGGAACTCACACAGTAAATTACCATGTGAATAGTTGGTGCTCTTCAAAAGCTCAGAGCCTCAGAAAGACTTCCCGAGCCAAATACAGCCTCCCTGAACCTTGACCTTCATTTGTTTACTATTCAGTCCCTCCCTCTTCTGACCTCCCCCCCCCCCCAGTTGCCTTGGAACTTCCTGGAACTTACTTTTATTTAGTTTGTGTAGAGGGATGAAACCAAGAAAGGCTGTTCTAAGGCTCCTGTTGCCCCAACACCCACAGGCAGGTGTGTGACCCTTGTCTGTTGAGTTGCGGGTGGGAGGAAAGCATTTTATTCCCCCAGAGCCTCAACTTTCTGCTGAATGAAAGGGAGATGGTGATCCTTGCCTGGGGTACCCTGAGATTTTTTTTTTTTTTTGGTCTGTCGTGGGGCTTGAACTCTGGGCCTGGGCACTGTCCCTGGGCTCTTTAGCTCAAGGTGAGCGCTCTACCGCCAGAGCCACAGTGCCACTTCCGGTTTTCTGGTGGTTTATTGGAGATAAGAGTCTCACGGACTTTCCTGTCCAGGCTGGCTTTGAACCGCGATTCTCAGATCTCAGCCTCCTGAGTAGCTAGGATTACAGGCGTGAACCACCAGCGCCCGGCTACCCTGAGATCTTATGGGAAGGTCACAAATGACCATAGTGTTGTGGATTTCTGGAGCTGTGAGTTGATTAGAGACAGGAAAGTAAGAGAAAGCAAAGATTTATTGGGATATTGGTACAAGAGAAACACAATAGGCATGTAGGCAAAAGAGAATAATTGGGAGGATTTCTGCCTTCAGTAAGGCTACTTTAGATTGTCCATCTCCAATTTTCCTGGACCCTACTGACTGGCTGTCTCTTTCTCTGACCATAGTTCAAGTTTTGCCTGCATGGGAACATATTGAGAGCTGTTTTTACATCTGCATTCCATCTGGCCTTTGGTATTTCCCTGTCTGCCATGTCTCCTTAGTGGGGCCTCCCCTCACATTCCTCCCTGACAACAAAACCAGGCCTGGTTTTAGTGGGGTGAAGGTCTCATATTCTTGTAACTGCTTTGAAATGGGTAAGGTCTTAGTGATGTGACTATCCTGTGCTTTCCAAGGGCTCAGGCAGGGGCCAGTGTATTTGTTGTTCTGGTAGTGGGTTCTGGAATGTTCTGGTCCTTGGGGACACAGCAGGCTCATCTAATTGAATAACAGAATTGTGTGGAAGCCAGGTCCTGGGGGCTAAGAAGCACTGTGGGTCACATGGAGGGTCACAGGAAGGGTCACACAGTAGGGGATGAAAGCCACATTGTAGCACCAGTTGTAACTTTATGGCCTAGGGGTGAGAAAAAACAAATCTGGTTAGAAGACTAATAAAACAAGGTCCAAGGAGTAAAATAGACATCGGACTCTCCAGGAAGGGGATAAAACTTCCTGGCTGACCATGACTTGGTGTTTTTCCATGAGAGTAATCCTTGGGTGGCTCGTTTTCTAAGTTGAGGACTTGAGTTAATTAATGAATGTTAGTTTGAACTTGGTCTGATCTATTAACCCCCAAACCAGCAGCCTTCCCAAGCATAGAATGGGTTTCCCCTTGGGCAGCTGTGAGCTTTTCTAAGGCCCTTTTGTTTTGTCTAGACCAATAGAATATTTCTTTTCTTTTTTTTTTTTTGTACACCAGTGAGGACTTGAGCTAGGGCATCTAAAACATTGGCTATTTCAAATGAAACCTTTTGTAGATCAGGAAGGAAGAAACAATTTTTTTTTCTAGTACTGTCCCTATGTCTGATATAACCTTGAGGCCTATTAGCAGAGGTATGAGTTGGGAGGGTCATCTGGGCATTTTCCAACTATACAAAGAATGATAGAAAGGCTAGGGTACAGGCTCGTGTGTAGTTGGAAGGTGGATAGCTATGGGCATCAGTGTCAGGTAACCATGCTTATGAGTCTTTTTTTTTTTTTTTTGGAAGGGTTGGCACAGGTGACTCCATTTGGAAGCTGACAACATCCCTTCTTGTCTGAACAGTTTTACTTTTCCTCATGGCTGGGATGAGATGCTCTGGTTGATGTGATAGCATGTTGGAGGTCACATGGAAGTCAGTGCCAATAGGATCTCTTGTTCAATCAACTGTAACTAACAAGGAGATTTAAACAGAATGATCCTTAAGCTGGGCTTGCCTAGAGTCCATTATATTGTTGTTTTATTGATGTTGTTGTTGCAATTAAGAACATATGGACACAGCCTATACAAGGCTAGCTTAGCCTCATCAACAATTTAACTTAGAAGGCATTAAATGTCATAGATTTTTGCAGCTGTAGGTGGGTAAAAGAATAATTGAGACAAGAGAGTAAGAGAAGGCAGATTTATTAGGACACTAGTACAAGAGAGACACAGTGGGCAACTGGACAAAGGAGCAGAGCACATGGAGCCAGAGCTAAGAGTGGTGTTTATATCTTTGGTGAGGCAATTTTGGATTGGCAGACTTCTTTTTCATGGACCCTAGTGATTGGCTGTCTCTCAGACCATGGCTTGAATTTCCCAGGTGCAGAAGCATCTTGAGAGCTTAGTTTTTGCACCTGTATTCCATTTTGGCTTTGGTATTTCTCTGACTGCCATGTCTCCTTCAGTGGGGCCCCTTCTCCACACAGGTGTATACATTACACATTTTTCAAAGTGTAAAAGCTAAGTGACTCTTGGATCTTTTGGGTTACTTTGTGCTTTGCTTGTTTTGCAATATTGGGATTTAAACTCAGGAATTTGCACTTGCTAGGCAGGTGTTCTAACCCATTTTTCTGTGGGTTATTTTTGGGATAAGGTTTTGCTTCCGCCCAGGTGTACAGATAAGCTGCAATTCCCCTATATTAGCCTTTACCTTACAGCAAGGATAGCTGGTGTGTGCTATCCCCGTCACACAGGCTTTTGATTGAGAAGGGGATCTTAATGCTTTTCAGATTGGGTTGTCCTCAATCTGATCCCTTCTCAGCCTCTCAAGTAGCTAAGATTACAGAGATGAGCCATCAGTGCCTGGTCAAGTGTGTGCTAAGTGTTGGGGTCAATAGTATAGTTAATATATTAGCATAGCAATCTGTTCCTCTTCAATCTCCAGATGGGATGTATCTTGCTCTCCTTTTTCTTTTTACTGAGCGTTTACTGTCCCCCAACTAGGCAATCCACTTTTTATTTATTTATGATTAATTTTATTTGAAACAGGGCCTTACTAACTCAGGCTACAGGTATGTGTCACCACATCTGGTCACTTATTTATTGGGTTTAATTGCTTATCTCCTCACCATTGGAATGCCAGCTCCTCATGGGCAGAGGACTTTGCCCATTTCATCTAGGCCTTATAAGACAGTGCCTGACATGTCTTGTGTCTCACTGTATCTGAGATTTTTACTGGTTTAAGAAGATTCTTATTCTGAAAAATATTAAAATGTGGAAAAGAATACTTATGTTTTCCAGTGGATAAGTATGATGGTATCTGCTCTATGTTTTAGGGTGTAAATGTTGCTCCTGTTCAGGGTAGCTGTGTATCTGACCAAAAGTCAGACATTTTCTCTGGCACTGAGATGTGAACAGAAGAGACAGGGCAGAGAAAGTACTAGAAAAGCAGGTGGAAGTATTCAAAATAAATAAATAAATAGAAGCAAGGGTGGGGGCAGAAGGAAAGGGTAGTAAGTACTTAATGGGTACAAGGACTCTTTTTGGAGTAATAAGAAGTGCCTTGGCACTAGAGTTGGTGGTTGTTCAACATGGTGGATGTATTATGAACTGAAATGATCACTTTACAATGGCTAATTTAATTTACCTTAATGAAAAAAATGAAAATAAAAGATGCATTCAACCAGCATGCTCTGTGTGCTTTGTCTGCCTTTTTTCCCTACCTGGGATGAAGACGTGATACCAAGAGGGACAGCAATGATTTTTTTTTAACCTGAGGACAGACTAATAATGATAATCATGATAATCATGATAATCATCATCATCATCATCATCGCTTATGAAGCACTTGTTGTTCTAAGCTCTTTAGGATTATCCTTTCATTGAGCATGTATAACAGCCCTATGAAGAAAGTGCTATTATTCTTACTTTGTAGGTGACAAACTGGTACAGAGAAGGAAAATGATGGCCCATGCTAAGGATGACAGATTGGAACCGAGTTGAAGCTTATACCATGCATTTCTTTTCAGTGCTTCCTGGGATCCAGATCCACATGTGTACAAATTCAGTGCACGTGGCTTTAACCACTCTATTCTTCTCTCTGGAAATCCTCTCTATTTCTCCATCTAGATCCCAGTAGATGATGGCCCTTTGGAAGGTAGAGTTCTCTGAATCCCACTGCTCTGGTCCACACTAAACAGAAGGTATGGTGTTTTGGAGGGATGAAGGCTAAATCCAGGGAAGGGGCCTAGAGGTCAGAGGGAGATGATGCCAGTCAAGCTGGAGTGAGCCTGGTGGTAGGGAAGCCACTGGAGAGGTGTAAGACTTCACAGATGACTGATGTCCAGGCTTGGGCAGAGAAGAGCAGAACTTTTTAGTGAAAGCCCCAAGGTCTGAATACACAGTTTGAGGTTTTGGAAAGGCCAGGCACTCAGGCTAGTATAATGGACATTTGTGTCTAGAGAGGAAGAGAGCAAGCCTGAAAGGTGAAGGCCAGGCAAAGGCAGTGTACATGTGCTAAAAATCACCTGTGCAGAGCTCCCTTGTCTTCTTGCAATCAGGAAGAAGTATGGACAGGACATCACCAGTTTACAGGAAAGAACTGAGGTTCAGAAAGGTGACTGAGTGTGACCCAAGTTTCCTAGGTAGCAAGTGGTGAGGGTGAGAAGTAAATCTGATGTCTTCTGACTTCATGTCCTACACTTGCATGTTTAGCCAAGCCAGTAATGAATCGTCAACCTGATTCTCCAAGGCAGCAGGAGCCACAGAAGGATTCTGAGCATAGAGGGATGCTCCTCCTACTTGAACTTTCTCTCACAAACAGAAAGGACTGATGGATTTGAGGAATGCTGGGTCATGACAATAGACTCTTCATTCATTCATTCATTCATTCATTCCTACTATGTGCCAGGCATGTCAGGCCAACATGAAACACACAGTTGAGTCACAAGAGACAAAAATCAAGTGAAAAATTACACACTGACAAGATTGGGAAGGAAATAGGCTGGATGATTTGACATAATAGATGGAAAAGCCAGGAAAGGCCTTCCTGCTGGGTAACGTTAGGTTGAACCCAAAAAGAAAGGAGGAATTGACTCTGGCAAGAACACAGGGAAGATGTTTGGGCAAAGAATCATCATGTGCAGAGGCTCAGGTAGTGAAAACTGGGACTAAGGAAGGTCTGAGGCTGGCGAATGAGGAGCCAGAGGTCAAAGATCAAACAAGCAAGCAAGAGTGAGACCATCAGGTACTAGGAAACTGAGTCAGGGGGCTTGGTTGGGCTATGGGTGGGGTTGGAAGCCACTGGAGTTAGGAGATTCTCCATGGTGCCCAATCAGGTCCAGAGCCCTATAGCTTGTGGAAGAAGGAGATTAGGGATTGGAGGACTGAATTCACATTGAGGAAAAGCAGGGGCAAGGAGTTCTAAGTCAGTTTTTTCATCTGTAAAATGGGAATGATAATAATAATTTTAAAAATTTTAACCAGATAATTAGGAGGATTAAATGAGATGTACTACACTTAAATTTCTATCTCTAGCCTAACCCAAAGTAGAAGCTCAATAAATTTTTCTCCATTCTGGCAATTCCCATAGCAACCTGGTACCTGATAGGCACTGAAGAAATACCAGGTCAACTGCAGATCATCCTGGACAATCCAGCTTTGGTTAAGCTTCCAGCAGACTCTAGATACCTGAATCAGTCTGGAAAAAACAAGCCGAAGGGTCACCTTGCTGGGTCCAGCCAAATGGCAGCACATACTATTGAGAGCTAATAAATGAGCCCTACTTTACTAAGCCTTAGGTTTTGAGGTGGTTGTGTGCTTCATTTTCTCTCTCAGCCCTGTCTCCATGTTGCAGGCAACATGACTAGGTTTTATACCTTGCAACTTTAGCAAATGGAGAAAACCCTCCTCCTTTCTCTGCATCCCAAGACTAAAAATCCCTAGGAGAAGACTCATTGGCACTGGGTCAAGCACTAGCTTGGACAATCAAGTGGTGATGGGGTGAGGAGAGCAGGACCCCAAGACACACACATGCTAGGTGATGTATTCTGGCCACAATCGTGTGCCCTTAATCACACTGCCTTCAGATCTCTAAATGTCTGTCACTAGGCAATGACAGTGGAAGGTCTGGGTGACCTCTGATAACAAATCTATGATCTAGGAACAGTAGGTGGACATTACCAGGAAGTGGGTTTCAATTCAATGGAAGAAATTTCTCCAGAGTCAGGGAGGTGACCCCTGAAGGTCACACAGCAAACAACTGGCCAACTTGGTGCTCAAACTTTCTCTCAAGGAGTGTCAGGCTTTGCTACTCAACACTGTGACTCCCCTCCCGTCCCTTCTCAAAATGTCAAAGGGAATCTGTGTGATGGTGAGGTGGGGAGAAATGGGCCCCTATCTCTCCCCACAGATATCCTTTAAGACCTACTGTTTCCTAGCAGATGGGGGCCCCATGTGATCATCACCAGTAAGGCTGTGGGTGTGACCCACTTCTTTGCTGTGTAAATTCCCTGGGGGAGATCCATAGTCATATGCTCTCCTGAAAGTTCATCCTAGCATTGTCCTGGCTGGGTCTATAGGATGAATCTATAGGAGCCCCTTTGGTTCATTGAGTATCCTCTAGCCTGGTATAAACTACTGAGGGAGACTGGATTTCACCATCAAGAAGGACTGCCAAAGGGGACAGCATGGAAGCCCAGCTGAGAAGCAACTTCCCAGGCTTGTTTGAATTCTGTCTTGTGGACGGAGAATGCCACTGGAAGACAGACCCTGTGCTTCGTGTTCCCAACAATGGCTATTCATAGGGGAAAAGGAGAACCAGAGTGTCTTTGTGGAGGCGGGGGAGAAGGGTGCAGCACATTCTTATAAAGGTGCAGGGCCTGGAAACGAGTAAACCTCCACACCCCCGGAGCTGACTGGTGCCCAGGAAAGTCCTTAGCTGGGTGACTCCCAGCTCTTTAGTCAGTGCTGTGTAATGAAAATTTAAGTGTGAGTCACACAGGCAATTGGATGGGTTCTAGTAGCCACATTTTAAAAGGTAAAGAGAAACAAGTGAAATTAATGTTTGAAAAAATATAATTAAGGTGCTATACAGAGGGGTCACCATTTCATAAATCAGGTAATGGGTACATTTCTTTTTGGACAATGTCACCCCTTCCTTCACTTTCCCCCAGTTTCCCCCTCCTGCCAGCAAGTTACATAGTTCATTTTCCACATAATAGATAATGAATACCATGACTGCATTTGTTCACCCTCCCTCCCCCCATATCTCTGCCCCCCCCCGTTCTCCCTAAAAAGACAAAAAAAAAAACCAAAGCAAAAACAAAGGCTACCACCACCACCACCAAACCCCCCATGTTTCAATTTTCTGGAATTCATTTCAATAAATACTTTTAGATGTTCAGTAGAGTTACACCTTTGGGTTCCTCCCCTAAAAGAATCCACATTTTGTCTGTGTGCGAATGTCTAGAGTCCTGTATAAGTTATCATGTCCAGGTGTATTTTAGATCTAGCTTCCACATATGAGAGAAAACGTGTGCTGACAAGTGAAATTAATTTTAATAACAAGTTTAATTACCCACTGCATGCAAAAGAGTATTATTGCAACAAGTAATCAATCTAAACTTGTTAACAAGATAGTTCACCTTTTTTTTTGTCCTAAATCTTGCAAGCTGCTGTGTGTTTGATACTTGTACCATGATTCCAATTGCCTACATATTCAGGGCTCACTCACTACTTGTGGCTGGTAGCTACTATGTTGGACAAAACAAATTTAGATATCAGATGCTAGTTATAAAGATCTCAATGTCTCAGACTTTTCTCATTCTAGGATTGTCTTTAGGAGAAGTTCAAGGTCATTGGACCATGCCTCTCACATATAAGGAAATGGCTTTTCTCAAGGAGACCTGCCACCCCTAAAAGCTGATGTTTGCTCCTGTCTGCTCCAGTTTCAGACAATTCTCCATTTTCAACAGCTTCCTGCCAGGGGAGGTGGCTTGCTGATGGCCACTTCAGTGTATGAAAAATAGTGGCAGCAAGCAAGGCATACAGACAATGAAAGGAAGAGAATGGATCTCAGCTGGCAGACATCCTGCCTCCGGCACCTTCTCCCTTTCTGGAAAGAAGGTCCCAGCCCCTTGCACAGAGGGTCAGAAATGGGTTTGGTTAGTTCCCAGATCTGAGTGTGGTTTCGACTGACCCTCTTTCTTCTGATTCTCCTCTTTCCATGCGGTTGCTGCCCACAATGAGCTGGACCCTGCTGGGATGCCTCAGGGTACAAAGATAAAAACAGGAAGCCCTCAGAAGGTAGGCTGTACTCAGACTTCCACTGAAGGTGATCCTAAGAAGACTACAACTTAGTGTGTATCTGAGGAAGGTCAAGCGATTAGAGGAGAATGGGAAGGCAGATGGGGGGCCATTGCAGAGAGGAGGACAAGTAGGGACAGGGAGATCAGAGATAGGTAAAAGGTTAGGTGTGTCGGAAGCCCACCGCTAAGCCTTCATTTTCAACACCTCATTTTCTCCCCTGATAGTGGGAGGTAGGGAGTCCTCATCTATAGATGGGGAAAATCAAGCTTGGAGAGGTTCATGAGGCCCATTTTGTCTGATTTCAAGGCTGATTTTCCTAGGTGCCTTTTGCTATGTCTTTATCTAGCTACTGCCAAGAACACAGAAGTAACCAAGTTCTTGGCAGGCACTCTGCCCTTGGAGAGGAACGTGTACTTCATGGAGTTCCTGGAAAAGCTTTTGAGGCTGAAGAGTTACCACCCAGTAACACCCAGCCCCACCCCCAGATGAGGTTGGGAGGCAGCTCTGAGAGACAAAGTGGTTTGTTTAGGGTCACAAAGTGGGGGTTGGTGGCTCTAGGTGGGTCTGGCTCTTGTCCCTGGTTCTGATGCATGGTAACTATTATAGAAATGCCACTGCTAGGCCCTCAGCCTCAACTTTTCCAGCTGGGCGATGGGTAGGTTAGCAGCATTGCTCTGGCCAGTCTCTGCCTGGACTGGAGCCAGGGCACTGGGGAAAAGCTGAGCATAGCACAATGCAAAGCACTCACCCTCTCCCCACATGCGAGTTCCAATAGCTGGCACAGGGCATTTCACTCTGTGGGCAGGAGACTTTCCAGTTCCGAGACAGACCAGGCCAGGTCCAGAACCAGAGCACCCAGCACAGGTAAGGTGACCAGAAGTCCTGATTTGCACAGGACTATCTCAGCTTCAGCTCTCCAAGGTCTACATCCCAGGAACCCTTCAGTCCTTGGTAAACCCGATGGCTGGTTACCTGAGCCCTAATACCGAGTTCATAGTTGGGGTTCAAGAAATAATAAGCTGGTCACTGGTAGCTCAGTCCTGTAATTGTATGTATTTGAGAGGGTGACTTGGGAGGATCACAGTTCAAGACCAATGCTTCCTTCTCAGCCAAGACCTGGGCAGCTGAGATCAGGAGGATTGGGATTTTAGGTCAGTCTGGACAGAAAAGTCCTTGAGACTTCATCTTAATGGAAGATTCTATCACCATCAGAAGTAAAAAAAATAAGAAGATGGAGGTTCAAGCAATAGCCTGGGCAGAAAGCAAGATCCTATCTCAAAAATATCCAGTGCAAAGAAAGTGTGGCTCAGTGGTAGAGTGCTTGTTTAGCAAGCACAAGGCCCTCAGTTCAAACTTTTCTACTGCTAAAAGAAAAAGGTTAGATGGTTGAATGAAATCAGTGAACTAAATAACAGCAAATGAACCACTATCCGCATTTTATAGATGAGGCGCTGAGGCCCAGAGGGTTTTGGACATTCAAGTTGGTCTCCTCTTCCTTTAGCACAAAATCTACTTGAGGCCATTCAGTTGGGTATTTTGAGTTGGTCATTGTGATGAGAAGGGGCTGAGCAGACGTTTGCTTCTCTGAAGTCTGAAGTTGAAAAGGCCAAGGGAGGGTGAGGAGAATTGCTTCATCAGGGGCACAGTGAAGTGGCTCAGCAGCCCTGACTGCTAGATGGGATCCAATTTCTCTCTTCTCACTTTTGGCTGTGTGGCCTTGAGTACCGGTGGCAGTTTGCTCATTTGTAAAAAGGAGGGAAAACTCAGAGCACCCATCTCTGCAGTCTGTGGCAAGGAGCAAGTGAGACAATGCATGGAAAACTCAGCGCAGCGCCTGGCATGGCAGATGTGTTCTGGGAAATGCCAGTGGATGGTGTTTTTACAGCAGTAGCAGGCAAGGTTTGCACCCTCACTGTGTGGCAGGGGTGGTGGATCCCATCACTGCCCACCGACTCAGTCTCCATGTCTGAATCTCTGTCCATTCAGAATTGTGAGAAGCAGGCTAATAACTGGGCACTGGTGGCTCATACCCGTAATCCTAGTTACTCTCTAGGCTGAGATTGGGAGTTCAAAGCCAGCCCAGTCAGACGTATTTGAGAGATACTTCTCTTACCTCCAATAAACCCAGCAAAAAGCAGGAAGTGGAGTTGTAGCTCAAGTGGTAGAGTGCCAGCTACGGGAAAGAGTGAAAGAAGCTAGGAGAGAGTGTGAGGCTCTGAGTTCAAGCCCCAGTACCACACACCGGCGCGCGCGCACGCACACACACACACACACACACACACACACACACACACACACACACACACACACACACACACAGGGTGGGGGAGGGGAAACTAGTGTGCAATTGGAATAGGTCTGCCCCAGAACAAGTACTTATTTAAATGAGCTATCTCTTTCCTCTAATGTTTCCACTTGAAGGAAAAGGAAGCAGTCATTAGAAGGTGCTCAGGACAATCAATGACCGAATGAGTGGGCGTGTGAATGGATGCACACAGGAATGAGTTGCTGAGCGGATGTGTGAGCGCATCCTGGCGGGCGGGGCGCCCCATCTCCCTTCTGCACCCCCGGCGCGTGGGAATCTCCTGGCCTGCTTGTCCTGGCCTGCTTGGCCACTCGGCTTCCCCTGGCGACTGGGGCTGCGGTTCGGCCGCTGCTCCCCCACCCAGGTGTGCGGACTGGGGCGCTTGGGGACCAGCAGATGAAAGGGGCCGCGCGCGCCCAGCTGCCCAGTCATCAGCCGCGGGCGGGCGGCGGGCTTATCGCGCTGCGCGGCCTTCTGGGCGGGCCAGGTCCGCGACGCGGCCGCCGCCGCCGCCCGGGGCGGAGGGCACGGCGGTTCCCACGCTCCGGCCCCGGGCCGGGGGCGTTCTCGGAATGGCGTGGCCGCGCTGCCACCGCCGAGGCCGGGCTGTAATTAGCGTAATTGCGCTGCTCCCCGCTTGGGGCAGCTCAGGACCCCGGCTGCTGCGCCGCGCTGGCCCGAGGGGGGGGAAAGGGGGCCCCAGGGCTGGGGGTGCTCCGGCCCCTGGGGCAGCTTGTTTTCTCCAGACAGGTGAGGCAGCACACCTGGGCGGCCCCAACCCCAAAGGGCTACTGGAGTGGGATCTGTGGGGGGAAATGGAAGTCGGGAAGACAGCCAGTCTCGCTGGAGACCCTACTGCATGCGCGGTTCCCCTTTGCACAGGCTTGGATAGTGTCTGGAAACCAGTACCGCCCCGTGGTGCCCCGGCCAGGGAGGTGCTCAGAACACGGACAGGCATCCTGATGTGGCAGCAGCAGATTAGGTGGACATTTGGAGACCCAGAAGGGTTACGTGTCTTGCCCAAGACACTTAACAGCCAATACATCTGTGCTTCAGGAAAAAGAAAACCAAGACCCTATGTCCAGGAAATGTAGGATTTGACCCCAAACACTCCAAATCTACTGCACCCTGAATCTAACACTATAGCCCATCCCTGATCCTTAGGTTCTTGTCAGGCCTAATTATACTCTGGTCCTTATCATTGATACAGGCCACAGGAAATCCTGGGAAAGGCAGGTTAAAAAGAAAAAATCTGATTTCAAGATCTCTAAGCTTCAACTCAACTCAAAACCTAAATCTGGTGACATACCTAACTCCCCAATTAGCTTGATCTTGGCTCCTGCCCTTGTCTCTGGTCTTCTCTGGTCAGTGATCCCTCACCACCCCTTTCCTTTCCCCCAGGTAACCTTTTGGCAACTGCTTTTCTCTCTGGCCTTTGCACAGTATAGAAGTGTGGGCTACTCCGCAAGCCCTCAGTGTTCCCCCCCAGCCTGTGCCACCTGTCCCTTGGTCAGGCTTTCTGCAAGTCCTGATCTCTTAGAGCTAGGGCTGGAGTCTGGAAATAGAAACAGTGGATTGTAATAAGTGGATGAATGGCTAAGAGAATGGGAGTAAATAAATGAGAGAACAAATGACTGAATATTGAATAAGCCAGTAAATGCTTATGTTGAGCCTAGAATCCTTCCCAAGTTGGAACTAATGGGAAGACCAATGAGCCATTCTAATCGTGCATGGCTAGAGATGGTTAGTCCTATGTGTTTGTGTGTTGTGTGTGCATAAGTCTGGAGTCTACACAAGACCATAATGTTTACCAGTTGAGTGACCTAGACAGGTGACTTCACTGCTTTGGGCCTCCCTGAGCTAAAATATAGTGATGATAACTCAGTCTATCACAGGGAACCAGCCTTGCCTGTAGCAGGCTCTGTGCTGGGTGCTGAAGGACCCCCGGTGGGGGTTGGGGATCCTCCCCTTCAGGAACACCAGTGAGATGGACAGGGAAGGGGCAGCCCCTGGAGGGGGAGGAGGAAGGCTTCTGAGAACATGTGGGAATCATTTAGGAGTTGCTGCTGGACAAGTCATGGCAAAGGCTGCCACATGTTCAAAGACACCAAGCTGCGAACAAAGGGTTTTCTCTTATTGCTGGAGGATAAAATGGGAGGTGTGTGTGTGGGGGGGTGATAGCAGAAGTTGGGGTTGGTGAGAGTGGCAGGAATCGCATCCAGAAAGGCCTTCAGGGAAGTCTATGAGGTGTATACTTCATCCTGGGGTAATAGGAGCCAGGCCAGCTTTAAGCAGGGAGGGGAGAGCCACGTGTGTGATTTGGAAGGATCACTGCAATTCAGTGTGGATAGCACAGGGGGTCATGGTGGGAAGTTGGTGGGAGAACACACTGACAGAGAGTTATCTTCAGACACTATTTCAGTGCTTAAAGTTTGTTTGCTTTTGATGCAAAGATTTGAACTCCGGTCCTCCAACTTGGTCAGCTTGCTTGATTGACTTGAGCTCTACCACTAAAGCCATACCTCCCCTTCCAGTTTTTTTTTTTTTTTTTTTGCTGGTTAAATGGATTTTTCTGTCTGGGCTGGCTTTGAACTGAGATTGTCAGATCTCAGCCTCTTGACTAGCTAGGATTACAGGTGTAAGCCACTAGTGCCCTGTTACCTCAATGTTTTAATCTCACAATCCTTACTCAGAGTAGGTGTTCTCATGAGCTGCCAGAAATACCATCTATATACTAAATAAAGTCACCCACAATTCTATTTCCAGCCTGGACTCCCTTGCTCTGACTCAGTATATGCAACAGCCCATTGGCTTCTCTACCTAATGTCTAATAGCATTTTAACCTTAACAACAGTCTCTAAACGACCTCTTCCCAAATCTGCTTCTCCTTGTCTTCCCTACCTCAGGCCTTGGCAACTCCACTCAGCTAAAGTCTTTCAAACTATCCCTGTCCACCTCCAACCCCCTACCCTTCCTCTAACTCTTCACACCCAGTCTGTCTGCAGAGCTCATCCAGGAGCCCTCAGAAGTGCCACGTCCCTAGAAATTCTCTAGGTTAGGAAAAGGAGGGAAGGGGTGTCCACCTGAGAAAGTATTGAATTATTTTGGGGATTTGACATCAGAGCCTGTGAAGGTTCCTGCTTTCTTGGCGGCCCAGGATTGTCGGAAGAACCCCTGAGTGAGGCCCAGAGCCAGAGGGGAGTCCCTGGTACATAGTGAGTGCTCAGTGCATGCGAGGTCAAAGGAGGGAGATGAGCACCTGTGCGAGCCCCCACTGAGCATCAGCAGAGTGCAACGGAAGCCATGCTGTGGTGAACTAGCAGAGGCCTGAAGCCTCTACCTTGTCACTTCCATCATGGGCTCCTGCTGTACATGGAACCCAAATCATCAGACCAACAAAAACTTTTCAAGCATTCAGTCACTTGGCAGTGATCCTGTAGGGGATCTGTTGTGTGTGATCTTCCTCCCACAGATGAGGTCTTCTCTAGGAAGGTTGCTGCGGGTGTCCGGCCCTGGTGTTTCAGACAACCTCCCACTACTGCTTATGTTGCTGTAACCTTAGAGGTGACCTTCAGACTTGGGGGCTGTCGGGTAGGAGTGGGGAGCCAGGGTGCAGCAGGGCTCTACATCAGGAAATCTGCCTTTCCCAGGTCACCTGTCTCCCTGAGCCTCGAGTTCCTTTTCTTAAAATGGGGAAACAATTTCTTTTCCTTTCAGGGAGGCCATGGGAGATGAAAAGAGACGATTCTCCCAGAGTGCTCTGGTCAGGCTGGCTCAGGCAGAGTCTCAGGGAAGTACCCTCTATCCCTCATTCCTTCCTGGATGGTAAGGGATTGAGCCTGGTGGATTCCTGATCAGACCCAATGAGGAGGCTTAAAACCTGACAGTTAAATCTCTCCCCATCTTGTCTCTCCCTGTTAGATTGGCCTCCAGCTGGATCATTCTATCTTCTCTAGCTTGGTGGCTATGGGGCCATGCTTCTATTCTCTTAGGACCCTGTACTGTCAGCAGAAATCTGGGGGCATCATTTCTCATACCCAAGGACTTGGTGCAGAGTGATGAGCTTTTGTACCACAGACTTGATGCTGGGTCCCATCTATGGCATTCCCAGGCCCCAGCCACCAGCAGCCTGCCCGGCCTTGCTAGGACTGACTATATAAAGCATGCTGGCTTCTTTGAATTCTGTTCTGGTCCATCCCATGCCTGTCTATCCCAGTCTGTTTCATTTCTTTATCTGTGGATGTTCCAGTTAAGGCTTAGGTGGACTGAAGGGCTTAGATGGTGGTAGGTGTGGTAGGAGTAAAAGCTGGTAAGCAGATTCTGCCCTTTCTAGGAAACGGAGTCACTTCCATAAGATTTAGTGGCCTTTACTCAATATCTAGAATTAAATCAACCATAGGCCAAAGCTCCTTGATTAAGAAGGAAGCCAGGTGCCCAGGAGATGGACCCTGAAGAAAATCACAGCACTGGAGATTCCCAAATGAAACTCTGATTATTCCCCAGGGTTTTGTGCTTAGAGGACAGGGGAATATTCACAACTTTGGAGTAGCTTAACCCTGAGTCACACAGTAGTCTCTGGGGCATCATGTTACTGGTTTACCAACTGGATTGAAGAAGCCCTGATTTTACCCATTCATCTGTTGATGAACAATTGGCTGTTCAGCTTTGTTTGGGTCATTACAAATAGACTTTCCATGGACATACAAGGCATTTATTATCATTTGGGTTTTATTACTCTTGAGTAAGTAAGTTCCTAGGATTGGAATGACCTGTTTACATTTTACAAAATGGCCAAACTGCTCTTCAAACTAGTCATATCATTTTATATCCCCAGCAGCATCGTATGAAGTGCAGTTCATCCACAGCCTCGCCAGCACTTGGTATGGTCAGTCCTTTTAACTTTAGCCACTCTAATTGCCATGTAGTGGTTTCTTATTGTGGCTTCAACTTGCACTTACTTAATGACTAATGACTGGAACCTCTTTTCATGTGCATATTTGTCATCTATATATTGCCTTGGGTGAAGTATCTGTTCAAATATTTTATCCATTGTAAAACTGAGTCATTTGTTATCCAATTACTGAGGTTTTAAAGTTCTTTATATATTGTGGATCTAAATCTTTTTTTTTTTGTCGGTCATTGGGCCTGAACTCTGGACCTGGTGCTGTTCCTTAGCTCTTCAGCTCAAGGATAGCACTCTACCACTTGAGCCATAGTGCCACTTCTGGCTTTTTTTTTCCTGCTTATATGGTGCTGAGGAATTGAACCCAGGGCCTCATACATGCAAGGCAAGCACTCTACCACTGAGCCAACTTCCCAGGCCCTCTAAATCTTTTACCTGCTATTTCATTTGCAAATCTGTTCTTCCAGTCTGCAGATTTGTCTTCATTCTCTTAAAAGAATCTTTCAAAGAACAGACATTCTTGAAAATTAGTTTTTCAAGCAGAGTCTTGCTGTATAGCCCAATCTGGTCTTGACCTTGAGCTCTTCCTGTCTTAGACTCCCAAGTACTAGGATTATAAGTGTGAACCACCATGCTCAGGCTAGATATTCACTCGAAGTTCAACTCATCTTTTTTTTTTTTCCTTTTAAAAAGGTCCATGCTTTTGGTGCTGTCTTTAAGAAATCTTGGTCTGCCTACTGGTTGCAGGTATTTCTGTCTATGATTCTTCTATAAGCTTTATAGGTCTAGCTTTTACAGTTAAACCTATAAATTCATTCTGAGTTTCATATAGGACACAGTGAGTAGGTTGAAGTTTTGTTATTTTATTTTTCAGTACTGGGGATTGAACAAACCTTACACATGTGAAGCAAGCATTCTACCACTGAACTACACATACAGTTCCTAGATCAAACTTTATAAAATTAAAAAGAATTTTGTCATTGTTTTTAGTACATGGATAAACAACTTCTACACTATCTGTTAAAAAGACTCTTCTTTTTCCATGATTTGCCTTTATGCCTGTGTTAACAACCACGTGTGTCTGTGTGTGTGCCAGTGGCTCATGCTTATAAGCCTAGTTACTCAGGAGGCTGAGATCTGAGGATCACAGTTCAAAGCCAGCCCAGACAGGAAAATCTGTGAATTTTTTTTGGTGCCAGTCTTGGGTTTTGAACTCGGGACTGGATGCTGTTCTTAAGCTTTTTTTTTTTTTTGCTTCAAGACTAGCGCTTTACCAGTTGAGCCTCAGTTCTGCTGCTGGCTTTTTGTTTGTTTGTTTGTTTGTTTGTTTGTTTGTTTTGCCAGTCTTAGGGCTGGAACTCAGGGCCTGGGCACTGTCCCTGAGCTTCATTTGCTCAAGGCTAGCACTCTACCATGTGAGCCACAGCACCACTTCCAGGTTTTTCTGTTTATGTGGTGCTGAGGAATCGAACCCAGGGTGTTCTCTACCACTACGCTACATTCCCAGCCCCTACTTCTGGCTTTTTGGTAGTTTATTGGAGACAGAGTCTCACGTACTTTCCTCCCTGGGCTGGCTTAGAACTGTAATCCTTAGATCTTAGCCTCCTGAGTTGCTAGGATTATAGGCAAGAACCACAGGCAGCTAGTGTGAGATTCTTATCTCCAATTAACCATTAAAAAAAAAAAAAAAAAAGGCCAGATGCTGACGGCTCACGTCTGTAATCCTAGCTACAGGAGGCTGAGGTCTGAGGATCAATGTTCAAAGCCAGCCCAGGCAGGAAAGTCTGTGAGACTCTTCTCCAATTAACCACTAGAAAACTGGAAGTGGTGCAGTGGCTCAAGTGGTAGAGTGTTTGCCTTGAGCTGAAGAGCTCAGGGACAGTGCTCAGGCCTTCAGTTCAAGCCCACAACTGACAAAAAAAAAAAAAAAAGAGAGAGATGAGAGTGGAGTTATGGCTCAAGTGGTAAAATACTAGCCTTGAGCAAAAAAGCTCAAGGACAGTTCCCAAGCCGTGAGGACTAGCACAAAAAACAAACAAACAAACTAAACCCCCTCCCCCAAAAAACACTACAAAGCATACTGTGTGTGTGTGTGTGTGTGTGTGTGTGTGTGTGTGTGTGTGTGTGAATGTGTGTGTATATTTCTGGGGAGCTTATCCTAACTGCTCTTAAGACAAAGGCATAACCAGTAAGGGAAAATAGAAAAATTATATATATATATTTTTTTTCTCAAAAAGCCACACTTGCCAAGAAACAAAGCAGGTTACATGTCTTCTTACATGCTACATCATCTCCAGATATTGTCTGATCAAAGATAAGAGGGTCAGGACTAACACCTCCCTTTTTCCAAAGATGATACTTCTCTTAATATGGCCTGATATCACATTAGCTTTGTGATTGTTAATATTGACTCACTTAAAGCTTACAGTCAAGCAAGACTTCTTTGTTTTATAAATGAGCCTGCTAAAGCGAGGTCAAGCCTTCTGCATTAACCAGTGTGCACCAATTTATAATGCATAATTTTATTAGTAATTATGTGTCTAGCTTCATGCTAGGTACTTTACATAGTAAATTATTCTTATGGCTACCATATACTGAGCACTTTTACTGTGTATCAGGCATTGTGCTAAGCCTCTGCCTACTTCAGTCAAGCCTTACATCAGTCACTTAGAATATGCTTTATTAACACTGCTTTATAGAAGACACTGGGGCTTTTAGGAATGACATCATTTCCCAAGTTCATCAGCCAGCAGGTGGCAAAGCTAGGAGCTAACTTCAGGGTCCTTACTCTCCTGCTTTCCAGCTTGTAAAACTGAAGGGACAAGGCTCCTCCAAGTTAAATAACTTGCCAGAGATCAGATGGGTAGTGAGGGATGGCTGAACAGTGATGTACATCTAGATCTGCCTGGTCCCAAGGCTGGGCTGCTCCCGCTGAGCAGGGAAAGGAAACCCTTGAACATGCATGCATACATCAGGGGTGAGTCAGGGGCTGTAGTGAGGACTTGATATTAGAGGCTTTCAAATCACAAAGCACCAATGAAATGTGAAGGAAAGGCAATCATCACGGTCACCTGGCTTGCCAAGTCTAATTTTGGGAGACTTTGAAGGTTACACTTCACTGTGTCCTGGATTGATTTGCTTTGATGAAACCAAAGCCCACTTGAGTCAGTTAAGCAAAGTGTAATTCAATAGGAGGAGCCAGGGCGATGTCATAGACCTCAAGGACAGGAAGGTCACACAGAGACCTCTCAGAATGCATGGCTCTCCAATTCCCTTCCTTTTGTTTAGATGTGTGTCCCAAACTGCTCTCCCCTTGGCAGTCTATAGGTCCTTGCCCAATATGGATCTTCAGCTGACTGAACTGAATGCCAAAGTTGCAGAATCTGACTATTCAACCTGGCATCTGGAGTGGTTTTTCTTTGTCTACCTCTGGCCTAGTCAGAGGAGGAGCTGGGTTGCAGAAAAAAAAAAATAGTGACCCAGGAGCCCCAAGGTTGGGGATGGGAAAAGAATTTGTGGGCTGAGCAGGGACCAAAAGGAGCTATACGAGACTGGTAGCTGTGGTAACTAGGAGGAAGTCAGTCGCATCTTTTCTTCTGCCCAGTGCTTTAGAATCTTTAGAAAATTCTTAGAGCCTAATGCAGCCTTGGGGACTAAGACTTCTGGGGATGTTCTTAGTTCCTGAAGGGTGGTTTTCAGACTAATCCTAAAGGATTTCCCATCTTGTCTTCCTGAGTCATTGCTTAGCCTTGGAAACATAACATGCAATTGCTGATTGTGTGTGTGTGTGTGTGTGTGTGTGTGTTTGTATATGATGGTGGTACTAGGGTTTGAACTCAGAGCCTGGAGCTTGCTAGGCTGGGCTTGCTAGCTTGAGCCATACTTCTATCTAATATTTTTCACTAGTTGTTTTTGAAGTAGGATCTTGCTACCCATCGAGGTTCCCACCTGAACTGTGATCTACCTATTTTAAGCTTCTTGTTGTTGATAGGATCATAGACGTGCACACTCGTGCCCAGCTTCCCTTCATGGAGATGGAGCCTCCCAAACTTTCCTGCCTGGCCTGGCCTGGAACCTCAGTTCTCCCAATTTCAGCATCCTAACTCACTAGGATTACAGTCATAAGCTACATGCAGACTACTTTAAATGTAGGCTTTCTTTGTTTGGCTCTGTTTTAGGTACTGGGCTTTGAACTCAGGGCCTTGCATTTTCTTTTATTTTTTTTCTTTTTCCTTTTTCTTTTTTGTTGGTCGTGGGGCCTGAACTCTGGGCCTGAGCACTATCCCTCAGCTCTTCAGCTCAAGGCTAACATGCTGCCCCTTGAGCTACAGCGCTACTTCCAGTTTTCTGGTGCATTATTGGAGATAAGAGTTTCAGGGACTTCCCTGCCTGGGCTGGCTTTGAACTGCGATCCTCAGATCTCAGCCTCCTGAGTAGCTAGGATTACAGGCGTGAGCCACTGGTGCCCAGCATGGGCCTTGCATTTTCTAGGCAGGTGTTTCATCACATCCCCAGCCCTCATTTGCTGCTTTTGACCAGCTAACTCTCCATCGCTTCCATCCAGTCTCTTTATTGTTTTTTGTGGGTATCTTCTGAGACACAGACTTCAACAGTGTTAGAAATGTTGTCATATCTAAATGCCCTTCACCTCTTGGGTGCAGAAACAGAGATTCAGAGAGATGAATGGATGCAAATATGCCCAATGATGATTCAGGGGAGGGCTTCAGGTGGTCCATGGGCAAAAACATGTGTTTTTTGGGGGGAGGGGGGTCCGGTCGTGGGGCCTGAACTCTGGGCCTGGGCTCTGTCCCTCAGCTCTTCAGCTCAAGGCTAGCTTTCTACCACTTGAGCTACAGCTCCACTTCCAGCTTTTTTCTTTTTTGCTTGTGTGGTGTTGAGGAATGGAACCCAGGGCGTCATGCATGCAAGGCAAGCGCTCTGCCACTGAGTCACCTTCCCAGCCCCAAACATGTGGTTTTTGTAATAGCTACATTTAAATAAACTCTTAAGCTTTGCTTAGGTTGAGGTTAAATTTGTTTACATAAATTTATTTAAGTGAAATTCAAATACAGAAGAAATCTATCAAGTTGTTATGGAGCAGACAGAAAAACAAAAGCATATGGAAATGAGTTTGGGAAATTGGACATTGCTGAATGAGTGAGTGGATTAGTGATTAGATAATGGACAGCCATGGAATCTTTGGGTTTTGAAATATGTCTCATCCTTGCCTTCCAAGTCAGCGAGTCATCACAAGACAGGCACTTGAGCTTTTTACTTAGTAGAACAAAATTCCTTTACCATGCTGATCCTTTTTTTCCATGTCAGATAATACTTGTAGCCTCTGAGGCCAGCCTTTCTCTCTCTCTCTCTCTCTCTCTCTGCTCTGTCTCTTCCTCCCTTTCCCGCCCCTCCTTTATCTTTCTCTCTTTGCAGTACTGGGCGTTGAACAGGTGCTCTATCACTGGGTCACAGTCACTTATTGTGTTGAATACTTTGAGATAGGTCCTGGTTTTTTGCCTGGGTATGTGCCTGGACCTCAACTCTCCATTTTATGCCTTCCACAATGGCTGGAATGACAGACATAAACCAGCATACCTAGCTTCTTTTGTTGAGGTGTAATCTTGCAGACTTATCTGCTTAAGCTGGCCTAGAACTGTGAGCCCCCTGAATTTCAGCCTCCCATGTAGCTAGGATGAAAATGCATGCCACTGTACTCAGTAATGGTTGAGAAAACATCTTGCACTTTTTTCTGCCATGATCCCCCTGATCTCTACCTCAGAGTAGCTAGGATTATAGATGTGGACCACAGACACCCAGCTGAATCTATCTTTTAAGGTGAGATTTTGGGGGAGTCTGGCTGTCTTTTCTCCTTTGGGTTGCTCTAGCCTTGTCCCTGATCCTACAGAGAAGAGGGCCTCAAGGGGTCCAATGGGGTCTTTGCTTTTCCACAGGGAGTCTCAAATGCAGTCCTCCTTCCTAGCAAAACCCTGGACCCTGGCCAGGACTGAGTGACTAAGGGGAAATCCCTGGGTGGAAGCTGAATAGGACTAAGTGATCTCGCAAGTTCCTTCCCTTTGCTGGGACTTGGGATTCCTCTGATAAACAAGGTGTAACTCTTTCTCCTTAGTTCATTCATTCCATAAACACCTTTGAGTTCTTACAACATTTCTGGCATTTGCTTGATATATGATAAACAGAAATTGGACTCAGAGCCTGGAATAACCCAGTCCCAGAGGGCAGGGCAGAACAGACTGAGCAACATGTAGTTACAGATTTGCTAGATGACATGGACAGTCCTTGCCCAACCTGCAATGCCCAGAATTCATCAGTCTAGGGAAAGAAATATGTGGGTGACTCGGCAAGGTCAGAGGGATATACCCATAAAGGTGCTGTTCTTGATGATAAAAGCAGTCTTGGTCCAGTTCCAGAAACTTTTCTATCCCAGGATAAAACACAAAGGCTTTGGAGTCAGAGAGAGCCAGGCTTTGATTCTTGAGCTGCCACTAATTCAAACACGAAGCTTCACTTTGGGACCTCAGTTTCCTCCTTTATCAAAGGAGGATCATGCTCAGTACTTATGAGGGTTTTATAAAACAAAGTTAATATGAAAAGCTATGGTCCCACCTCCAAAAAGATATCTGTGCTTTGGGAATGCAACATTTCTCATTTCTCTTGGCTGACCAAGGACAGGCTTCCTTGCAGTGGGCCTTTTGCTCCAGCCCTTTCTCCATCCTGTAAATACTGTGGTGGGCTTTCTTTCTCTAGGCCAGAGCCCTTGTGGTGATGTACCTATACTGTCTGATTGGACCCTAAGCTTGGTGGAACTAAGCTAGAGCTACAGGCGGGAGTCTGGGAGAAGCCTGCCAGGGCTGTGCGTTCTTCCTTTCTTCCCAGCAGTAGGGAAGCTCCTGAGCTAGACTCGCCCTCTTGGGCCCACCCACCTGCCCAGGACAAGGTGACATTCTTCCACCCTTCTGGGAGGCAGGACTAAGTGGCTTCTAAGAAGGCAGGCAAGCCAGAACCCAGGTTCAGACACACCCAGTGGGAGGAGGGAAGGAAGGAACCTGGCAGAGGTGAGAGGACAGGAAGGGAAGGAGGAGGAGGCAACAGTGGAGGCTGGGGCAAGAGTGGATAGAACAGGTTCATCCACATTCTTGACAGGTCCAAGGATTCCAGAGCACTTTCTGTTTTTGTCACTGTCTTGCTAGTCAAATACTCTAAGACCACTGTGCCCCAGGCTCTCCTCAGCACCATGCTCTTCCACCTTAATTTCTCTACCTTCGACATGTGGATCACTGAGAGGGAAAATTGAGGCTCAGAGAGGATGATTTCTCTTCAGTCCAGAAGGGCTGTTAGAAAAGAATTAACCTTGCTCTGAGAACCTACCTATTCCATAGAAGAATGATGCTTCTAACCCCAAAATGTCTTCTTTACCCACTGTATTGCACTGTCTCCTGGTGTGATTGGCTGATACAAAATGAATAAAAATAATCCTCAAAGAGATAGAGACAGGGACAGAAGGGATCATGACCTAGTATTGTCATGATCATTAATAATACTCTATCAGTGGCTAACAGAGCAACATCAGCATTTACACTGTGTGATTCAGACGTGCAGAAATCAGATTTAGGTCAGTTTGGTTACAATTTTTCCCTTCTCTTGATTTATTTCTAGGTTAAGATTTATTTTGTTTATGACCACTGAATGCAATGGTTGATATTGTATTTTCTTTTACAATAAAGGGAAGTTGGAGACAATTGGAAAAAAATCTAAAGACCATCTGTAGACTAATGGTGTTTCATAATGTTCAGTCTACAATTTTGATAACTACCATGGTTATATAGGAGAATATTTACATATATGAATATATATGTGTGTCTATCTATCTACTATCTATCTATCAATCACCTATCTATCTATCTATCTATCTATCTATCTATCTATCTATCTATCTATCTATCTATCTATCTATCTATCTATCTATCTATCTATCTAACAGTGAGTATTTACAGGCAAAGGAGAATCATGTCAACAACTTATAAACACTTCAGGAAAAAATGTGCATATACCTATACTCATATGTATAATAAACTAATTTCACTTTCTTTTCTTTCTCTCTCTCTTTTTTTTTTTTTTACAAAGAGTTTATTTAGGGGCTGGGAAGGTGGCTCAGTGGTAGAATGCTTGCCTTGCATGCATGAGGCCCTGGGTTCAATTCCTCAGCACCACATAAGCAAAAAGAAAAAAGCCGGAAGTGGTGCTGTGGCTCAAGTGGTAGAGTGCTAGCCTTGAGCTGAAGAGCTGAGGGACAGTGCCCAGACCCAGAGTTCAGGCCCTACAACCGGACCCCCCCCAAAAAGAGTTTATTTAACAAAGAGGAAGTAAAGGCCCCTCAGAAAAATGGTTGGGGACCCAGAAACCAGTTGTCCCATCAATTTCCATGGCCAAATTGAAGAGTTTGGGACAGGAAGGAATAGCAAGCTGTCAGGTTCAAGTCCTTCTGTAGCCAACCTTCCCTTCTCTAGTGCCTTCTGCTAGAAAAGCCTACCATGGAAGAAGCTGGCAAAAGTGAGTCAGGTTTGGCTGAGTACAGCCAGCCCTCTGTCAGCACACAGTGAGTGGATGGCTGTTTGGAATTGAGTGTTAGTAGTTAACAACTGGCATAGGCAAAGAGGTAGGGAGTGAAGAGGGCTATTAGCTTCTGGCTTCCTAAATAGACCTCACTGCCATCCAACCTCCATGGCTCTTCCCTCCAGTCCTTCTGGAACACACGGGAGCTCTAGGTCACAGCTCTCAGTGTAGATAAAATAAAGCCAACCTACAAGAACAAGAGAATGTAAGTTCTACTTTAAGCATCAAAAAATTGGTGAGTGTATTATAACTATGCTGGTATTTTAATTTATTATTTAGAAGAAATTTTAGATTTTTTTTTTTTTTTTGTCAGTCGTGGGGCTTGAACTCTGGGCCTGGGCGCTGTCCCTCATCTCTTCAGCTCAAGGTTAGCACTCTACCACTTGAGCCACAGTGCCACTTCTGGCTTTTTCTGTTTATGTGGTGCTGAGGAATCAAACCCAGGGCCTCATGCATGCAAGGCAAGCCCTCTACCACTGAGCCACCTCCCCAGCCAGAAATCTTAGGTTTAAAAAAGAGTTGTAAAGATGGGGTACAGAGTTCCTTTGCCCTTCCTCTCTTAATGCCACAGTCACATACAGCAATCAAAACTAAGAAACCAACATTGAGACATTATTAACTAAAGTACCCAGGCTTCATTTGAATTTTACCAGCTTTTTCCACTAATGTCTCTCCCCGTCCCCCAACCCCCCTGCCAGATTCCATCTAGGGCCAAGTGTCCATGGCTTATGCCTGTAATCTTAGGAGGCTGAGATCTGAGAATCCTGGTTTGAAGCCAGTCTGGGAAGACACATTTGTAAGACTCTTATCTCCAATTAACCAGCAAAGGGAGGCATGGGGAAGAATGATGTAAGGGATGACACTGAACAAGATTCACTATATTCATATACTGCTTGGCTGGACAGCAACTCCTTTGTACAACTACTTAACGATAAAATAAAAATTAAGACCAATCAAAGCTTAGGGGAAAGAAAATTAACCAGCAAAAAGCAGAAGTGGCTCAAGTGGTAGAATGTTAGCCTTTCGTGAAAGAGCCAAGTGAGAAGGTGAGGTTCTGAGTTCAAGCCCTAGTACTAGCATCCACAAAAGCTTCTATCTAGGATCCACATGGTATTCAATCACCCTTTTTCCATGTAATTTCTCAGTCTTGTTTCCACATGATTGCAGCTGAGAAAGAAGACTGGCTAGGCATTTTGTAGAATGTCTCCAAACTTTTGTCTGATAATTCTCTAGGGTTGTGGAGGGGAGAAGATGTCAGTGTGGAGGTGTTCCTTCCCTGAGTCACAGCTGGCAACAGGATATCAACATGACTGTTACTGGCGATGTTCATGGGCTGTAAGATCATATCTACTATGTTTCTCAACTATAAAGTTGTTCATTTTCCTTTCCCTACTCTTGAACTAAGTTACCAAGTCCAGTCCACATTGAAGAACAATATAAGAACTTGAGCTCTCTATCCCAGTGGATAAATATCAAAGAATTGGTGGACATGTTAAAACCACTATGTGAATTAAGAATTTGAAGAGGATGCTTGGAGGCTATCCTATTGCTCTGTAACATTTCCCCTATTTCTTGGGCACAAATCAGTGGATCTTGCTCACAGTCATTTTTAATATGCAAGAGAGGAACACTTTTTAATATAAAAATCATCCATTGTTTAACAAACCACAGGATGCCAATAAGCTATTGTGAAACCAGTTTTTGTATTGTGTTAACCACAAGATAATCTACATGGCCTAGATACATTTAAAATGTATTCAGGGCTCATTCAGAGCAGGGACCACTGTGGCCCTACTGACTGAATTGCTGAAACCTTTCTGCCTCCTTGGCAAATAGCTCCTGCTCCCACCTACTCCTCCCCAGGCCTTTGTAAAGTCTTCCCATCTCTGCATAGTTAAAACAAGACAAACCCATTTTCAGATATTTTACTTTTTTTTTTTTTAATTTTCCAATCTCAAGCAGACCAACTCAAAGATTCTTTTCTGGCAGGGAAGCATTATTATTAAGGTAGCAAGAAAAAAAAGCTATTGCCTGGTCATCAATAATGTGGCATTATGGGCCTGAGACAATCATGCTTTTTGCCTACTGCCCAGCACCTGAAGAAGGAATGCTACACACAGTTCTGGACCTTCCTGACCTTCCCCAGCTTGGGGCAAAGGTAGCTTCCATTCTGACAGTCCACCCTGTGCTGGGATGGCTATTAAATACTTTGACTAGATGCTTTGTGAATGCATACAGACACATTAGTCTATTGTTGAGGTTCAAATCCACTTGGATTTGGCTGTGAGAAATCAGTCTTTAGAAGCAGAAAGATCTGGTTCTGAAATGTAGAGCTGAATATGACAAGTTCTAGAAGAGACTGTACCAGGCAAGTTGAGCTCATTTATATAAATTAGCATGAGGATTGGAGAAAATGGATGTGATGTGTTGAAACAGTTTCTAGAAAATAATAGGTATTTACTAAATGGTGATGCTTTTTATAACAGCAACAATACATATTAACCAGATAGTATATCAGACATAGATATAAACATTTTACATGTGCTAATTATTTCAGATCTCTGAATTAGGTGCCTTTAGTAACACTCTTACTCTACAATGAAACTGGTGACCAGAGAATTCAATAACACAATTTAAACACATAGATAAAATGTAAGAGATTCAGATACAGAAAACTTGTCTTTAACATTTCCTTCCTTCCTTTTTTTTTGTTTTTTTTTGGCGTCGGTCCTGGGATTTGAATTCAGTGCTGTCCCTGAGCTTCTGTGCTCAAGGCTAGCATGCTACCATTTGAGCCACAACTTCACACTTCTAGATTTTTTTGGTGGTTAGCTAGAGGACAGAGTCTCACAGACTTTCCTGCTTAGGCTGACTTGAATCCTCAGATCTCAGCTTCCTGAGTAGTTAGGGTTACAGGCACGAGCCTCAGTGCCCATTGATTTTTAACATTTTGGACAAACACAAAGTACTGTGGTACCTTGCCACAGCTCTAAAGCTTTACATAGTCCTACAGTCCAAAGGCCTGGAGCTCCTGCTTGAGACTTAACAAAGGTCTTTGGTTGCTTAATAAAACATTTCTCTCATCAGCATAGTTGGGTTGTTATTTTTATAACATTCTAGAAAGAGGCATATAGGTCAAAAGGAACAGATTTTGTAGTTGCCCGGAAACAAATAAGCCTGAATGAAAATAACTGTTCAGAAACAGTTATTGGATTCTTCCTCAGCATCCTGTCTCAGGGTCCCCATTGAGAGTAACTGCCGAGGCACCCACTTTTCTAGTGTCAAAACATCCTGAAAGCTGGGTGCCAGTGGCTCATGCCTGTAATCCTAGCTACTTAGGAAGCTGAGATCTGAGGATCATGGTTTAAAGGCAGCCCAGGCAGAAAAGTCTATGAGACTCTTATCTCCAATAAGCTACCAAAAGGCCAGAAATGGAGCTGTGGCTCAAGTGGTAGAGCACTAGCCTTGAGCAAAAACAGTTCAAGAACAGTGCCCACGCCCTAAACCCCAAGACTGGCACACACACACACACACACACACACATGTACTTTGGGGTATGGGGTTGAGATGGAAACGGCTCACTTTTAAGAGTGGGTGACCTGAGACACTAGAAGGCACAATCTGAGAGAAGAGCAGGGCTTGGCATGGTGCTGGGGTGATGCCCACAGACTCCTCTTGCTTGGACAGGAGCTGGAGAATCCACAGAATGAAAAGAACCACCCTGGAGAATGCTGAAAAATGGCAGTGAAGGTGGCATGAGACAAGTGCCTGATGGTCTTGAAGACTCCTTTGTCCATCTTTGGCATGAAAGTCAATGTGATCCCTTTTCTTTAGTAACTTGAATGGCCATGGGTCATTCAAGAAGAGGATCACTGACCATAGAGGCTGCTCAACACACTTTAATTCAATGCAAGTGACATTCCAGTTCTTTCCTAGTATAGAGATGTAATCAGGATCTCCTGCCTGGAGTGAGGACTTGGCAGGACTTAGCACATCAGATCACCAAGTTCTCTCCTGCATCACCCATTCACCAGAACCCACAAAGCCACTTTGTTGTGATGGGGAAATTGGAATGGCCCAGGCTGGCATGTTCCTTGGAGGGAGAGAGCTACTTCTATTGATGAGACAGGAGCCAGGAAAAACAGACGTAGAAGGAAAAATAACTGCCACCAAAAAGCTCCAGTCTCGTGGAAAAGCAGTGTCACATTGGATGATCACTCATGCACCACAACCGGACTGCCATTATTCATTGTGTTTCAAGACAAAAGGTCTTTGTTTTTCTGCTTTGTGCTGAGCCATTTTAGATTAGCTGGAGATGGAAGCCAGTATTGAGAGCTCCAAGGAGCAGCCTCTATCAGCAACCTGTGATCACCTCAAAGAGAGCTCAGTACTTTATCCCAGACCTCAGGACCCTGAAAGACCTCAGCAAGAAAAGCATGTCTGCATGGGTAGAGGTCAAGGTTACCTTGCATTAAAATACTCACAGTTGCCTCAGCTTTCTTCTCTTGCCCCTCAGCCTGTTTTTCTCTAGCTTCCACCAGGATCTTCCCATCGCCCTCCTCCTCACCTGGGCAGAACAGGTAGGGCCCCCTGGACAGTTCCCATCTCTCACACACTCACTGCCCAGTACTCCAATCCCAAGATCCTGTCTGGGAGCCTTGCATCCACTCTCTTCGGTTTTGCTTATGAAAGATGGAAAGAAGTATTTCCTTGCTGGACCTTGGTGGCTCATGCCAGTAATCTTAACTATGCAAAAAGTTGAGATCTAGGGATCATGATTCAAAGCCAGCTTGGCAATGAAAGTCTGTGAGACTCTTATCTCCAATTAACCACTAAAAAGCTGGAAGTAGAGCTGTGCCTTAAGTGGTATAGTACCATCTTTGAGCAAAAAAGGTAAGTGAGAGCAGGAGGCCCTGAGTTCAAACCCCAGCATGTGTGTATGTGCGTGTGCGCGCACACATACACACACACACACACACACACACGCATGCGCGCGCGCACACACACACACACAGATGTTTCCTTTATGGAACTTCTTTCTACGTTCTTTGTTGGACATTACTAGCCTTGTCATGTTTATAACTTGTAAGTCATTGAAAATGAATCTAGAGTATCTATAGATCAAAGGCAAAGGAAAATGTATACAGAGACAAAGCTGGCAAATTGGTCCCTTGTAAGAGCAGGCAAGGACAGGTAGACTCCATCCAGAAGAGATGGGGGGTCTGCAGCGGGGAGCAGTAGGCCCCATTGGATTTGCACCAATGCTGAGTCCTCTTTTTTCCAAGCCAGGTGGTGTTAGAGAAACCTGTCATCTTGTTGCAGAAGAGTAGCTCAAGCTTTCATTTTTACACCGCCTTTGTCCCAGCCATCCCTTCCCAAGTCCTGAGAGGGGAGGTGAGAAGGGAGGGACAGAGATGAGGCTTCTAGAAGCAGAGTGATTGGCCTCACCAGACGAGAGCCTTGCCTTTCTGTTCTCAGGGTCTGATGTGTCTGGTGGCACCTTTTTTTTGGGTCATCTCTCCTCAGCTGCCCAGATCTGGTCAGATTGGAGGCAGGAGGTGTGTGTGGAGTCATCCTTGAACCTCATTCCTCTCCTCTGATCCTCACTGAATCCTACAATGTCGACTGTAAATATTTCTGGAAGCCACTTACAGCTCCCCATCCCCACTGTCACTACTCAAGTCCTGGTCCACTAGCCAGGCCCATGGCATAGTCGTAATAGGCACCAAATGAAGCCTATCTGGGGCAACATGGCTAACATGTACCTCCACCTGTCACATCCAGTGCAGCATGGCCCTGTCCCTGGCAAATGGTTGGTGCAAAGATGGGCCCCCTGAATGGATGGACAACTCAGAATCTTTTACAAAAAAGGGCAGCCCCCTCCTGTGTTGGGTGCTGTGGGGTGAGTGAGGCCTCCTGACCCATGATAGCCATATCCTCACTATGAAGGGAAGAGCAGCCAACTGGACATAAGAGGGAGAGAAGCAAGGAGACAAGGGGAGAAAGCAGATCCAGGAGCATGGTGAACACTGAGAGTAGACCAGGCACTTGGTCATGTGGAGGTCCTGGGGGACCTTTCAGAAGTGTAGGGGATGCAGAAGCTTGTTGGGAGAGGGCTGGCAAGGAGGGAGGGAGAGAGGGACCAGAGACAGCCAGGGCAGACTCTGTTTTCCCTCTGTGAAGCTGGATAGGATATATAGAGAGGTGGCAGGTCATTTTTTTCTCCTACTTCTGTTTCTCCTGGCTCCTGTCTTAACAGTAGAACTAGCTCTCTCTGTGCCCTGGAGGACTATGCCAGCCTGAGCCATTCCAATGACACAGCCGCAGTGCTGTGCTGCTCAATGGGTAAACCAGGCCTTGCAGCCACTCACTGAGCAATAATGGACAAGTCCTTGCCCTCAAGTCCCAAGACTGGAAAGAAGACAGACTTGTACTCTCAGAAGACCCCACCCAACACATGCCTTTGAAATTAATTATTTAATTAATATTGATTGATTGTTGTGGCACTAGGACTTGAACTTAGGGCCTAGATGCTGTCTCTTTGTTTTTTTTTTGCATAAGGCTGCCATTGTAGCATTTGAGTCATATCTCCACGTCCAGCTTTTAGGTGATGCAATGGAAATAAGTCTTGTGGACTTTCTTGCCTGGGAATAGTTCCTGGTTTGGAACTGTGATCCTTAGATCTCAGCCTCTTGAGTAGCTAGGATTAAAATATGAGCCCCATTGCCTTTTAAAACACTTGCCTCCTAAAATTAAGATGCTAGGACAGCACTCCCTCCCTTGACTGGGGGGGAGGTGGGGAGAGGTGGATTTGAGGACACTCTCCTCCAATCATGGGTGGAGCTAGCAGGAAAGGCCCTTAGAATAGACAGGCAAGTGGCCTGTCCAGGTAGTCTGTGGGTGCTTAAGCCACAGGTGTGGCTGGTCCAGCCCAGGACTTGGTGTTCCCACCTGCTGCCCAGGTCCCCCACCCCTAGCATACCTGGCTGCTCCCCAGAGAGCAGGACAAACAAGTCTCTATTGATTGCTGCTCTAGCTGGAAAAAATGCCCCTTTGTTGAGTGTGTCACCTTCTCCTCTCTCTGTCCTTGTGCACAGAACAGGCATTCAGGCAAGAAGCAGCGAGGCCATGGTCCTTTTCCAGGGAATCAGGAGGGAAGCAAATGGCAGAACACTGCCCCTGCTTCCAGAGAGGCCTCCATGTCCTGTTTTCTCTCTCCTGCCTATCACTTCTCAAGCTTGGCTACCTTATTCATTACCCTGGTCATCCTGACATTGCTTATGGACAGTCACAGTCCCTCCTCCTCCTCCTGCTCCTCCTCTTCCTCCCCCTCCTCCTCCTCCCGTTCCTCTTCCTCCTCCTCCTCCTCTTCCCCCTCCTCCTCCATCTCCTCCTCCTCTTGTCCCTCCATATTACCCTGACTGACCTAGAATTCCTGAGGTGATCCTCTACGTCAGCTTCCCAAGTATCCAGGACTACAGGCATGTACTACTTGTCACAAATTCCTTTGGCTCTTCTTAGAAGGCACTCAGACACTTTAGCTAGTATGACTTTTCTGCTGGCCTGGACCTTCTGTGATTTATCAGCCACTTATTGTCACTCTGTTTCCCGAGCATGTGCTGGTGCGGTCACTGCTCCAGATCTGGAGCTGCTCGGGCGGATGAGGCACCATCTCTTTCTTCTCACAGTCAATAAACACATACACAGGTAACTATGTACACATCAGAGAGTGTGACGATGCTCTGAAGAAAATCCCAGGTTTAACAGATAAGTAAACTGAGGCTGGGAGTAGCTAAGCAATTTATCTGTGACCTCATGTATAAGATGTGATACAGATGGGATTTAAGTGAGTCCAGCTCTGTTCTTACCTGCTGTAGACCTCTGAATATGGTCTTTAGCTGTCCCCAGCCTGTCCCTAATCTCCTTTCCCAGCTTCCCTGTTCCTGGGGGTCATCAGGCCAGACACCCTGGCCTGTGTGTGGCAGTGTTTTCTGCTGGTGTGATAAGCCATATGCTGGGTAAGCAGATGACTGCTTGCAACAGGGACACCCAATGGTGGGCACTGCCCTCCCCCAGCTGTCATACAAGGGCCCCTGTCATGAGAGTTAGAGGAAGACCCCACTGTGGCACTCCAGGCAGCCATCAGCCATCCCCTCCCCTCCCCTCCCTTCTCCTCTCATCAACTTTCTCTTTTCTTTCCCACCTCCCCCCCCTCTCTTTTGGTGGTAGTAGTTCTCTCTCTCTCTCTCTCTCTCTCTCTCTCTCTCTCTCTCTCTCTCTCTCTCTCTCTCTCTCTCCTTCTCTCTCTCTCTCTCTCTTTTGGTGGTGGTTTTAGATTCAGAGTCTTGTACTTGCTTGGCAGTCACTTTACTGCTGAGCTACTTTTCCAGCCCTGTTTTGCACTGGCTATTTATTTATTTATTTATTTAGGGTCCGGTTGTGGGGTCTGAACTCTGGGCCTGGGCGCTGTCCCTCAGCTCTTCAGCTCAAGGCTAGCGCTCTACCACTTGAGCCACAGCGCCACTTCCGGCTTTTTTCTTTTTGCTTATGTGGTGCTGAGGAATTGAACCCAGGGCCTCAGGCATGCAAGGCAAGCGCTCTACCACTGAGCCACTTTCCCAGCCCCTGCACTGGCTATTTTTGAGATAGGGTCTCACTTCTTACCTACCTTGAGCCACCTATTTTGTACTTCCAGTTGGAGCTAGGATGACAATTGAGCACCCTGTTCTTTTCTGCCCAGACTGGCCTGCAACTGAGAATCACCTAATCTCAGCCTCCCAGGTAGCTAAGATTAACAAGCATGAGCCACTAGTGCCCAGCTTATTACTTCTATTTTATAGATGCAAAAACTGAGTCCCAAACAGGTAAAGCAACTTGCTGGAGGTCATAGGGCTGATAATTGCTGAAACTCAAGCCCCAGCTCCAACCTGAGGCTGGTGGACATTAATGTCTTCCATCTCAACCCCTGCAACCAGTTCTACAACCAAGTGTAGGGAAGATCCATCTCAGGGCAGTGGGTAGGGAAGGGAGGCTTAGGTATTGAGGCTCCTCAGAGAGGAGCCTGGCAACTAGGAAGCTCAGGACACCCAAGGTGTAACATGAGTCCTGCCACCAAGGTTCCCAGATGGTCTAGCCAGCTTCTGGCTCTGCACCTCCCAGCTGTAGATCTTTACTCATATTGCTTGCCCGCTCTGTGCTTTCATTTTCTCAGCTGTGAAATGGGATGATAGTAAATATTCCCTTATTAAGCCTGCTGTGAGAAAGAAGCGCGATGATGTTGGGGATTTGCCTTGAAGCCACAATCTATTATTACTTATTACCAGAATATCAGGAGAGCCAGGAACTGCATGGGTGTGGGGAGGACCATGCTGAGTTGAGTGGGCTTGCATCAGGTAGAACAAGGCAAGTGAATGCCTTGTTCAGCCAACTTTGTATGACAAGAGAAACCCGCTAACTAGGTCACCTTGCAGCAGAAGAGCTATTCTAGGATCCGCCTGACGGTGCGGAGCAGGGGCTGGGAGCAGACCTGGGTTATTTCAGGGGTGGCATAGAAAGCTCCTTTGGCAGCTTTCTCTTGGATCCTGTCCCTGCCTTTGTGGGGTGAGCCTGAGAGGCCAGGAAGCCCCAGTGAGCATGATGCTGGGCCTTCTGCATGGCTGCCTGGGGGTAGGGACCCTCACAGCACGGCCTTGTACCCTTTGGAACCATCATCTCCCGGGTAGCTGTGGATGAGGACAGCAATGCTAGTCTTGCATTCTCCATTTGGCTGGGAGGCTCAGCTCCCGAATGGATGGCCCTGCAACTGTGCCAGTTCCATTGATCAGGAAGGGCCTTTGGTTTCCTCACTTGTAACTTTCAACTGTGGGAAGACAGAATTGCTCTCTGCCTGCCTATACAGAAGGCTGTGTTGTGGGATATATGTGAGGGGAGCAGAGAGATGGGGCTGGAGAACTTGTTTGGCAGACTCTGGCTGGGGCTTGATGAGTTCACTAGGGAGAAGAGTTTTTCTGGAAGGAGCCTTTGAGGTCATGTTGAACATGTGGATTGCTGAGCTGTGTGCAGGGTGGGCTAGTGAATCTTTAAGCTCCTAGCCTCAGGGGTCCTATCCACTTCCCCCGCCCAGCTGGGAGGCTCAGTTCCTGAAGGGATGCTTGCTTGGGCAATGAGTAAGGGAGGCAGAGAACGTAACGCTTTATGGAGCATGGTGCTCAGCATCTAGTAAGTGCTCATGAAATGCCGGCTGCTGTCCTTTCATGTAATCTTCACAGCAGCCCTGTGAGGGAAATGTTAGGATCTCATTTTAGAGACAAGGAAAAGAAGCTTAGAGAGGATGGATCACTTACCCAAGGTTCCACAGTTATAAAGCAGTTGTGGAGGTGGGAAGGGAAGGGATGGTAGGGGAAAAACAAAGGAGGAGGTAACAATGCTCCATAGGAAATGTACTTATTACCTTACTCATGTAACTGTAACCCCTCTGTACACTATTTTTACAATAAAAACATATTTAAAAAACAAAGAATAGTTTTGTTCACAAGAGAAACATCTATAGTATTAGACGCTATACTTGGAAGAAAGGATAGTGACAGAAGGAAATCATGAAAGCAAACAGCTAGACTACATCCTAATTTCTAAATTGTAGGAGCCACTGGTACCTAGACAGTACAAGAGGATGTCTCTTTATTTAATGGAATCTAGATGCTAGAGCCTAATGTAGTTAAGCAGAATAGATTTCTGTAGTAGAATGACAAGGCTCATTGGAAGAGCACATACTTTGAGAATAAAAAAAGACTAAAGAGTGTTTAATTGTAGAGATTCAAAAAGCATGTTAGTCTATGTGTGACAACACTGTAACCTGATCCGAACTGAACAATAATAAATCGTCATGACTGGCCTTTGCATTAAAAGAAAAAAGAAAGCAGTTTTGCCAAGATTTAAATCTAGCCTGAGTCTAGGTTTGTGGGTTGTTGTTGGTGGTGTGTCTGTATATGTGCATTCACGTCCATGAGTATGTGTGTGTACTAGGTCTGGCTTTGAACTGTGATCCTTAGATCTCAGCTTCCTGAGCAGTTTAGGATTACAGGTGTAAGCCACTGTTGCTGGATTTGTGCTTTTTAACTACCACTTACTATGGAAAGCATATGATAATTGTATGTGCATGCATGTGTATATTTACATGCAGGTGTATTTGTGCATGCACATGTGCATGTGTAATTAAGCATGTGAAGTTATGCAGACACGTGATGAGTGCTACTGTAATTCTTATTCTGATCACAAACATTGCTCAGAATAGAATTGGAAATTATAGAAAATATTCAGAATGGCTGGTGAAGGTAAAAGCTGTCCTACCAAATAAGCAAAAGCAATAATCCCATTCTCACATAAATTATCAAAAAGAGAAGGCTGAAAACCAAAATCACAAGTAACTTCCTGCAGCATTCTCTGGCATTATGAAACATCGAGAAATACATATTTTAAGCAATAAGGGACTCATTATGTAAATTCTGGTTGATCTCTTCAGTGGAAAGTTACACACCCATTTGCAACGATGATAATATGACTTTACATGGAAAATGTTTATTATATAATTACTATTACAGGAAAAATGTTGGATATAAAAGTTCTATTTCAGTTCTAATTATACTGCTATTAACAATATCATCTGCATGTCAAGGAGAGCTGAGAGGGAGTAGGCAAACAGTTGATGTGTTAAATGCTTGAATTGAGGGTTTCTCTTTTTGTAATTGATTTAATAAGTCAACCATAATTTATTGAGCACTTGCTAAGTGTCAATCATGAAGTTAGGCATGCAGGAAGACCTAAAAAAAAAGAAGTTGGGTCTGGATGGCTCATACCTGTAATCCTAGCTACTCAAGAGGCTGTGATCTGAGGATCACAGTTTAAAGCCAGCCTAGGCAGCAAAATCTGGGAGACCCTTAACTTCCAACTAACCAGTAAAAAGCCAGAAGCTCAAGTGATTGATTGCCAACTTAAGTGAAAAACCTAAGGGACAGTACTCAGGCCCTGAGTTCAAGCCCCAAACTGGTCCAAAGAAAGTAAGAAGGAAGGAAGGAAGGAAAGAAGGAAGAAAGGAAAAGAAAAGAGAAGAGAAGAAAAGAAAAGAAGTTTTATTGTCTCTTGCAAATAATTCAAAGCTGATGAAAGCTTCAGGGCACCAGGGACCCAGGCTCTTTATCTGCTATCTCTGGCAGTATTAGGGGCACGCCACCATGTCCAAATCCTAGCAGGTGAAGGGCCCCCTCCCCAGGAAAGGACCCACCAAAGTTGTTCACCCATCTCTACTCTTGTCCCTGGTCAGAGTGTGGCTACCCCAGCTGCTGCTAGACTGGAGTAAGTCATTATTTTGCCAAAAACAGATCCCAATTGATGTAGGAGAAGAGAAGACAACAGTGTACCAACCTGCCGTGGCATGACATCAAGTTGGGGTTACACCCTTGGAGAGTCAGGAAGAGAGATCCATGTGTCAAGAACCTTCATGGCTGTATGACAGGGGCTGTGATAGAGCTGTGGGTTTCTGGGGACAGGGAGGTTGTGGGGCTGCATAGAGCAGGATGATGTGGTCTTCACTAGGTGCCACCAGGAGTGAGCACCACCCACCCTGCTTGTGTCATGTGGCACTATGCACCCTCCAAGGCCTGCCTGATCTCGGGTGGGTAAGGGGACCTCCTAACCCAGGCCAGGACCCACTGGTGCTTCTTGGAGCTTCATGGAGGGGAGTGTGGAAGCCTTTGGGGACAGGGGCCCTGTGGGAGCAAGTTTCTGCTGCAATAATTTATACAACTTCACAACCTTGGGTCAGTTTCTTCCCAAGAAATCCATTACCAGCTCTTCCTCCACTGCACCTTCCCTCCCCGCACTCCGCCCCGCCCCCACCAAGGCATATGGTAATTACTTAATACCAAAGTAATCTGAACGAATTCAGGGATTCAGATCAGTTAACAAGCTATATTGCTGAGGTCCAAGTCCAAGCTATTTCCTGCAGATGCAATGCAAAGCCAGAAGGGCTTTAAGGAGGGCAGAAGGGAGGGGCTTCCAGGCAGGCTGTCAGCAGTATATAAATCTGGAAGCCTTTTATTTCTGTTGGTGGTTTATTGATTATACAACAGCGTGACCACCAAGAGGAGAAAATACTTAACAAGGCATGAGAAGGACAGAGCTGGTGGCTAAAGATGACCCAGCAGGAGGGTGGAAGTCTTCTGTCCTTCCAAGGCAGAGCAGGGAGCTGAGCTGTGTGGTTCTAGGTAGGGCCAACAGACATCTCTGGACCTATGTCTTCAATTCTGAATATTAAGAATATTTGAGTGAATTAAAGACCACAGCGATGTCTATAGAAACTTGAAGAGCCCCCACTCTCTCCAGGCCTGTTACAGTCTGTGTACTTTGGTCATTCTTCTCTACCCTTGACCTCCCTGAAGTCAACCCATCAGCAGTTCCCAGAAGCTGGGTTCCACTTGAGCCACAGTTCTACTTCTGGCTTTTTATTGTCTAATTGAAGATAAGAGTCTCACAGATTTGTCTGCCCAGACTGGCTTTGAACTTTAGTCCTCAGACCTCAGCCGCCAGAGCAGGTGTGAGCTGCTGGCTCCAGGCTCTCACCACCTCTCCCACCAGCCTGACCAACCACTGGATAGAGCCTCTGGATGGCGACTTCACCACCTCCCTGGCCTTTCTGCTGTTATTTCTGTTCCCTTTCAATCTGTTCCCTACAAAACAGCCAACATGATCTTTTTAGAAATCAGATCAAGTGACAGAATCCAGTCTGAAAAGGATACCTACTTTATGATTCCAACTACAAGATGGTTTGGGAAAGGCAAAGATGACAGAGACGGGAAAAAGATCACAGTTTGTGGGAACTGGAAGAGGGATGAATGGGGGCAGCTCAGGGCATCTGAAGGGCAGTGAAACTCACCCATGTGATGCTGTAACAGAGACCCACGCCTTACACTCAACTCATTAGATTCCATGCACAGTATGGATATAGACACCACGGACTTTAGTTTGTAGTAACTGATCCACCACAGTAATGCAAGATGGTAATAATAGGTAGGTGGTGTGTGTGTGTGTGTGTGTGTGTGTGTGTGTGTGTGTGTGTGTGTGTGTGTGTGTGTCTGGGACAGGAATTCTCTTTACTTTTAACTACATTTTCCTATAAATCTGAAACTACTCTAAAAATAAAGTCTATTAATTTTTAAAAATCAGATCATGTCATTTTCTTGTTTTAAATGCTTTCAGGCTTCCCATTGCAACATTAAAAACAAAATCTACCTCTTTCCCCTGTCTCATGAAGTCTCCATAAGGTGGCCTAGCCTTGCTGCCTCCCTTGGCCATCTGACAGGCCACTCTGGGCTTCCTTCTGTTCCTCAAACATGCCCACTTGGCTCTCATCCCAGGGCCTTTGTTCCCTTGATTTTCAAATAGCTGCCTCTCACTTACCATTTAAATCTTAGCTAAACTATCCCCCCTTTATAAACCAGTCCTGACCCCTCACCAAAAGCAACCACCCAGTCCCCTGTTGCCATATAATTCTATAACGGTGCCCACATCACAGGCTGATCGTTTTCTTGCTTGTACATTTGGTTCCTTGTTGGGTGCCTGGATCCCATTTAGAACATAGCTGTCATGGCAACAAGAGTCTTCTCACCTTCTTCATTGCTTAGTTCCGCCTCCTAGAACAGTGTCTGACATCTCAAAGTTGCCCAATAGGTACTTGTTGAATGAAGAAACAAAGAGTAAATGAATGACTCAATTGATTGAACTCATTCAGGGCCAGGTTGATGCTAGAACCAGGATAAGGCATGGTTCCTAACCCCTGGGATCTTACTGAGTCATACATAGAAGTTTATAGTGGACTTGGAACAGCATTGGGAGTGAGGCCTGCTGTGGTAAAACATGTTTGTCATCGAGGATCACATGATCAGGGCCAGACTGTTTTGAGACAGTCTCAAATAGCTGGGTGCCAGGGGCTTGCACCTTTAATCCTAACTACTCAAGAGGCTGAGGTCTGAGGTAAAACTCTATTTCTAATAAACCAGGAAAAAAAAATTTAAAGGCTAGAGGTATGGCTCAAGTAGTAGAGCAACAGCTCTGAGTGGAAAAGAGAGTGAGGGGTGTTAGGAAACTGGAGGAGAATGGAAAAGGAATAGACTGGTCTTGATCTTCAACAGGCTAGGACTGTTTATTGCCAGCAAGGGGCACAGACCTTTCTGGGGATATGGAGGTTGTGCGAGGGGCTGGATTTGGGGTCAGGCTTATATGGGTCTTAAGGAAGCAGAGGATAAAAAAATAGGCTATGGTCTCTTGGGGGCCAAAAGCGGTGCCCTTGGCTAGGCCCAGAATGGAATGCTCTAACTGAGGCGAGGGGCTTTCAGCTAAGCCAGGGTAGGAAAGACCTGCCTGTGGACAAGCACGTGAGCGTGCACCTGGAGCTTTGCTTGACCTGGGGGAATAAAGTGGGAGTCACTCTTTCAAGAGGCCCTGAGTCCAAGCCCCCTTGAACCAGCACCAAAAAATTAAAAAATAAATTATGGAATGAATAAGGGCCATGGAGTCAGACTGCCTGAGTTCTAGTTCTGCTCTGGTTCCTAACAGTTGTGTATGCAAAACACCCAGAAAGGTTGCTACAGTATATTGTATGGCAGTAAATGCAATCCCCATGACTATCCTGCAGGCCATATACAGACCTGCAGAATGGCAGGAATGTAGGAAATCACTTCTTCACTCTTGTGTGGGGCTCTCATTGCAAGGCTCTGGAAGCAAGGACAAGAAGATGCATGGGAGTGTGGGAAACTGCATGAAGAACAAGGAGAGATGGACAATGATTGTGCTAGAAGGCCTGATACCCACGGTGCTATGTCACCCTCACAGCCTGGGGCTCAGTACTCATAGGCCTCTGTTATGGATGAGAGAACTGAAATGATTTGCACGGTGTGACATGGCCGGGTGGTAACAGAAGGAAGAATCATGCTGGACTTGCACTGAAGCCAGATTGTGCCACCCTGCCCCCAGCCCTGCTCTGGTTAGGTAGGAACTGGATATTGGTGTCAAAGGACCTGATTCCAGTCTCACCTGGGGTGAGAACTTTGGAGAAGGGGAATCACTGCCGTGCCCACCTTCCAAGGTGCACCTCAAACAAGATCCCGCTTCAGCTCAATACTTGGAGACTAAAGGCATGGCCCAGCTGCTGTGAGAGAGGAGAGGAGATGGAGCTGGTCTGTCAGATACAGGGCAGGAAGTTCCCCAAATTCCTTAGGGAAGGAGCCTAGCTGGGATTCTGCATCCTGGCATGGGGCTGGCGTGCCTAGGAATTGAGAGGAGGGATTAGGAGCTAGAGGAATGGTACCAATCATCTTGGCATATGAGGTATCAAGGCCCAGAGATGGGGAGTGATCTGCTCAGATAACCCAACACGGTGGTGGCAGAGCTGGCTGGAACTGACTGTCACTGAGTCAGGCACAGATGTACATATCACGCAACCACAGTGTGGAGAATGGGTGCCGGGCATGAACATTAGTCTCCTTTCTCTCCTCCTCAGATCTATCCCACATGGAAGGCCTCCCAGGCCTGTGCCACTACCTGCTCTCAGTCTTCTAAGGCACTTTCAGGATTCCTCCACTGGGCATCTGGGACTTCTGTCCCCTTACCCATGCACTTTCACCTGCCTTCTATCCCTATCTAATGAGTGTGTTGTCAAGTTTATAAACCATTTCAGAAATGTTGCCCATAAATCTCTGTCTTGCAACCCCAGACTTTAACATGCTAAGGGTTCTGAGAAAGTCTGAAGGAAAGAAATTGGCTAAGCTTCTTCAATTCAGAATTTCTTCATAGCTACTCATAGCCCAGGCCACTTCGGTATTTCCTGCCCGGCTCTGCCCTCTTCTTCCTAGCCTGTGAGTCCTATCCTCTTTGGAGCTTAGACTGGCCGGCCTCAGACTTGCCACACCCTCAGCTCCCTACCTAGCACTGGCATTGTAGGCACACTGCGCTGCCAGCTTTTACTCTGTCCCCCCAAACTCTGGCCTCCCTTGCCCCATGCTCCCTATTCCTGAGTGACATGAAGAACTACATCCTTTAGGAATCTTTTCTAGGTCACTCAGGCAGGAAAGTGTCTCTTCCTAGCCAGCGTTAAAAGCTTGCTAGGGGGAAGCCCCATGGTTTTTGTCTCTGCAGTGTTTGGTCCTCAGAATTGAGCTTGGGAGTGCTTCTTGTACACCCAGCCCAGGCTTCCTGAACTCCAGTGTGAGGCCTGTGTGGAGGGCTGGGAGTCTATAGGGAATCGAGACAGACATGGAAGGCAATGAGCTCCATGGCTGGAACAGCTCAGCTTCAAATCCAGGTGGCACCACGGACTAGCTGTGCACGGCTGGGCTGTTTAGTTGAAGTATCTGTCGTCCAGCATTCCTGTGAGGAGCCAGGTGATAGATAGCAAGTGCTCAGAGCAGGACCCAGAGCGCTCACAGGAAGGACCACAGATGGGTCATAATAGATGGCTTGCCTCATAGAGTTTGCAGGCTGGTGGGAGCAATGCACACAGAATCACCAATTACACAAATAATGCTATCTCTGGTTTTGATAAGTGTCAAGAAGGAAAGGTATAGGGCTGATGTCATAGGTGAATGCCTGTAATCCCCACATTCAAGAGGCAAAGACAGCACAGGATTTCAAGTTCAAGAACAGCCTTGGATACAGAGTGAGACTCTGCCTTAACACATACATGCATACCACACACACACACACACACACACACACACACACACACACACACACACACACACACACACACACACACACACACACACACACACACACTGGAACAAAGCAGATAGCTTTTTTTTGGGGGGGGGTGGAGAGTGGTCAAGGAAGGCTTTCCAGAGGAATTTTTTTTCCATTTTGGGGGACCTCAGGGCCTCCTGTTTGCTGTTTTGAGGTAAAGTCTCACTTTTTGCCTGGAATCTGATCCTCTTATTTGTGCTTTCCCAAGTCACTGAGGATGACAGGCACATGCTACTGTACCCAGCATGTGGTGAGATTCAGTCTCACAAATTTATGCCCAGGCTACCTTCCACAGTACCCCAATCACAATCTCCCAAGGTAGGAGGTAAGTTTGTGGACAGGGGTTTAGGCAGGTAGCCACATAAAGCATGGTGTGACTCGGGGCTTCACCCCAGGAGCTTTGGAGACCTGTGAAGGTTTCCATCCGGGCAGTGACATCATGGCATGTGCATCCTAATGGTGGACTGTCCCAGAGACTGGGACATGACACCAGCAGGTTGGTCTAGGTGAGAGAAGGCAGTGGCTTAGCCTAGGTGCTGCTAAAGGAGAGAAATGTCAGGAGATTGGGGAAATGACAAGCAGGAGTACCGCTGGCAGGATGCTGCTGGTTACAGGGGAGGGAGAGGGGCTGGGAAGCATCACCATTCAGTCCCAGCAAGTCTAGATGCATGGAAGGTGCACCTGCTCCCATGTAGGGTAAGTCTGAGTCTCAGATTGAGGTTGGGTTTCATGGTCTAAGGAGAATAAAAATAAGACACAAAATCAAATCATACTATATTAAGAGTGCAACAGCAGATGAGGTTGAGCAGAGACTTTGAGTTAGAGATCTTATGTGTTGTATCAAAAAAGGCTGAGGGTTGGGGAGGATTTTTTAAAAGCTTGGTTGGTTCTTTCTTAATGGAAAAGAGGTTATAAATGGAGACCAGATTTAGTACAAAGGAAATGTGGGTGGGAATGTGGTAGGGTGGAGGGGAGGCCACAGCAGATTGGGAGCTGTTGCTGGCGGTCACCCATTTTGGCAGTGGTGAGACTTGTGGACAGGAGACACAGATGCCTCTCAGGAGATTCACTCATTCACTCACTCACTCACTCTTCAATATATTTTGTTCATTCATTCATTCATCAATGTTCTGGGGTTTGAAGAGATGGTAGAGATCTAAAAACTCCTTAGAACTGGCCAGTTATCTCAGTTGGTTAGAGTGTAATGCTAAAAAGAAAAGTCCTGTTTTTACTGAAAGGTGAAGACAAAAAAAGGTGGTATATAATTTGATACTAGATCAACAACCACAAAAAAAAGTCAAGATTGTCCTTGGGCATGGTGGTTCCTACCTATAATCCAGCTTCCTTCCTTCTTCCTTCCTTCTTTGCTTTCCTTCTTCCTTTGCTTTCCTTCCTTGCTTTCTCTCTTTCATTGCTTGCCTTCCTTCTTTTCTTCGGTGCTTTCTTTCTTTGCTTGTTTGCTTTCTTTGACTGCTTGCCAGCCTGCTTGTTTTCTTTCTCCCTCCCTCCCTCCCTTTCCTACTTCCCTCCTTTCTTTCTTTCCCTCCCTCCCTCCCTCCCTCCTTCCTTCCCTCCCTCCCTCCCTCCTTCCCTCCCTCCCTCCCTCCCTCCCTCCCTCCTCCCTCCCTCCCTCTTTCCTTCCTTCCTTCCTTCCTCTCTCTCTCTCTCTCTCTCTCTCTCTCTCTCTCTCTCTCTCTCTCTCTCTCTTTCCTTGCTTTCTTTCTGTCAGCCACTTTCTTATGGGGGTAGAGATCAAGAGGATTGAAGTTCCAAGCCATCCCAGGAAAACAGCCAGACCCTATCTCAATCAATAAGCCAGGCATGATGGTATACACCTCTTATCCTAGTTATATGGGATGTATAGATAGGGGAATCATCGTTCAGACTAGTTCTGAAAAAAAAAGTCAGAACCTATCTAAAAAATAAATAAAAGCAAGAAAAAATAGCTGAGGGTATGACCCAAATGGTGGTGCATCCTTTAGCAAGCTCTAGACCTTGAACTCAAACCCCAGAACAACCAAAAGAAGAAGGCGAAGGAAGGGGATCATAGTAATAATAAAGATTAGAAAGTGTTAGGAGATCGCTGTGCTCCCAGTGGTCATAGTCTCTCTGAATGAGAGACATCTTTTAATTAAACAATGGAGAAGTTGCAGATTTCTAACTGGGAAAGATGCCATTGGGTTACCTTCACAGTTCTGTCATCTCTAAATGAATGTGGTGAATGACTGGCATGAAGTATTTAAAACTTAATAGAATATGAGATAAAAGCTCCAGAAATAAATGATGAAAGCAATAGCGGTCAAACGTAAATGGTCCTGACTGTTGACAAGCAGTAGCTCGGTAAGAAGGGGCTCACAGAAACAGCAGGCATGGAGAGGCTCCCAAGGCCTTGGTAATACCAACAGAAGCACTATGGCAGGAGGCACATTGGGAAAAATAGTTCAAGATGTTTTGCTGATGAGGCAGAAATGACTGAGCTGACTAAGGAAGCGTAAAACACATAATGCACTACTTCAAAAGGACGGGGCTGACAAACTGGATAATGAGGAGTCATTAAAAGGGATTTAGGGTTAGTCAGTGCACAAGAAAACTTAAAATGGCCTGAAGAAACTTGACAAGGTTTTCACAACCTAAACATTTACCCATGCCCAACAGCATCTTGAGAATTTAGAAGAAACTTCTAGATTACCAGGGTGAAAAGTGTTCTTTCTTTTTATTTTCTTTTTTAATAAACTACGTTTCTCTCCAGGAACGCAAAATTACAAAGCTATTGTCATTTATGAAGAAACAACCAAAGAAAATAGAGCCAAAAATGGAGGAAATGACAGAGATCACTCAGATAGGCAAGTAAGAAGAATGTAAGGTGTTTTTTTCCAGATTTGATCATTTTTGAGCTATTTGTCAGCTTACTCTGTCTTTATAAATATGCCTTAACATCATATAATCTGCATGTATTATCCATTGTACAACACTGCTGTGTAACGTGTTGCCCTCAAATTCGGAGGCTTATAACCTCAGGTCTGCATATCTGCAGCATGAAGCTAGGAGCCATGTAATTTGGGCTGGGTCCCCTGGAAGGCTCTGATCCATTAGTCCATTTTTCTGCTAGGACCAGTGTGCTCATCATCATGGTGATGAATGGTACCAGCAGACAAGACTCAGACTCAAGCTGTCATTTTGCCCAATTCCATTGGCCAAACAAGTCACATGACCAAGCCTAGAGTCTATGGTAGAACTGCCACATCACAGGGTAAAGATGTAGACACAGGAGGGGGTGAGGATTTAAGCCCAATAATGCTGTCTCCTATGGTACTGATTTATAACTTTGTACTGGGGTTTGAACTCAGATCTTGTGTTTACTAACAAAGTGTTTTGCCACTAAGCCATGCACCCAGTTCTTATTTGCACTGATAATCCTCCTGTTTCCACAATACAGGTGTGAGCAACCTATCTCACCTATACACTTTTTCTTAAAGAGAACCTCCACCTCTCCTCTCAAATTGCATAAGCCATAAGTTTCTACAAAATTTGGATCTGTGCCTGGTAACCAGATTCTTGTCATGGAACCCATAGTAGCTGTAGACCACTGTAACCATGAACTTCCTGAAAATAAGGGCTTTGTTCATATTTGGAAATACTTAATGTGACAAAATTCTATTGAAGTCCAAGCCCTCTTACATAATTTCAGCAATTCCATTCCCTTGTGACAGAAAAGAAAACTGTTGTTAGGTTACTTGAGTAAGATTTCAGTTGTAATGGTTGCACAAATACAATGATGGTAATTTGTGAAGGCAATCATTCCAAAATTTTGACAAGGAACTTTTTCTTTTCTTCCTTCCTTCCTTCCTTCCTTCCTGCCTTCTTTCCTGTGCGTACAGGAGCTTGAACTCAGGGCCTGGGTGCTGTCCCTTAGCTTTTTTGCTCAAGGCTACTGCTCTATTACTTGAATCACAGCTCTATTTCTGGCTTTTTGGTGGCTAATTCAAGATAAGAGTCTTACTGATTTTTCTGCCTGGGTTGACTTTGAACCATGATCCTCAGATGTCAGTCTTCTGAGTAGCTAGGATTGCAGGCATGATCCACTAAGTGCCTGGCTCTATGCAGCTATTTCAAACACAAAATCAGATGTAAAAGTTAGTGCTTTTCAAAGCAAACTCAGGTCTCTGATTTTTTTTTTTTTTTGGCGGGGAGGGCTGGGCCTGGGCACTTTCGGCTCAAGGCTAGCACTCCACCATTTAAACCACGACTACTTTCAGCTTTTTGTGGTTAATTGGAGATAAAAGTCTCACAGACTTTCCTGCCCAGGCTCGCTTTGAACTTCAGTCCTCAGTTCTCAGCCTTCTGAGTAGCTAGGATTACAGGCATGAGCCACCAACACCCAAGGTCTAAGTGACTATTTTAACAAGAGTTTGTTTGGAAGTACTTACAAATTTAGCTAATTCTTTTTCAGGGGGATTTGGGGCCAGCAAAATTAGACAGTATTTATTGCTGGTTTGTGACACTCTTTCCACTGGTTCATGAATTTTACACATTTAATTACTTACAATAATGTACCATGTCACCTAAAGCCAAAGCTAGTACTTTTTCCAAATCTACAAGTAACTGTAAGTTCTCTTACCTCATGTCCTGGTTTTCTCCAATATCCTATTTTGACTTTATTTTGGGGGAGAGGTGGAGCTTGAGGTAGGGTCCTCTTCCTCTCTGGAACTCCTGCTCATTCTTTTTTGCTTATTTTCCTCTTCTCTGTTTCTTTGTTCCTCCCTTTCTTTTCTTTCATTGTTAGAGACAGAATTTCATTATGCAGCCCCGGATGGCATCAAACTCACAAACCTTCACATTCATTTGGCCTCCCCAGAGCTGAGATTATAGGTATGAACCACTATACTTAGCTTGAGGATTTTCATGGGTCTTGGGCATTTTTACACACATATACCCATACATATACATTATAAATATATTACATATGCATACCTATATGTTTGTTTTATTACAATGCACTAAAGAAATACATAGTAAACATAGTGAACAAATAAAACCATTCTTTTATCTAAAAATTCTTTCCTTCTGTTTTAAAGAAATTATTTGTATGGAAAATAATAAATGTCTGATGGTCCTGAGCATACCACTGTGGATTGGTCAGTTCTCTCTGACTCTCACAGGAGAGGCTCATCAATCTGAATCTTGGGTTTATCACTTCTTGTTTTCTTTTTAAGGTCATATTTTATCACAACTATATGTATTTTTTAAAAGCATACTCTTTTTTTTTTTTTGGGTCCGGTTGTGGGGCCTGAACTCTGGGCCTGGGCGCTGTCCCTCAGCTCTTCAGCTCAAGGTTAGCGCTCTACCACTTGAGCCACAGCACGACTTCTGGCTTTTTTCTTTTTGCTTATGTGGTGCTGAGGAATCGAACCTAGGGCCTCAGGCATGCAAGGCAAGCGCTCTACCACTGAGCCACCTTCCCAGCCCCTAAAAGCATACTCTTATTCTTAGTAATTTTCAACTGGTATTATATAATTTTTTGAGATTTTTCTCCTCTAAAATCTTTATTTTAGAAGAAATGATTTCTGCTTTTTCCCATTTAGGATGATGTTGGTTATAGGTCTGTCATATATAGGCTTTATTATATGAAGTGACATTCCTTTTGTTCCTACTTTCATCAGAGCTTTTATCATAGAAAGATGTTGGACTTTTGTCATAGGCGTCTTCTGCATCAAGATGATCATTTTCTTATTGTTCTTGATTCTTGTTTATGTGATATTTATTTATTTCTGTATGTCAAACCAACCTTGCATTCCTGGAATGAAACCAACTTGATTTTGGGTATAAATTTAAAATTAATTATTTTTAAAATTAGTTATTTAACTCTGTCAGTGGGTATTTTATTGAGGATTTTTGTGTCTAGGTTCATCAAAGAGATTTGTCTATAATTCTTTTTATGTTGTGTCCCTATCTGGTTTTGAGATGAATGTACTACTGGCTGCATAGAATAAGTCTGATAATGATCTCTCCCTTTCTATTTCATGGAAAAATTTGAGGGGTTAGTTTTTCAAGGTCTTTTAGAAATCAGCTGTGAATCTATCTAGTACTGGGTTTTTCTTTGTTGGTAGGTTATTTATTACTGCTTTACTTTCATTTCTTGATATAGAGCGGTTTAAGTGGTTTATAATTTTTTGGTTCATTGAGGCAGGTTCAGGTTATCTAGAAATTCACCCCAAATCTTATGGCATTCCACAGTTCCCAATGATCCTCTCTGCTTTGTGTTTTTCTTACCTGATGGGAACAGAATTAACTGGATAGTGGTCTCTCTAATAGTGCTGGAGTGGATATCAGGTTTATTTAAAATTCAACTTCTGCAGCTCTATTACCACTTACATTGGCTGGGCCATCATTCAGTTCGGTGGCATCAGAAAGCTACAGGCTGTAGAAAAGGCTTTCAGGAAGAGTTGCTGGGGGTGACAGTGAAGGCTTCTGGAACTGGAAGAGTCTCACACACACACACACACAAAAATCACAGTGAGGGCTGGGAAGTTGGCTCAGTGGTAAAGCGCTTGCCTTGCATGCCTGAGGCCCTGGGTTTGATTCCTCAGCACCACATAAGCAAAAAGAAAAAAGCCAGAAGTGGTGCTGTGGCTCAAGTGGTAGGGCACTAGCCTTGAGCTGAAGAGCTGAGGGACAGTGCTCAGGCCCAGAGTTCAGGCCCCACAACTGGACCAAAAAAAAATTAAAAAAAAAAAATCACAGTGAGCCAGATGCTGGTGGCTTACACCTGTAATCCTAGCTATTCAGGAGGCTGAGATCTGAGGATTGCAGTTCAAAGCCAGCCTAGGCAGGAAAGTCCACGAGACTATCTTCAATTAACATTCTGCCTTGAGCTGAAGAGCTCAGGGACAGCACTCAGGCCTACAGTGATTTTTAGGGCTAATTGATAAAAAGCAGCATGTGCGGCAGAGCCAATGTCTGGATAGTTTGTCTCTCTCTCTTCCCCTCCCTTTCTGTCCCTCTTTTTTTTTTGTTTTTTTTTGGGGGGGGGTCCAGTCGTGGGGCCTAAACTCTGGGCCTGGGCGCCATCCCTCAGCTCTTCAGCTCAAGGCTAGCGTTCTACCACTTAAGCCACAGCACCACTTCTGGCTTTTTTTCTTTTTGCTTATGTGGTGCTGAGGAATCGAACCCAGGGCCTCATGCATGCAAGCAAGCACTCTACCACTGAGCTACCTTCCCAGCCCATCTGTCCCTCTTGCTCTTGGCAAGTACTGGAGTTTAAACTTAGGACTTCACCATTGCTAGGCAGTCTCTCTCTAACTGACCTATGCCTCTAGCCATTTTTTTTGTGCTGGTTATTTTTTGAGATAGAATCCTTATTCTTGTTCAAGACCTTGATCTACCTATTTTAGGCTTTCTGCTATATCTGGGATGATAGGCTGGCATGAACACACGTAGCTCCCTCCCTTGAAATGCAGTTGTTTCTGTCCAGGCTGGCCTCAAACATGATCCTCTCAATAATGTATCACTATGACTACAGTGAAAAAAAGCATCTGATACTCTACCTAATACTACATGTCTTTAAAAATACATTATTTGATACAATACACTGATAATTACTTATGCATTATTACTGATACACTACTTTTTGGAGAGGAATACATTAATTTCTACCAAACTTCCAATTTGTGTGCATTTATTTATTTAAAGACAAAGTTTTACCATGTAGCCCAGACTAGCATCAAATTCAAGATCCTCCTGTCTTAGCCTCCAAAATGCTGAAATTATAGGTGTGTATTACCAGGTCTGGGTTTTATACGCACAAGTGGAACACCTGCCTACCAAGCACCGAGCTCTGAGTTTAAACCTGAGTACCCTACCCCCCAAATCACTCACATGTATCCATCTGATTATTATGTAATTGTGCATGGAAGGAAAGGTTGAAACTCACATTGTGTTTCTCTTAAATACTTCCCAATGAGCATATGTACTTTCACAGTAATTTCGTGTGTGTGTGTGTGTGTGTGTGTGTGTGTGTGTGTGTGTGTGTGTGTGTGTGTGTGTGTGTTGGTACTGGAGTTTGAACTCAGGGCCTCTTGCTTTTGTTTAGTTTTCTCGTTCAAGGCTGGCCCCTCCTACCACTTGAGCCACACTACCACTTAAAACCGTATGCTGGTTACTTAGAGATAAGGAGTCTCTTGGATTTGTCTGCTCAGGCTAGCTTTGAACCTCAGTCTTCTGAGTAGCTAGGATTATAGAAGTTGGAGTACAGCAATGTTAAGAATAATTTCTACTAAACACATTTTAACTGATGGTTTGGTTTGTGTACCAGTTAGTTGCTAAAAGTCAGCCACAAAGGACGGAGGACCTCCTGACTTGGAACAGGATTGTCTCCTGGGCCACGTTCCTTCCCCTAACCCCTAGAGACTTCTCACCAAGATTCCTGACTTCCTTTTAGAGCTGAGTAAGCCAGAGAGGCTGCCTGTGTTTGCTCAATACCATTGGGATGTAATAAATATGCCCTAAGCACAACCATGCCCACACAGAGCTGCCAAACTATCATGCTCTCCAGGGTGCAAGCAGCCCGTCCCAGTCCAGACCACTGAGGGCTAATGGGGGAGAAGGATAGGATGGAAGACCGTGTGGTGGGTGTGTGTATGTGTGCAGGGGATACACCTTCCATCCTTCAAGGCCAGTGGGTGGACAAGTGGGTGTGGCTGCAATGACCTCTGCTGGACAAGCCTGGAATTGGAGATAACTTATGGCAGGACATGTGGCAGAGCCTGCATCTACCTAGGAGAAGCAAAAAGACACAAAGTACTTATTTGTCCCTGTATCCCCTGCAGTACTTGTTTGCGAAGGAAAATAGCAAGGGAGTTTAGGGAAGGAGAGGAAAGGGTGGAGAAGAGGATAATGATCCAAGGAACAGGGAGCTTTTTTTCCAGTTCTACGATCTCAGGGGATGCTTTGAGGGGGATCCTGAAGGCTGCTTCTGCTGTGCTGTCTCCCTGGTTGCCCAGCCCCTGCTGCAGGCTTCCATACACCTGTCTGCAGAGTGAGTGTGGGGGAGAAAGCATGAGGGCTGAGGGGAGAGAGAAGGATGAATTAGCTCAGTGATTCTGATCTAGAGTTCCAGAACCCCAGGGAACTTTCAAGATAGAAATTTGAGCCAGGAGCTATTTGAGTACTTCTAAATGTATAGCAGAAAGTAGGCATTGGCGCAGGGTAAAAGTCTCCATGTTCCCAGGCCAAGTATCCCTTGGAGTTGGAACTCTATCACTCCAAGACCCAGGAAAACATTCGGGTCTTGCTTGCTCTGCAGGAGGGCAGGGGCCTGGGTCAGACCATACCCAGTGTGTGCCTTTGGGTAAGTCACTTAGCTTTCTCTTGGTCAGTTTATTCAGCAAAATGAGGATGATAAGAGCACCCCACTCAGATATGTATGATGGTGATGGAAGAGCTGGTCCACATATAACGCACTTGGCGGCCAGCCTGGTCCGGAGTTGGCCTAGGCAGATGGCAGTTACTATCATGATTAATTCAGAATAGGAAGTCTGGACATCGCGTGCTAATCAGAAACTCTGATTGGATGAGCTATCTATGTATTGATTAATAAGTAGTAGGAAATGAATGAATTATTAACTATTACGGAACAATTTGTTTGGAAGACAGCATCTTTCAAACCCTAAATTCTGCCTAGAGAGGAACCGGGAAAGCATGCTTCCCCTCTGTGGAATGCCCCCTTGAACTGGGGATTAATAAGAGAAAGCTCTTCCTCTTCTGGGGCCTGACACAATTGTTCTCTCTGTTTGGCTGGCCTCTTGGCTAACGCCTGCTACAACAGGGCGCCTCCTCTAGCTCCCCCCAGTTCCCCTTTCTTTCTGTCTGGGCCAAGCTCTTCTGGCCTCATCCCCTGCTGAGACTCAGGACATCAGGCATTGCTTTCTCAGCCTGTGAATCACAGTACGAACGGCCTCAGGATCACTCTAGTCGCCCCAGGATCTGTAGGTGTCAATGGGTCTCAAGACTGAGTTTCTCATATGTTCAAGGAGGTGCTGATGTTTGACAACCAGTGAGTGCTTTTGCCTTGAGCTCTAAAGCTGCAGGTCTTTACTGTCTGTGCCCTACAGCACCTGCTCCCCTGCCCCAAACACCTCACATTTTGTCTGGAAAAAGTAAGTCAGATAACCAGAGGTAATATCGAGGTGGCCTGATGCCTTGTGTGCTGAGAGCAGGGCCACAGTCTTGGGTCTTGCCCGTACGAAGTTGGGACTGTAGGAAGCCCATGCCTTAGGCCACAGCGCCCTCTGGTGTCAAGATCTTATTTTTGCACTTGGGAATGCAAGTCGTTCTTTCCCGTTTCTCCACGGCGCCAGCTTCTCCCCGCCCCCTCCCCCGCCGCCCCCCACTCCGCCCAGACACACTGAACTCAGCCCCAGGTTTTCTCTCTTGACCTCACCTGGGTCACCTGCAGGGGTAACTTGATAACGTCCATTTCTGGGTATTCTCCCCTTTGCCCTTCCCCAGCCTAAACTTCACTGTGGCTCTTCACTAAACTGGCTGAGGTCATGGCTCCTGCCTGTAATTCCAGCTATACTGTACTTTGCAGAACGCATAAATATGAAGATGGAAGTCTGGTTTGAGGCTGGCCCTGACAAAAAGTGTTAGAAACTGTCTGCAAAATAACTAAGGCAGAAAATGCTCTGTGTTTGCTTCAAGTAGTAGAGCCCCTGCTCAGGAAACTTGAACCCTTGAGCTCAAAACTCCCTTCCCAATGTGATACACACACACACACACACACACACACACACACACACACACACACACACACACACACACACACACACACACACACACACACACACACACACATATTCTTTGAAAGGCAGAAGACCTGTAGGTACAAAGGGCTATTATGACTGTATTGCATATTTTGAAAGATTTAATTTTTATAGCTATTTTCCCACCATAATGGTAAAATTTTTCATTAGAGTTGAATATCATCAGAATCATTAAATGCTGTACTCCAAAAAGTGTCTGCTATTTAATTGGTAATTAATATACCCAGGGTGATCTCACACCTGTATTCTAGGCCCCATCCAATTTGATTACTTGGTCCAAAAATCCTATGTCCTGAAAACGATACAGGAAGCAGGGTTGCCAGGCAGGTCTGCAGCATTTAACCTACACCTGGTGACCATTAGGCTATTGGCAGGAGAATGTTAGGTCTTCAGCAAGTGTCTGTCATTGCAAAGTAAGATGCAAACAGGTTCATTTAAGGGCTAGGAATTAAACCCATAGTCTGGTGCATGCTAGGCAAGTGCCACAAGCCTAGCTCAAGAAACTTTTTCTGCTCAAGTGTGGTGCTTTACCACTTGAGCCATACCTCCAGTTCCAGCTCTTGGCTGGTTAAATGAAGTTAGTCTCTTATATTTGTCTGCCTTGGCTGGCTTCAAATCTTGATCCTTAGATCTCAGTCTCCTGAGTAGGTAGGATTATAGGGACAAAGTTTTTTTCATGAACTCTGTTACGTCACTTTCAAGCAGAACTCAAGAAGTGTGTGTGTATGTGTGTGCACACGTGTGTGTGCATGCATGTGCATGTGTATGCCAGTTACTGGGGCTTGAACTCAGGGCCTGGGCACTGTTCCTTAGCTTTTTCTCTCAAGACTGGCACTCTACCACTTGGGCCACACCTCCATTTCTGGCTTTTTGATGGTTAATTGGAGGTAAGAGTCTTATGAACTTTCCTTCCTGGACTAGCTTTGAACTGTAACCCTCAGACATCTGGGTAGTTAGGATTACAGGTAATGTGCCATGAATGCCAAGCAAGAAGTGAATTTCAAAGTTGTGCCTTTAATAAGCAAAACAAAAATATCTCATTCAAATTGCAGATTTTTTCTGTTTCACTAGTTCACATGGAAATGATCAATAACTAAGTTTTAGGCTGAAGAATCAGATATAAAAGTTGCCACTTCCAAACAATCCTGCAGATACATTGAACAAACCTCAGGATGACACAGAACCAAAATTAACCTGCGAGCTCAGAAAAAGTATTTTTCTGCAGAGCACTGAATGTACATGTCCCTGCAAGTACAGTCAGCCAGCAGCACCACAGAATCCCGGAGAGAAGGTAGGCAGAGGTTAAGGAGCACATGGATTCCACTAAGGTCTGTGACCACACTGAGGAAGTCTATTCTCACGGCTGACTGAAAGGACAACAGGAGTCAGACATCACAAGATCATGCCAAAGGTCCTGAGGTTTGGACAACACGTTCTTCCACTCACTTACCAGATACTGGATGCCACCGTTTCCTTGTGAATTCTACGACACACGATTTGATCAAAATGGTGAACTGATGCCCAAAAACCCAGCTGTTTGTTGAGAACAGGAAGAAACAGAAGACCAGAACAAGTGTGTCAAGAGCTCAGGAGCTTAAAAAGTAAAATGTTAAAAATTAACCATTGCTCTCACTTTGTAGGTTTTATACTTCAAAATGACTTTAAAAGGACATTTTTGAGTCTCTGACGATCTTAATTAAAAGTTCAAAGAAAAAATTGGACATTGGTGGATCATGTTGATAATCCTAGCTACTCAGGAGGCTCAGATCTGAGGATCTGGGTTTGAAGTTTGACTGGGCAGGCCAAGTGCTATAGACTCCATTTCCAATTAGCCAGCAAAAAAAGAAATCTGGATTGGGGGTGTGGTTGAAGTGGTACAGAAGAAAAAGCTGAGAGCATAAGGCCTTCAGTAACAGAAAAAAAGGAAAAGTTTGAAGGATTGCATGAAAATATGTGTGTGCAGTAAACAATGAATCCAGGATGCCTGGGTAGATTCTCCCTCCCCAGTCCAAATGGCCTGACCCAGAACAGGGCCTGGGAAGTAGTCCCTGAGCCCTTGGAATATCTTACCTGACAGTAATGTTTTCCTGAGCCTGAGGCTCTGGGCAGTGCTGGTCAGTTTGACCTAGGAGTGGCGGGGGGTGGTGGTGGTGGTGGTGGTGATGTGAGCTGGGATGGAGCCTGGGTGACACAGGTCATCTCTGCACAGGCTCTGCATCCCTATGTGAGTGGCCTCTACTTAACTGGCCTTCTAGTTGGCAACACTTTCCCTTGGACCCACAGATTACTGTTGGCAGGGTCAGGTGACTCTGCTGGAGGACAATGAGAGATTGACCCTGGTTTCTCCTCAAGTCTTACTGAGTTTAATCAGGGCCCATTCACTGTAATAAACTGTAACTATGAGTCTAACTGCTGTTCTACATTCTGAGAACACATCTCTGAGGTTGAAGAAGGTCTTGGGAAACTCAACCCTGTATTAGTATGTGTTAACATTTATGGTTTCAAGTACCTTCACAGGAGTGAAATTACAAATGATTTGCCAGTGGACCAAGTTATTGGAATTATTATTTGAAACCTAGAAAAAAGTTGACATGACAAAGAACAGTATATCAGTGTATATATGAAGAAAACTCCATCATAATTTTAATATGCTTGACCTGAAAAAAATTAACAATTTTATCACGATGCCCTTTGTTTTTTTTTACAAGAAATTCAACATTGCATGTGGCCAATGAAAGAAAAGGCAGAGCTGTTAGATTTGGAGAACAATTGCATTCATTGTCAGGGAAAATTCTAAGGCTCCTAATTCCATTAGGACAAGAAAGGCATTTCTGACAGTTGGAGGAAAATTATGGGTTTTGCTGTAATTCACAGTGTCTACTTGTGCAAGGGTTCTTGTCAACGGAGATGATCATGGATTTGAAGAGAGCATAATTAGGGAAAAAAAAACATGATCAGGGATGTTTTGTAACCATTTGAAGCATAAGACCTAATATAAAAAGTATGTTTATAGAAGAAAATGTATCTCACAGGAACACTTTAGAAGATGTTATTGGAAAGTTTTGTTCTAGTGAAATATTTATTGTCTTCCTAAATGTTTTGGGTTTTCTTTCTTTTCATATGTACCATAAAGAACATATGAGTAGTGGAAAGTCCTAAGCAAACTTTGTTTGCGTGTGTGTGTGTGTGTGTGTGTGTGTGTTTCTGGGGTTTGAATTTAGGGCCTAGTTTCTGTCCCTAAGCTCTTTTGCTTAAGGTCAGTGCTCCATCACTTATACCTATGCCTCCACTTCCAGCTTTTTTGCTGCTTAATTGTAGTTAAGAGTCTTATAGACTTTCCTTCCTTGCCTGGCTTTGAACTGTGATTCTCTGATCTCACCCTCTTGATTAGCTAGGATTACAGACATGAGCCAATGATGCTTAGCTTTTATTTATTTATTTTTTTGTGTTTCCACCTAGTTTATTTTCCTTTTTTTTTTTTTTTTTTTTTTTCGGTCGTGGGGCTTGAACTCTGGGCTTAGGCGTTATCCCTCAACTCTACAGCTCAAGGCAAGTGCTCTACTGCTTGAGCCACAGCGCCACTTCCTGATGCTTAGCTTTTAAGTAGACTTTTTTTTAAATTAAAATTATTATTGGAAAGATTAGAGATATTTGCCAGTTTTATTATTTATTATTTTATCATATATTTATACTTACATTTTTATTATTTATTATTGCCAGATTAGAGAGATTGCCGTTTCATAAGTCATGTTAAGAGTGCATTTCTTTTTGGAGAGTATTATCCCTTCTCTCATTCTCTCCGTTTTCCCCTCCCATCCCTGCCCACAATCTGTATAGCTCATTTTCAACATAGTGTCTAGTGAGAAGTACTACTGCATTTGTTCACCTCTTGTCCCTCCATTTTTAAGGAGACTTTCTTAATGTGGCATTTATTCACAGGTGCCCTATAAATGCATACATGCTAGCATTTTCCATATGTACCATCCACAATTTAGAAAACACTGGGAAGCATGGAGATTAGTTTTATTGATATAAAAAGAATCAAAACAAAAGCTTCAAGTATAAAATTTTCTTTCCCTCCTGGAAGAAATCTCAACAGGAACAATCTGAGGATACTCAGCTCAGCACTCAAATGCATCAGCCAGTTGGAAGGCCAAAGAAACTTGTACTTTATGGGATTTTTATTGTTGTTGTTGGAGTCTCACTCTGTAGTTCAGAGTGGCCTGGAATTCACAATCCTCCTGTGACAACCTCACAAGTTCTGGGATTATAGGTGTGTACCATCACAGTGGACATAAGCTTTATGTTTTTTGTTTGTTTGTTTGGTCATGGAGCCTGAACTCTGGGCTTGGGTGCTGTCCCTCAGCTCTCAGCTGAAGGCAACGCTCTACCACTTGAGCTACAGCGCCATTTCCAGCTTTTTCTGCATATGCGGTGTTGAGGAATTGAACCCATGCATGCAAGGCAAGCACTCTACCACTGAGCCACCTTCCCAGCACTGTTTTTTAAAAAAATTTTTATTGTGTTGGACATGTATTATTTATTTCCTGCCTAATTCTCACATTGAATGCAGACTAGGTTAGGGATGCTAAAAGAGAAGTAGTCTTAGAATCAAATAGAACTGAGTTCAGTCCCTATCTCTGATGATGGAAGAGGAACTTGGGTCCCTGGATGAGTGACTGATATTTATCTCAGTTCGCCTGTTTCAGTAGCCTTTGAAAAAGGCAGAGAGAACAACAGAGCTCCAAGCTGGCAAAGGAAAACTCCCAACCCAAGTAAAAAAAAAAAAGTACAGTGTTTTATCAGGGTATGCATTCAGCCAAAGAAACAGAGATGGAGGTGGCAGCATTTATGGGAGGTACAATGTCTTCCTTCTTAGTCCACTGTCCGGGGAGAAATAGTTCAGGTCTTGTGTGGTTGCCTCGGCAGCAAGACCCAGGTTCTACCTTGTTGCTCCTTTGCAAGTATTGGTTCAAGTTTTATTTTCCACATGCCTAAGCTGGAACCATAATTCTCAGATGTCCTTTTCCTATATAGTGAGATTCAGCCAAAAGAGGAACTGGTGTAGGGATCAGCAGGAGTAAGTAAAGCTGAGGCTATTACTTTCTGAAAGGAGATATGGTGAAAGCAGGGACAGAGATGCTTCATGGATCTGATTTGTCTTTTCTTGGCCCCGTATATCAAATTCTGGCCCTACTGAGCACAGGGGCTGCAGCCACATGGATGAGACCTGGATCTCAGGATTCCCGGCCAGCTCCAACTGCCTACCACCACAGCTCTTCAGGAAGACTGTGACAAGATCCCTCCCCACCTCCTCAACCGTCCTCACTTGTGTAAACTCTCATATCAACCCCTCATCCCACCCACATCATTTACATCAGTCCCAGGTTACCCTCTGCTCACTTGGGTTTTGTTTTCATTCACTCAGCTAATTTCTTGCTTCTAGAACTTTTGCTTGTCACTTCTCTTGCTCACCTTACCTGTGTGGATTTATGTAATTTTCAATTATCTCTTTACTACAGTGTTAATGAGGTTTCAGTAGGGAGGTATTAATGTTTGAACATGAAATACCCCTCCCCGCAAATGGTTCATATTTTGAAGGGCTAGACTCTAGCCAGTGGATGATGGATGATTGATCACGAGGTGGAAACTTCATGGATTAGTGCATTGATTATTTCAGAGCTGAATTGAGTGTTAGGAGGGAGGGGCTAGTTGGAGGGAATAAGTGACTGGTGGTGAGCCTTTGAACCTCACAACCCTGGACCATTCCTCTCTGCTTCCTGCCTTCATGAGGTGAGCAGCTCTCTTCTTCCATACCTTTCTTCCATAATAGAATGCTTTATCACAGGCCCAGAAACATGGAACCAAATGTCAATGGACTGAAGCCTCTAAACCTGTACACATCTTTTAAATTGTTTATGATAGGTATTTTGTTAGTGATGGAAAGGCTTATTAACACTGGAGGGAAATTCAATTGCTCAGTCTACAAACTCAGAAGTGTTCTCTACACAGAATAAACTGGTTTGTGAAGTAGTATGAGCCCCTTCTTCCATCATCTACCTCCTCCTGTCCCACATCCCTGGCTAGCCCAACCTTTCTTCCTCCTTGTGTTGACCTCAGATTACGCTTGGGGAAATTTTGGTCACATGGCTGGGTGAAGTGTCCTTCCTGTGGTTTCCAAGGCATCCTATAAACTGTCTTTTTAACCCTAGTGCCTGTGACAGTGGCTGGCACATGGGAGATACCAATAAATACCTGGGAAGTGAAACAGATGCCATTTAACCCACTCTTTTGCTTTGTTTGCATAATAAGCAGAGGAAAATGATCTGAAAAAGGAAGAGGATATGAAAGAGCAGAGACAGAGGGGACACAGAAATAGGTACAAGGTACAACTGCCAAATAGTGAATCTGACCATTCTGAGCAAATGATCTCAGAGCATGAATAGATTGCCACACATTGTATTTTACCTTTATAAAGAGCGTTGAGAAAACTAGTGTTAGAGGTCAAGGTTTGTGGTTATGATTGAGTGGCACTGGAAGGGGAGCTAGGGTTTTCTGGGGTGCTGGGAATGTTCTGCTTCTTGGTCAGGTGCTGGTTACATGTGTAGCCAAATGTAAAAATTCATCAGGTTGCTCGTTGGATTTTTATACCTTTGATACATTATAATCTAGTGTTTACAGAATATAAATTTTAACACTGTAAAAAAAAGCACCATCCCTAAACTGCTTTCTTGAGATCATCTTCTCTACCATATCATGCTACTCAATCTTTTTAGTCATTTAAACCTACAAACCTCACAGACAGATGGGAATTTTGCCATATCCCTTTGAGCTCAGATTAAATACATGGTAAATGTAGTTATTTTAAATGGTTGAATTATTTAAAAAAAACTAATGAGTACAACAGAAATCCAAGTGATCATTATGAAAATTTGGGGGTGGACAGATTCTCTTCCCCTAGGTTTAAAAGATGCCTTTCAAGTGAGCACTGTACTAATGACAGGCATCTGCCCCATTGCTCTTGGAAGCAGAAATATATCACTTATATGATCTGGGATTCAGAAGCCTGGAGCCTGGCCCAGAATTTGAAATATAACTATTGAATTTTATGCACATATAATGGCTCCTGAGCACTTGCTAGATGAGAAATGTCCCCATCTATCTGCTTTACGTCATTAGGTCAGGTCACTCAACTCTGTGGAAGCTGGGGGGATGCTGGGGCACAATGGGTGCCCAGAGAATATTGATGTACTGACCCCTCTAGTGATCCTCTGTCCACAAATCACCATTGGGAAATATTGCCTGGCAAAATTTGAAACCCTTGGATTATGGCACTGGGCTGATGTAAGAATGGCTTTGGTGGTGTCCTCTCATCGACTGAAATCCAATAATTGGTTTTCTTGCAAGAATGCTCATTTGTCTTGGTCAGATAGATGGAAGATAGCCAGACCACGAAGAAGTTAAAAAGTCACAGAATAATTTCATAGTCTCAATTCAGTTCATCAAATATTTATTGAGGGCCTGCTGTGTGCCCAGCTTTGAGCTAGGACCTGTGAACAGAATGTTTTGTCCGTAGGAGCTGACCTATTGAAAGGCTTTAGGGGCCACAGGTTGGTTGGGAGCCAGTGGGGTGGAGGGCTTGTCTCGAAGCACTGTTGTGTAATGAGCTCAGCTGTATTGTGTGAGGTAGCACTGGAGGGCTTTAGGAAGTTTGAGGGAAGCTTAATACCCTTTCTTGCAGATATTGAAGCTGAGGCAATTCTTTTTTGGTCTAGAAAGTAGCCAATCCAGACAACCTCAATAGGATGCTTAATTTCTGGGACACAAGAACCAAGAAAGAGCTAGGCGCCAGGCGCTGGTGGCTCACACCTGTAATCCTAGCTACTCAGGAGGCTGAGATCTGAGGATCACAGTTCAAAGCCAGCCGGGGTAGGAAAGTCCGTGAGACTCTTATCTCCAATAAACCACTAGAAAACCGGAAGTGGCGTTCTAGCTCAAGCATTAGAGCACTTGCCTTGAGCTAGAGCTGAGGGATAGCGCCTAAGCCCAGAATTCAAGACCCATGACCACCACCAACAACAAAAAAAGCCAGGCACTGATGCCTCACATCTGCAATCCTAGTGATGCAGAAGGCTGAGATCTGAGGATTGTGGTTCACAGCCAGCCTGGCAGGAAAATCTGTGAGACTCTTATCTCCAATTCATGATCAAAAGGCTGGAGATAGAAGTATAGTTCAAGTAGTAGAATGCCAACCTTGAGCAAAAAAGCTAGGGGACAGAGCCCCAAGTTCAAGCTTCTGTACTGGTGGACATGTGTGCGTGTGCACATGCACACGCACGTGCACACATGCACACACACACACATGTACACACACATGTCTCTGAAAACCAGAGAAGGGGTATCTACTGCAGTATGAGAGGTAATGGGGACATTAGCAAACAAAGGGACCCAAGCTATCTGGACAGGGTGTTGTTCACAGGTAGGATGCTAAAATTAAAGTCCTGTTTGCTATTTTTTCTGACTCCAAAGTCAGGACCTATGATCTGAAAGTATTCATTTTCTCATTTACTTTCAGAAAGTCTCATAGCTATAAATGGAACACCATCACCTTTATTAAAAATAATAAAATAAGACTGTTCCTAGATCTGGAATGTGTGGTGAGATTATGCTAGATTCTGGTTATACAAAGGTCAACCAAACTGCATCTGATAAGAAAGTGAGGCTCAGGAAAGTTAAGTAACCTCAAAGAGATCGCAATCTGGTATGGAGGAGGTAGGCAGTAAATAGATGATGTTGGCACACTGTGATAAACCCTCAGGGTTGGCATCCAGTGCACTAAGGGACAGGTAGGAGGGATGACTTGTTAGTATGTCCCTCAAGAACAAAGCTAGAGATAGGGTTCTGAGATAGTGAGATGAGACAGATGTCTCTAGCAGATTCTTCCTACATCAGATCATGTTCTGTGAAGGACAGCAATTAATTGAGAGGTGAATAGGAACTTTACTTGCCTTCTTCCCCATGCTCAGCTGCTTATTGGAAGCCTCTGAATTTATTTTGATATTCAGAATATCAAAATATTAGTGCTAGCATCAAATTCACTGCTCCTCAAAGTCTACCTAGTGTACCAGTTAGCAAAGAAGCATTATAACTTACTCCTAAAGCTTTTTATAACGTTAGCTCTTTAGTGGTTTCTTTCCCCTGCATGAAATCCTGTTGACTTTCGGTGGAGTCATTTTGCCTGAACTGTGCTTGGTAGCATTGCCAATCAGTTTTTTTTTTTTTTTTGTCAGTCATACAGCTTGAACTCAGGTTTGGGCTCTGTCCCTGAGCTTTACTGCTCAAGGCTAGTGTTCTACCACTTTGAGCCATAGCCCTATTTCTGTTTTTCTTGAGGTTAATCGGAGATAAGAGTCTCACTGACTTTCTTGCCTAGGGTTAGCTTTGAACCTCTGTCCTCAGATCTCAGCCTTCTGAGTAGCTAGGATTATAGGCATGAGCCACAGAGGCCCGGCTGCCAGTCAGCTTTTATTGCAAGCCTCTATAAGGAAAAGGCCTGTGACCCTTGACCCTTACCTGGATGTCTGTAGACTGGATGCTATTGAGACTATTCATCCTGATATTACAGATTCTGTGTCTTCCATGAACTTATAGGAGAAATTGATTTCTGAGCTCAATGGCGTGGATAGTAGTCTTTAAATGTATTTTGTGACCACTTATGGAGCATCTACTGCAGGCAGACAATGTGAGAGGAACTGGGGGTTGACTTACTGATGAGGAAGACAGACCTAAGTAACCAATTACTTAACCAATTATTATAATTTTGATAACTGTTAGCAGAAAAAATAGGAGGCACTTAGGTGTGTCAGAGAATGAACTGAGGGGTCAACAAAAGGTTAACTGTGGACCTTGTTTCTTGTGGGCTCTCTACAGTTTTCTCTATATTGGTACTTTCTACATTGGCTAAGGAAAGTCAGTTAAATTTGATTCCCCTCTATAAAAGATTTGTGATATAATGCTTGAATTCATTTATTTGTGGAACACATGTTTGCTGAAAGCCTACTGTGTGCTGGGACCATTAGATACTAGACAAGCAATAAATAAAATAACCAGATACTTGATGCCACAGAGCTTATAGATAGTGGAGAAGTGGGACAAGGAAGTGAATTATTAAGAGATAATTTGGAGCTGGGTGCCATTGGCTCAGGCCTGTAACCCTAGCTACTCAGAAGGTTGAGAGCTGAGGATTACGGTTCAAAGCCAACCTGGGCAGAAAAGTCTGTAAGACTCATCTCCAATTAAGCACAAAAACAAAAACAAAAACAATTGGAAGTGGAGCTGTAGCTCAAGTGGTAGAGTGATAGTCTTGAGTGAAAAAGCTCAGGGACAGTACCCAAGCCTGAATTCAAGCCCCAGTACCAACATGTGCACGCGCGCGCGCGCGCGCGCACACACACACACACACACACACACACAGAAGCGCACGCGCACGCGCGCTCACACGTGAATTTGGTAAGCTTTTCATTCTACAGAACACTATGAGAGAAGACTAACATCCACTTGGAGGAGGGAGGTCCTCTAGAAAATTACTTTTAGGGGAGTGGAGACCAAGGTGAGATGTGACACTGGCAACAGGGCAGGAGAATAAGCCAGAAGGGGTCTATGCGGGATCCAGATGAGAGTAAGTGGCATGTTTGGGGAGGTTAGTTAGTACACAGCCTGGTGGCATGTCTACAGAAATAAACTTAAGTCAGCTTGTATATGACTTTATCCTGAAGGCAGACAATGGAGTCTTTTTTTTTTTTTTTTCCAGTCCTGGGGCTTGAACTCAGGGCCTGGGCACTGTCCCTGTTTCTTTTGCTCAAGGCTAGCACTCTACCACTTGAGCCACAGAGCCTCTTTCAGCCTTTTCTGTTTATGTGGTACTGAGGAATTGAACCCAGAGCTTCAGGCAAGCACACTACCACTAAGCTACATTCCTAGCCCTATAGTTCTTTTTGTGTGTGAGTGTGAGAGTGTCATGGGCTTGAACTCAGAACCTGGGTGCTGTCCCTGAGCTCTTTTGTTCAAGACTAGTGCTCTGACACTTTGAGCCACAGCTCTACTTCTGGTTAACTGGAGATAAGAGTCTCATCGACTTTTCATCTTGGGCTGGCCTTTGGAGCAGATCTCAGCCTTCTGAATAGTATAAGTATGAACCACAGTGCCTGGCTCTTAATTAATTTTGCCTCATTTTCTCTCTCTCAACACAGAACTTAAAATCCTTTCTTAATAAAATGAAAATATTGCCAACTAATTCACTAAATAACATGAAAGTTCAAGCAAGGAAACTCCAATATAACAGTCATATTAAAACAATATATATATAAGCCAGGCTTTGGTGGCTCATGACTGTAATCCTAGCTACTTAGGAGGCTGAGATCTGAGGATCCTGGCTCAAAGCCAGCCTGGGCAAGAAACTCCGTGAGACTCTTTTATCTCCAATAAACCACCAGAAAGCCGGAAGTGGCACTGTGGCTCAAGGTAGAGTACTTGCCTTGAGCTGAAGAGCTGAGGGACAGCACCCGGGTCCAGAGTTCAAGCTCTACAACCAACCCACAAAACAAAAAGCAACAACAACAACAACAAAAACAATATATGGCCGGCCAGGTGCTGATGGCTCACACCTGTAATCCTAGCTACTCAGGAGGCTGAGATCTGAGGATCATAGTTTGAAGCCAGCCCAGGCAGAAAAGTCTGTGAGACTCTTATCTCCAATGAACAACTAAGAAAATGCTGGAAGTGCAAGTGGTAGACCATTAGCCTGAGCTCAAAGAGGCATAGGCCCAGGCCCTAAGTTCAAGCCCCAGGGCAAAAAAAAAAAAAGGGCTGGAAAAGTGGATCAGTGGTAGAGTGCTTGCTTTCCATGCATGAGGCCCTGGGTTCCATTCCATTGGCTGTGGCTCAAATGGTAAAGCATTAGCCTTAAGCTGAAGAGCTGAGGGACAGTGCCCACGCCCAGTTCAGGCCATGTGACTGACAAAAAAACAAACAAATAAAAAAAGATAAGTAAAAGAGATTACAAAAAAAACAAAAAAACAAACCAAAAAACCCAACCTATATATAATCAAGCATTGGTGGCTCACACCTATAATCCTAGCAACTCTGGAGGCTGAGATCTGAGGATCTCAGTTTGAAGCCAGCCTGGGCAGGAAAGTCTGTGATACTCTTATCTCCAATAAACTACTCAGAAAAAGCGCTGTTGTTCAAGTGGTAGAGTGCTAGCCTTGAGTACAAAGAGGCTCAGGGTCAGCTCTCAGGCCAGGCAAAGAAAACAAAAACAAAAACAAAACAACAAACCAAGGTGCCCCCCCCTCCATAAAACCCAAAACACCCCAACATATAAAGCATATGAGACGCTAAATCTGGAAGAAGCCTTTTACTATGTCTTCCTTGTTACCTTTTTTTTTGTCAGTCATGGGGCTTGAATTCTGGGCCTGGGCACTGTCCCTGAGCTCTTCAGCTCAGCGCTAGCACTCTTACCACTTGAGCCATAATGCCAATTCCAGCTTTTTTTGTTTATGTGGTACTGAGGAACTGAACCCGGGGGCTTCATGCGTGCTAGTTAAGCGCACTCTACCACTAGGCCACATTCCCAGCCCCATCTTGTTACCTTTTGAATTTGGTGCCAAATACATATTTATTATAAACTAAGTTGATTTTAGAATAGCCTTGGTCTATGAGACATACAACGCATTTATTAATCATTGTGGTCCCCCATTCTGCTCCATTTCTCACCTTAAGTGACCAAAAAGTGTCAGTGGTGACAATATATCAATATGAAAGTGAAAAAATCAGTCCAGGAAGCGTTGGTGAGGGGATGGCAAGGTTTGGTGATGAATGAGAGGTAGCACAGAAAAAGCTGGATGTTTTCTTGGCAGGGCTTTTGCATGTGCTCAATGAAAAAAATATAGTTTATATTTCAGGACATCCCAGAGGTGGGATGTTTGTCTCAGCCTCATCACTGGTCATGTAGCAATATAATGATAGCATTTGCATTAAAGGGTGGTAGTAGGAATTAAATGTGGGAATCCTGCTTATTAAAAGATCAGAAGGCTGTACCTGATAAGGGAACTGAGGCAGGGAAAGGTTATGTAACTTCAAAGAGATTCTAATCTGGTGTGGGGGAGACAGACCACTGGTAATGTCAGCCCAGTGGTAAACCCCTTAGGGTCGGTTAGGCATCCAGTGTACTGAGGGACAGGACATGAACCCTGTCTCCTGGGAATAAAGCCTGAGATGGAGTTCTCGCATTAGTGGATGGCTAAGGAATGCTCCCAGGGAAGGCCTGTAAGGAAGGGGAGCCACACGAGGCAGGGAGAAAAACAGACCAGTTGTTTCACTCAGAGCCTAACAAACCATGACCTGTGGATCAAATTTGTAATTCTGTAAGGAAGAGTTTTATTAGAACCCAGCCAGTTTATTGTGATTAGCCATACTTTATATATCTGTGGCTACTTTTGTGCTTTGAAGGCAGAGTTAAAATGTTTATGGCCCCTTCCTGGAAGTATGCCACTGCTTGATCCCACACAGAACTATTGAGCATGAATAACATTGCAGATCGCTGACCTGAGGTTCAGGAGCAAGGAACTGACTTTTCATGGATTTACTCCTGTAGTGTTTAGGGGGAAAATTAACTATGTGCATGTGTTTCTAATGAAACTGTCAAGGGGTGGCTCACATCTGTAATTCTAGCTACTCAGGAGGCTGAGATCTGAGGACTGTGGTGGTTCAAAGCCAGCCCTGGTAGGAAAGCGCGTAAGGCACTTATCTCTGATAAACTACTCAGAAAAAGCTGGAAGTGGTGCTTGTGTTCAAGAGGTAGAGTGCTAACTTTGAGCAGAAAAAGCTCAGGGACAGCTCCTAGGCTTTGAGTTCAAGCCCCAGGACTGGCAAAAAAAAAAAAAAAAAAAAGTTTCTATGGCTTCTCACTATCTTCAAAAGAAAGAAAACCCTCGACTTTAGTCTATAATTCTGTCAACATGTCCAGGATGCTTTTTCTTCACTCAGCCTGGCTGTTCTGGGCCTCAGCCTACACACAGACCTTTTCTTCTGCCTCCTTTCTTTTCCTGCCTCTCCCTCACCAACCTCATTTTTGCCAGTAAACTTCCACCTCAGCTTCAGTTAATTTCTCGGTGACTTCCTGAACCCATGACCCCAATAGTTCGGGTCAGTTCCCACCTGAAACGTATGAAAATCCTGAAGTGGAACAGCGGATCCTGAGTCCAAGGACAGCGTCCCTTGGGGTCCAGCACAGTGTGCAGCTTAGAGTGGATGCCCTGGAAAGGTCGACTGGATGAAACTAGTAGCCTTGTGACCCTCGTCCCCTCTCAAGCAGAGGCCTTTAGGGCATGTGTAGGGAAAGGGAGGCAGATGGGGGAGGGGGGTGGCGCCCGGGGTGCAGAGGCCGGAGGGGGAGAGAGTTGTGGGGCTGGCCCGCTGACAGTCTCCAGGAAAGAAGGCGCCCAGGAACTACTGGGGAAGGAGGCGAAGGCTGCCAGCAGCGAAGACCACCCGCTAGGCCCCAAACCGCGACCAGAGCAGCCACAACCAGCCTGGCAGGGGCGGCGCCCCACGCCTGCGCACTCGAACCCCGCCCCGCCCCGCCCTCTGCGTGCGCACCGCCTAGAGCCCGCCTCCCACAAAGACTGCGGGCGCACGCGGCCGGGCCGAGCACTGGCTACCGGGTGCTCACCGCGCGCGTGCTGGCCTGGTTCTGGTGCTGACTCGAGGATCCGAAGCCCGCCCCAGGTAGGCTGACTTCTGGGATCCCGGAGGAACCACTCTTCTGTGCTGGAGCCCGCGGCTAAAGCCGAACCCGACGCTTACGGCCCCGCCGCCGGGGTGACTGACGTCTCTCCCCGCCAATCAAGGGCGAAGGAGCCCGGCGTCCAGTCCAATGGGCTGCGTGCCTAACGGGAGTGGGGCGGGCAGTCCAGGCCCGCGAGGTGCCGGCTCCCGCGCGCGGGCCGCGTGGCTGGGCACTGCAGGGGAGAGGGGCCGACTTAGGTTGGGACAACCGCGGGGGTCGTGGGGCCGCCTGGTAGCGCCGGTCAGCCCCTCGTGGGCCGTAGCAGGAAGAGGGCCGCAGAGTCATGGAGCCCCCCTGAGCTTAGTCCTGGAAAAGCCTAGAGGCCGCCGCTGCATTTCTCTGCGCGGGCCCTCAGCCTTTGGGCTCCTGCCTGGAAGGGACTTCAGGGCCCCACACATCCCGCCCCAGTGGGGATGGGCTGGTGGCAGGTCGGTTCCCTCGGACCTCGATTCCAAAAGGAGGAGAGGGCCTGTGGATCGGTGGGCCCCGCGACATGGGCAGTCCGGGTCTGCCCCTGTCTGGCTGGTGTGGGCATGTCGGCCTTCTCCAGTTCACCACGTCTGCATCTGTGGGCGTTCTTACGTCCACGGTCATTGTAATTTTGAGTTCTCAACCGCCTTGTGACGTGCTCGGTGCGGACGTTCTCATCTCAGTTTCCTGCGATGTCAACCCCAGCTTCAGGCGGCTCAGGGGTCCAAAGAGTGAGGTCTCAGCGCACTGGCGGTGGAACTGGAACTTGATCAAACAACTTCGATTTTTTTTTTTTTAAAGAAAACTCCCCGCCCCTCCCCCCCATCTTTGGTGAATTTCTTATGCATTTTGATTTATAATACTTCTGGGCTTGGGACAGTCCAGTGACTCACCTTCAGAATAAAGTTCAGGTGGGGCATTCAAATTTGCACTTGAGTTAGCTCCTTAGACCACCTATCTCTTCCCTCCTACCAACCCTTCCCACCTCTGTGTTTACATGCTTGTTCATTCTCTTCCTGTTTCTATGGGCAGTCAGCCTGCCCTGCCCTTCAGAGCCCACAAGAAGTCAAGTCAGGAGCTTTTGGATCCTCCCCCACCCCGGCATGCTCTGTTCTCTGTTGGGCCCTAGTACTTTACCTAGATCTTTGTTTTTTTGTTTTTTTGGGGTCCGGTCATGGGGCCTGAACTCTGGGCCTGGGCGCTTTCCCTCAGCTCTTCAGCTCAAGGCTAGCGCTCTACCACTTGAGCCACAATGCCACTTCCGGCTTTTTTCTTTTTGCTTATGTGCTGCTGAGGAATCGAACCCAGGGCCTCAGGCATGCAAGGCATGCGTTCTACCACTGAGCAACCTTCCCAGCCCCTTTACCTAGATCTTGACACTGAAAGCGTTCTATTCTTTCTAGCCTTCATAGATTGTCTCCACCATCACTGAAATAGAGTTTATAATGTTTTATCACTGGCAACTTTTTTGGTCACAGCATGTAACTCACATAGTAGGTGAGCCATAAATGTCAGGGATGAACCCTCTCCCACTGGATTTTGGTGGCTGTTGGGATATTTCTTTCTCTCTCTCTCTCTCTCTCTCTCTCTCTCTCTCTCTCTCTTTTTTTTTTTTTTCGGACATGGGGCCTGAACTCTGGGCCTGAGTGCTGTCCCTCAGCTCTTCAGCTCAATGCTAGTGCTCTATCACTTGAGCCACAGCGCCACTTCTGCTGAGGAATGGAACCCAGGGCCTCATGCATGCAAGGCAAGCACTCTACCACTGAGCCACCTTCCCTGCCCTGTTGGGATATTTCTTGACAGAAAAGTGTCTCCCCAAGAGAGTTCTACCCTTTTCAGTAAAACTGGGGCAAGTCAGGTGCAAAGCAATTGAGGTGAGTCATCTGTTCTGAATCCACTCAAGGTGGCTGAGAGATTTTTAGAAATGTTCAGTGAGACTAAAGTCAGGATATAGTTTCAATAAAGGGAATCTGGTTAAGACATACCTAAAGTTGTGAAGTTGTTTTTTTTTTTTTTTTTTAAATGGCAGTAGGAACCATTTGTCTCTGAGGTGACAGTAGTGTTTTTCCCCAAATACCAGTTACTTAGGGTCAAAACATCTGAAGAAGCTACATATAGTATATACCTTTTGGGGAGATCACAGTCCATATTTAACTTACTAAGCCTCTCAAAGGTCTTGTACTAAAACCAAGTGACTTTGTTCAGTCAGCATTTCTTTGATTTATCTGTCCATAAAACCCTTTTTAGGAAACCCATGTGGCCTTTTGTAGAAACCAGAGCACATGTTTTTGAAATTACAGGGGAGGCTAGGAAGAGGCAGGCAGTGCTCCTTGCTGGAAGGGGGAACATATTTTGAGCATTCTTCTTGCCCAGTGTTCATTCCTGCTTTAGGGAGGAGGAATGAAGCCAGGGAATGCTTCAGGCAGAACTCCCTTTTCCTGGTTCCTTTCTTATTTGTTTTTGTTATGATTTGGCTGCACAGAGAACATTCCTGGAGGAGGAAAATGGCCTCCCAGTGCTAAAGAGTGCCCCTTTCTCTTGCATCTTTATTTGGGCATATTTGGGTTTGCGGACCAGTTGATGTTTCTGTGCCTCTGACCTGAGGTGCAGTGGTGGCCCCTCCCTGATGAGAATACCATTGATCGCTTCCTGTCTTTGCTGTTTAAACCTGCCTCCTGATTACTGTCCTGGTGTCTTCCTTTCTTTCTCTCTCTCTTCCTCCGTCCTTCCTTCCCTTCTCCCTCTTCTCTCTTCCTCTCCCCCCCTGCCACCGCCCCCCTTTCTTTGGGGCCTGGAGCTTGAATTCAAGACTGGCTTGGGTACTGTTCCTGAGCTGCTTTTGCTCAAGACTAGAGCTCTTCCACTTGAGCCACAGCTCTACTTCTGGTGTTTTGTTTTGTTTTGATAGTTTATGGGAAGTAAGAGTCTCACAGACTTTCCTGCCTGGGTTGCCTTTGAACCCCTATCCTTAGGTCTCAGCCTCTGGTGTAGCTAGGATTACAGGCAGCAGCCATCTGTGCTAAGCTTCTTATTTCTGAAGTCTGTATCTTTTACTTCCTACCTTAACTGTTACTCTATGGGCTCAATCTAGTTGTCTCTGTCTTTAATTACTCTGCTTATTGTGAGCTTCTGACTGATTTATTGAGGTTCTTTTCCTCCTATGAGTAGTTCCTTCTTGGGTACCTGGAGAGATTACTGTCTAGAAGCTAATTGCTACTAAATAGCAGAGGGGAACAACATATTATTGGAGGAATTTTAGGTGTACCTGTAGCTCTTCATGGATATTTACCCCTGTAACTTTTTTTTTTTTTTTGGTCTGTTTTCTCTAATTAGAGGAACTGAGATTTCCCCATGCATACATTGTGGTTTAAGTCAGGGAATTGGAGTGGTTCTCCAAGATTGCTTTATTTTTTGGTGCTAGTACTAAGGCTTGAACTCAGGGCTTAGGTGCTGTTCTTTAGCTTTTTCACTCAAGATAGATGCTCAACTACTTGAGTTGCAGTTCTACCTCTGGCATTCTGGTGATTAATTAGAGATAAGAGTTTCAGGGCTGGGTGGCTGGAGGCTCATGCCTGTAGTCGTAGCTATTCAGGAGGCTGAGATCTGAGGATTGCGGTTCAAAGCCAGCCTGGGCAGGAAAGTTTGTGAAACTCATCTCCAAAAAACCACCAGAAAACTGGAAGTGGCCCTGTGGCTTATGTAGTAGAGTGCCTGCCTTGAGCTGAAGAGCTGAGGGACAGCGCCCAGGCCCATAACTAACTCCCCCCCCCCCCCCCCCCCCCGCCAAAAAAAAAATAAAAGAGTCTCAGGGACTTTCCTACCTGTGGTGGCTTTGAACTGTGATCCTTAGCTCTCAGCCTCCTGAGTAGTTAGGATTACAAGTGTGAGCTACCAAAGCCTAGATATAATTTTTTCCCCCATGTAGGGAACATAATAGAGTACCTGCCTGGTATCTCAGTATCTGGCTGTGATGTCAGCCAATAATTGGGACTTAGTGTCCTATCAGCCAGCTAGAGCTGTTTGATTCTTAAGGCCATTGTCAAAGCTTTACACAATGTCTGCATTATTTTGTAACAGTTGCTTTTCTCTTCATATTTGATTAATGCCATTCATTGGTCCAATAAATGTCTTATGATCTTCTTTAAACTTGATAAGAACCTTCTGCAGTCACTGCATGCACTGTAATGGCCTGTAATTGGCAGAGTCAGCATTGAACCCACTTGTTTGATTTGTTAAGATTACATTTTCTCTCCTCTCTCTCTCTCTCTCTCTCTCTCTCTCTGTCTCTCTCTCTCTCTCTCTCTCTCTCTCTCTCTCTCTCTCTCTCTCTCTCTCTCTCTCTTTCAGGTCACAAAGGAAAATGAAGTACATTCTGGTTACTGGTGGAGTTATATCAGGAATTGGAAAAGGAGTTATTGCCAGCAGTGTGGGCACAATACTGAAATCATGTGGCTTACATGTAACTTCCATAAAAATTGACCCCTACATTAACATTGATGCAGGAACTTTCTCTCCTTATGAACATGGTAAGTGAACTCCCTGTCCCTTTCCCTTTTTCAAAGTCTCTTTTTCTTTAAGACTAGGTCTTCCTAGGTAGTCCAGGCTGGCCTCAAACTCTTGATCTTCCTGCCTTAGCCTCCCCAATGCTGGGATTATAGATGTGTGCCCACTGTGCCCAACTTTTTTCTTTCATTTTCTTAAATAATAATTATGTAGAATGACATATGCATTCATGGGTGTATGTTTTATTTATTTTCCATTCCTTGCATTTTAAAACAGTCCTTGTAGCAGAATGATACTGTTTATTTGCCTGAACACAAGGTAAGATTTTTTTTTTTAATGTTACTGGGTTTTAACTAAGGGCCTTGCGCTTGTTAGGCTGGTGCTCTACCACTTGAGCAATGCCCCTCGTCCTTTTGCTTTATTTTATGTTATGTTTTTGGTTGGTCATGGGGCTTACACTCTAGGCCTGGGTGTGTCCCTTAGCTCTTCAGCTCAAGGCTAGTGCTCTACCATTTGAGCCACAATGCTACTTTTGGTTTTCTGGTGGTTTATTAGAGATAATAAACTTTCTTGCCCAGGCTGGCTTTGAACCTCAATCCTCGGATCTCAGCCTCCTGAGTAGCTAGGATTATAGATGTGAGTAGGGTTTTGCTTTTGTGCCTTGGCTAGGTAGACCACAATCTTGTTTTTGCTTCCCATACAGCAGGGATAATTTAGGATAACTTGAGGCCTTAGCTGGCCTCAAACCATGATCTTCCCTATCTCTGCCTGCTTGAGTAGCTTGGATTATAGGTGTGAACCACTGCTTAGCTAGAAACAAAAAAATCTTAATACTTAGAGTCTAGGGGTTTTTATAATAGATTTTTTTCTTTTGGTAATAGCTGAAAATTTGTCAATTCTTTTCAAAAAAAGATAGCAAATATTTGAGAAAAGGGAATGTGTTTGTTCTTCATGATCCCATATTAGAAATTGTATGGGTGGAGAGTTGTGAAAGAGTGGATTTTGGCCCAGTTATTGCAAGCACCCTTCAAGAGCATGCTGACCAGCTTCAAGAAGCTGTGTGCTGCCTTTGGTAGAAGTGTCCAGGCAGAGGCCAAGGACCATTTTGTAGTGATTTAAGCAGCAAATCTAGATTTGGACATCTAAATTTGCTAGATTTGGAGGATCTGCAAGTTGGGAATTCTGTTTTATTACCAGAATCTGAATAGTACAAATGAGGATCTGAGGTAACTGAAAAGTGGAAACTGTAAGGGAGAGGAAAATAGCATTTTATTGCTGTTGTAACTGTGTTCCAACAACAGTTTTTACTGATGGTGTGACAAATGACTGTGCCCCAGTTATCTCAGATTCGTTGCTTAAATTTGTCCTTAAGTTGGGTGTCAGTGGCTTTCACCTGTAATCCTAGCTACTCAGGAGGCTGAGATCTGAGGCTCAAAGCCAGTCTGAGCAGAAAAGTCTCCGTGAGACTCTTATCTCCAATTAACCACTCAAACCAGAAGTGGCCCTGTGACTCAAAGTGGTAGAACACTAGCCTTGAGCAAAAAAGCTTAGTGCCCAGGCCCTGAGTTCAAGCACCATGACCTACCAAAACAAAAACAAACAAACAAACAAAAAACGTAACTTGCAAGCTGTGTATAATGAGTAAGCATGTAATCCCAGCACTTGGTAGGTGGTTATAGTTCCGAGGCCAGCCTGAATCCTCGCCCTCCAATTAATAAATTTTAGGAAAGAACTCCCTTTATACCTTTAAGTTTTTCTTTAAAAGTTTGTTGTTTTGTTTTTTTGCTCATTACACACACACACACAAAAGTTCAAGCTTGAACTCAGGGCTTTGGCAGTGTCTCTTTGCTTTTTAGCTCAAGGCTGGTGTTCTACCCCTGAACCAGAGTTCTACTTCTACCTTTATAGGGATTAATTGGAGATGGGACTAGCTTTGAACCACAGTCCTCAGATTTCAGCCTCCTGAGTGACAGGATTATAGGTGTGGGCCATTGGTGCCTGGCTATACCTTTAACGTTCAAAGTTCTATGCTGTTATTCCTCCTCTGTAATGTTGTAAAAATCTGTAAGGACACCAGAAGTGTCTACTGCAGAAATCCTGTAACAGACTCAAGAAAAGGTCCATATTTTGGAGGAATTGCTTCTTTTCCCCTTCACTACTGGGGAAAGAATCCAGGGCCTTGTGCCTGTGAGGCATGTGCTTTTTCTCCAGCCGTCAGAGGGAGACTGGATTTAAAGTTTTTGAGGAGAGGATGAGTTCTCTCTCTGATGGGGAGAATATCCTGATTTTGAGCTTATCCCTTGTGATGGTAGAAATGAGTCATTCTAGACAACATCACTGAAATGAAGTTGCAAGGAATGAATGTGAAACAGAAGAATGTGGAACAGGCATTTCATAGTTCTGTTTACCTAAAGTGTTGCTCAGAAGCAGGGTTTTATAATCAACACTACCTTCCTATGCCTACATTATAGTTGTTTGGAATAGCACTGTGCTTCTGACATTATTCTACTCAGGAAGGAGACAGGGCTCTTTCTCGATCTTTCTATGCAGTGCCTTTATTCCCTTGAGGATTGGCATTCTTTCCCTTCATCCCACAGTATTTTTTTTTTTTTAATTTTTTTATTGTAAAGATACTATACAGAGGGTTACAGTTACATGAGTGAGGTAATGAGTACACTTCCTCTTGAACATTGTTACCCCCTCCATTGTTTTCCCCCTACCATCCCCTCCCTCCCTCCCTTCCCCAAGGTTCTTTTTTTTTTTTTTTTTTTTGATTGTGATTAAGTGATTACTTAATTTCCGGAAATTCACAGTATTGTGGAATAATGATGCTCATTTAAAGTCACAAGTTCATTCTAGCTTTCCTGGAGCAAATTGTCTATCACAGTCTGTAATATATAACGGTGCTCATATGTTATATGTTCATCCCACAGTATTTTATAACTTCCTGATAAACAGTGAACTTTAGCTGGAAGTATGAAGTTTCGATTTGGAGGATGTTTGGTCATTTTCTTTTCTTTCCTTTTTTTTTTTTTTGGCCAATCCTGGGGCTTGAACTCAGGGCCTGGCCACTGTCCCTGAGCTTCCTTTGTATAAGGCTAGCACTCTAATCACTTGAGCCACAGCGCCACTTCTGGCTTTTCTGTTCATGTGGTGCTGAGGAATCAAACCCAGGGTTTCATGCATGTTAGGCATTCTCTCTACCACTAAGCCACAATTCCCAGCCCTGGTTCTTTTTCTTTTTCTTTTTCATGACATATTTATTTAGCTTTGTAAAAATAGATTTCTCTGCTTTGTGTCAAATTAATGCAGACTTTGTTCTGGCTTGATGTTTATATTTCAGGACTTAGTTATACCATGGTAAATTTTGACTCACCTCTTTGTACTCACTGTTCACTGCAGGTGAAGTTTTTGTGCTGGATGATGGTGGTGAAGTTGACCTTGATCTGGGGAACTATGAGCGATTCCTTGATATCCGCCTCACCAAGGACAATAATCTGACCACGGGGAAGATATATCAGTATGTCATTAACAAGGAACGAAAAGGAGATTACTTGGGGAAAACTGTCCAAGGTAATACAAATTTATTTATGTTTCAGATTTAAAATCTTAAAATGTGCTTGTGTGGCCCATACCTATAATCCTCTCTACTCTGGAGGCTAAGATGTGAGGATCAGAGGTTCTGCAGCCTGCCAGGCAAAGAAGGTTCTTTTTTTTTTTTTTTTGTGGTTGTGGAGCTACTCAGGGCCTGGGAGCTAACCCTGAGCTCTTTTGTTCAAGGCTAGCACTCTACCACTTGGAGCCATAGTTCTACTTCCAGTTTATGAGTGGTTAATTGGAAATAAGACTTTTCTGCCAAGGTTGTCTTTGAACCAAGATCCTCAGATCTCAGCCTCCTGAGTATAGCTAGGATTACAGAAGTGAGCCACTAGTGCCCAGCCAAAGAAGGTTCTTATTTCCAATTAACCAGCAAAAAAGGTGGAATGGAGGTATGGCTCAAGGGGTAGAGTAACAGCCCTGAACCAAAAAGCCAAGCAAGAAAAGCAAGGCCCTGAGTTTAAGCCCCAGCATTGCCCCATCTCCCCAACAAAAGATAAAAACAAGATGGAGGAAATAAATGAAATGAGGCAAGATATTTGAGCTGAGGAACCAGTCATGAAAAGAGGCCACAGGCCACAGATGCTTCAGTTGGTCAAGTGGAGGGAAGGTTTGTATAGTTGAGGCAGAGTGGTCTTAGGAGACAGTCAGAAAGGTTGGTTAGTTAGTCCTGCTGAACCATGCCAGAAGTTAGGATGTGGCTCTGCTGTGAAGCATTAGAGAGGGTAAATATAGGAATCATGAATTCTGATTTGCAGTCTCGAAAGATCACTTTGACTGCTGTGTATGGATTAGACAATAAATCCTGTGTACCAGCTACTACTGTGCAAACCCAGATTACTGAAATTAAAATATGTTGTTGGCCAGGCACTGGTGGCTCATGCCTGTAATCCTAGCTACTCAGGAGACTGAGATCTGAGGATCATGGTTCAGAATCAGCCAGCGCAGAAAAACCTGTGAGACTCTTACCTCCAATTAACCACCAGAAAACCAGAAGTGGAGCTGTGGCTCTAAGTGGTAGAGCCTTGAGCAAAAAGCTAAGGGACAGCCGGGCGCTGGTGGCTCACACCTGTAATCCTAGCTACTCAGGAGGCTGAGATCTGAGGTTTGCAGTTCAAAGCCAGCCCGGGCAGGAGAGACCGTGAGACTCCTATCTCCAATAAACCACCAGGAAACAGGAAGTGGCGCTGTAGCTCAAGTGGTAGAGCGCTTGCCTTGAGCTGAAGAGCTGAGGGACAGTGCCCAGGCCCAGAGTTCAAGCCCCATGACCGACCAAAAAAAAAAAAAAAAAAAGCTAAGGGACAGCGCTCAGGCCCTGAATTCAAGCCCCATGACCAACAAAAAAAAATGTCTTTGTTTCTTAGGAACTTGTAGTCTGAGCCCAACAACTATGAGTTATTGAGCTCTGGTATGCAAGGGTATTGGCAAACATTTTTACTACTTGATAAAGTAGGACCTGTTACCTCCACTTAGCAGATAGAGAAACTAGGTTTAAGAATAAGTAACCAGATGCTGCTGGCTCATGCCTGTAATCCTACCTATTCAAGAGGCTGAGATTGAGAATTACAGTTTGAAGCCAGCCTAGGCAGGGGAATCTATGAGACTTTTTTTTTGGGGGGGGGGTCAGGTCGTGGGGCCTGAACTCTGAGCCTGGGCGCTGTCCCTCAGCTCTTCAGCTCAAGGCTAGCACTCTACCACTTGAGCCACAGCACTACTTCCAGCTTTTTTTTTCTGCTTATGTGGTGCTGAGGAATCGAACCCAAGGGCCTCATGCATGCAAGGCAAGCGCTCTACCACTGAGCCACCTTCCCAGCCCTCTATGAGACTTGTGTCTCCAATTAACCACCAAAAAGCAAAATGTATAGAGGTATGGCTCAAGTGGTAAAACACCAGCCTTGAGTGAAAAAAAGCCAAGCAAGAGTTTGATACCCTAAGTGCAAGCCCTAGTACTGGCACCAAAATAAAGGTAAATAATTGGGCCAGTGATTCAATGAACTGAGATTTGCATCTAGGCCCCAGATGCTATGCCCTGAAGGCTTGCCTATGCATCAGTGACTTGGAAACAGATCAGGCCAGGGTGCTGGAAAGGCACTCAGGTGTGATGTGCCCACCTCCAGCCTGGGCTGTGAGTAGCAGTAGCAGTGTGGCCATGTGGTCTTTCATGTCTGTGTGCTTCAAGGTGGTTCAGGCGGCTCTCAACTTTGTTCCCTTCTATTGCTTCTGGCCACAACTTAGAAATCTGAGAGAAGGAAGTGTGGCCCAGGTATTTGTTGAGGCCATTTAATGGATGCCTCCTAGGTATTTTTATGATCCAATTGCTACTCTGTCTAGGTTGAGTGTAGCAGTTTAAAACCAAGTATACGTACCTCAGTGAATGCTGCCCAAAAGTAAGTTATAGTTTCTTCTCTCTCCTGCAGTTGTCCCTCACATCACAGATGCGATCCAAGAATGGGTGATGAGGCAGGCACTAATACCTGTGGATGAAGATGGTCTAGAGCCTCAAGTCTGTGTTATTGAGGTTTGTGTGATTTCCAAGTATGTGAACAGTTGCACTCATTCCTCTTCCTTAGTTGGCCATAATGCCTGGTGGGACCATCCCCCGATAAGCTCTTGACTTCTTCTCTGTCTGTAGCATGCTTCTCATGGCAGAAGGGCATGGAGAAGGGCACACGGAAGAATGCAGTTCTCATGCAGTTGATGCTCTTTTTCCAACATGTATGGGTTCATTCAACTCTGACTGCCAGCAGTAGTGACAAGACACATTTTCATCCTTCTCTTGGGGATGGCTGACCTTTGCTTTCTTGTCTTTACTGATTTTTACTGATTTTTTCTTTTTGAGATTGGATCTTGCTGTGGAGCCTAGGTTATCCTGGAATTTGAGATCCTTTTTCCTTCTAAGTGTTGGGATTGTAGTTGTGCATCATTATGCCTAGCCAGACCTTTGCTTTCCTCTTGGCAGAACAGTCATCCCTGAATGGGCTTCCTTTGCTTCCCTTTTCCTTTTCCTCTCTGCTGATCCCAGCTGCTGGATTTCAGTGTCCTTTCAAAATTGGAAAAATCAAAAGTTCCAGTAGTTTGTTTATAACTGGTGCTTTTTAATAGGAAAAGTATAGTAAACTAAGGAAATAAGCCTAGATTTTTTTCTTTGTGGCTCTTTCTTGTTGACCTTTCTCTTGAAATGCCATGGCAAGATCGTAAGAGAATTGTGAGCCTATCCAAAGAGTCATCTTCAGCCCAAAGAAGTGTCTAGTGACTGACATTCTTGGGGAGGGATGTGCATTGACAGTTACTGCTCACGTGGTTGACACAGAGCAGATAAGAGAGGAGGAAACAACCAGGGGAAGGTGCTTGACCTCTAACATGGTACTTCTGTTCTAGCTTGGTGGGACAGTGGGAGACATCGAGAGCATGCCCTTTATCGAGGCCTTCCGCCAGTTTCAGTTCAAGGTCAAGAGGGAGAACTTTTGCAATATCCATGTCAGTCTAGTTCCTCAGGTGAGGCATTTTGACTTAAGGTAAGTTTGACTTTGGGTGACGAGAGGTTGGGTTTTTTTTTTTTTTGGTTGGTTGTGGGGCTTGAACTCTGGGCTTGGGCACTGTCCTTGCGCTCTTCAGCTCAAGGCGAGTACTCTACGGCTTGAGCCACAGAGCCACTTCTGGTTTTCTAGTGGTTTATTGGAGATAAGAGTCTCACAGACTTTCCCGCCTGGGCTGGCTTTTTGAACCGTGATCCTCAAATCTCAGCCTCCTGGGTAGCTAGGATTACAGGCATGAGCCACCGGCGCCTGGCTTTGAGAAGTTGATTTTTATTTATTACCTGGTAATAGTACTTGTAGTTCAAACCCTAGTAAAACTTAGGAAAAAAACAACATGAACAAAAAAATCCAGAAAGCATGTGCACCGAAGCAACTGTCCTAGCAGGCCTGGGAATGCTAACTAATTTTGTAGTCTGGGAAGCAAAGAAGCTGCCCTTTTGGCCCTGCAGAACTTTCACAGGCTCAGGGTTAGTGCCACTAGGTAGTGGGGTGAGGGTAGGGCCTGCCATTGTAGTTGTTCTTTCAGAAGAGGTGTGCACATTAGCCCTGTGGAGGGTTTGGGACAAACCGCCCAACAATGGGAACAATTGAGGGCAGTGATGCTGAACTATAGACACATTATGCTGCGAAGACACCTTGCCTTCTTCCTCTTGGTTCTCAATGTGATCATAGCCAGGCTTGGTCCTTCCACAAGAGAGATAAAAGTCTCCTTTGATGTATGACCAGCTTAGTGAAATGGACAGCACTGTAGTACCCACAGTGATCCTCCTCTTCCCCTCACACAGAGCTTCTAGTTTGCTTTGAAGTGGATTAAGGGAGATAAACTACATGTGTTAAACAAGAAACAAGTGCTCTAAGAAGGGAACATAAGACAGGGAAGAATTCTTGGAGATTAAGAATCGGGTAATAAAGGTGAAAACAAAGTTAAGAGGAAGAAAGTTGAGGAAAGTAGGGCAGAGACCAAAGGACTGAAAGGAGGAGAGAAAAGGAGAATAAGAAAGAAAGAAAGAAGGAAGGAAAGAAGGAAAGAAAGAGAACTAATATCTGAACAATTGGATTTCCAGAAAATAAGAACAGAGACATGAGGGAGGAAGTGTTACCTGAACCTGGGGTCAGCAAACTGTGGCCTAGGGGCTGAGGCTACCTACTGCCTGTTTTAGTAAGATTTTATGGAAATAGAGCCACATCTACTTGTTGATGTGCTGTTTGTGACTATTTTTGCCCCCAAACAGTAAAGTCAGATAGTTGTGACAGACACTATCCTGTTAATAGAAAAATTAACTCTTGCTTTCCTTCCTTCCTTCTCTCCCTTCCTCCTCCTTCCCTCCCTTCCTCCTCCTTCCCTCCCTCCCTCCCTCCCTCCCTTCCCCTCTTCCTCCCTTCCCCTCTTCCTCCCTTCCCCTCTTCCTTCCTTCCTTCCTTCCCTCCCTCCCTCCCTCCCTCCTTCCCTCCCTCCATTTCCTCCCTCCCTCCCTCCTTCCCTCCTTCCTTCCTTTGGTACAATAGCCAAGTTCAACAGGGGAACAGAAGACAAAACCCACCCAGAACAGTGTTCGGGAACTTCGAGGGCTTGGACTTTCCCCAGACCTGGTAAGATTTTCTGATTGCTTGCTTTCACTGGGAAAGTTGAAGTCACACTTCATGACAGGAAGGACCTTAGTCTTCTTGCCAGGCTTTTATGCTGTTGATGGTAGAGAAAATAGATTTAGTGCTTTCCCCTTTTGCTTCTGTAAAAATATTCAGAAACTGAGAAATGCATAGTTGGCTCCTGCAGGTCACTCACTCACTTAATTTGTATTGCCATCCATTTAGGGTTTTCCTCTGCTCTGAAAATAGGTAATATTTTTGTTGATTGTGTGCCTTATTCTGGGAGCTAGCATTTTTGTTCAGCTTCACAATGTTAGGTCTATTTGTTTTAATTCAGTCAGTTTGGTAACCCTTCCTCTTATTTATTTTTACTGCAGGTCGTGTGCAGGTGCTCAAATCCTCTTGACACATCTGTGAAAGAGAAAATATCCATGTTCTGCCATGTGGAACCTGAACAAGTGAGTGGACATTTCCATCTCTGCTTCTAATTGTCGGAAGCCTCTTGACCACAATCAATTTATGAGGCTTGGTGTTGTTAACTTGTAGTTAGCATCACCCAGAACTGACCCCCACTGGCTCTATGAATGACCATCATCTACTTGTGGTTCCTTAAACATCTTTTGTGGTCATCTTTTGCCTCTCTGTGTTCCATTCCTTTTCTTTATGCTCTGTACAGACTAAATTTAATTCACCTAAAGCTCCACTCTAGTTCTATTGCTCTTTTTTTTTCTTTTTTTGACTAGGGCCTTTTGCATTCTAGACAAGTACTTTGCCACTGAGCTACATTCTAAGTTTTTGGTGTTTTAGACAGGGTCTTGCTAAGTAGCCCAGGTTAACCTAATACTCAATGATCGTCTTGCCTCAGCCTCCTGAGTGCTCTGGCTCTGCTTTTGTACCTGCTAGTAATTTCTGTCAAGACTCTGCTCAGTTCTTGTGGCAGTGTTGCATTCGTTTTTTGTCAAATCATTTTGTATAGCTAGACATAGTATCGTCTGACAAGCCTTATGTGTATCTTCTTCAACCCTCAGGACTCATCACTTCTCTGGACTTAGTGACACATGCTAGTTAGTGTGAATCTAGATGTGTGTGTACAAATATGTGCATGGGCATGTATGCACGTATTGTGTGTTTATGTGTGTTTCCCCTCACAGGCTGTGACAACTTCTGGAAGGAAAGGGCCATGGCATTCAACCTTATGTATCTGGTGTATAGGTTCTTGTATACCTTTTAATCTGTTTGTAATTTATTTATTTTTTTGTTGGTCATGGGGCTTGAACTCTGGGCCTGGGCGCTGTCCCTCAGCTCTTCAGCTCAAGGCTAGCACTCTACCCCTTGAGCCACAGGGGCACTTCCAGTTTTCTGGTGGTTTATTGGAGATAAGAGTTTCATGGCTTTTCCTGCCTGGGCTGGCTTTGAGCCACAATCTTCAAATCTCAGCCTCCTGAGTAGCTAGGATTATAGGTGTGAGCCACCGGCACCTGACTTGTTTGTAATTTATTAATAGAGGTAACTTATGGTGCGGAAAAATCCAAAACTTGGGAACCTGTAATGTATCTTAAGTGTGGTGCTTATTGTGGAAATTCTAGTGATGCCAACTTGGGGTTGTGTATCAGTCATTGTATTAGTTACCTTTTGAACACCATAATAGTGAGGTAGCAACTTAGTAAAGAAAAAAGTTTAGAAAAGAAAAGAGATTTAGTTTTCTGTTTGGGAGGCTGCATGTCCACACAGCATAGGTCCAGGAAGGCCAATGACAGAGCATGTATGGAGGAAGGATCCAATCACCAGTGAGGAAGCAGAGAGAGGGTGGGGCCAGGTTGCTTGTGAGAATCCAAAGGTTCAAAAGAAAAATACCTTTTTGAGGGCAGAGCCCCCCCAAGGGCTCAAGCTTTACAGGAGCTACAGCACCTTGCCATACTGCCATCCCTGGTCCAAAACTCCAATCATGTGATCCCTTGGGAATGCCAAACCATTTCAAACCATAGCTTGAAGCAGACTAGAAGGGAAGTAGAAGTTGAGGAGTTTCAGGACACAGTTAAGAAAAGTTTGTCTTACTACTGGACGGTTTGAGGATGAGGAGTGCCCAGCTGGTCTGAGGAGTGAACAGTGCAGTTGGTGGTTAAAGTAAGAGTAATCTACTTAAGAGATTTTGAGGTCAGGGGAGAGCAGTGTGAGAAACCATTGGCCTTGCCTTGGTGTGAAGAGAGCAGAAGGAAAGGCCGTGCTGCTTACCTTGATAGCCTACTTCTCCAAGATGGTTCAGGCCTCAGTGTAGGCCAGGGCCCTGGGGTGTGACTCCTGAGCCAGAAGTTCAGTTGGGCAGAGGGGTTCTGTTTCATACTGAAGTCATGAATGCACAGAAATTTTGTTTTCTCAACAGTCCTTTATTGTGCACTTTAATTATTTTGCATATTTTCTAGCAAATGAAATCAATTCAGTTCTGTAGCAGAGTTGCTTTTCACTAAAGGTATTCACTATTAAAAACATGGCAAGTAGCTGGGTGCTGGTGGTTCGTGCCTGTAATCCTAGCTACTCAGGAGGCTGAGATCTGAGGATTGTGGTTCAAAGCCAGCTGGAGTAGGAAAGTCTGAGATTTATCTCCAATTAACCACCAGAAAATCAGAAGTGGAGCTGTGGCTTAAAGTGGTAGAACACTAGCCTTAAGCAAAAAGAGCTCAGGGACAGAGTTGAGCCCTGAGTTCAAGACTCACAACAAAGTTTTGTAGTTTTAGATCTTGCATGATCTATTTTGAATTTATAATTGTTTATAATAATGTAAGGTAAGGATTGGAATTTATCTTTTTTATATATGAATATCTAGCCCCATTTCTTTAGGACTAGCCTATGGTGAGGTCTGTCTGTCTATCATCTATATCTGTGTGTATGTGTTTCTTTGTGTGTATAATGCTGGGGATTAAATCAATTCTTACTGTTTTTCTTTAATTTGTGATACTGGGGTTTGAACTTAGGGCTTTGTGCTCCCTAGGCAATTTACTCTACCACTTGAGCCATGGTATCAGCTCAATTTGCTTTAGTTAGGATCTTGCATTTTTTGCTTGGATTGTGATCTGACTTACACCTACCACATAGCTGGTATAACAGATGCAGATACTGTGTCTACTCTTTATTGGGAGGGTGAGGGGCTAGATGAAGTTTTGTTAACTCTTTGCCTGGGCTGGCCTTAAAGTGTGATATCCCCACAATGTCTGCCTCCTGAGTAGCTGTGATTATAGGCATGCATCACTGTGATCCTGTCTTACTGCTGAGATTACAAGTTTGTATCACCACACCAGTGCTTCCCTTTCTTTTTTTTTTTTTTTTTTATTTTTTTTATTGTGAAAATACTGTACAGAGGGGTTACAATTACATGGGCAAGATAATGAGTACATTTCTTATCAAGCATTGTAGCCTCCTCCTTTGTTTCCCCTTCCCATCCCTTCCCATCCTCCCCCTGCCCCCCCAATCCTCCCCGCTCCCCCGCCCAATGCTTTCCTTTCTTAGCCTCCTTCTGTCCCCTCCCTCCCTCCCTCCCTCCCTCCCTCCCTCCCTCCCTTCCTTCCTTCCTTCCTTCCTTCCTTCCTTCCTTCCTTCCTTCCTTCCTTCCTTCCGGATTTGGGTATCCATGTTCATAAAAGCCAATAATTTTCTAATCATTCTTCTTGAGTCAGTTTTGGCAATTCATCTTTTTCTAGAACATGACCTTTTTCCGTTTCCAAACTGAGAATTTTTTTTCCAGTCACATTACTAGTAGGAGGCCATCGCCCGGTTTGTTCTTGTTAGAGCACTAATAATTTGTTTTTGTTGTTTGAACAGGTGATCTGCGTCCATGATGTCTCATCCATATACCGGGTCCCCTTGTTGTTAGAAGAGCAAGGGGTTGTGGACTATTTCCTTCGGAGGCTGGATCTTCCTATTGAGAGGCAGCCACGAAAGATGCTGATGAAGTGGAAAGAGATGGCAGACAGGTCAGCCTCCCAGGAGCTGGCAGTGCCAGCCTTCTTGCTTTTTTGTCACACTGCAGAGGATTAATTTATGCTGGAGCCCCTCAGGCCTTGAAAAGGCCTGTATGTTTAAAAAGTGCTCCGAGTGCTGGGGATGGATTCTGTTGCACAGCACAGATGAGGTTCTTGCAGGGCTTGGCCAGTTCCCAGTTTTCCAGGCAGTGAGTTCAATTACATACATTTGTCTGTTATCACACAGATAGCCAGCACACACGCATCCAGTGGCAGTTGGTCAGCCTGCATTCCTCAAACACAGGTGAATGGCTGGTCTTGCCTGGAGTACTTCTAATTAGCTTTGCTGATTTCTGAGCTATGCTTGATAATACAGAAAAGAATCAGCAGGGAAGTTCTGCCACCATCTTCTCCTAAAGCTCTGTTGTTCTCTGATTCTGAGATAGTTCCTCAGAGCAAGGTATGGTTCACTGTGGTGACAGCAGTGTCACCATGACAGCAATATAAACCCGTGCAGAAGGGTGCATTTATTCCATTGCTTGGTGGCAGTTATTTTCATCTTGATGTTTTTTCCCTTTTAGTCTTCATTTATGTGTATATTTTTACATGAAGCTACCCAAGTGATCCACAGTTTTATTGCCCTAATTTTATAAAACATAATCGTTTTGCTGTTACTAATTATACTTTACAATAGAAATTGGGTAGAGCTTTCTTTTGTAAATATTCTATAATTTCACTTTTCTTTTTATCATATTAACTCTTGTGAATTGTCTGTTCATGTCTGTTTAGTTCCCCAGCCCCTTTGAGATTGAGATATTTTTAAAAACATTTCTGTGAGATTTTGAATCTGTCTCTTTACAAGGGTTTCTCTAATCTTACTTTCTTTACACGTCCTGCCCTGTTCTGAAGGTTGCTTCCTTTTGACCTGTTTGTACACAGCCCTCAAGTGATGTTCACTCCCACTGGATTCTTCCTAGGCATATTTTTCCTGTATAACAAAAGCCATTATGGTCTCATGAAGGTGTGTACATTCCAAATTGTTGAGTGTTTCTTGACTTGTTTGCTAGGTATGATCGCTTGCTGGAAACCTGCTCGATTGCCCTTGTGGGCAAATACACCAAGTTCTCGGACTCCTATGCCTCTGTCATTAAAGCTCTGGAGCATTCTGCATTGGCCATCAACCACAAGTTGGAAATCAAGGTAAAGGAGTGATGCAGGTGTAGCCAAGAGGCAAACGGAAGTAGTTGGTGTTTTTGTGGATGATGCATGCATATCTGTTCTATGTTTTTGAAGCCCTGGATTTCTTTTTAGTGATAAGAAACTTGATTGGCTTTGGGCTCTGAGAAAACAGAAGTTTCTGGAAATAGCAAAGAAAAAGTGGTCAGAGTAGATACAGAGAGAAACCAAGTGCCTGGATCTGAATCCCAGTGCCCATGGGCCTGGCAGGTAGAGGCATGTTGCCATTGAAAACCTTCCCTGTATCTGTTCTGCCTGGGTCATGACAGGCAGAGCTGAGCCGGTGGTGTGTTGGGACACAGCCTTGCCCATCTCTACAGGTGACAATAGAGTATCAGCAATTGGATTGTGGAGTAGCTATACAATGAAAAACTACTCAGCAATAAAAAACCAACCAGATAAATGTAGTGTTGGATCTCAAAAACATATTGAGTAAACCAAGACAGACACACACCAAAAACTACATATTGTTTGGCTTTATTCATATGCGTTTTTGAAGACAAACTAAACTAAGAAGTTAGCCTCTGGGGTTGTCTGGAGTGGGAAGCAGAGAGGGAATTGCAGATTGGCAGATGGGGAGTTTTGGGATAGTGGTACTTTATCTTGATTGAGGTGGTGGTCATACCTTCATGTCTGTACATGGACAAACCACGAAGGCATGCACTTAAAAAGGTTTTACCTTATTGTATGTGGATCATACTTCATACAGATGAAAATGGGGTAACCGGGCATGGGGGGGAAGTTGAACAGAAGATACTTTGCAGTGGCTTAGCAGAGATAAGATTTTGAAGCTCGTTTTAAAATAAAGTTAAAATTTTAAATTATTATTAAATTTAAATATGTTATGACTTGAAAACCAAAACGGAGGGAGGTGGGACATTGGTAATGACACATAAAAGTCACCAGCTGCTTGTTGTCTCCCTGCAGTACATTGACTCCACAGACCTGGAACCCAGCACTCTGCAGGAGGAGCCGGTACGCTACCACGAAGCATGGCAGAAGCTCTGCAGTGCTCAGTAAGTGTGGGCTCTGCCCATGCGTTTGTTGATATCATGGTCTTGTCTGCTAGTGCTAAGCAACCTATTTGTTAAACGTCTTTTCATTATTACACAGATGACCTATTGTGTGACTTAAAAAACACAGCCTAGGAAGTGGCGCAGTGGCTCAAGTGGTAGAGCGCTAGTCTTGAGCTGAAGAGCTGAGGGATAGCGCTCAGGCCCAGAGTTCAAGCCCCATGACCGCACACACACACACACACACACAGCCTACCAATACTGTTAAATATAAATCAGGCGACTGAGATCTGGGGCAAGAAAGTCTATGAGACTCTTATCAACCTAAAAGCCAGAAATGGAATTGTGGCTCTAAGTGGTATAATGTTAGCCTTGAGCACAAAAGCTCAAGGACAGTGCCTAGACCCCGGAGTTCAAGCCCCAGGTCGGCAAAAAAAGAAAATTATGCACAAAGTACTTGTGTCAAGTGCAGTAGCACCATTATAGTTCTTATGTGCCCATATTCAGAGTTTCACTTAGCTAAGTTTGTAGTGTTACCAATGCAGCTACTTGGCGGTCTCCAAGTAACTAAGAGGAAACCAGTCACTCCACCATGGCTGCTTTGAGGTTACTATGGGCTGGGTAGAGCCCAATGCCTTGTGGTTTTCTCTCGTGCAGTGGAATACTGGTTCCAGGAGGATTTGGTGTTCGAGGGACAGAAGGAAAAATCCAAGCAATTGCCTGGGCTCGGAAACAGAAAAAGCCTTTTTTGGGTAAGGTGCTTTGCCATGCCCTCCTTACTCTGTGGAGGAAGGAGGAAGAGAAGGTACCCAGAGGAAGAGGTGGGGCCAGGGTATAGGGAAACTAAGTCACAGACACAGTGCCTCGACTCACATGCTGTCTGTTGAATGAGAATGGAAAGCCTCTGGTTCTCTTGGGGAGAAATGTAGGCTGTTTAAATGGAGTTGATGAGCACATGTAGATAGCTTAGAATTGTGGGAGAATGAACTATCGATTAGGAATTTACAGAACTATGAGATGGAGTTTAGTTAATTTCCAGCTTCATCAATTGTAAATGAGAATTGAATGAGTGAAGGTAAGGAAAGCTGAATGTTAAAGTACTGGGTGGAATATTGCCTCTTTCTCAGGCTGACTATAGAACCTAGAATCTTCATGGACAGATAAATCAGCTAGCACAGGAGCCAGGGGGTGCTTGTGCATGTGGGAAATGACCTTGCATGACACAGTCCTTGGCAGCCTAGGGGTGTGTGTGGGAACTGCTTCTCTCAGTTTCATTTGCTTTTCCCTGTTTGGAAGGTGTGTGCTTAGGAATGCAGTTGGCTGTGGTTGAATTCTCAAGAAATGTGCTGGGATGGCAAGGTAAGTGCGTTTGGACACTGATTCTGGTGTAACTATTCCCAAGTGGCTGAAATGGTGTGGCATGTTGGTGGCTGGGAGCAGGGCTGCTTCTCCCACCAAAGTGCCACAACCTCCTCCACACAGCTGAGCCAGATGTCCTTTGGCTCCTGCAGCTCCTGTTCTGGTGCCCAGCAGGAAGCCCCTGGCCTACCAGGCCTGCATAGTAGTTAGAAACAGACTCTGGGGCTGAAGGAAGGACCTGGACTCTAGTTCTGGCTTTATCTCTTAGGATGCTGATTTTAGGCAACTTGCCTAGCTTTCCTGGGGCTTTGTTTCTTCTGTAGATTGGGAGGAAAAATATGGGACCACCTACTTCCCAGTTAAAAAATTTGGTGAAATAATGCATGCACACCATCCCTAGCAGTGTGGGCAAATTGGAAATGCTAAAACATCAGATCTATCTACGAACTGTAGATCACTGCAGTGACCACCTGAAAACTCACTGGCTTTAACAGCCTTGGCTGTTCACCTCTCACTGTTCTCTGGATGATTCCGCTGGATGTTTTCAGTACGGGACCAAAAGGTTATTTGTACTGAAATCATTTACTTACTTTCTGACATAGCAGTTTAGAGCAGGGCAGCATATGAGATGCTGAGAGTAAAAGTAGAAGTCAAGCACAACTCCTCACAGATATAATCCCAGCACTTGGGAGGTGGAGACTCATGGTTTCAGGTGAGCACTCAAAAAAAAAGTTAGCAAGGCTCTTTCTCAAAGAATACACTGGGCCAACATTTTGGTATATGCCTGTGGTTCCAGCTGTGCAGGCAGCAGGGTTAAGATGATCGCAGTCTGAGGTCATTGCTGGGAAAAATGTACAAGAGTCTATCTGAAAACTAAAGCTTAAAAAGGTTGGGGGCATGGCTCAAGGGTGAGGCCTTGAGTTGAAACCCTAGTATTCCCCCCCAAAATCAAATACGATTGTAAGAATGTAAGAACTGTTGTAATGGACACATTTAAATAATTTTTTATTGAGATTAACTAATTACATAAATTTCACGAATTTCATAGTATTGTGAGATAGGGATACTTAAGTCAGATACATTTTAACCTTCACAAGGCAAATTGTCATTATGGTCTATAATGTTTGTGAATTCTATGAGCTTTGACAATACAACTTTTTAGATTACACTTTTTAGATCCATTCATCTATAGTGGGGCATCTGGGTTGTTTCCATATCTTGGCTGTTGTGAACAGTACTACAATGAACATGAAGGTGCATGTGTCCTGTATCCTGGTTCCTGTTGCTCAGGGTAGTTACCTAGGAGTGGTATGGCTGGGTCATAGGAGAGGTTTAGCTTTCTGAGGTAACTCCAGACTGCTTTCCAAAGTGTTTTTTAAGTGTACGTTCCCACCAGCAGTGTAATAGGGTTCCTTTTTCTCCACATCATTTGTCATTAGCTGAATTTAGGATGTAGGCCATTCTGACCGGGGTAAGGTTGTATCTAAGGGTTGTTTTTATTTACATTTCCTTTACATCCAGGGATGATGAACATTTCCTCATGTGTTTCTTTGCCATTTTTATCTCTTCTTCTGAGAAGTCTCTCTTTAGCTCCCTTGCTAATGATTAGTTTGTTAGATTTGGGAGAGATTAGTTTCTTGAGTTCCCTGTATATAATGGATATTAGGACCTTGTCTGATATATTGCTGGTAAATATTTTTTCCCAGTTAGTTGGCTGTCTTTCTAGTTTGGTAGCTATGTCTTTAGCTGTGGAGAAACTTTTAATTTTAAGGTAGTCCCATTTGTTGAGTCTCTCTCTAATTTTTGTGACCCTGGGACTCTGTTCAGGAAGTTCTTCCTGCCTGTGTCTGTAAGTTCAAGTGTCTCTGCTACTCTGTCTGCAGTAGTTTCAGTTCCAGGTTTGATGTTAAGATTTTTAATCCATTTTGAGTTGATATTAGTGCATGGTGAAAGGCTAGGGTCCACTTTTAGTTTTCTGCATGTGGCCGCCCAGTTTTCCCAGCACCAATAGTTGAAGAAGTTATGCTTCTTCTACTGTATGTCTTTGGCTCCTTTGTCAAATATCAGCTGACTATAGGTATGTGATTTAATTTCTAGATCTTCTAATCTGTTCCGTTGGTCTTCAGGCCTGTTTTTGTGCCAATAGCAAGCTGTCTTTGTTATGGCTCTGTAGTAGAGCTTGAAATCTGGTATCGTGATCCCTCCTGCAGTATTTCTTTTGCCTAGAATTGCTTTGGCTATTCTAGGTCTTTTGTTGTTCCATATGAATTTTTGGATTGTTTTCTCTATTCAGTAAAGAAAGACATTGGGATTTTGATGGTTATTGCACTGAATTTGTATATCATTTTTGGCAGTATGGACATTTTCACTATATTCTGCTTATCCAGGAACATGGAAGGTCTTTCCATTTCCTGGTGTTCTCTGTGATTTCTTTCTTTAGGCTTTTATAGTTTTCATTAAGTAGTTCCTTTACATCTTTGGTTAGGTTAATTCCTAGATATTTTATTTTTTTTGAGGTTATTGTGAATGGGGTTTTTCCCTTGATTTCCCTTTCTGCTTGTACACTGTTGGTGTACAAAAAGGCAAATGATTTTTGTGGGTTGATTTTGTATCCTTCTACTTTGCCAAATCTCTAGGAGTTTGGGGGTCGTTATGGTATAATATGTCATCTGCAAATAGGGATGGTTGAATTTCTTCCTTCCCTATGGGGATCCCTTTACTGTCCTTTCTTGCTTTAGCTAAGATTCCAGAACTATATTGAAGAGGCGTGGAGAGAGTGAGCATCCTTTCCTTTGGTTGTAGTTTTTCCCTGTTTATTATAATATTGGCTGTTGGTCTGTTGCATATGGCTTTTATTGTTTTAAGGAATGTTCCTTCTATTCCTATTTTCTCCTGAGCTTTTAACATGAATGGATGTTGTATTTTATCAAAAAGCCTTTTCCACGTCAATGGAGATAATCATGCCACCGTGTCCTGAGATGATTGTGGGCTGGGCCGGGTGGTGGTGGGGGCTCCGGGTCTGAGTTTCATGGTCTGTGTCTCTGGTTATTCAGTCCGGGTCTGGCACTATGTGCATTTTCTGCGCTGGCATTCTATGGACTGCTGTGGCTTTGGGGTCCCTGGCGACTTCAGGACAGGTCACTTTGTCGGTTTGGCACAGAGTCACGCTGACAGCAAGGGATGGGGGAAGGGTCTTCGTGCAGTTTCTGAGCTCCAAGATTTCTGTCTCTGTTTACCCTTTCTGGGTCCGGCGCGAGTACCTTGGGAGTCTTCTGTGGTGGTGGTCTATGGACCACTGGCTCTCAAATAATTGGTTTTGATTTCTCAATTTTGTACAGCTTAACTTCCCAGAAAGTTAAAGGCTTCATGGAAAAAATTCACCTGTTTGTATTGAATATTGGATATTTTAAAATGCTGTGTCTAGCTTGTGTGCGTGTGCGTGTGTGTGTGTGTGTGTGTGTGTGTGTGTGTGCGCGCGCGTGTGTGCGTGTGTGCGCGTGCGTGCGTGCGTGCGTGCGCATGTACTGCTGGTCCTGGGGCTTGAACTCAGGGCCTGGGTACTATCCCAGTTTTTGTGCTCAATGCTAATACTCTTACCACTTAAGTCACAGCTCCACTTCTGGGTTTTGTTTTTTATTTAATGGTTAATTGGAATAAGTTTCATAGACTTTCTTGCCCAAGGCTGGCTGTGAACTGTGATCCTTGGATCTCAGCCTTCTGAGTAGCTAGGATTACCAGCATGACCCACTGATGCCTACCTTGTTCCCTAGTTATTATGGTCTTTGACCTTAAACTGGGGGAAATCATGAGTCAGTACTTAGCAATGAAGCTACTACAAGTAATCAGTTTTGTTTTAACTATTTTCATAACTCAAATACTTTACTTTTTCAGATGCCAATTCTACAGAGTTTGACCCTAAGACCAGTCATCCTGTGGTGAGTCAAGTGTTTGAATCTCCCAGAACTCAAAAGGAGTAGAAGGGCATTCATGACATAGTTGATGGCGGAGACAGGCAGTGAGGCCATGTGGCTGCCTCCTGAAGAATGTTCCCTTTGGGAGTACTCTGACACTGTGTCTAAGACCTAACAGATAAGAACATTGAATTTTCACCATTAGTCTTCATTCCTTAGTCTTCATTCCTTACTTATCTTTCCCACAGGTGCAGCCACCTAGAGGGGATCTTGATCTTGATGGAAATAGCTCTCTCCCTGCCTCCTGTAACAACCTTAGGAGGCATATTTATGTATGAATGTAGTACATGCCAGTCACTGTTCTTGCCACTTTATGCTCATTGATTTGCATTATTCCCAGCAGTAAGGCTGGATATGCAGAGCCTCCTTATGGGGGTGCTTCATTGGAGGAAGGAGGTCTTATCTCCTAATGGAAGCCAAGTTTAGTAGTTTGTTTGTTTGTTTGTTTGTTTCTGAAAATCTCCAGGTCATAGATATGCCAGAACACAACCCGGGGCAGATGGGCGGAACCATGAGGCTGGGCAAGAGGAGAACCCTGTTCCAGACCAAGAACTCAGTCATGAGTAAGAGCTGCCCCACATTGGCCTATCCAGGACGTGGGGCTTAGGGTGGTGCTGTGGCTAAGAAGAGCCAGTATGGCTTTTTCTGTTTTTTTTTTTTTTTTTTTTTTTGGGGGGGGGTGGGGGTTCAGTTGTGAGGCCTGAACTCTGGGCCTGGGCGCTGTCCCTCAGCTCTTCAGCTCAAGGCTAGTGCTCTACCACTTGAGCCACAGCACCACTTCCGGCTTTTTTTCTTTTTGCTTATGTGGTGCTGAGGAATTGAACCCAGGGCCTCAGGCATGCAAGGCAGGTGCTCTACCACTGAGCCACCTTCCCATCCCCAAGGGTGGCTTTTTCTTGTTCTTGCTTGCATTTCTCAAGTTCATGTCCTTTTAGGATGTATTGTCTGTGCAGGGCAGCAAGGTGGGTCTCAGAGGTTATTGGCCTGGCCTTGGGCCTGTGTGTGTGTGGGGGGGGAGGGTGGGCAGTAAATAAATCTAGGTTCATTGCACTGTTAATTTCTACTATGAAGGTGAACTGTGTGGAACTTGTTTTTTTTTTTTTTTTTTTTGTCGGTCATGGGGCTTGAACTCTGGGCCTGGGCACTGTCCCTCAGCTCTTCAGCTCAAGGCTAGTGCTCTACCACTTGAGCCACAGCGCCACTTCCAGCTTTTTCTGTTATGTGGTGCTGAGGAATTGAACCCAGGGCCTCATGCATGAAAGGCAAGCACTCTACCACTGAGCCACCTTCCCAGCCCACTGATGATTTTTTTTTAAAAAATCCTTACAAAGTACTAATAGAAAATAAAAATTTTTGAGAAATTTGAGAAGAAAAAATAGTTGAGAAAATTGCTGTAAGGCAGGCTTTTTTTCCCTGCCTACTGGGAACATTCTGCCTTTAGTCCATCAGCAGAAGCACCTGGCATCTATCTGGGGGAATCTAAGGCAGCCTAGTTTGCGAGTCTCTAGGCCACACAAACATCTGTCAATAAAGCAGCCATTTGCATAGGTAGAGCCTGTTTGCCTAGAGCTCCAGGTGCTGATGATCTTCGACATCCTTAGAGGTTTGTGTAGCTCTGTATGATCTCCTTTCTTCACACTATTCTTTGGGTACTGGCCACTTGGTAGGTCCTGGTCTGTTCTTTAGGCTGTGTCTAGCAGCAGAATGCTTTGTCTTTGAGCAGTTCTGCATTTGAGGGGGTTTGGAAAGCCTGTTTCTCTGAAGCCTGAGAATTAGTTGAAGCTGTGCCTAGAGCAACTAACCAAGTTTGGTTGGCAAGGTTAATATGGCCTGGCTATGTGGACATTAAAGTGAACCAGGAAGTAGAATGCGGTTGTGAATAAGTCCTTGGTAAAATCAGAAGTCTTCCAGCCAGCCTGATTTTTTTTCCCCCACCTCAGGGAAACTTTATGGAGATGTGGACTACTTGGAAGAGAGACACCGACACCGATTTGAGGTGAATTACGCAATCGTATCCCTTCCTTTCTACTACTCTAGAAAGATGGTAACGGGGGCCTAATAGTTCTGCTTCACCAGGTGAATCCAGTCTTGAAAAAGTGCTTGGAGGAGCAAGGCTTAAAGTTTGTTGGCCAAGATGTTGAAGGCGAGAGGATGGAGATTGTGGAGCTGGAGGGTGAGTACCTGGACAGTGAAGATTTTGTCTCATGCTAATGTACAACATACATAATGGATCCTTTTGAATTTGTTTCAGATCATCCTTTCTTTGTTGGGGTTCAGTACCACCCTGAGTTCCTGTCCAGGCCCATCAAGCCCTCCCCACCCTACTTTGGCCTTCTCCTGGCCTCTGTGGGGCGTCTCCCACATTACCTCCAGAAAGGCTGCAGGCTTTCTCCCAGGTGGGTGGGGACACTGCTTCAGTAACAAATGCCTCATCTTCTCTTGCCCCTAAACTGGCCGTGGGGGGGAGTGGTGGCGGGGGAGGGGGGGAGACATGGTCATACCATGTATTGCAGTGAGGTGTCACTTAGTGAATCCCTAAGAAGAACTGGGCGGTGTCCATAGATGGGTGCCATATGTTCCTCACATTTCCATGGAGTCTTCCCATGGAGTCTTTTAAGCTGCTCCTCTTCATGTTGGCCAGACCCCTTCTCTGCAGTGGTCAGGTTCTGGTGATGAGGCTGAACAGATCGTGTTTGGCAGAGGACCCCTTGGGTCCATGTTAAAGAAACTTTGGGTTTCCATGAGGAGTGGGCTCCAACCAGTGGATTTATTTCCCATTGCTGCCATTATCCAGATCTGGCTGCTATGGTTAGCAGATCAAGACTGAAAGAAAATGGTTATCTCTCCTAATTAAAACAAACAAATCCCTCTGTGGTCTCAGAACCGTTTGTGGTCAACAGATGTCTGCTGTGTTGAGGACACATGTCCCTGTAGTAATGGCAGCTACAAAGCAGGGAGTTAGAAGTGAGATTCTGGTGAGAGATGAGGAATAAACCTTATACATCCTACAGGGACACCTACAGTGACAGAAGTGGGAGCAGCTCCCCCGACTCGGAAATCACTGAGCTCAAGTTTCCATCGATAAATCATGATTGATCTGGTAATGTGATACCTTCAAACTTTAGTTTTAAAAAAAATGGCAATAACATTGTAATACTATCATGCATTTGGTGGTGGTAAGGCCAGTGTGGGTATTAGCTGGCCACTCCACATCATTCTCTGGGTACTTCTGGGGACTCATTTCAGCATGCAGGTTCTCTGGAGCCAACTAGGGGAAGTGTTTAGGCCCCTCTATAAATCTGGATATGTGTAGTAGTGGGCCTTACAGTTATGGCATGTCATTTCATAGGGCCTCAAGGTCTTAACTGGAAGTGCTTCAGAACTGACACTGCTTGTACCCAGCTTGGTCCAGTTATTGAACAGACTTTGAATGTCTGTCTTGACAGTGATAGCATTAGTGAGTATAAAGTTGAAGTAACTATGGGCACTGTTGTAGAAATCTGTTTATAGTGTTGGCTGTTGACAGAATGAATTGCAGATTCTGAGGGGCCCAGAAGGCAGAGAGGGCACCAGGAATCTAGGGTCTGAGTGAGATAGTTTCTGCCCTAAGGCATGGGGTGGGCAGCCCTATCTGGATCCTGTGTCCCAGGCATCCTTCTCTAGAGGGGCTCTGATGCTGACCCAGTGGCTGGTCTGATGCTATGATCTTGACTGATTCCCCTTGTACCTTGTTGATTGGCTGCTTGACCTGGGCTAACTTTAGAGAGGTGAGCAGGCTGCTTGCTCTGCTAGGTGTGCATGTGATACCATGTCCTCACTAATATCCCACACTAAGGGGTTTTGCTATAGGCTGCTTGTTTGATCTAAGAAACGGATGAGAGAAAGGATAGTAACAGTAAAGGCATTTGGATAATTACATGGAGACTTACCCACTGGTGGGCCTGAAGCTGTGGGAAGAGTGCTTATATTTAGGCAAAGGAGAGGTCACTGCAAGGTCTTTGTGTGATTCTGTAGAATTTAGAAATATAGCTCCAACTACTGTTCTATTAAAAATAGCTTCTCAGCGCTGCTGAGGATATTCTAATGTTTCTATGTTAACAATCATGTAATTGCTCTTTTGTTTTTTTAAACAGGAATGATTCTTCAAGAGACTCTGACTTTGATAGAGTTTACAGCTATGATTTTACACTCAGCTTTTGACACTTCCTTTAAATTATGTTTCTTATTAAGATTATTTTATTATGGGGAAAGATATTTGGAAACTTTGTCACTTGCATGTCCCATCACTTACTGGCTACTTCATGATGTACTTGCCTGTCATGTAGCACATTTCTGCACAATCTGTGAGTTTCCTAAGACAAGCTGGATGTTTGGATGGGAACTGATAATGGGTGGGCTGGTAGAAGCCCATGGACCACCTTGCTTCTCCAACTACCTCGTGTCACTGTGGATTTGAGTGCCACGTGGACTCACCAAACACTTGATCATTTTAGCCAGTATGTCTCACACTTGGTGCCAGTAACTATGGTCATTGCCTCTCAGAGCAGTGAGACCAGAGCTACTGCTCCTGACCCAAAGGGACATTCAGTTCAGTGTCACATGAAACAGCAAGATATCTGTATCTCTCAAGTGGGATGTAAAGACCCTAAGCCTTTGTGCTTTCTATTCTTGGGGCTGGGAACACTCCTTGCATCAAGGGGTCACTTAAAAAGCCAGAATCTTTTTGGGAAAAATTGCCTATAAAGCCCTCTCATGTTGACAGCTTTGACCCGAGGGTACTTTTTCTTCCAGAACGGTGTTAACTTCAGTTGAAATGCAATATGAAAAGTTATTTTCTTAGCGTGATGTTAACAGTGGGATGGCCAAGTGCCTATTCTATTCTGACTGGACTCAATGTTATACTCCTAACTTAAATAAATAATTCAGAATCAAAGGCAGCCTTCATTTATTGTTTTTATTGTTAGCCAGGCAGGGAAATTAGAGGCCTGAACTATTGGGTGCCTGTGTTTGGGCATTGAGCCAGGGTTCTTCCAGGGGTATAGCCTCCAGTGAGTGATCTGATGTTTAAAACTAAGAGACAGCCGGACGCTGGTGGCTCACGCCTGTAATCCTAAGCTACTCAGGAGGCTGAGATCTGAGGATCATGGTTCAAAGCCAGCCTGGGCAGAAAACCGGAAGTGGTGCTGTAGCTCAAGTGGTAGAGCGCTCGCCTTGAGCTGAAGAGCTGAGGGACAGCGCCCAGGCCCAGAGTTCAAGCCCCACGGCCGACAAAACAAAAACTAAGAGACAATGTGGCTCAGTGGTAGAGTGCTTGCCTAGCATACATAAAGCCCTGGGATCGATTCCTCAGTACTATATAAACAGAAAAAAGCCTGAAGTGGTGCTGTGGCTCAAGGGGTAGAGTGTTAGCCTTGAGCAAAAAGAAGCTCAGAGACAGTGCCCAGGCCCTGAGTGCAAGCCCCATGACTAGGGGGCGGGGGAGGGGCAGGGCAGTGGAGTAGTAGTAGCATAGTTCTGCTGCACAGCAGCACAGCAGAATTAAAGCCGGCTAGACAGAGAAGCCTTTCTTATTAAACTTACTCTCCATGCCTATGGAGATCTTCACACTTGTCTTGAAGCTCAGAGTATGGCTGGTTGAATATGCTTTTGACTTTTCACCCAGTGGTCCTATCATTCTCCCACACCAATAGAAGGTGCCCCCAAAGCCTTGCCCTCTGGGGATAGCATGTCCCTACAACAGTGAGGACATGGCTGGGTATGTATATATGGGTGGATGGTCAAAGAACCTCTCGTCATGTTTGTGCCCCAGGTGAACTGCCTCAGTCGACTAATGTGCTAGTTTCCTGAACAACCTTCTTCTGAGAAAAGAGATTACACGTGGCTTACTATAGTGGCTGTGCCAAAACACTGGAGGGTAGACTTGCAGGCTTTTTCCAATGCCCTGACTGTTCCCTACCCAGCAGCATCCCTGTACTGAGTCCTTAGATGAGAAGCATTTCTTAGATCCAGGGGCTTGGCAGGTGGTTCTGAGCAGACTGGTGTTGCTACACTCTGACTTCACCTGCTTTTAGAAACTGGCTGCTTCCCACTTAAAGAATTTCTGAGGATGGTAATGCCTGGGCTAGCATCAAGCTAGCATCACACCTGTGATGCATAGAAATGCTGCACTCTGGCACATTAAATAATCACCCTAGCCAGAGGCATGCATTCTTTGTGTAGTTCTCAGCTTCAGTGATTCTAGGGGGCAGCAGAGTGGGTGACAGTTTGGTGACCTGCCATTGTTACTAGAGCATGGTCCTAGAGCATTTGTGCTTGGTCCAGGAAATGCCTCCCCTCCCTTCCCCCCTCCCCCCAACCTGATTATGATGGGAGGTGGGAGCTGGGTTTCTGCTGGTTGACCAAATGTCCTAGAAGTAACCATTTGTTTTCCCTGTGCATACAATTTTTTATTAAAGGACTTTGGTAATCACAAATTGCATTGAGTCAGTGGATTGCAGGGTGGCCTGTTTGCTCCATACCCAGTTGCCACATATACCTTGTTGGCTGCTGGGAACTTCCAAGATGACGTATCTTTCTGGCACTGTCTAGCTCTGGAGTCTTGGATCCAACTTGGCCAAGGCAATATTTAGGAAGGCAGGCCTTTTGGAGCTCAGTTCTAGGCTGACTGGCCAAGGTTTCTGGGGCGGCGGGGGGGGGGGGGGGGGGAGGGGATGTGCTAAGAGCAGCTTCTCAGCTACACTATCTGGTCAGTGAAGCCACAGGTTCCCAGAGTACAGTGCTGAAGATGTGGCCCGAGCCTCCATCAACCTCCACCAGGTCCACTTGTGTTCTGTTGCTAGGACAGCTTGGGTCAGAGCTTGTGCCTGGCTCCGCAGAGCACTGCAGGGTACTGCCCACCTGAAGTGGGCCTCACAGGACACAGCAGGTGCATGACATACGGTTATGCTGCTGCAGCTGCAGCTGCTGTTGGAGTTGCTCCTTTTCCGCTGTCAGCACCTTCACCTTCTCCTCCAGCTTGCCCAGGACTGCTGTCCACTTCTGAAGGGAAAGTGTGGCAGCAGATGATCATACTGACATTGTCCTGGGCTTGCTTTTCTTTTGCAGTTAACTATAGCTGGGGGAGGGGAGTGCTAGCCATGGTACAGTCTGTAACTTTGAAACAGGGATATGAGACAGCTGTCCTCAGCACCTCCTAGGCACCATGGCAAGCATGGATTGTCACTTGGCCATATCCTTTTCACTGCTCTTCTGGTCCTAAGCTGTTTTTCTATCACCTGATAGTTCCCTCTAGAAAAGGCTCCTTGGGATTGAGTCCAGCACTCTGCTCACCCCCTCCCCCTAAATGCTGCACATAGGCCTGGGGATTCCTTCTGTCTTCAGTCTTTCAGTGTCCCTGCTCCCTGGCCACTCACAGAGAGCCTTCATCACCAAGGTATTAGGTAGTGTGAGAAAGAATATAGAAAGAAGGCCTCTCTCCCAACCATCACTGAACTACGCAGTAGAAGAGGTGGAGTTCCTTTCACTCAAGCCTTACTGTGTGCTCATGGGCTGTTGCAGAACCCAGGGAGCACCCACAGATTTGCCTGGGACTGCTCCATAATTGGCAGGGGGCCCGTGCTTCCTCACCTGCCTGTACCACTCCTGGATGGCGGTGACCGACAGTGGGCCCTGGATGCTCCCATCACGCCGCAGGAACACCTCCCCCTGGTCTGTTTCATACAGCTGTGGCTCGCCCTGGGTCTTGGGGGTGTGCACAGTTAGGCGGAGCACCTTGGTAGGAGAAATAGCAGCTCAGGTGTGGCATCCATGCCTGGCAGTCTCAATCCTATGCAGGTTCCCTGAGCCCTGGAACTCCCTAAAGAAGCTTGGTAGGCTCCTTTCCCCAGCTCCCTACTCCATGTGCCAACTCCCACCCCAGTACTGCTCAGCAGTGTGGTGGTAGCATGGCCACAGTCCTGCTGGTCAGTGACAGATGACAGTCCTGCCTGACCTGCAGGATCACCTTGAGAGGCATGCTCTTGGCAGAGGTGCTGATGACAGGGATGAAGGTGAGGGTGTAGGCATCAGGAAAGACTTGGGGCTTGAAATTCTGAAGGATGGAGTCCACCAGCAAGCGGGCACGGTCCTCTTCACGGTGGCTGCAGTGGATGCCCTGCACCAGGCCAGTGTCTTCAACACCCACAAGCAGGCTGCCACCCTCACTGTTGAGGAAAGCACACACGTAGCGCCGCACGTGGTGCTTGAAGGCCAAGCTCAGATACTCGCCGCTTCCCCGCTTGAATTCCATGTTCCGTGTCTCGCTGCCCAGGAAGGCACCCTGGAAGAGTCGCTCCTGGCCTTGAATTTCCTGGTGCTCAATAGCACTATCAGATCGCACACCACTAGGCCGGTTATGGGGAATATGCCGTGGCCTGGCCCAGTCCAGGTTAGGTGAGAAGTTGGCAGGCCAGGCTGATGGTGGGAAGCTGAATCCAGGACTGGGGCTGGGGCCAGGGCTGGGACCCGAGCTAGGGCCACTGTCGTCCTCCTGCTGGGGTGAAATGTAAGAGCAGGGTGTATAGGCCCAGGTAGAAGAGAGCTCCTGCTGTGAGATTGTCAGACCCCAGCTGTATCCCTGCCCAGGTCCAGCTTCTATAGGTGTCTTGGTGTCCCCTCTGAGACTGAGTGGCCCCACTTACCCTACTCTCCTGCAGCCATTGAGAGATCACCTTTCCTGCTAGTTCAAGGGTTCAAATCAGTCCCTGGGCTTTTTCAAGGTACTAGGTTGAAGACTGCTGCTTTCTAAGGTGGGAGCTGGTATATTTGTCAATCTGTCCCCTTGGGTGATAGTCCTATAATGTCCCTGGGGCCTGAGGTTTCTGTGCAGAACTATAAGTCCTTAAACCGAGAAAGCTCATCCTCTTCCTATTCTCCCTAGAAAATGCCTATTTTCTAGACTACTGCCACATTTTGGTCCCTCCCTCTATGGCTTCTGCTCTGTCACAGCACAATGGGCATTTTATGTCTTCATGGCCACTTCCCAGTCTGGGATTCATTACTCAGTCTCTCTTCCTCTCATCACTTGGCTGCAGTTTCACAAGCACTAATACAAGTCAGATGGCCATCTGCCCTTGAAATCTTGTCCTAGCTTCCTACTGCCTTTGCTTCTATAGAGCTGGGCATCTAGCATGGGCTGGTACATGGAAATGAGATGCATAGCTCTGCCAGCCTAGTAGCTTCCTAGAGAAAACAAATGTCAGCCTCAGAGACATGAAAGAAGTCTCCTGCAAACATGAGAGAAGGCACTTGCACTTTGAAATGTCATGAAGCAGTTTGGTTCGATATCAGTTCAGACAAAATGGGTTTATACTCCAAAGAGATCATTTACCTTGCTCTGCCTCGGCTACAGCATGGTGACTCTATGGCCCAACCTCCTTCCTCAACAGACCCTGTAGTTTCCAGCTGGAGCTCCCTGATAGCCTGTCCAACTCTTAAGTCTAAGCCTGGATTGAAATCCTCTCGATTTGATATCAGTAAGCAAGCAGTGAGAGCCCTTCTGTTCTTTTCCCAGCCACCTTGGTTTTGTTGTTTGCTCTGCCTATGTCTGGAGGACTTCCTGAGGGCAGAGCCTGGAACCTAGGACTCTGCTGCACACTGTGGGAACAGAGTGGATGGTGCTCTGCTCTGAACAGATGAAATGGGCTATGGAAAAACTCAGAACCCATGTGTACCCACAGGCCTTTGGACCCAGAGTGTGGAATACAAAAGGTTCAAGGGAAGAGTCTCACAAGGCCTTTGATTAGTCAAACAGCCTGGAGGTGCTCTGCAAGGGCAGTCCCACCTGGTAAAAGTAGGGAGTCATTAAGTAGTAGCCTCACAGCTACAGATTTGTCCCAGTTCCTCAGCCACACATATTCAGGCCTTCGCCCCACTCCCCACCCCAGACCAGTGTGCCTTGGGGCCTCACTTAGGGAATTCTTGCTCACCCCTCTGTGGTTTAGGGGCACTGAGTCTTCACTCAGCACCAGTTCCTTCCCACGAGCCGTCAGCTCTTTGAGGATCAGCTGCTTCTCCAAGGCCATCTGCAGACGCCAGGGGAGGGAGGCCAGGGTGGCCTTCTGTGTGGTTACCTGCACCAATGCATAGGCATTCCTCGGCCGCCTCACCACGTCAATGTGCTCCCGTGCCACGGGCAGCTCAAGCTGCTCTAGGGTGTCTCGCAGCAGGCAGGCCAGCACAGGTGCTGAGAATTGGGGGTTCAGGTTGCCAATATAGAGTGTGTGTGTGCTGGGAACTATGTCATGGTCCAAGGGCTTGGACTCAGCCAGGGGCTCTTTAGGGGGGAGTGCTGGCCGGGGATGCCTGTCTTGGGGGCCCAACACTGGTGTTTGAGCTGGTCTTTTCCTTGGGGTCATGGTGGGTCTTGCTCAGAAGGGATACTGGATTCCTCAGTGCTGGCTGCTCTTCTTGGGTCCTGGTCTCTCAGATTAGCCCACGGCCTCTGGAGTTCACACACTAGCTGAGGTTGGGCAGGGTAAGAGAGAAAGGCTAGAGGAAAGAGAAAAGGGTGGGGAGAGAAAAGGAGTGGGGGGAAGTACACACAGTCTAGAGTATTCCTAGTTGAACCAATTGGAAGATTTTTACTGTCTCCATGCATCTGGAGAGAACCTTTAAAGAAGCCTTTTGTATAAGAGGCCTTTGCCTGCTTTCTACCACCTAACCTAAAACTGCTCACAGTCTAAGTCAGGGCTAGGTATAGGTTATTACATATTTTGGCCCATGAACAAAATCACTGATCCCTCTCCAGTAGAATGGCCTTTGTATATATACCTTGAGGAAGGTCAGAATGATGGTCCAAACTGAGCCCTTGCTCCTCACTCCTAAGCCAGAATTCTGCACACACAAGCCCTCCACTTATCCCCCCCCCTCCCAGCTCCCAGCTTGGGTGGCAGCATCACTGCTTTACATCTTTCTGGACTGGATCTTTGAGATAGCCAGGGCCTGGAGCTAGAGTAATTCAGGGCAAACCAGGAGAGGAGAAAAGAGGAGGCCTGTGACCTTTAGTCCTGCTGGCTACTGGGGTTCTATGGGTGTTACCATACCTGTGTTTCCACAGCCCCCTGGCCCCTAGCCAGCAGTTCCCACAGCACTTGGGGCTTGGCATGTAGGCAAGAACTAGAGTTCAAGGAAGTGGGCGGAGCCTGCACAACTGCCTCTGTGATCTCACGCTGGTCAACAATGCCTTCTGGGTCAGGTGCAGGCAGGCAGGGTTGAGGACATCAAACAGTGACATGCCTCTCCAACTCTCTGGGGTCCTGCTTTACACTGTCAGGATATACAGCTGTCCATCCATGACCCAGTTTGGCCACGGGACTCACTCTGGGCAGTTTCTGGAATCCAGTGACTGAAGATGTGCTTTCTCCCTCCTTCAGGCTCCTGAGCCCATGCAAGCCCCCAGTTGCCCCCTCAGTAGTCCTATTACATAAAGCCTCTACTTTCTCCTTGGTCATAAACCCAAACTCCACGGAGCACATTCAGTGCCCAGCTGCTTCCAGGATAGATCAAAACTTGTTGGGAGGGGTCTAGAGGTCCCCCTGACACCAGACATTTCTCTATGCCACAGACAAAAGTTGCTGTCTAGAATAGTCCTAAAAAAAAAATCAGTGAAGCACTGTGCTTTTTAAGGGGCAGGGCTATTATCTGCTGCTTGATGGGAGCCAAGCCAGGTGATGTGCAGCCTCTGTGAATGCAGGAAGGGCTAAGGCAAGTGTTTCTCATTATACACTTGAACACACTGCTGGAAGCCTCGATTACGAGGAATCAGGGTGAAACCACAGGCAATGCTTCCACCAGCAACAGCTTCACAGTGCAGTGAAGGCCACTTACCTCATGGCAGCCATCCTGATGCTGTTCCTGAAGGTTTGTTGGCCTCAGGGTTGGAGGCAGGGCTCAGATGGATGACTTGAGAAAAGAAATGGTGTGGGAGGAGCAAGAACGAGACCCCAGGCCCAAAGGGTGACAGCATGAGATTCTGGAGAGATTGAGGTGCCCTGTCCTTACCCACCTTGGCAGCTAGGTCTGCTCTGGCTGCATCCACAGCTTCAGAGTCATGGAACAATAGCTGAAGTTCTATGTGTCTCCCCTCTAGTGTTCCTTGGCTCCTACAGCTGTGAGCTATTCTCTCAGTAGCTGGACAGCTGAGGCTTCCACTACCACTGCTTTGTGAGGGTTAACAAGTGCCAGAGGTATATTCCTGTCTCATTTACAATGTAAATGTTTTTTTTTTTTTTCTGGTCTTGGGGCTTGAACTTAGGACTTGGGTCCTGTCCCTGAATTTTTTTTTTTTTTTCTCAAGGCTAGCACTCTACCACTTGAGCCACAGCTCTACTTCTGCCCAGGCTTGCTTAAAATTGTGATCCTCAGGTATCTATCTCCTGATTACAGGCATGAGCCACTAGTGCCCAGCTATAATTGAATTTTTGGGGGGATGATTCTAATTCAGGTCGATCCATTTATAGGGCACATGGGAAGTGATACCAAAATGTTAGTTATATGACCTAAATCTATGGCTTCCTTCATCTCCTCCACTGCCTGAAAACCCTGTCACCTCCATTATGAGCAGAGTATGTGGCCTTGAGCTTGAGGGGCCCTGGCCAGTGCTGTCCCTGCCTCTCTCCTTACTCCATGAAGATAAGGAGCCAGCCACTGAAGACTCCTTGTATTTTCCAGTCTTCACACTGCTTCCAGACTGCACAGAGCAAAGCCTTTTGAGTGTAGAGCCTGGATTCATGATGTTCCCTCAGAAGCCTATGGGGTACTGGCCTCAGGACATTAAAGATAACCTGTTCCATAGGGCTGCTGGAATAGGAGAACTTTTAGGGATCCTCTGAGAAAACCAAGACCAAGAGAAGGGGAATGGCCTGCTCACTGAGTGCACAGTGATTGGAGCTGTCAACTGGTTAAAAAGACACCGGCATCTATATTGGTTTTTATTTATAAACAAATAGACATAAAATAGTCCAGATGGCAGCGGGAGCAGCAGTGCTGCTACTTTGCTTACAAGGAAGCACAGGAGAGTGAGTGGAAGGGCAGAACTACTCCAGGCTGGAGGCCCTCCCTTCTTCTACCCCAGGGCCTTCTTGGCCTAAAGGCATTAGGTCCATCATCAGCAATTCTGGTAAGGGCAAGGAGACAGTGTGGAACTCCCATCTCACAGATGGGCCTGGGGCTACAAAGGGCCTAGTGGTGGTGGGGATATAAGACTCTCCTTCCCAAACACAGCAAACAGCTCCAAGGAAACTATACCCTAGTGCAGTGTTCTCTGAAAAGGGGCCACAGATACTAGAAAGGACCTCTCTGAGGCCAAGGCAGGGGGCATCCTCTTCTCCAAATTCAGTGTCTGGTGCAAGATAAGCAATAACCATAGGGGTTGCCTAAGTGCCAGAATAATAAATTAGCAATAAGAAAACATCTTTTTAAAAAAAGGTAGAGGTTTGCACCATGAATTTGGAGTCTGTGGATCTGGTGAGAAGGCAGGAACTGGGGCCATAGGATGTTATACTAAGCCCAGGAAGTGGTGAGGGGCCCAGATACGAGGGCCTTCTAAGGCCCCAGGGTTGGCCTTTATCTCCATCACTTACAAAATGCTCAGTCTATACTCCTAGTGAGAGTTGGCAAGGATTGAGAAATAAGTAGAGGGGACCTGGGTGCCATGGAGGGCTGAGGAAGAGCAGCTCTGGCCCTGTGCCCATACTTTCCCATCCCCCATCCTTCATGGAAGGAGGTATCGTGGCAGGAATGGGTAGCAGTGGTGGCTCCCCAGCCTCATCAAGTCCTAAGGTGACCCAGAACCCCACCTAGGCACCTAGGAGTAGGTTGTTAGCCTCCTTTCTGGAAAGAATGCCTCTTTTTCCCAACTGATCAGTTGTCTAGGTGTGGCTCCTGTTCAGAACTTGCCCTGCTTCAGCCGGTCAATGTGGAAGGAGAGCTTGAGTGCAGGTCCCAGCTTCAGGCCCATGTACTTCATCATCATGTCACTGCGCAGCAGGAGAAGGGCCTTGCCATCGATCTCCTGGAAGTGCGAATGGAGGGTAGACACGGAGGATGAGGCATAATAGAGGCCTGGTTGGCTTAATCATCTCAGGTTCTGACTAAAGGCCCCCGGGAAGTGGCAACCAAATGGAATGCAGTCAGGATGCTGGTACGTGGAAGCATCCTTCCTGAAATGCACTGCTGAATGTAGCAGGTTGGGCTTTTCACACAGCTCATACCATGTTCTTTTCTTTGCTGCCTGCCCAGGGTCTGTATCCCTACCTCTAAGCTTCTAAGACCAGCTCAACTCCATCTTTCCTATAAGCCTCCCAGTCAACGAACCCATACAGCTGGTATTAACTTTAACCTTTAGCTGCAGTTCTGTGATTCAGCACTTCTCCAGAACAGTAGAGACCCTTCTGTGTAAGCTGGGCCCAAAGCAGCACTCAGTGGGCATCTGTGAGCTTTTTGGCCTGCTCTGAAGCCCCTGCAAGCCCACCCAGCACCTAAATGTTTATATAACCAGTGCCAGGCAGCAGACCTCTGAGTGTCCACAGGAAAAATTAGCATCAAGCAGTAGCTGACTGGGGATACAAGTTGGAGTCCATAGCAGGAGTGTGGCCAGAACAGAGGGGTCATGAGCAATGTCTGGCCACAGGACCAAATACCCCCTTGAAGAGATGCTGCAAATTCACAAAAGAGCAAGCAATGATAGACAACCAAGTCAGAGCGAGTATGGGTACCACTTGAAAAGGATCCTTTAACTTGGGCTGAGGCCCCAGATTCCCATGCCAAGACAGGCATGCAAACACTCTTGGGAAAAGAGGCAGACACCTGTGCCAGGAATTGAGCTCCAGGCCATATACCCAGTGGGGATGTGGCCAAATAGCCTGAGCTAAAACACTGAGATAAACACTGAAGTCTGTTTGAGGCCCAAGAGTCTATATTTTATAGCGTTCACTGCAGTCTGCTTCAAGGGATCTGGGATAGTCTATGACAACCTTTTAGAGCCAAACAAATTGTAGTAGCAAAACTCTTAGCAAATGGAGAGGCTGGGCAGGGTCACCTACGTGTTTTCGAAAGAGCTCAGCATGAGGTCCAAGCTGAGGGTCAGCTTCCCGGACAAACTGCATCACGTCCTCCACTGTCCACAAGGAAGGGTCCTGGTCACTCAGTCGGGAAGTGTCTCGGTTTTCCAGGTATCGGCTGGAGCCTGCAGTACAGGAGGGCATTACATCACAGACACAGACTGGCTGGCCTGTCCCCACTCCCTGGCACATAAGGGGCCCTACAGGTAATGCTCACAGCAGTGCTCACACCAGTAGACGACTGGGAGTGAAATTTCCACAAAGGGAAACTCAAATCCTTGTTCTGCAGGGTAGGTCTTAGCATTAGAAATGGTCAGAAGGAATTTTCCATTGAGGTAAGATTCAGCTTGAATCAGAGGCCATAAATTTTTGAGGTATCAATGATGACAGGGGATCATTTGAGTTCAGTAGGAGAAATTAGGGTTTGGGGGATCATTTCTAGAGACCCTGGTAGCCAAGTGATATCAGAGTCAAATTCTTGGGGTCTAGAGGGAAACATGTAATAGATAATACTTTGAGTTCTCTTCTAAGGCCTGTAAGACTTAAAGGGATTCTATATTTGAACACAAAAGACTTGTACCAAACCCTTGTCTCAGGCTTTTTTGAGGACAGTCAAACTAAAGCAGATCCTGCTGTCAAGAGGGAAGGGACAATAAATGGGTAAGTAAATGGGTCAAATCAGCCTATGATGGGTAAAAGTCCTAAAGCAAGCAAAGGACAGTCATGTTAGGTAAAGGCCCAGAAAATAATCTGATGAAGATGGTGTTTTACAAAGGGATCTGGAAGGTGAGAAGCTATCCTCAGGATACAGTATTCAGAATAGAAGGAATAGCAAATCTATAAACCTGGCTAAGGAGAGAATGAAAGTCCTGTGGTTGAAAACTCACAGCAAAGGGGAGAGAAATACAAATAAATGGGGAGAACCAGGCAGCAGCTGCTTAGGAAGGGGCCTGCAGGTTCTCATTTCAATGTCATATACTAAGGGAGCAAACAATCTCAACATCAACTGAATGCTCTGCTGATAGCTATTATTTCAGTCTTGGTTCAAATGTACCTTTTCCCATTTCCCTTGTGGGATCTAGGATCTGGAACATCCTGATCCTTTTTTTGGGGGGGGGGTCTGGTCGTGGGGCCTGAACTCTGGGCTGGGTGCTGTCCCTCAGCTCTTCAGCTCAAGGCTAGCACGCTACCACTTGAGCCACAGCGCCATTTCCAGCATTTTTCTTTTTGCTTATGTGGTGCTGAGGAATCGAACCCAGGGCCCCAGGCATGCAAGGCAAGCGCTCTGCCACTGAGCCACCTTCCCAGCCCCATCCTGATCCTTTGAATGTTTATTTCCTCTGCCTGAAATGTTTCCTTCTCTTCTTTCAATTTCTCCTTTTCTTCAGGCAAACACCATCTTACCTAAGCATGTTTTTGCTTCAAGGACCAGCTCTATTAGAGAGCTTTTCTAATCAAATCCTGAAAAAAGTGGTCTCTCAAAGCATTTTTTTTTTTTTTTTTTGGGTCCGGTCATGGGGCCTGAACTCTGGGCCTGGGTGCTGTCCCTCAGCTCTTCAGCTCAAGGCTAGCGCTCTACCACTTGAGCCACAGCACCACTTCCGGCTTTTTTCTTTTTGCTTATGTGGTGCTGAGGAATTGAACCCAGGGCCTCATGCATGCAAGGCAAGCGCTCTACCACTGAGCCACCTTCCCAGCCCCTCTCAAAGCATTTTATCTTGTCTTTGCTAATTCTGCAGTGTCCCATTCCACCATACTAGTATTCTATTCTCTATAAAGAGCCAGATGATTCTTTAGAAAGCAGTACTTTAAGTAAATCCTATAAAAAGGAATCTGAGTTCCCTACTATGCTAACCAGTGGCTCCCAGGCTCTCTATCACTGCCTTCCTCCTTTTGTCTTGCTCCCCACACTGCACCCCCTGCCCCATCCCCCCTACCCCAGTCTTCTTTCTGCTTCGTCACAGGCCACACTCTTATTTTGTGACTTGTTCCGGATGACTTTTGTGCAGATCTTTTCACTCCTGACTTAATATTTGGGTGTTTTCTCAAGTATCAATTTCATGGAAGTCTTCCCTGATCTGGTAAAAGCACAATTTTCCACCATCATTCACAATCCAGTACCTCTCACCACCAGGATAATTTTATGCACCTGTTTATTATCTGTCTCCTCTCTATAGAATGGAAGCTCTACATTGTTCCTTTTTATGTCCCTAACACATAGAAGAGTCCATTTTGCCACAGTAGATGTTCATGTACATTGGTTAAATGCTTAAGTATTCAGTTACTTGTGTATTTTTATCTTTTCCATTAGACTGTTGAGGCCTGAATTCCTGCCATGCATGTGTCAATATCTTATTATCAGCACCCAGAGATGTACTGTCACATAACTACCAAGTAGCAGAGCTAAATGTATCTTTGAGAGAAGAGCCAATTAAAAAATACCGTCTCCTCCTATATTTTCATTCTGTGTTCTAGGGTTCTTCCGCTGTGGAGAAAAGATTCTAGCAAATCTTCTTTCAAGCTTGTGGTTGAGCAATTACCAGACCAAGGAAGAAGTAAACTAGAAGAAGCAGGAGTTATTAGAAGCATAGACATTGCAATGCTTTTAGAGGTTCTAGTAGATATGAAGTTGAAGGGGGCTCTGAGCCAGCAGTCACTTCTCTCTGCTCTAAATGTCCACTGTGATGCTGAGAGACACCACCTGCAGAGACTTTGGAGAGCAGAGGAGACAATGTATATGCAGGAACGTGTCCTTCTTGTACCATCTAGTTAACTTTTCTAATTAAGGGCTATGAATCACATATACAGATACAAATGACATTATACATACATACTTTTATATATATATATATATATATATATATATATATATATATATATATATATATATACACACACATATATACATAATAGGATTACACAGAAACATGCTATCAATTGAGTATCTGTGTTCCCTCCAAACTTCTGTGTTGAAACTCTAATCCCTAAGGTGATAATATTATGAGCTGGGACCTTTTGATAGAATCTGAAGAGGGATTCATACTTAAAAAAAAAAAAACCTTACATAGCCTTATGCTATGTAAGGTTACAGCTATAAGAGAGCCCCCATCAACCAAGGAGTAGGTCCTCATCAGACATGGTCTGTTATACCTTGATCTTGGACTTTCCAGCCTCTAGAATGGGAAAATAAATTTGTTGATAAGACAATTAGTTTATAACTAGTTTTGTTATAATAGCTCAAAAAGCCCAAATTGGCTAAGCCAATTCACATATGCAATATTATTATATTTTTGTGTTTCTCTATCAGCCTACTTCCATTAGAATAAGATGCTAGGAGAGGTTACAATTTAGATGATGGTAAGGAGAGGTATCCCTAAAAGGACAATATGAGCAAAAGCCTGAGGCAGAAGAATGATTGGCATGTTTAAGGTTAGCAGGAAGGTCAGCATGCTGGAGACAGGGAATGAGGGAGAAAATGGCATGCAATGGCATTGAGCGGCATGCTTGTGTATACTGAGAGAGAGGTGATGTAGTGGTGTGGATAATAGAGGGTCTTGTATACCACTGACTTTTCTTAGTGATAGGTAGGTGAGCAGCAGAGGAGTGACAAATTTACAATGACATGCCTCACTCTCAGACTTAAGGGGGTAAAAAGGGAAGTGAACCATTGAAAAGGATACTAAGCAAGAGACAACTGTGGTGGCAGTAGGGAACAGTGGTTCAAAATATAAACAGTATTCTGTAAATTATGAAGAAATGCCTACCACTGTCAGAGCATGTGGCTTTTAAGACAGCTCTTGCTATCTTTTTTTTTTGTTGTTGTTGCTGGTCATGGGGCTTGAACTTTGGGCCTTGGGTGCTGTCCCTCAGCTCTTCAGCTCAAGGCAACAGCTCTACCACTTGAGCCACAGCGCCACTTTCGGTTTTCTGGTGGTTAATTGGAGATAAGAGTCTCATGGACTTTCCTGCCCGGGCTGGCTTTGAACAGCGATCCTCAGATCTCAGCCTCCTGAGTAACTAGGATTACAGGCGTGAGCTACCAGTGCCTGGCTATCACCACCTTTGAAGTGGAAGGATGGAAGGCTCAGAGGGGAAGTGACTTGCTAGGAAGGAAATAAACTGTTGTCCTTGCCCCATTCCATATTTTCCTATTCCCATTTCTACAAACAACCGGTTTTTTTTTTTGGGGGGGGGAGGTTGTTGTGGGGCCTGAACTCTGGACTTGGTGCTGTCCCTCAACTCTTCTGCTCAAGGCTAGCGCTCTACCACTTGAGCCACAGTACCACTTCCAGCTTTTTTTTCTGCTTATGTGGTGCTGAAGAATCTAACCCAGGGCCTCATGCATGCAAGGCAAGCACTCTACCACTGAGCTACCTTCCTATCCCCAAACAGCTTTTTTATACCTTGTCATTCTTACTCATTTTTGGCAGTACTGGGGTTTGAATTGGGACCTCTCACTTGCTTGGCTTGTGCTCTATCACTTGGAGATGAGGTCTCATGGACTTTGCTGCATGAGGCTGACTTCAAATCCAATTATGTGGATCTCAGTTTCTTCTCTTTTCTTTTTTTGGCAAGTCCTGGAGCTTAAACGCAGGACTTGGGACAATCCCTGAACTTCTTTTGCTCAAGTCTAGCACTCTGCCACTTGAGCCATAGTGCCACCCCTGGCCTTTTCTGTTTATGTGGTACTGAGAAACTGAACCCAGGGTTTCATGCATGCTAGGTAGCACTGTACCAATAAGCCATATTCCCAGCCCCTCAGTTTCTTGAGTAGCTCAGCTTTTAGGCAAGAGCCACAAGAGCTTGGCTAATTAGTGTATCTTCGGAGCAGGCCCTACTATGGCCTTCCTCCCACCTATGTGTATAACTAACAAAAAGGAAGCAGATTCTTTTATTGAGAGTGACTAAGGCAGGTGAGGCACCTCCATAAAAGACTAGACTACAAAAAGTGTGCTTAATTTCCTGGATTAATTAAATAAGAAAGAGGGCAGATGCAAACCTCTGAATTTTTTAAGACGAATAATTCAGGGCCAATCAGTTTCTTAGAGGTTGTTCAGATTAAAGAGAGATTATATTGTGATCTGGCAGAAAGACTCAATGTGCTTCAAAGGAGCCTAGGAAACCACAGTGCCTTCTGCGGCCAGTGTCATAACAGAAGATCTGGCACAAAGCACTCCAGAAAAAGCCTTGTAGAAGATGACAATCACAATGACACCCTGCCTACCTGGGGAATGACTTAATTTCCAAAACGATTCCACATCCCTTCTTTCATTTGAGCCTTTTAACACTCCTGTGGAAAGACCAGGTTGGTATCAGCATTTCCAATTTTCACATGAGGGACGTTTTCCATCTGGAGAAGACCTGAGAGGTGAGATAACTTACCCAAATGTCAAGAAAGGAATATTGAGGCTGTAATTGGGGGTGGGGAAAGAGGAGAAGGAGGAAGAAGAGGAAGAAAAGGAAAGAAACCACCATAGCTCTTATAAAGAGGTCAAACAATCTCCAAACATGGCCTCTGACAATCTTCAGATCTAATTTGCCTTGAAAGAAGTTATTAAATCTATCTTCTCTTTCCCACAACTTTTACCATTTCCCTAATTTAGGCCTTTATCATTTCTGGCCTTACTAGTCTTGTCCCTCCTTAAGTCTATGCTCAAACTAGAAGTTAGTGGTCTACACAAAACACAAACATGTTTATGCCTTGCTTCTAATTAAAAGCCTCTGGTAGCTTCCCATTGTCTGCAAGATCAACTCCAAATTGTTTAACATGAAATTTAAGGTTTTCCATGATTATGAACTCTGGGATTTCTAGGATTTTCTGTGAAGTCCTGTTATGCCATTTTGCTTTAACCATACCAAACTGCTTGCAGTTCTGGTACCACAGGAGTACTTCTTGAGTCCCTTCTTCCTGGAAAACTTTCACTCTTTTCCCACCAGATACAGTCATTCATCGAGTTTCAGAAAAGGTGTCTCTCCTCAAGGAAGTATCTCTTGAAGGTTGGCTATCCCTTCCTAAAGTTTCATATAATCCATGTTTTTGTATTGAACTTTTCATAATTGTCTTTTTAAGGTTTTTTCCCCCCCTACAAGTCATTAAGGAAAAATGATTTTTATGTTACTAAGCCAAATATACTTGGTGTTTCAATAAATGGTTGAATGAAGGAATGAATCCTTCCTTGTCTCTTTTGGCTTCTGATATCTGGCTCTTAGTTTGTTATTCTCAAGCTAATTCTGGAGCTCCCATTTACTCCTGGTCAGGCACAGTATGCAAAGAAACATCAGAGCTAAGTTCCCCTGGCCTCCTAGAGCTTAGAGAGAACAGAAGGAAAAAGGAAGGGATGGCAGGGGGCCAGAACTCTGGGTCAGCTTACCCCTGGAACATAGCCTGCGCACAGCTGAGGAGGTACTTGGTGGGAGGCCACAGGAGGGAATTAAGGGTCCATACCCAGGTGCTCGAAGATTTGAGGAGGTACGGACAAGGTTGGTGGGATTCAAAGTAGAATCCATTGAGTCTGAGTGTGGCTCCAAGGATCGTGCCAGACTATTCCTCAGGTCAAAGGTTTCACCTGGAAAGCAATAAAACCAGGATTAGAGCAGGATGGAAGGCCTACTAGAATGCTGATTCCCAGATACATTCTGAGTGAAGCAAGAGGCAGTTAAGAAAGCCTTGCTCTAGAGACCTGTATATCAGTCATGGCTCTGGCTTTTACTAGGTGACTTTAACAAGTTCAGATTTGTTTTTTTTCCCCCCCTCTGGACTCTGGATTTATGTTTCTTTAGAAACTTCTTACACTGGATAGTCACTGCGTTTTTCCAGGTCTGGATGTTCTAGGCTTTATCATGATGAGGAAAAATTAAAAAAAAAACTGGAGTGACTCTAGAATAGAAGAGATTGCCTTAGTTGCAAGATGCTAGCTGGTGGAGAAGGAATCATTGCCCACATGAGGGCCTTTTAGAAGTACACACTTTCATCAACCAGACAGTTTTCATCAACCAGTAGAACATATTAGAAATGCTTCTTCCGCCAGCTGCTGGTGGCTGAGGCCTGTAATCCTAGCTATTCAGGAGGCTGAGATCTGAAGATTGAAGCTCAAAGCGAGCATAGACAGGTAATTCCATGAGGCTCATCTCCAACTAACCATCAGAATAATGGAAGTGGGGCTGTGGCTCAAGTGGTGGAGTACTAGCCTTGAGAAAAAAGTTCAGGAATAGCACACAGGCCTTGAGTTCAAGCCTTATGACAGACAAAAAAAGTGCTTCTTGATGCCTAGTTAAAGAAATGTCTGTAAAGGATCTACCCCTCTATTTGTAATTACCTTGTTCTATACAAACATTCCAAAGAAGCTGGGAATAAATGCTGGGGAGAGCTGGGCATGGAAAGCAGGCTAGAATTTGGCTCTGGCATACATCAGAGAATTCTCAAAAAACCTCAATTTACTCATTAAACCATGGGAAGCCTGTTGGAAGCCTTCCAATGGGTCTATAAATATTAGAAGTGAATGGCCATAAAGGTTTTTGAAAAGGGAATTCTACATTGATGTTTCCACATCCAGGTCATGGCTGAAAACAGGCAGAAACCAGTATAGTGACTGAGTGTTGCTCAAAGTTGAATACTGTGCTTCCACTCTGCTAAGTATGTAAGCAGGAAAGCACTGCCCTGTTAATAGTAAGAAACAGCTGTTCTCAGATAATCCCACTGCAAAGCAGACTTGAGAGACTAATATTCCTAGTGGAAGGTGGGCCAACATGATGGTAAGGAGTATTGAGATCATGGCAAGGGAAAAAAGGAAAAAAAAAAGTGGAGGAAAGTCATGGGAGACAAATACCTTAAGGGCAGCCTAGGAAGGAAAGAGGACTAGAGATTTTGATTTGTTCTGTAGGAATGCAGATACTAGGAGTTATAAGAAGGCATATTTCAGGTAAAAAAGACATGTTAGCCATCAGAACTGTCTTAACAATAAAATTAAGTGCTATAAGCCAAAAGAGAGCAATATGTCATTGGGAATCTCAAAGCAGAGGTCAGATAACTGCTAGATCATTTCTAGAGCACTTTTACTTTAGAGTTTCATGGATTCTATGCTCACAACCAAGCTTAGTCCTGAGTGTGAACTAAGTAAACATGAAGTCAGATTTGTGAATTTTAAGAATTAAAAAAGAATCTTTAGTTGTTTCAATTTAACATGTCTATTTGTGTGTACAAAGCATCTTGATCTGAGTCACCCCACTCTTCCCACCTAGGAAACTCCTGGCACTAGGATGGTTAGTCTTTGTGCATACTGCAGATACTCCCGTGTTGAAGAACATCTTTATCTGAACACATGTTCCACATCGTCTGATGCCCTCTCATCCAGGAAATAATATTTAAAGGCTTAGCATATGGAGATAGGTAGGGTTGGGAGAGATGGGGAAGAAGGATGAAAAGGGGAACATTGGTCAAGATGCAATTGCACTCACAGATTGACATGTTGGATTGAAACCCCTTTGTATAACTACTTAAACTTAATATATCTGTTTACCATGTGACTTAAAGTGATAGTGAGAATGGCAAAACAACAACAACAAAAATCCTAGGAGATTGTCTCTCTCCTCCTGACACAGTTAAATGGGAGAGGATGATTAAAAACTGGAACATTGTAAATATTATGAAGGAAAGAAACACAATTTTCAGAAGATAATATCAGGAGTCTCTTCTTAAATATGGACAACTGAAGGTCTCCCTGACAACATGATGTATAAGCTGGTATGAAGAAGAGTCCAGTTATGAGGGAAATAAGTATGTGTCATATGTAATTATGTGCTTCAATTAACTATGAATACAAGAATCACCTAAAATGTCTGAGAAAATGTATGAGAAAACCTGTGGTGATAAGGGGTACCCTAAAAGACTTCACAGTTCTTATTTGATGTTTATCTCTGTGTGTCTTGAGATTTTGGCAGGAGAACCATTTCTAGAAGTTAGAAAGAAAAGCAAAAGGAACTCATTGTTCTAGAACAAGTGAATCACTTGCAGAGAAGACCAGAAAAATCTCAGAACAACAGAGGTAGAGGTTAATGGGTGAAAGATTTCAGTTATAGTTAAAATTAATAGTCACTGGGCCCAGCTAAATCAGTTTTCTGCCTAACATTACCAATATTTTAGGGAGCCCTAAAGATTCCAACTTAACCTAGCATACATGTTCACATATCTCTTCCCATTTCAGTTCTTTGGATACAGAGACTGAGGCTGTGCTGTTTGTCTTCCCAGAGGCTAGTATAGAAGCGGCAGGGTGATCTAAACCAAAACAGTTAGGCTGGATCCTTCAAAATACCAATGCATATGATGGAAGATGGAAAAGACTGGGGAACTTTTTGTTTTCTTTTGTGCTGATCCCGAGGCTTGAACTCAGGGCCTGAGTGCTGTCCTTGAGCTTTTTAGCTCAAGGTGAGCACCCTACTGCTTGAGCCACAGCTCTATTTTCAGCTTGGTGATTAACTGGAGATAAGAGTCTTACAAACTTTCTATCCTGGATTGGTTTGAACCATGATCCTCAGATCTCAGCCTCTTGACTAGCTAGGATTCAGGTGTGAGTCACCAGCACCCAGCCTGGAGAACTGTTTTAGATCAAGGAAGATAAACAGATGAGACAATGAAATGCAGCAGACAATACTTTCTTGGATCCTGGATTAGAAAAAATGAAACAGCTCTATAAGAGGACATTATTGGGACAACTGAGGGAAATTCTGATATGGGCTATATATCAGTCACTAGTATTTTATTTATATCAAGGTTCTTAAGTATAATAATAGTATTGTGCCCTTATTCCTTTTTTTTTGAGCTTAGGGGAGGGTTTGAGAAAAGGTTTCAATATATAATTTACCCTGGGTTTCAATATGTAGTCCTCTGCCTCTGAATGCTAGGCTCACAGCCATGTACAACTACACTGGAGTTTTGTGCTCCTTATTTTTAAGAGCTAAACACAGAAATAGTTAAAGATAAATTTTCATCTGCAGTTAACTCTCAGCTCAGTAAATAAACAAAAACCCAATACAAATATGTATATGAAATATACCGATACAAATGTATGTATATGTACTTAGAAAGATAAAGGAACTATTGCAAAAAAGGGCACACTTATGTTTAGTGCAGCACTACTCACAATAACCAAGCTATGTAATCAGTCTAGTCAGTTGATGAATGTATAAAGTGAATGTATGCATGCACAACAGAATTATTATGCAGCCATAAAAAAGAATGGAATTAGCTGGGCACTGGTGGCTCACATTTGTAATCCTAGCTATTCAGGAGGTTGAGATTTGAGGATTATGGTTTGAAGCCAGCCTGGGCACAAAAGTCTGTGAGACTCTTATCTACAATTAACCAAAAAAGCTAAAAGTGGAGGTGTGGCTCAAATGGTAGGGCATCAGCCTTGAGCAAAAAAGCTAAGTGAGATCACAAGGCTCTGAGTACAATCTCTAGTAGTAGCATGCATGTGTGTATGTGTGTGTGTATGTATGTGCCTGCACACACACACACACAGTAAAAAATGAAATTATGTCATTTGTATAATGAGATCATAATGTTAAGCTAAGTAATCTAGGTTCAGAAAAATAAAGTTCATGTGTTTTCTTTCATTCAAAGAATCTGTCCCTAATATATTAATATGTATTTATGAATATATGTACATATAAATTTATAAAGCATGACTAATTATAAGACTGGCTGAAGGGGAGACAAAGGAAAGGGTGAGAGGAAAAGAGAATGAAGAAAGGTAAACAATACTGAAACACATTGTATCTATGTATGAAGATGGCATAAAGAAACCCACTGAAAGCTTTTGAAAAGTAGTGGGGAAAGAGGATGAAAAGAGAGCAATAGAAGGGGTTAATGTCTATTATATGCATATGTAAAATATCATGGCATAATCTTTTGTACAAGTAATATACACTAATAATAATAAGTGATAAATCTAGGTAAAGGGTACATAGTTGCTCACTGAACTTTTTTTTTTTGCATCTTTTTCTGTAGGGTTGAAAGCTTTCAAAATAAAACAATGAAAAAAGTTAAGCTTCCACTTAGGTAAAGATAATATCTATCTGAACTTCTGGTGGTTATGTGTCATATTATCAAGTGCATGTGGACAGATGAGTGATAGCTGTAGGTGTAGGGTAGTGTCTTACAAGGCAGGAGGGAGGGGAGAAGGCTCCAGGAAGCACCTAAACAACAGAAGCAGTACCTATGGATGTTAGACTATTAGGAGTGTGTAACCAGGCATATGTGCAGGAGTGGTAAATATCATATCCAAAGCAGAAGGTGAAAGACAGCTATTGAATAGATTGAACTCATTAGCAGAAGTCAGGTAAGGAAGCAAGCAGAAAAACATAGGAGCTGACAAAATATCAGAGGCAAAGGGTCAGTAAACCAGGCAGCAGACAAGTAAGTGGGCAGGAAAGAAAAGTATGAAGTAGAGAGTAGTCAGAAGTCCAGGCAAGTCTCTGGCTTGTCTGGGCACAGTTAAAACATATTCTGGGAAGTAAATAGAAGACATTATGGGAGCAGATCAATATACTGTGTGCTGACCATGAAAAACCAAGTTTTCAGAGCAGACTAGGACTTGAAATTGGAACAATCTGTCTGGAAATGGGAACAAGGAATGGTAGAAGCCAGAGACAGAAAGTGATACAACTATACCTTGTCTTTTCTTAGTGGGTGAGGCAGGAAGAATCTGGCTGAAGCTGGGTGAATCATAGAGATATAAACTGGAACAGAATTTCCAGAAAAAGTGATGCCTCAAATTCCAAACTAGTTTCATGACTGCAGGCCTATGATGCCCAGGTGCTGATCAATCACTGAATGCTGCTATGAGTGTATGTTTTCTCTATTCCTTAATGACAATATTAAATTAAAATTCTGAACCTTCTTCCATTTCCCATTGGATCTGAACACTGGTCTTGGTGGTTGAAAAGGAGAGAAAGTGATACTGAAGCTAACTAGTTCATGCACTGCATTGTAGTCTGGCATAGCATGTGGGTTGGATTCAAACAGGATTGAAAAAGAAAAAAAAAATTCTAAGTTCCTCCGGAGTAGAGCACCTGCCTAGCAAGCAGAATTCAAACCCCAGCACTGAGAAAATAAACAATGAAATGCAAGTTCCTATTTCTCTAAGAAATCTCTAATTAACAGCTGCCCTCATGGACATGCCACTCCCTCTAATGTATCATGGCTTTCAGAATCCCAAGTAGGCCTAAATTTTTATTCTTGAATTCTAGCTCAGAGTTCCCAAATTCCAATGGCCAGAAAGATTTAACAACTTGCTTTTATCTATACCAATCATACCATGTCCAGGTCTGTTCTGCAGGTCTGTTCTCAGATGTTCTGATACTGATAGAAAGTATTTTACAGAATTCCAGCCAGGAGAGTACATGGGTACAGTTGTAGGGACCATATGGCCTGACCCCCCCACAGAGTATGTGGAATTCATCTATCTTTCTTTCCTCCATCCACAAGTCACACAGCAATGCTTAATTGGGTACAGAAGTACAGAAGAGGCAAGGGAGAAGGGAAATGGGTGAATAGTCATCATTCTGAGCCCATTCTGCAGAAGTGGCACCTTAATTGGAAGCGATTCCATGCAGACTATGATAACAGATGACAGAGAAGGGAGCATGGGTGTGAACCTTGTGTAGGTTGCAGTGGCACACTTCAGATGCATGGTCTCCCATGCAGACAGTGCAGGCCCAGGCTGACAGTACCTCTTTTCTACTCAGGCCACAGCTCACAGGTCTCTTTAAAGAGCCAGCCCTCCCTCTCAATAGCAACCTACCTCACTATATTTAGGGCCAAGCTTTCCTTCCCTCCTTCTCTTCTGTGTCCTGTACTCCAGATTAGAGATGCCGAGCTCCATTCACTCTTTAAGCTCTCTCGGAAGTGCTTAGTCACTGACTCAGCCACGTGGCATCCGCTTTCCCATTGTGGGTCTGGTATGTTAACTAACAAAGATATTTTCCAGCCTAGTTGGAAACAGCAGGAACTTGAATTGACTTGCTAGACTGGCAATGCTGGAAGAATTAGGGCTATATGCCAAAGGAAAGAACAGATGGCCAATCACTAGGGAGTAAGTTTCTCAATCTCTAGCCTAAAACTAAATGTTCCTGCTGGCAAGGGAGAGGCTATATTAGGCCTCTGGCACCAGCTTCACACTGGGAAATATACTGTGACTTCATGGGGGGCTCCACATGTGACTTGAAGCTCAGAAGGGAATCATAAGCCAGTTTCTAAAGATAAGGGTCAACTGGAAAGAAGAATAATCCAATAGATAAGACAATGAAATCCTAAAGACAGTAAAGATAACAGGAGACCAAAAAGTCTCAGAGGTGTTGCAGATGTGGCAAAGGTAAGGGACAGAAAAAACAGATTTCCGTCAGACTGACAGGCCTGAGGGCTGGCCCTGAGTCCCAGCAGTTACTGCTTCCAGTCCTATCCCCATCTGAGTTTAGGCCCCATCCCAGCTCCTACCTGGTAGGTACCTGTCGTGGCTGTGGCTGTACTCTGTGGCAGCGAGAGATAAGTGAGTCTGCGTAAAAGGCTGGTTGCCAAACAGATTGTCACTCCGAAGATTGTGGCAGAGCTTCTCCAGGAAGCGGAGGACGTAGGTGACGCTGTTGACTGCTGGGAGGTTGAGAGTATGCTGTTCTCGGTCAAACACGGCTGTGGAGTTAAGTAAACAGAGCCATGCATGTCAGCAGTCAGCCATAGCAAAGTGCAACACAGGGCAGAAGGAGCACAGCCTGCTGTTGGTCAAAGCGCTTACCTGGTCACACAAAGGCAGTGAACACTCAGGCTGGCTACCTCCCTGTAGTACCCTCCCTCCCTTGAGGGTTTTGATTTTTGCCTCCAACTCCAAAGGGCATGCAATAATGGGAGTGGCCAGGCCAGGTCTGCTGTGCCTGCAGGGCTCTGGAATGATTTCACTCAACTTGTGAAAACAACTGTGAACATAATTCTATCTGTTCCATCACTTGGCTGGGCTTCTTCCAGGAACTATGCTCATTTAGGGTGCTGTTTTCACAAGAACTGATCAAGAACTGAAGAGGAAAACAAAGCTATTGCCAGCAATAGTAGTTTGGGTACACAACTCACAACTTTACACACACACACACACACACACACACACACACACACACACACACGTATGTACTAGAATTAGAATTCTGGCAACGTTTAGAAATGTTTTATGCTTCATTTTATTTTATTTCCTATTTCTATTAAAATAAGTAAAAAAGCAAAAGGGTGAGAAAGGTCGCTCTCAGGAACGAGTTTTGAGGCAGAGGAGATATCCTGGGGCAGAGGTAGAGGTGAAAGCAACTAGAGGTAGTAAACAAAGCCCAGTCCCTGAAGACTGTTGCAAAGGAGAGTCCAAGCCTGGATCTCAAAAGGGATATAGGCTTACTCAGTTGCTAGCCTTCTGTCATAATTCTCTTTGTCTGCTATAGCCTCTATATACAGCCAATTACTCCTTAAATCTGCCTCAGTTCCCCACCATTTCTCTATTATAATATTTCTCATAGTTTTCTGTTTAGATTTTTTTTTGTTGTTGTTGGTCATAGGGCTTGAACTCTGGCCTGAGAGCTGTCCCTTAGCTCTTCAGCTCAAGGCTAGAACTCTACCATTTGAGCTATAGCGCCACTTCTGGCTTTTTGGTGGTTTATTGGAGATAAGAGTTTCATGGTGGGGCTGGGAAGGTGGCTCAGTGACAGAGTGCTTGCCTTGCATGCATGAGGCCCTGGGTTTGATTCCTCAGCACCATATAAGCAAAAAGAAAAAAAAAAAAAAACGGAAGTGGCGCTGTGGCTCAAGTGGTAGAGTGCTAGCCTTGAGCTGAAGAGCTGAGGGACAGCACCCAGGCCCAGAGTTCAGGCCCCACGACTGGACCCCCCAAAAAAGAATTTCACAGACTTTCCTTTCCAGGCTGGTTTTGAACCATGATCCTCAGATCTCAGCCTCATGAGTAACTAGGATTACAGGTGTAACCACTGGTGCCTGGCTAGATTATTTTTTTTTAACTGATACAGTTGTAAACCTATTATCTCTGCTCTTCCCTCTTTCCCACCAGTGTCTGGCTGGTTATTGCTCTGACATTCAGTAAAGAATAAGTAAGTGTTCCTTAACAAGGAACGGTTTGGTTATTTATAGGATCTCCCATGTCAACTGGGTTTCCTTTCTGCCTTTAGAGATTTGATGGATAAAAGAATAGGATTTGGGGCTTAGGAAAAGTGACACAAAAATGGAAAGTGAATATTTTCAGAAAGAGCTAAAATCACTATGCTGTTCAAGTTTTCATAGCAGGAAAGAAAAAGGGAATGATGCTTCTCTGATCTGAGATTCAGCTTCCTTTTGTGGGACTTGGTGCTAAGGAATGCTAAGGAGTCAAAAGAATGAGAAAAGAGTTCAGAAGTTCTCTAAAGCCAGTGGGAGACTGTAACTGTCTCGAGAAAATCTTGCCACCACCACACAGCTGCTCTGGTTTCTTCCTCTAGAATGGGGCTAGGTGCTGGTGGCTCATGACTATAACCTAGTTATTCAGGGGGCTGAGATTTGAGGATTGTAGTCTGAAACCAGCCTGGGCAGAAAAGTCCCTGAGAGACTCTCCAATTAACCACTCAAAAACTGGAAGTGATGATATAGCTCAAAGTGGAAGAGCACTAGCCTTGAGCAAAAGAGCTCAGGGATAGTACGTAGGCCCTGAGTTCAAGCCTCATGACCCACCAAAAGAAAAAAAAAAAGACAGGAGGGGCAGAGTCTGCTTAATATTCTTGGCAAAGGTATATATAAGGCTCAGGGAACTTGGAGGTTGAAAACGAGGACTTAAGGAATAGAATACTTTCACATTTCTCTAGTGCCTATAGGTGTAAAATAAGAACCAGAACATTTTATCAAAAATTGGCTAGTAGAGAAGGCCTGCCCTTCTAGCCAGGAATCCATACCAACACAAAGGTACTTACCTGAGATGACCTCGCCGCCATGGCCCTGTTTGAGGAAGCTGAAGACAGTTTTCTGGTGATAAGCACAGTCGATGCAAGCCTGCACAGCCTGCTGCAATACTACTGAGGCACGGGCTGGCCCAAAATGGTCAGGGAGTTGCTGGACCTTCTTCTTATCTAAGTGGGGGCCTGTGCTGCCGTTCTTGTTCAAGTAGACACAAACTATAGAAGACAAGAAACCTTGTAGAATCAGAGAGTTAGAAGATAGTCCAAGAGTGCTTGGGGTAGAGATGTTAGAAGATAGTCCTCTTTAACCTACTATACTCTGGGCTCTGGCCTTCATGGGAATTCCCAGTAGCTAAGTTGCTTTAATGCTGTGGGGATAAAGGGTAGGGTACAGGTGTCTAGAAAAGACTGAGCTTGGTTGCCTCCAATTCAAGTTGCATGACAAAGGGTTCTGGAACAGTCTGCTGGGACAGCAGCTCAGACCAAAAGCCAAGGAACAGATTTTGAACTTTGCTTTCTGAGCCCTGAAAAGATCATCTAAACAAGGTCCCAGGTGTATGTGCTTCCATTTTCTATACTTGGTTACCTCACATGTTTTTGGTGCCTCTCACCTTATATATGCAAAGACCTGGGGCAACAGCAATATTAACAAGAGTGCACTTGTGTATTTGTATGCCTGACACCAGGCTTAGAATAATCACATCATTAGTCACTTGCCTTTGCTTTCTGTTAAGACTTAAGAGTTCTTTTGTTATTGTCTACACCAACACTCAGGCTCAAAGACTGTAGAAAAAAAAAAACAGAAAAAAAGAGAAAAAATAGTCTCATATCTTTGTTCTTTTATTTGACCAGTTCTTCTGTCTAGGCAGCTGGGTACCCTCCTGATTGCAGCCCTGTGGGGTCAAGGGGTAGGAACACATGAGATTCAGGCAGTTCTTAGTGGAGATGTTTCTTCTCCCTTGGTCTGCTTTCTACTAATGGGAAAGCTGTTCTTTCTTGCATTTACTGAAGGGGTAGGAGGGCCCAATAATCAGGGCAGTGGCTATGTGGGCTGTGGGTGGTTGGTCTACAATTCTTTTTGTCTGTCAGGTTCACCATATGTAAGATAAGGGAGTTAAACAAACTAAATGTTCTCTGAGTAATCACCACTTTCATATCTGTAATTTGAGGAAAAGCAACCTGTAGAGAAGAAAATGGGAAATAAATGGAATGGAAAATAGGTGGAATGGAGAAGGAAATAGGAGAAAAAGCAAAGAAATGAAAACTACAATCAAGATAAATTTAATATGTACATTTAGTTGTTTTTTTTCTGAAGCTATTAAGCCAGATAACAAGAGCAAGCAATAAAATTCTGGAAATTGGACAGCACACAGGAAAAGTAGCAAGTGAATTATCGGACTCAGAAAAGCTGGAATCTCTAAAGCAGGAATAGAGAATGGTAAGTGTTTCATCTCCTAGTTTATGAGAAGTGTAGGCAAAATAGGTGCCTCTAGAGTTGATTGTAAAGTGGATCTAAAAAAAGATTAGTTGAAGTCTGTTAAGAACTAGTTAGGATTTCCATGTCAGGCAATTCAATTATTCTACTGAAATCACTGAAAACTCAGAGAAATAAGGTGAATAATGAAAAGTGATAAGTGGCTATGAAAAGATAGATATATAACTCCTGCTTCTTTGAAAGGTTTTGATGGAAGCCTAATGGTTCTCCAGGAGGCTGTCATTGAGTGTTTAAAGGAAAATATGGAAAATCTATTGGAAGATAAGGAGAGGAGACATTTGCTATGAAATGCCTATCAATTTTGCTTATGGGACATGAAAATAGTAAATGTGTCAGATGACTCAACGAAATAGTTAAGTTTCCCAAAGAAAATAATAGAAGCATCACCTGTCTTGACATATTCTGTGATTAAATGTAAAGTAAGTGATAAGCTAAAATGTTTATGCATACAGTGCATACAGGAACCCCTCCTCATTAATCTGGGCTGTGTGACTGACTAATCAATAGAATATGGTAGAAATTATGTGATAGAAGCTTGGGACAATAGGAAGTTTGGGGCTTAGGCATTAAGAAAATGGTAGCCTCTACTGTATCTTGAAAACACTTGCTCTTAGAACCTAACTTGCCCCTATGGTATGAGGCAGCCCAAGCTACATTTTGGAGAAGTCTGTGTGGAAAAAAAGCAACAGCTTTGTTAGCTATGTGAATAAACAATCATCTGTCTCAATGGAGCTACCCCAACTGTGCCATGTCTTAACTTTAACTAGTAGAATGTATTTCTCTTATATTTTATCTTTTATGGTTACTATCTTGTTTTAACAAATCTTTCCAATATTAATGTCATAAAGATATTTAAAATATATTACAATGTTTTGATTTTCTATTGCCTCCATTAAATTAGAATTGGAGTCATTAAAAAACTTGAGAGGATCTGTCACATAAGTAGGACAGAAGGCACCACTTCATCCTAACAAGAAAAACCCAGAACAAACTAAAAAACCAACAATCTTAGGTCTGTCAGAGAAATGAGATCATAAGGTGTATTTCTGTCCCCTAAATATGGATAGAATGGTGATACAAAGAATAAGAATCAGGGCTGGGAAGGTGGCTCAGTGGTAGAGCGCTTGCCTTGCATGCATGAGGCCCTGGGTTCAATTCCTCAGCACCACATAAGCAGAAAAAATAAAAAAGCCGGAAGTGGCGCTGTGGCTCAAGTGGTAGAATGCTAGCCTTGAGCTGAAGAGCTGAGGGACCAGAGTTCAGGCCCCACGACTGGACCCAAAAAAGAGTAAGAATCAATGCTGGGTGCTGGTGACTTACATCTGTAATCCTAGCTACTCAGAGACTGAGATCTGAAAATCACAGTTTAAAGCCAGCCTGGGCAGGAAAGTCAGTGAGACTTTTTTTTTTTTTTTTGGGTGGGGTCGTGGGGCCTGAACTCTGGGCCTGGGCGCTGTTCCTCAGCTCTTCAGCTCAAGGCTAGTGCTCTACCATTTGAGCCACAGCGCCACTTCCAGCTTTTTTCTTTTTGCTTATGTGGTGCTGAGGAATTGAACCCAGGGCCTCAGGCATGCAAGGCAAGCACTCTACCACTGAGCCACCTTCCCAGCCCCTCAATGAGACTCTTATCTCCTATTAACTACCAGAAAACTGGAAGTAGAGCTGTGGCTCAAAGTGGTAGAGCCCTGGCCTTGAGCAAAAGAGCTAAGGGACAGTACCCAGGTCCTAAGTTCAAGCACTATGACCACAACCAACAAAAAAATCATCCTTATGGAAGCAATAAACCACTCTGTAGGAACCGGTACCCTAATACCTCCAGTATTAGGCCTAGAGTAAATGAGTTTGAGAGTGTAAAACTCTAGTCACAGTAGTCTGAGTTTTACCTCTAGGAGCTCTAGAGCCAAGTTCTCACAATTAATATCAGAGTAAAATCCCCTTATGCCTCTATCAGGGACAGAGCAAGAGAACCACTGTAAAATAGATCAGAGCACTCTGTTCTTAATAAAGTCTTCCTCAGGATAAGCCATTTTGCTAGAGTTTAAACTACTGTGGGGTTTTTTCAGAGCCAAAATGACCTGGAAGAAGAGGAATACCAACTCCAGCCCATGCTAGCTTTCCATGTGGGAGAAGGGAAATGTTCTAGATCACTAGAGTTATTCAGTACTATCTAAAGAGGAAAAATTGGGGAGCACTTGTGAGGTTCTTTACCCAGGGGCACAGGCTCACTAAAAGACTGGAGTCTAATCATAGCACTAGGGACACTCCCCTCTCCATAAACATCAGCACCTCAGACCTATTCACTACTGTTCCTTTTACACGACAAGTTATCAGGAAAAAAAAATAAAGTATGCTCAAACACAGAAAACACAGAGCTAGTGTCAGGAGCAGATTCAGATAGGACAAGAATATTAGAATTATCAGAATGGGAATCACAACTAAAGCTCTAGTAGGCAAAATAGACAGAATGCAAAAAATGAATGGATAATGTAAGTACAAGGAAAAATTCTATGAAATTAAAAAGGAAATATTAGAGATTAAAAACACTAACAAATGAAAAATACCATGGGTTAGCTCACTAACAGACTAAAATTGGATGAAGAAAGAACCACTGAGTTTGAAGATACCTCAAGACAAACTTGAAAAGTGAAAGCAAAGAGAAAGATGATTGGGAAAAAAACCCCAAACCAGACCAAACATCTAAGGACTGTGGGGCAACTACAAAAGATGCAATATATGTAAAGGAGAAAGAATTGAAGCAATAATGACTGAGATTTTCCTTAACTAATTTCAGGTACCAAGAAGGAAAAAAAAATCAAGAAACGACACCTAGACATTTAACTTTTAAATGTCAGAAAACCAAAGATAAAAAAATTCTTGAGAGTTGGTCATAGTGGTACACCTCTGCACTTGAAAGACTAAGGCAGGAGGATTAAGACTTCCAGAAGACATACACAAAACTCTTAAGAGTTAACATCATTTAGTAGTGAGAAACTAAAAACTTTCTCACTAAGATCAGTGACAATAAATCCTCCTCACAACTCCTTTTTTTGGATAGTACTGAGTTTTGAATTCAGGACTTTGTATATACTCTCATTGCTTACTTGCTTGGCTAGTACCTTATCACTTGAGTCACAGCGCTAGCCTGGCTATTTGCTGGCTAACTGGAAAAAGAATTTCAGACTTTTCTGTCCCAGCTGTCCTCAGGATCTCAGCTTCCTGAGTGGCTAGGACTACAGGTGTGAGCCACTTGTGGTCCTGGCTTAACCACTCCTTTTCAGCATTGTCTTGGAAGTCTCAGCTAAGGTAGGACAATAAAAATAAATAAAAGATATACATACTCGAAAGGAAAAATGAAACTTTTTTTTGTTCATAGATGATATGATTATGCAGAGAATCTGAATGAACTGACAAAAATACCTCTAGAACTAATAAGCAAGTATAACAAGGTTGCAGAAAATAAAGCTAATATACATAGAGTCAATTACTTTCATGATATCAAAAATTATGAGTTTAAAAATGCAATACTGGGTTGGGAAGGTGGCTCAGTGGTAGAGTGCTTTCCTTGCATGATGAGGCCCTGGGTTCATTCCTCAGCACCACGTAACCAGAAAAAGCCAAAAGTGGTGCTGTGGCTCAAGTGGTAGAGCACAAGACTTGAGCTGAAGAGCTGAGGGATAGCACCCAGGACCAGAGTTCAGGCCCAACAACTGACAAAAAAAAAAGCAATACCATTTACAATTCAATAAAAACATACATATGTAGGTATAAAACTACCAAAATAAGCTGGGCACCAGTGGCTCAAGCTGTAATCCTAGCTACTCAGGAGGCTGAGATCTGAGGATTGAGGTTCAAAGCCAGCCCAGGCAGGAAAAGTCCATGAGACTCTTATCTCCAACAAACCACCAATAAATGTGAAGTGGCTCTGTGGCTCAAGCGGTAGAGCACTTGCCTTGAGCTGAAGTGGGCTGAGGGAGAGCGCCCAGGCCCAGCGTTCAAGCCCCATGACCCACAACAAAACAAAAACAACAACAAAAACCTACCAAAATACACTTGTATGACTTATATGAGGAAAGTACAAAACTGATAAATAGGAAAAGAACTAAATAAATGGACAGCATGAAGAGGAAGACTCAATATTGTCAAGGTATCAGTTCTTCCCAACTTGATTTAGAGATTAAACACAATTCTAATCAAAATCCCAGAAAGTCATTTTGTGGTAATCACAATTGAATTTAAACTTTACATAAAGAGGCAAAAGTCCAGCATAACTAATACAGAGTTGAAGGATCACAAGGATGGGGGACTGACACCACCTGACCTCAAGACTTACTATACAACTATTTAACCAAGTAATATTTAGCAACAGAATAGACAATTAGACCCATGGAACAGAATACAACACCCAAAAATAAACCCACAAAAATACAAAAGAACAAAGACAATGCAATGTAAAAAAAGGCAATCTTTTCAACAATTTGTGATACTAGATAATCATGATTCCCTTCCCCAAACAAAGCCAAACAGCAACAGCAGCAACAGCAAAACATCTAGTCATAGATGTTATACTCTTGAAAAAAATTAATTGAAAATGGATAACATTCTGGGTGTGTGTGGCTCACACCTGTAATTCTAGCTATTCAGGAGGCAGAGATCTGAGGATCAAAGTTCAAAGCCAGACTGGGCAGGAAAGTCCTTGAGATTCTTATCACCAATTAACCACCAAATATCCATTAGTGAAGCTGTAGTTCAAGTGGTAGAGAAAAAAAAAAAAAAAAAAGCAAAAGCAATAAAATCCCCACAAAAATTGAGGGAAGACCCAGGTCCTGAGTTCAAGTCCCAGAACTGACACAAAAACAAGACAAAAACCCCAATCAAAATAAAACAATCCCAAAATGGACAATAGGCTTAAATGTAAAATGCAAAACTTTACAATTAGAAAACAATATAGGCAGAAATTTAGATAACTTTGAGTATGGCAATGACACTGTAGATACAACACTCAAAGCATAATTAGTGAAAGAAATAATCGAAAAGCTGGACTTGATTAAAGTAAAAAAAAATTCTCTGCAAAAAGAGCTATTAAAGTAAGAAGCCACAGCTGGAAGAAAATACTTTTAAAAGACCTAGCTGACAGTGAACTGCTATCCAAAATATGTAAAATGTTAGGTCTATCCAGGAAAAATGTCCCCTTCTCTTAAAACTCCAAGGGGCTGGGTGTGCTGTTCGTAATCCCAGCTACTGAAGAGAGAGACTGGGAGGATTGCAGTGTGAAGCCAGCCCAGACAAAAAGTGAACAAGACTACATCTTAATTAAGAAGCTGGACATGAAGATCACAACTGTAAATCCCACTATTTGGAGGCGTAGGTAGGAGGATTGTGGTTGGAGGTAGATCTGGGCAAAATGTGCAAGATCCTATTTGATAAATAACTAAAGCAAAAAAATGCAGATAAAGCCACCGTGATGAGTCATTAGAAAAGTCTGATTAAAACAACCTGCACATGGATGTTTATAGAATGTGCTATCAAGCCATAAACAAACATGGGAGGGGGCCTAAAGATGTAGGTCAGTAGTAGAGTACTTGTCTACCATGTACAAAGTCCCAAGTTTGATCCTTATCCCTACCCTAAAAAAAGCAAAGGAGAAACATAAAGGTTATTACTAAATGAAAGTAACTGATCTGAAAAGGCTATGTACTATATGGCTCCAACTACATGACATTCTGGAAAAGGCAAAACAATGGAGAAAGAAAATAATCATTGATTTCCAGATGTTAGGGGAGATGCCAAGATGACTTTTTTGGGCAGTAAGTATGATACTATGGTTGGTACATGTCATTATACATCTGTCAAGACCCACAGAATATAAAACATCAAGAGGAAGCCTTAATACAAACTATGGGCTTTGGAAATATTTAATAATGTCAAGTAAGTTAATCAATTGTAACATATGTAGCTCTCAGGGGCAGGGGTGATGTTGATGATGAGGGATGCTCTGCATACATGGGGGGCAGGGAGTATAGAGGAAATATTTGTACCTTCTACTCAGTTTTTCTGTGAACCTCAAACCTTTCTAAAAAATAATCTATTCAGTGGTTGGGAAGGTGGCTCAGTGGTAGAGTGCTTGCCTTGCATGCATAAGGTTCAATTCCTCAGCACCACATAAGCAGAAAAAGCTGGAAGTGGCACTGTGGCTCAAGTGGTAGAGCACTGGCCTTGAGCTGAAGAGCTGAGGGACAGCGCCTAGGCCCAGAGTTCAAGCCCCATGACCAACAACAACAAAAAATTAAAAAAAAATCTATTCAAAATTGAGAGATCATGAAAGAGATAAGTCTCTAAGCACTGATGGATTAGTATAAACATACATACATACCTTTACAAATGTGACTAAACTCCCTATATGTTTGTAAGAATTCTTTATGCACAGCATTTTTCAGGACTGGTGTTTCTACTAAATACATTTTAGAAAATGCCCCTGGGATAATAAATAACAATTTTAAAAGTAAGCTGGCAGGAGCAAAAACCTCAATACAAAGTTTGGAAGATAAAGAAGAAAGTTAACAAAATGACAAAGAATAGGAATAAGAAAAAAGAGGGATATGCATATTTGAGGAATGACAGCTGGGTAAGTTATGTTAGAATGAGTCAGCAAAGGAAGAGGGGAAACTCACTGGGTAAATAATTTAAGAAAAAATTATAAATGAAAGTGTCTAATGTGAGAAGTCAACATAAACCTAAGGTAAAAATCTTGGAATGGGGAGGTGGTGGATAGAGAAAGGATTCAAAGGGAACAAAACAAGGTGCCATATTAAATTAAGATGCAATTCTAAGAAAGCTTTATTTGAGAAAATAAAGACATGGGGATAATCAAACTAAGAATCTAACCAAAAAGAGAGATTGAAGCTAAGCATTAAGGATGTTGTCATGATGTCTGGCAATAAGCAAGAGGCCTCAGGGCAACTTCCAGCTCCAGCCTGTACATTTTGTAATATGCCAGGAACTGCACATGGGTAAACTATTCAGTGACAAGGATATCCTGAGGAAATAAAAATCTTTGTGAAGCCAGGCGCCGGTGGCTCACGCTATAATCCTAGCTACTCAGGAGGCTGAGATCTGAGGATCGCTGTTCAAAGCCAGCCTGGGCAGGAAAGTCTGTGAGACTCTTATCTCCAATAAACCACTTGAAAACTGGAAGTGGTGCTGTGGCTCAAGTGGAAGAGCACTCGCCTTGAGCTGAAGAGCTGAGGGACAGCGCCCAAACCCAGAGTTCAAGCCCCACGACTGACAAAAAAAAAAAAAATCTTTGTGTAGAACTCAGAAGCATCTCAGACAATAAAGGATCAGATGTAAATCACTTGGCCCACCCACTTCGAGGAGGTACCCACTAATCTGGAAACATCCAGCAACTACCTAGAAAAACCAATCCTGAACAGCTTCCCAGCAAGATCGGTTTTGTGATAAGAATCTCCTACTTCTCATCTGGCTGGCCTTTTGAATAAAGTCACCTTTTCTGCCTCAACACCTTGTCTCCAGACTTAATTGGCCTGTTGTGTGGTAAGCAGCTAAACTTGGGCCAGGCAATGAAGGTGAAAAGGATCTAAAGAAACTCCAAAGGCCTCCAAAGAGATTATTCTTCTACAGTTTGATATGGGGCTAATATATATTGTACTTGAACAGAAAGAGTTATTCACAGTAGGAAGAGAGTTTAATGTTAATAAAATTAATAAGAAAGTACAAAGAAAAACATATTACAAAGAAAGCAGTAAGAGTTCACTGAAAACAAAAATATGCAGTAAAAGAAAAGTTATCACAGTGTACCTCATGGCTCAATTGAGAATAACACTTAATTTTATAATAATAAAATACTAAATTTTGATCCATTAAATAATAGTATTGGTTTAGGGAAGTATGAGCAAGTGGGTAAGAGGCAAAGAGATAAAGAAGAGTTAAACCTTCATCTTCTAAAGTGAGTGTGGTCAGAAGAAAAATGCCTAAAACAAAAAAGAAAATTCCTAGCAATACCACATGTTATCTAGATATATGGAGGTAAATAAAAGAATAAGAACTATTGAGACTGGGAGGTCTGCTTGTTTTGTTACAAGACTACTAAGTCTTGGAAAGAGATGTTTTTTTCCTTTAAATTATGAATGAGTATAATGCTGACATTTTTTTTCAAAAGTTTGTATGGTTAGGCTGGGAATGTGTCTTAGTGGTAGAGTGTTTGCCTAGCATGCATGAAGCCCTGGGTTCGATTCCTCAGTACCACATAAACAGAAAAAGCCAGAAGTGGCTTTTTCAAGTGATATAGTGCTAGCCTTGAGCACAAGAAGCTCAGGGACAGTGCCAGGCCCTAAGTTCAAGCCCTAGGACTGGCAAAAAAAAGTTTGTACAGTTAAACAAAAGGTATGACATAAAGGATAGTGGATAGCATCTAATCCATAAGCACTCTTATTTTTGCTACTAAAGGGACTTTACAAGTAACCTGGATTAATCCTAGGTAGAGAGGCTTAGTGAGGAACAGATGTGATATCAGCGTCACACAGAATGTGCCACAGTTCAAATAAGAGATAGTGATACTATGACCTTAAAGACTGTGGATGGCCAAACATGAGTAGGAGAAAGGGATAGACAGCAAATGTTTCCACTTTCCCTGGACTGTGAGACTCAGTGCAGGGGAGGGTGAACCTGGTGATGGCAACCAGAAAAGGGTTATATCAATTAAAAGAAACAGTAAGATAGCTACTGTGGGTCTTTTAGGAACTACTAGAATGGCACACAAGCACCTTGGTGTATCTAGAATGATACAGGCTAAATCAGCAGGTAACCAGGCATTAAGAGAGCATGTTACGAAGTTGGAAGATGCAATCAGTACTTATACTAAAGTGCTTCTCTGTCCTTACTCTCTAATTTTTGGAGGTTAGGGGGCAAAGCCTTCTCTTCATTAACCTAATGACACTCTTAGCTTAAACAAACTCAGTAAATGGCTGGAGCTAGAAGCAAGATTATAACTGGAGAAATCATGTGATAGGATTCTTACTAGAGCTGGACATACATGCCATAGACTTATTTTCTACAGGTTATTTAGAGAGTAAACTATGGCTGGACCTTCCCCTTTAGGACTAACATTTTAGGATTTGGGTAGAGATTATTTAACTTCTCCTAAGATAAAGAACACCCTGAGAATCATTCTGGTTGTTCAGACATCTCTGAAGGTGGAGTATCTATAGAATAACTCAAGCAAAGTTTCACACACAAATACTTTAATTTACATATAAAATATATGTATTTATTCTAAAGGCATAGTTCTTCTACAGTTATATTCCCAGGTAGCTTATAAAGTGGGAGCATACACACACACACACACACACACACACACACACACACACACACACACACACACACACACACACACACACACACACACACACACACACACACACACACACACACACACACACACACACACACACACACACACACACACACACACAAACTCTAACAGATTTGTATCATCCTACTCAGTTACCAGATTTTGTTTTGAATCAACCAATTAGTGGATGGTCTCAAAAATCAAATTCACTCTCACTGAATGTTTAGCACCATTAATGATTGTTTTTTTTTTTTTTTGTCGGTCGTGGGGCTTGAACTCTGGGCTTGGGCGCTGTCCCTCTGCTCTTCAGCTCAAGGCGAGCGCTCTACCACTTGAGCTACAGCGCCGCTTCCTTAATGATTGTTTTAAAAGAGTAAGAAGGGCTTGAACATGGGTGGCTCAAGCCTGTAACCTGTAGCTACTTGGGAGGCAGAGATGGAGGGTTGTGACAGTTTGGATATACAAATTTGTGGGATTCCATCTTGACCAATGGCTGGATATTTACCTTTTATCACAAGCTGTAGGGGAAGCACAATAGTTGGGTGTAGTGGTGTGTTCCTGTCATCTCAGTGACAAAGGGAAACACAAATAGGAGGATTATAGTCTGAGCTGGCCTGGGTATAAACTGAGACCCTATCTTGAAAATAACCAATGTATAAGGGGCTGGAGGAATGGCTCAAATGATAGACCACCTGTTGAGCAAGAGCAAAGCCCTAAGTTTAAACCCCAGTACTATCCTGTCCCCAATCAGAAGAGTTTCATATATATCTGAATCATGACAGGACTACTGGAAGGCTAGAAGGGTACTGGGTGGTAGAAGGGATCATTGAGAGCACCCCTAACTGGGCAGAATGAGTAATATTCTAAACTGGGTCAGGGAGCTCCAGGTGCTTCCTCTTTTCTCCCCAGCTGGCCCCAGTTCCTCAGAAGAACACTTACCCAAGCTTCTGATTGTTGTGATAGAATGAAAGTTTCTCTGACTCTTTAAAATGCCAAAGACAAAACATTTAGAGAAAGACTGTATCTAGGTTTACAAATTTGCAGGGGTTAAGTTCCAGGTAAAAGACAAGAGGAAGTGTAAGTCACTGGGGCTTGGGGCTTGTAGCTAGTTCCAGCCTCTCTTACCTGTGGGGGCCTGCATGGCTGAGCTGGGGATGGTAGCAGCATCTTGGGGGACAGTGCTGGTATCCGGTTCAGGGGTGCTGGTTGTTGGTGAAGTGGGTGGTGGGCTCAGCAAAGTCCGAGGTTTCCTCTGTTAAAATGGATGGGGAAAAGTTTGCTACCTGTGATCAGTAACTTGCCATCTAATTTCTCTATTTCTAGTAATTAATTCACCTATGATATAAAAATGTATTTGTGGGTATAACTTCATTTTATCTTTATTTTTCACTCAGCAACTTGCTCAAAGTTATATATACAGTGAATGCTTAACATTTTTTGAATCTATGTACACAATGCTGATTTTCGGAAGACAGAGCTTACTGCACTTTTACAGTGCATTAACATTTAATATTACCATATAAAATTTGAGATCCTTTATAATAAACTGGGTGGATTAAAACCAAAAAGGAGAACATATGGTATGTTTTTATACTTTGTTTCTCTTTAAATGGAAATGACCCTCATAACTCTATAAAATACTTTCTTCTGCCTACTTCCTTTTCAGCTTATTTCCTGCCCTCCCTTTAAACATCCCACTCTAATAATCTCTAATTATATTATTTCTCTAGAAATATGAAGTACAGTTTTACCTGGCCCACACCTTCACAGGATTAAACTGTCTCTCCTGTTCTTCTTCATTTATTTATTTTTTTGTGTGGTGGTACTGGGGTTTGAACTCAGGGTCTCTTGCTTAGTAGGAAGCACTCAATTTCTTGAGTTATGCTTAGTCTATGCCCTTGCTTCTTGTATTTGCTTTACAAATTTCTGTTCATTTAGGAAGCCTCCCTAAGTTTTCCTCTACTACTTCTTTGATAACTCCTTCATAGTACTTTGTTTATTCCATTTGTCGAAGTACTGTCAACTCACGTTCAGATTTTGGTGCCCCTATTAACCTGAAGCTGTTTAAGGGTTTGAATCTGTATTAATACAAGTTTTTCATGAAGCATACAAAATAGATAATCAATAATAGGGGAGTAATAAAGAGAACCTGAGAGAAATCTATGCTATTCAAGGCAATATTGGGAAGAAAGGTCTTGTAACTTTTTTTTTTTTTTTTGTGGGTCATGGGGCTTGAACTCTGGGCTTGCGCACTGTCCCTCAGCTCTTCAGCTCAAGGCTAGCACTCTACCACTTGAACCACAGGGCCACTTCCGGTTTCCTACTGTTTTATTGGAGATAAAAGTCTCATAGGTTTTCTTGCTCAGGCTGGCTTTGAACGTGATCCTCAGATCTCAGCCTCTTGAGTAGCTGGGATTACAGCCATGAACCACTGGTGCCCAGCCCAAGAAACATTTTTTTAAGAGCCTTTCTGAATGCAAAGTTACCACAACTATCACAGGAATTAACTAAGTGCCTTTCATTAAGTGTCTCATATACGGTCTACTGTCAGGAGCTATATAAATCTGCTTTCTGTGGACACAGTATAAGGAGATCACACTGATGGCAACAGGCATATATCAGATGGCCTTGCCTAGGAAAGGCCATGTTGTAAACCCTCATTAGAAATAGATGACTGCTTACATTTTTGGGTGAAAAATATGGTCATTATAGTTAAACTTCAATCAGTTTGTGGCAAGATTTCAGTTTCTGAAGGAGCAAGTCTGGTGAGTTAGGTGCCTGAGTATTTTGAAAGAAAGCAGAAAGATGAAAAGTATTATTACAGTTTGAGATAGGTGACCTTTCATGTTTTGTAGCTCTTCACACATTACTTCATCTCTATTTTTTCTTTTTCTTTTTTTTTTTTTCTGATCTTAGGGCCTGAACTCTGGGCCATGTTCCTGAACTGCTGTGTCTGAGGCTAGTGCTCTATCACTTGAACCACAACCCCACTTCCAGCTTTTTAGTGGTTGATTGGAGATACATCCTATGGACTTCCCTTCCCAGGCTGGCTTTGAACCGCAGTCCTCAGATCTCAATACTGAAAGTAGTTAGGTTTACAGGTGTGAACCACTGGCATGCAGCTTACCTCATCCTGTTCTTATATGGGAGAAAAATGAGGCATAGAGACTGACCCAAAGAAGCTCTCCTAAGATCACATAAGTGGCCACAAACATAGATAAGACCTAAAACTAATTCTGCCTGGCTTCAAAAGTCTTCCTTTTTGCTTCAAAAAAGAATGTAAAGAATTATGGGGCTACACAGAAGGCACATACTTTTATGGAATTAGGCAAAAGAACAGGAAGGAGAATCATTCAAATGCCAGTACACAAAATACAGGATATGGTAAGAATGATGACTGCTTTCATGAAGGACGGAAAGACTAGGAGGGAAAAACAAGTAAATAATTTTGAGATACACTGCAACTGTATATAGAAAACAGCATAAAAAACAGCATAAAAATGAAAGCTGTTGATCAACAGGAAAGTAGGGGAGGAGAAAGAAAAGTTGGGTCTATTGGGGGGGGTATTAATGTGAGAGATTTGGGTTCTTTCATGAAAGTATGAATTGATACTATTCAAATAGATGAAATTTCTTGAAATTGTGGGGGCACAGATAAGAAAAATGAATGTGTACATGAGTGGAAATCTCATTATGAAATCCCCCCTCATATTGCTAATGCATACTAATACAAGGGCAAAGGATACTCTGGGGGGAGTATAGCAGAAGCAGTAATAATTGAAGTTTTTAGGTTTTGAAGTCTTAACAGCCATTTAATCTAGCTATCCAGCCAGTACTTCTACCTCCCTCTTTATGAAAATATTTCTCCTAAAGAGTCATCTAGTTCCTGATAAAATTTCTCTAGTAGCAGGGACTCATTTACTGTTCCTTCTATTTTGAGATAGCGCTAACTGATCCTTCTTTGTTGAGAGCAAGACCTGTAATTTAAATTTGTTTATTGGTTCTGATTCTGTCTTTAGAATTTCTCAGATATGTTTTTTCCATCTTTTGATTACATTCATTATGTGTCTACATAAATCAAAATCATGCTTTTTCTAGCCTTAGCATCCTTAGTGCACTCAACTTCTACACAACATGAGAAAGAGGGGAGTCTAACAGAGATAAAAATGACTCAAAACTGGGTTTAGGGATAGTGGTACTAGATAAGAAATATCATTATATATTATATAGGAGAAAGTAACATTGAGAATTCCAAGTCAGTAAATAAGAGACAACTAAAACCATCCCTAAAACCATCCATCCGTCCTGTGTATACTGATAAATCTAAAAGACTGAGATATAGTGTAGTCAAGGAAAAAAAAAGAAAAGGAAAAGACTGGGGTATTGAGCTTGAGAAGCTTATATTCTATGAGCACTGAAGATAGGACTACTAAATGAACAAAACAGATCAACAAACCAGTCAACTAACCAGTCCTGAAGAATATGATACTGAAACTGACTGCCCACAGAAAACCAGGCATCATTTCCACATCAAAACACAAATATTCTAGTTCAAGAAGGGTGTTTCAAGAAGTCTCTATAGTTAGGAAGTGAGTGGAGGAGGAGATGTTAAAGAGGTCCTAGAGATGCTACTGAGAAACCTTTTCACATCAATGTTTTTCTTAGAGAAGATACTCATGAAAACTAGCATGACTAAATTCATGTTCAGTAAGGCTTGATTCATCAGTCTTTCCCAGTACAAGTGTTATATTGCTTAAGAGTGAACATGTGGGGGCTGGGAAGGTGGCTCAGTGGTAGAGCGCTTGCCTTGCATGCATGAGGCCCTGGGTTCGATTCCTCAGCACCACATAAGCAAAAAGAAAAAAGCTGGAAGTGGCGCTGTGGCTCAAGTTGTAGAGCACTAGCCTTGAGCTGAAGAGCTGAGGGACAGCGCCCAGGCCCAGAGTTCAGGCCCCACAACCGGACCCCCCAAAAAAAATTAAAAAAAAAAAAAGGGTGAACATGTGGTAGGGCAGCAGTGACCTTGGAGATAAAAGATTTGGGAAGCAATGGATGTAGAATTTGCCACTCATTAGGAAAATATTTCCTGTATCTGCTAATTTACTTAATAAAATAATGTTAACACTGTCTCCCAGAATTCTGAGATCTTATGATATGTAAGTACTGACATCTAATATAGAGTCTGACACTAAATAGGTAGTATTTTTTTTTTAAGAAGAGGAGGTAGGGATAGCAAAAATAAAACACATTCAAAGAATTAATTTCCTCTCTTTATTTGCTGGGCATCTACTCTGGGAAAGTTAATTAGAAGCAGGGCCTTCTATCTATGGAAGTTATATAATTTTCAAGTCAAAATTTGTTTCCTATCACTACTCTCCTTTTTCTAATATTACCAAATTATATGTAGGTACTGGGAAGAAATGATAAACTAAGGTAGTCCTTTTAAAATCATGTGGAGGTGGAATAGGGCTCTTTTAAAGATGAATGGATATGAATATAAATTACCCCCCCTTTTTTTTTTTTGTCGGTCATGGGGCTTGAACTCTGGGCCTGGGCACTGTCCCTCAGCTCTTCAGCTCAAGGCGAGCGCTCTACCACTTGAGCTACAGCGCCACTTCCGGTTTTCTGGTGGTTTATTGGAGATAGGAGTCTCACAGTCTCTCCTGCCTGGGCTGGCTTTGAACCGCGATCCTCAGATCTCAGCCTCCTGAGTAGCTAGGATTACAGGCGTGAGCCACTGGCGCCTGGCAATTACCCCCCTTTTTGTGCTGAGTTTGAACTCAGGGCCTGGGCTCTATCTTTGAGCTTCTTTTGCTCAAGGACAGTGCTCTACTACTTGGGCAACAGCTCTATTTCCAGATTTATAGTAGTTTATTAGAGGTAAGAGTCTCACAGAATTTCCTGACCACACTGGCTTCCAAACCATGAACTAGGATTATAGGTGTGAGACACCTGTGCCTGGTGAATTACTCTTTTCTAACCCCTTATACTTTTCTGGGAAGTGCATTTTTACCTACCTTACTGCCAGGTTTGGGGCCCCTCTTCTTTGGGAATTTCAAAGGTTCAGTTGACTTGGATTGGGTAGAGATGGTATGGGCAATAAGGGTCTTAGGTGTTCGGCCCCTCTTCTTTCCTGGTTTACGTCCCTTCTGCCCTGGTTGATGCTCCAAGATAGTTTTGCTGCTGTGGATGCTGGGCTTCTCAGAGTTCACTTCAGATGCTGGATAGGGACTCTTTGGAATCACAACTGCAAGAAAAAGACTCATTCTATCACCTCTTCATCTCTCTGCATTCCTGTCCCCCAAAGAAGAAAATAAAATGACTGTGCTCTGGCATGAGTAGTTACATCCCAGGAAGCTAGTTTTCTGGCCTTTGACCTAATTGTTTAGACAACAGCAAAAGAAAATTTAATTTACATTGTCTACAATTGAAAGTTTTAAATTATCTGTCTAGCAGATATGGGATGAAAACATTAAAATTAAAAACATTAAATTTGAAGCATAAAATAGAAAATCTTTGTAAGTTACTAATCAGATAATATTCAGAATATGTAAAGAACTAAAAAAATTTAACATCAAAATATCTCAATTAATAACCTAATTATTAAATGGGCAGATAAGCTGAATAGTTTTTGAAAGAAGTACAAATGGTCAATGAACACATGGAGAAATGTTCAAATTCTTAGCCATAAAGGATATGCTAATCTAAACAGTGAGATTCCATTTCACCTTAGTCAGGATGGCAATCATCAAGATAACAAATAGGCCAGGGGAGAAAAAGACTCAATTGGCAGAGTGCTTGCCTAGCAAGGAGAGAAGCCATGAGTTCAAATCTCAAAAAGGAACTTTCTGAATCCCTCCCAAAAGGAAAATAAGGAAAAAAGCTTGTGAGAATACAGATGCAAAGGCAGGGAGGAACTCTCATGAGAAAACTGAATATTGATGTGTGTCTAACCAAGAATAATAGATCATGAGGGTAGATGAGAGGAAATGACATAGACCTAACTGGAGAACAAGGTAGGGGCAAAGATTTATTAAACAAGAAACAAAAACACTAAAATTACAAAAGAGAAATTATATATCTAACTTTATTAAAAGGAAAAAAATTCTAAGCTGGACATGTGGCTTTAGTGACAGAATATTTGTCTACCATGTGTTAGGTTTTAGGTATGAACCCCAGAACTAAAAAACAAAGAAAATAAAAAACAAAAATTCTTCATCAAAATATTTAAGAAAATAAAAACATGCAAAAAACACATCTAGATTAATATAAATAACTAAAAATCGTAATAAGACTGACAGCCTAAAACTTAAAAATAGACAAGACTTGAAGAGATATTCACAAAAATTAATGTACAAATAATCAGTAAGCAAATAAAAGTTGCTGAAAAGTTTGTTAAAACATAAATTAGGGGCTGGGAAGGTGGCTCAATGGTAGAGTGCTTGCCTCACATGAGGCCCTGGGTTCCATTCCTCAGTACCACATAAACAGAAAAAGTCGGAAGTGGCACTGTGGCTCAAGTGGTATAGCTCTAGCCTTGAGCTGAAGAGGTGAAAGACAGTACCCAGGCCCAGAGTTTAGGCCCCACGACCAACAAAAATAAAACAAAACAAAAAAAAACCCCATAAATTAGAACCGTACCTCCAACAAAAATCACCAAAATTAAAGTAACTGACAATACCTAATAATGATGAAATTAATTAGAACTCAAAATTACTGATGGGAATCTAAGCCACTGGAAAATTATTGAGCTGTAAGACCCAACTCCACACTTAGGTGTGCCCATGAGAATAGAGAAAAATGACCATTGAAGGCATGTGCAAGCACACTTATCCCAGAGACATTCTTTTTTTTTTTTTTTGGGTCCGGTCGTGGGGCCTGAACTCTGGGCCTGGGTGCTGTCCTTCAGCTCTTCAGCTCAAGGCTAGCGCTCTACCACTTGAGCCACAGGGCCACTTCCTCCTTTTTCTGCTTATGTGGTGCTGAGGAATTGAACCCAGGTCCTCATGCATGCAAGGCAAGCACTCTACCACTAAGCCACCTTCCCAGCCTCCAGAGACATTCTTATGCATGTGCATTAGCATTATGTAGAAGAATACCCACAGGAAAAGTATTTATAATAAATGAAAATTTGAACTTATCTAAAAGTCCACTACTAATAAAATGGATATAAGAGAAAGGTGTAGCTCAATGGCAGAGTACATATATACTTAGTGTGTATGAGGTCCCTAGGTCCAATTTCTAACATGTACACATAAAAATTTGGAAAATATTTTACAGTTAGTAGTTCTCAGAGCATAGTCTGGGTCCTAGAAACCTTTCAACACTAAACATTATTTTTCCTTTGTATACTCATCTTTTCCCAGTAGAACTTTCCAGAGACTATGTATAAGATGTTAATCTAACACCACTAAAAATTTCCTTGTGTTTCTTCCTCCTTTGTCTCTGTCTTTTTCTCTCTCTCACTGTTCTTCTCTTAAGAACATAAGTTCTATCTTAGCAAAAGCCTAAGTGTATAATACACATCATTAAGTATAGGCACTATGTACAGAAGATTTTTAGTACTTGTTATCTTATTGATCTTATGGTTGAAATATACTCAATGAGCAACAATTCTCCATTATCTACTTCCAGCCCCTGTCATCCTAGATTTTGCTTGTATGCATTCTATTTTAGATACTTCATATAAGCAGAATCATGTAGTAGTCCTTTTTTTGTGCTGGTACTGGAGCTTCAGAGCTTTTCACTGTTGCTTAGCTTTTTGCTCAAGGTTGGTACTCTACAACTCTACCTCCACTTCTGATTTTTTTCTGACGAACTGGAGAAAAAGATTTTCTCTGGGCTGGCTTTGAATAGATCTTCTGAAATCAGCCTCCTCAGTTTCCTGAGTAGCTAGGATTATAGGGCAGAGACACTGGTTCCTGGCTAGTATTGTCCTTTTGCAGCTGCCTTATTTCATTTAGCAAAATGTCTTCTGGGTTCACTCATAGTGTTACAAATGGCATGATTTATCAGTCTCTTGTCTTTCTTTTAAATTCAGAATTCTGTTGTATGCATATACCAACTTATTTGTTTATCTGTTCATGAACATTTGGCTGTTTCCATGTAATATGTGCTTATAGATTCATTTTTACTAAGTTCTAATTTCTACTTTGATGATATGGACAGATATAATTCACAAAAGCTCTTTTTTAATTTTTTTTTTTTTTTGGGTCCGGTCGTGGGGCCTGAACTCTGGGCCTGGGTGCTGTCCCTCAGCTCTTCAGCTCACAGCTAGCGCTCTACCACTTGAGCCACTGCGCTACTTCCGGCTTTTTTCTTTTTGCTTATGTGGTGCTGAGGAATCGAACCCAGGGCCTCGAGCATGCAAGGCAAGAGCTCTACCACTGAGCCACCTTCCCAGCTCTCTTTTTTAGTTTAAAAAAAATTTTTTTTTTGTCCGTTGTGGGGCTTGAACTCTGGGCCTGGACACACTGTCCCTCAGCTCTTCACCTTAATGTGAGCACTCTACCAGCTGAGCCACCACGCCTCTTCTGGTTTTCTGGTGGTTTATTGGAGATAAAGAGTCTCACAGACTTTGCTGCTCAGGCTGAACCGCAATCCTCAAATCTCAGCCTCCTGAGTAGCTGGGATTACAGGTGTGAGCCACCAGTGCCTAGCTTAACAAATAAAAGCTCTTTGAAGGCTTTAAGTATATAAAAGTTCCCTAAGATCAAAGGGATTGAGAACCACTCATTTATAATTACAATCACTTCCTTGTCCTTTTCTCATCTTCCAAGACACTTGCTTAGAAAGAAACTCAACCCTGTTAAACTCAACTTTCAACCTATTTCACACTTAAGCCAGAACAACTTAAATGATCTCACTTTAAACTAGTTATTGTAAACCCCAAGACTGTTCCATATTTCTCCATAATAGACCATGAAATAGATGCTGAGTAGTAGTAAATTATTCACTTTGGAGTTTTTGTGGTCACACAACAAGGTGTATGCCACACTGGATGCCATCTCAGTTGGCATCCAGTACATCTTTGTAAAATAAAAGTGGAAACAGGTAATAAAAGAACATAATAGGACATTACTCACAAATTCTAGTGATTGGAAAACAGTTTTGCTTCTGTTTCCTTTAAGGCTATACATAAAAGTCCATAATACCAATTGGCACAAAGAAGTTGCCCTCTCTGGCCTGAAAGACATGAACAAAAGAAACCAACCAATTACATAGACTGAATAGTTCCTAAAAATCAGGTTTTTCAGGTCTCATGTGAGCAGCATGGGGATTAGGCTTCATGCTAATTTAAAAGCTACCTAATAAATAGATTTTCTTCAAGTATCCTGAGGGACTCAATGATTTGGAAGTTCTTATTGGGTACCCTTGATTTGCCTTGTTACATTCTAATTTAATTATCCTAGTTGAGAAAAAAATGCTATCAAGAGATCACAGATCTATTTCTGGTTTTCCTTCCTTAATGATCTGACCTTGAGTCTGTCATTTAAATACAATCTTTCTTTAGTTTTCCAAATGTCAATAATAAAATAATTTAATGGCTATCTTCAGAGAAAGACAAAAGATAGGAATAATCACTAACACATTTGATGATACTAATATCGACAGAATTACACTTTTCATCAAAAATATTTTGAGGCTAAGCATAGTGATTCATACCCATAGTCCCAGCTATTCAGGTGACAGAAATTGAGGGATGTTCAGTTCAAGATTAGCCTGGGAAAAGTTAGCAAGACTCCATCTCAAGCAGTAAGCCTAGTGTGGAAGCACACACTGTCATCTCAGCTATGTAGGAGACGCTAAGTAGGAGGATATTTATTGGTCTAAAGATGGCCACACATAAAAAGTAAGATCCTATTTGAAAAATAAAGCAAAAAGGGCTGAAGATATGTGACTTAACTGATCTAGCACCTGCCAACAAGGACAAGGCCTAAAATTCAAATCCTAGTATCACCAAAAAAACCATACATTTTTTAAGAAAGTTCTTAAAATTCTCTGTGATAATTTTGCAGAGGCTGCCATTTCTCACCTTCTTTGATAAATGAGGAAAGTGAGCCTCAGAGAAGTGATGGTGGCAGAACTGGGCATGATTTTAAGATTTGGAGTTTTCACAACATACATTGTCATGTTACCTAAGAAGCAATCTGATTGGTGGGAGTCCAAGGAATAGAATTTATGTGTTAATTAGTTTGACTACATTAGTTGAAAATCTGATGAATTCTAAGCATTTAGTTTGCCAAACAAACTAGAGCAGGCACAATCCTGGTGGCAGAATTTTGCATATCAATCACTGTTTACCCTATGTGGAAGGTACAAGGTAAGCCTGAATATCTTCATCAGGAATGAACAGGACACTCAGAGAGGATGAGGTCAAGACAAAAAGACATACTGGCCAATTTCAAGGGGCTTCCGTTGACTAAATGTGAGACAGTTTCAGTATCAAAACAAATTATAGTAAAAAAAATTTAATATAGAACCCAGATTAACACATATATACAAAATGAGAAATTAGGAAATAATTGATTCAAATAAGATCCACCAATAGATTATAAAACTAAAGGGTGAAAGTTTAATAAGGATTAGAACATCTATTATCTCAAAGTATTTCTCATAATTAACTACAAGAAGAAACGTAATTATGTGGTGAAAAATCTTGGCAGACACAGCCTGATTCAAAGAATTAAAGGTACTCTTTGAAGTAATGAGACAGAGAGGAATCTTGTATCTCTAAACAGAATGCTTTAATAGCCTTAATCTGACTATAGCCTTAATCTAATCATGGGTTAACATCAAATAATCCCAGACTGAGAACCAATCTATAGAATAATCTGTAGAATATATATTTATAAACATATATTAAAAAGATGAATAACTGATCCAGATGAATGGAAACTAAAGGGACATGATAACTAAATACAATTTATGATCCAGGATTTTGTTTTCCTAAAGACATTACAATATTGGGTCCAACTGGCAAACTATAAAGTTTAAAGATTATTATTAATATGAATTATTGTTAACATTAATTTTCTGGTTTAAATAGCTAAGGTCTACTAATTCTTTGATATTAAATAAGGTCTACTACTTTAATATTAAATTTCTGATTATAAAAACAGCATTATGCCAACGTAAGTGAATGCCTTTTTAAGAAAACACATACTATCTGCAGTGAAGAGTATGTGTATGCAGTGAAGAGTATGTAAGTTGTCAAATGGTTCAGAGAAAATGTATTATGCATTGAGAGAATAGTAGTGTAAATGGATGCCATCTTAATATTTGGTGACTCCTACTAAAAGGCATAGGGGAATTCTTTGTATTACTGTTGCAACTTTTCTGATTAGGTGAAATGTATCACAATGTTTTGAAACAGAGTTAGCAGTATTGCTAAATGCATTTATTATACACTGGGTTAAAAGAATCCAGAGGAGAAATGACTGTCTGCAAGGGAAGGGGAAGGGACAAGGTAGAAAGACAAGTGAGGCTATCAAGCCATATCTGAAATGGCTTTTAACCCATCTCTGAAGAATGAATGACTTTGTAATAAGAAGGCATGGGTAAAGGAGGTGGGGAGAAAAGTGCCTTAGACAGAGGGGACCCCATGGACAGAGGACAGTGGTGAGAGTAGGTTTATATGAAGACCTGTGGGTAGTTCTGTGTGGCTTAAGTCCATTAGAAGAAGCAGATACAGTTTAGAAGAGACACTGTGGTCAGCTTGAGAACAGTTCACATAGCATTTAAAGCATCTTCTAACTTTAGTACATGGATTCTGTTGCAGCACAAAAGATATAATTGGTCTCCCCTCCTTGTCAAATTTCTTCTGATCTATGCAAATAGGTGTACATTATCTAATTTTCATTCTCTTGATCCTGATAATGGCTAATAATGTCACTAAAGATAGATATAAACTATTAAGACCATGAATAGAGGGAGGATAGTTTATATACAGGTCTTCTCCAAAGATGAATTCATATTGCTGAAAAGGAACTGAATTTTACTGAAGACCTGCTATGAAAGAGGCATCAACTGGGCACCGGTGGCTCATGGTTCATGCCTGTAATTGTAGCCACTCAGGAGGCTGAGATCTGAGGATCACGGTTCAAAGCCAGCCTGGGCAGGAAAGTCCGTGAGACTCTTATCTCCAATAAAGCACCAGAAAACTGGAAGTGGACTGTGGCTCAAGTGGTAGAGCATTGGCCTTCAGCTGAAATGCTGAGGGACAGCACCCAGGCTCAGAGTTCAAGCCCTAAGACTACCCCCCCACCCCACAATCACCCCCCCCCTCCACCAAAAAAAAAAAAAAAAAAAGGGAAAGAAAGAGGCATCATACTTTGTGCAAGGGAAGAATGAAAAATCCTCATTGTTACTAACATGTACTTGGCTACATCAGAAGAGTATACACTGGTAGTTAAAAAAATGAACTTTTAAGTCTGCTTATGAAGGATATGTAGTATCTCGGCCACGGTTACCTACGAGGCAAGGCTAGAATTTGAATCAAAGATGTCTTTGCTCTTTTCTATCATTCCATATTTTTAGTCAAATAATAAGTAGTGAGAATATATTACATAGTCAATTATACCATATAAACTAGGAGTAGAGTAGCAAATAAAGTTTCTCTGAGCTGAAATTGACATGAGAAAGAATCAAGCATACATGGATCTAGGGCAGAGGAAAACCCAGATGTGAAGGCCTAAAGGAAATAGTGAATTTGGTTTGTATAAGAAACAAAAAGAAAGGGAGATGGTATCAGAGTGAATAAAGAAAATGATTGTATAAGATAATAAAATAACATAAAAAAAGCAACAAATGGAGGGAGTGAGGAAAGAAGAAAAGAAGAGGTGAAAGAAGGCAGGAAGGAGAAAAAGCAAGACTGGCTCTTATTAGAGATACAATAAATCATGTGTTCTAAACCACATGAAGCTGTAGAATGGAAATAATTCTTTTTTTTTTTGGAAATAATTCTTCATGAAAAAGTTAAATCAGCCAAATTAACAAATGAGCCAACTTGGGGATCTGTAACATTTCTTTTTATGCATATACAGAGGTGTTTCCTCTTCCCAGAATGGAAGAAGTCCTAGATACTGGGACTTGGTTCCAAGGTGAACCAAGTGCAAAGGGCATCACTGAGGAACCAGTCACGGACTGTGAGGGTTGGCTGATTTGGGGAGTGCTATCATGAAATGGTGACAACTCACTAAGTCAGGCAGTTCGTGGTTCAGAAATGATCAAGGACAACTATCAGGACTGGCAGAAATGTGAAAAATTTGGGGATGAGGAAATGTTACGAAATGTGTTCCCCAAACTGGGCATGCCTATTATCCCATCTACTTAGGAATCTGAGATCTGAGGATTGAAGTTTGAAGACAATTGCAGCCTATCATATGGCTTTTGGATGTCACCTCCTAAGTAAGATAGGCAAACAAATTTTTGGTTCCCTGGAACCCAATTTTAATTCAGAAGCAGCTATCAAAAGTGGACTGTGGGGGCTGGGAAGGTGGCTCAGTGGTAGAGTGCATGCCTTGCATGCCAGAGGCCCTGGGTTCGATTCCTCAGCACCACATAAGCAAAAAGAAAAAAAAGCCGGAAATGGTGCTATGGCTCAAGTGGTAGAGCGCTAGCCTTGAGCTGAAGAGTTGAGGGACAGTGCCCAGGCCCAGAGTTCAGGCCCCATAACCGGACCCCCCCAAAAAAAAAAAAGTGGACTGTGGACCCCTTGCATCCCTTAAGATTGAAAGGGACCAAAATAGTTTAGAGGAGAAATGAAGTGGATAAACAGAGGAGGAGACTGGGAAATTAAATAAATAGATACTAAAAGAATCAGATTTAAATATTAGAACCAGGAGGTAAAGACTGAAAAACCTCAGTTCAACCCTCAGGACATGTGAACACACACACGCACGCACGCACGCACGCACGCACGCACGCGCGCGCGCGCCAAGTTTCCTTCATCTTTTTGTTATAAATGAGTGTTTATCTTTTGTTTTTCTCTTCTAGTCAGTTATTATTGACATTCAAAAACTTTCATTTTATTACTGTAATAGTTCCTCAAAAATCATCTAGGAAACTAAGAATAAAATTCAGCAACAGAACTTACATTACTGGTTTCCAATAATATTTTCTTAAGAACCACCTATACTTATTTTAAATAGGGGATTTTACAAGTCAGTATGCATTGATGTTGGCGCATGATAAATGTTACACTGAAAGCTTGCCAGCAAAATCTACAAGGTTTATATATTCCCAATAAGACAGCAAGTATAGTCAAATTTATGAACTGCCTAAGTCACATCTATTTCCAGGAATGTGAAAGATATGAGTTGTTTTAATACACATAAACTTGCTACTGGAATTAATGAAGGCAGGAGCTGGTAATAGGCAGAGATGAAAGGCAGCAATAGGTATCTGGAAGAGAGGCATGGGACAAGATTTTGCTGTTCATAAAGATTACTGGCTCAGATAAGGCCTGCTGGGAAAATCTATGATTATCTTCCTGTTTCAAAGTTTTAACAATAATAACATGCAAAATCCCCTTTGCCTTATTTACAGGTTCCAGAGATTAGGATATCGATATTTTTGGGTACCATTCTACCAAGTACACATGGTAAGATTTCTAAAAGTACTGACCTATTGTCAGTTTTTCTATATGTCATCTGTTATCTCCTTAGCTTTCTGAAATTGTCTTTCAGCCCCACTAGTCCAGAGAAGTTGCTCTTACTAAGAACACATTGAAAGGAAAACCATCTCTGTTTTCCATTATACACAGGCTGCATAGGAGTTGCTCCATCCTCCTTCTGAAATATCTCAGTTTTCAATTCATTTTCACCAGGCTTTCTCAGTTTTTTTTTGTGTGCTGGCAGGCTTTAATTCTCAGCTTCTGGCTCAGCTCTGATCCTTTTTTACCCTGTTCTATAGGTTTTCATGTCTACATACTCTCCATATACTGAGAAAAATGATACCTCTATGTTTTGAGTTCCCTGTGAATTTTATACTCATTTATTTGACTAACTATTCATCATCCCTAGAAATCTAAAAGTCATTTAGAAAATAGTATAGCCAAAAGATACTCTTTTGGTTGTCCACTAGGTAGACAGAATTAGAATTAAATTCTTTCCTTCATAATATAGTACCATATATAATTTTCCCATATTACTATTTCTATTTATGTATCATAAGCACACAATAGAGAGAAGAGTTGGAGAGATGAGTGAATAAAAATCAGTTACCACAAATGATTAATCACAAGGCCAAAGCTGGAATGAGGAAAGAGATTGTATGTACTGGGTAGTGGTGGGAGAGAGAGAGAGAGAGAGAGAGAGAGAGAGAGAGAGAGAGAGAGAGAGAGAGAGAGAGAGAGAGAGAGAGAGAGAGAGAGAGAGAGAGAGAGAATGTGTGTGTGTATGAGAGAGAGACAGAGACAGACAGACAGACAGAGACAGACAGACAGAGACAGAGATAGGGGAGAGATACTATGAAACGAGGAAATAGCATATTAAGGCCAAAGCTAGAAAACTATGAAAAGTGAAAGGAAAAATAGATAAGGAGCTGTTTTCATCAGTGATCAAAGAATTTGCTATTAAGTACTGTGCCCCAAACTTTCCTGGTAGAGCTAGCAAGCACTTTATTAGGACACAGAGAAGCATCTTGACCACCTATGAAACCAGTCTTCCTACTTATGGTTTATTGGAAAAAGCAGCTGAGTGGAGGGCAGGAGGTGGTTCAAGTACATACGTGTATGTGTTCAGAGACTGAGAGGTAGTGAATGTTGGGTCTGGATAAGGGTTGAGTATCCTTTGCCATTCTTAACTCTGGCCATCTCGTTTTCAAAAATTAAAAAAAACAAACAGAACATTAGTTAAATAGTGTTTGAGGTATCTTTCTTTGGTATAAATCTTGGGGCTTGAAGTCAGGGTCTGAATGCTATCCTTGAGATTTTTTGCTGAAGGCTAACACTCTAACACTTGAGCCAACTGCTCTACTTCTGGCATTTTGGTGGTTAATTGGAGACAGGAGTCTCATGGACTTTCCTGTCCAAGCTAGCTCCGAACTGTGAACCTCAGATCTTAGCCTCCTGATCAGCTAGGATTAGAGGTATTAGCCATTGGTACTTGGTGATATCTCTCATTTTTGTAATTAAGTAAATGTCTTTGGGTGAGGATAAACAAAAATGGAATCAGAAAATATAGTATGGTATATCTCACTCAACAAATATTACTGAATTACCTCCATGTGCCATGTTCTGGGAATATAAAGATGAAGCTATTAAGTCAGTACTATTTAACATGGATTCATGTAGACATGGAAGACTAAAATCCTTTAGTTCCTCATTAATGCTATACTGAAAGCCTAGCATTATTTTCTGTGCTTCAGGGGTAGTTTATAAAATATAGTAGATATAAAATAATGTTTGAGACCTGAAATGTTGGCTTCTTTAATAAATCCCTACCCCCAGCACAGCTGTTTCTCACTGAATACTGCAACAGTTGGCAAACTGATGCTTTTACCTTTAGCCTCTTATGACTTCTATCCTTTAGTTAATAGGATGGTTTTGAACACAAAACCCTCTTTAGTAAAAGCATTCAAAAGCCCTCAGAGCTCACAGGGTGAAAAGTAGCTCCTTCAAGTGTTCTCTAAATGAAGCTGTGTACTTTCTATGCTTTCCTCTCCAGCCTTACCACTCTATTTCCCTACAATCTAGTCACTTAAACATTATTTGAAGGGTTGTCAACTATACTTTTTGTGTGTGCTGGTTCTGGGGCTTGAACTCAGGTCCCGAGTGTTGTCCCTGAGTTTTTTGATCAAGGCTAGCACTCTACTTGAGCCACAGCTCCACTTCTAGCTTTCTGGTGCTTAACTGAGCCTGGGCTGGCTCTGAACCACGATCCTCAGCTCTCAGCCTCCTGAGTGGCTAGGATTATAGTGTGAGCCATTGGTACCCAGCCTCAACTATACTTTTAATTTAAAAACAAACAAAAACTCTGTCTTCACTCATCTGCTGGCTAGCGTTCTGTCTCCATGATCATTTTAACTATTCCTTAATCTAGAACCCTTGACCTCCAACCTCCAATCACTCATAAAAGTTGAGTCCTATGTATGTTGCTACTTTTTTGCGGGGAAGGGTGGGGTTGGTCATGGGGCCTGAACTCTGGGCCTGGGCACTGTCCCTCAGCTCTTCAGCTCAAGGCTAGCACTCTAGCACTTGAGCCACAGCACCACTTCTAGCTTTTTCTGCTTATGTGGTGCTGAGGAATTGAACTCAGGGCCTCACGCATGCAAGGCAAGCACTCTACCACTGAACCACCTTCCCAGCTCCTGTATGTTGCTACTTTAGCAATTAAAATTCTCTATTTGTCTTGTCACAGAATTGTGAGTTCCAAAGGCAGCTAACTGAGCCAATGACTAGGCTTGTTGTAACCTGATAGCTAGAACTTGTTTATACAAGTTGTAGCCTAGGATTTATGATTTTAGTTGTACTGTTCTTGTCTCTAGTTTTCCCTCTGTAGTCTAGGATTAAAATTTTATCAACTATCTTTCTGTTCCAGATTCTAAAATGGATTGTATCATCATGTCCTGTGTAGTTTTATAATAACAAAAAATAGAAAAATCCTTAAAAGTATAAACATTACTTCTCATAGAAAAAGGAAGAGACTTTTGGAAAGTCTTGTTTGTATATTTAGCTCAACAGGTGCACTCAAAGGCATAACTTCCACTGGCTTTCATATTTGAATTAGCAGGTATAAAGACAGACAGAGACAATAACACTATATGAAGTCATAGGAGTCTGTTGTATAATCCAGAATAGCAATATACTAATTTTAAGTAAAAATATAAGCACGTCATGGCATAGACAGGTTCTCTACCTGTTAAAAATGTATGCAAAGCTAGCTAAGCTACAATCTGAAAGTGACTTCCCCAGCATCAAATCAGAGCAATGCTTTTTATTTATTTGTTTTTGTTGGATCGGATCTTGAACTAAAGAACTACACTCTAGCTTTTTTTACTCAAGGCTAGCATTCTGTCACTTTGTGTACGTGGTGGGGCGAGGAAGAAGGGTCCTGGGGCTTGAACTCAGGGCCTGGGCATTGACTCTGTGAGCTTTTCTGCTCAAGGCTAGCACTGTACCACTTTGAATTACAGCACCACTTCTGGGTTTCTGGTGGTTTGTAAGAGGTAAGAGTCTCAGAGACTTTCTTGCCTGGGCTGGTTTTGGACCTCAATCCTTAGATCTCAGCCTCCTCAGTAGCTAGGATTATAAACTTGAACCACCAATGCTCAGCTACTTTGCTTTTTAGATTAAAAAAAATAAAACATGTGTCTTTCAGTTTTAAGTCACTCAATATGATCTAAAAAAGAAATAAGAAACGAAAGTTTCTGGCCTTTTCTAAGTAAGAATGCTGGATTAGCTGGAAGGTTGGTAGTTCCTATCCATCATTTTGGGAGGTCAAAGAGCTTCAACTAGCTTAGTGAAGGAGAACAGGAGAGGCCGTGAACAGCAGGCATGCAAGATTCTCTTTAGAGAGCAGAGCTGTGTGGCAAGTGAGCTGGTCTCTTTGGAATTAAGCAGGAGACTTGTCAGGAGTTGTTTGCTACCTATTACCAACATTAGTATTTCCATGTTACTAAAGAGATGGGAGGCCCTTCAAAGAACTAGTACAGCTTCACTCTGTTTTGTAGAATGACATTCTCAAAGCAAAACAAGCATGTGCTCCCATTGGGGTTAGAACTCAGTGCAATATTATACCATACCATTTCTTTGTATTTCCTGTCAGGGATTTGGAAGTCCACAACCAGGTTTTCAAATGAAGTTTGGAAGTGGTGAAGCCAGTGGAGAATGGAATATGGGCAATACCACTCAATTCTTGGTCTAACAACAGCTCGCACTACTGGAAGATCTCCATGATTTCTCCCTTTAGACTTAGATATGAACACAGACAAATCACTTAAATACTAAGCTCCAGTTTTCTGTAAATGAAACAGATCTGAAAATAATTATAATTAGTTTTGAGTGACCAATAAGTGGAAACAATGTATATAAAGGAATAGTAATGAATTTATTACTTTTCCCTATTTACCATAAGAAAGGAACATTTGAAACTTACTTTGAACTTTTAAACATTTGCACAAGGTGGGAAGGATGGAGGGGATAGTATAATCAGAAAGAGAACAGAATCACATACAAAGAACATCTTGTTTTGTGAAATGAATTGTGTAACTGCATTCTTTCCACATTGTATCACTTGCTTCTCAGCCAGGAAATGGAGAGTGAGACCACTGAAGTGCTATCATGGAAAGATCCACTGGGGGACCTTCTGAGGTAGAAGGATGGGCAGGGGAGCTTACTAGAGGGAAGGATGGAATGATAAATGCTGGAATGATGGTGTATGACCTGTTTGGAAATGCCACATGAAAGGACTTTTTCTGCCTTCTGAGCCTGGTCCTTCTGACCATCTTCCATTATAAGCCTAAGGTCTCTAGAGAGACACAGAAGAGAAGTGAGCACACTCCTCTGAAAGCTGCAGCCACACAGTGAGTAATGCTTTTTATCAGCCCATGTGTGCAATCAGAAATACTGGACAGACTCTCAGATCTTCTGGCTCTTCAGAGCTGCCTAACTGCTCTATATAATCTAGTAAAACAACAGATTTTTCTAGGCAAGCTGGGTGCTAGTGGCTCCAGCTATGCATGAGGCTGAGATCTGAGAACAGAAGTACAAATCAAGTTTTCCAATTAACGAGTAAAATGCAAGAAGTGGAGCTGTGGCCCAACTGGTAGTACACCACCCTTAAGAGAAAAAATCTAAAGTGCCCAGGCCCTGAGTTCAAGCCTCAGGGCCTCTCTCTCTCTCTCTCTCTCTCTCTCTCTCACACACACACACACACATACACACACACTTCTCTAGGTAAGAAGAAAATCAGAATATTTCTGAATGAAGTCTGCAGTACCAGAGCATGTTTTATAAGTAAACAAAATTGATTCCATTCCCAGTTTCAAGGCTCACTGCTTCCCAGAACCATTACCTCACACACATGCAGAGGGATGACAATACTGATAGAAGGTATAGGTTTCATGCAGCACATGGGTGGAATGGTACATTTCTGAGCCAAAAGCATGTCCCCTCCACATCCTAACCCAAATTCTATCTCAAGCATCACTACCCTAATTTAAGCCACCCTTATAGAAACTATCTAGTAGATTATTGGGAGGCAGAGTGGTAGAGTGCCTGCCTAACAAATGTGAGGCTCTAAGTTCAAAACTCAGTCCCTCCTCAAAAAGAAACTAAATTTTTTCCTTCCTTCCTTCCTTCCTTCCTTCCTTCTTTCCTTCCCTCTCTCTCTCTTTCATTCCTTCCTTTTTTTCTCCTTTTCTTCCTCCCTCCTTCTCTTTGGGTCCTAGGGATTCAACCCTGGGCCTTCTCTCTACCACTGAGTTATAACTCCAGCTCTTGAAATGACTTTATTAATTTAAATATTTTTATCTCCTCACTAGATCAGAGTGGTATGAAGGCATGAATACTGCTTATCTTTTTTTTTTTTTCCGGTTAGTCGTGGGGCTTGAACTCTGGGCTTGGGCACTATCCCTCAGCTCTTCAGCTCAAGGCAAGCGCTCTACTGCTTGAGCCACAGCACCACTTCTGATTTTCTAGTGGTTTATTGGAGATAAGAGTCTCATGGAGTTTCCTGCCCTTGCTGGCTTTGAACCTCGATCCTCAGATCTCAGCCTCCTGAGTAGCTAGGATTACATGTGTAAGCTTGCTCATCTTTATCACTGCTATAACTTCAGCTTGCCTTCCAATTAGGTGCTCAATAAATATTTGTCTAGTGAACAAATGAATGCTCTAGAAGTATAGACAAAAGGCTCTAAGATAAGGAAGGGTTAGTTTCCATTCACTCAAATTCACCAGTATCTTTTAGACTTAGAAAGATGGGATTATTGTTATTTTCACTGCTACTAGAAGTCAAATCTACTTTGGATGAGCTCCACTAATGTTACAATAAAAATATTGTATATGGTTCATTTAGTCTGTGGCACATTGCTAAAGTATTTAATATATACTCTCTAAATGGTAGTGGTTACTTTTATAATAGTCTTAAAACAATGATAATAAAGCATATTTAATAATGGCATAGCATAATATGTATTACATAGTAATGATAAATATAACATTTTAACTATAGCAACAACAGTACTAAGATACAAATTGTTTTAATATTTGCTATTTGTCAGATGTAAGCATTTTGCCCATGTGATATCATTTATTTCTCACAATAACTTTATGAAGTGGGTATCCTTTTTCAGATGTAAAGTGAACAATTTAGAGAGGTATACTCTTAATTGTATTTTATTTTTTGTCAGTCGTGGGGCCTGAACTCTGGGCCTGGGCACTGTCCCTTGGCTCTTCAGCTCAAGACTAGCGCTCTATCACTTGAGCCACAGCGCCACTTCCAGCTTTTACTGCTTATGTGGTGCTGAGGAATCGAACCCAGGGCCTCATGCATGCAAGGCAAGCACTCTACCACTGAGCCACCTTCCCAGCCCCGAGAGGTATACTCTTTAAAGCTACAGAGCTAATAAAAGACAGAGCTGGAGCTCAAACCCATGACTGCCTTATTTCAAAGTCTGTGCTTTTTTCTATCCTTCTATAGTCCTTCTCAACTACTCTCACATCATGGTGTTACTCCAGCCCATCACATAGCCCTAATACCTGAGGAATATATTTGCCTTTAGAATTACATTGTTCAAACTGCAATATGTTGGAGCAAAAGACACATATCAGGCAAGATGGTAGTTGCCTGAGATACTTAGATTTTTTTTACCTTATCCAAAATTCTATGCCTGGCTTTTTTGATGCTTAATTCTGTACTACTAATGATTATTCTCTGGAAGACTCTGGTTTATATGTAAATTGTTGGCCCTCACTTCTCCTTGTCTATTAGTGAAGCATGCTGGTGAAGATCGGCTATAGGTATTCTCTTTCATCATCTAGGTCCTAGTTCCAAGGGCTGAGGGTGAATTTTTACCTTTGGTACCAGGCGGTTGCAGGTTGTCTCCAGTCAAAGAACACCAGCCCACAGGAAATATGTCTCGAGAGTCAAAGCGGCACCAGTAGTCAAAGGCTCCTCGCCATCCATCAAAAGTGACAAGCACCTCTGAGCCCCGGACATCCCCAATAGTGGCGGGGCAAATGAAATGTGGGTTCTTCCTGTCCACAGCTTCTAGCTTCATTCCCATTTTGAAGAAGTTGTGGGAAGGTGATGGAGGCTCCTAAATGAGAAACAGAAATATACAGCTCTAGACACAAAGATAGATGCTTTGTAAGCTAGCTAGCACATTTCTGTGTTGTTTGGATGAGTAAAAGTAAACTTTTTATCTTTCTACTTTTTCTTTTTTTTCTTCTTTCTTTCTTTCTTTCTTTTTTTTTTTTTTTGTTGGTTGTGGGGCCTGAACTCTGGGCCTGGGCACTGATCCTCAGCTCTTCAGCTCAAGGCTAGCGCTCTACCACTTGAGCCACAGTGCCACTTCCAGTTTTTTCTGCTTATGTGGTGCTGAATTGAACCCAGGGCCTCATGCATGCAAGGCAAGCACTCTACCACTGAGCCACCTTCCCAGCCCACCTGTTTTTATCTTTCCAAATAGTCTCTTTAAAAATTTTTTTCATCAGTCTTTCTGGATTTTATGGACAACATCGATGAATGAAGGCTTTCTAATTTTTTCCACGTTTTTTCCCTTAATATTTCCACCTTTTTTCTTTTTTTGGTTAGTCATGGGGCTTAAACTGAGGATCTGGGTGCTGTCTCTGAGCTTTTATACTCAAGGCTAGTACTCTATCAGTTTAAGCCACAGCTCTGCTTCCAGTTTTCTGGTGATTAATTGAAGGTAAGAGTCTCATGGATTTTCTTGCCTGAGCTGGCTTTGAATCGTGATTCTCAGATCTCAGCCTCCTAAGTAGTTAAGGTGTGTGGTTTAGGTTATATACAGCTACTTGCTAATTTTCATTTAATGTTTTGAAATTTCTAGGCTTTTTATTTCTTGATGCTTAATTTTTTTAATCTGCCATATAAGAATATTGTGTATTACCTCTTTTCAGTTCTTTAGTCATTTTCACATTCTTAATTTACACTCTCCAGCTGCTATTTCTTGTCAGTTTTTTTTTTTTTCTCCTTTGGTACCAGTACTGGGGCTTGAACCTAGGGCCTGAGGGCTATCCCTGAGCTGTTTTGTTCAACATTAGCCCTCTCCCATTTGACCCACAACTCCACCATGGTTTCTATTGTCTGAAAGTCCTTGAAGTTTGTCAGGTCAGATTTGTTTTGAAAGTTTTTGAGGGCTTTCAATTCCGGACTAAGAGCTCATTTTAATGGCATTCACTTTCAGTATTTCTGTGATATCAAATCTCTAGAGAGATTTTGAGCTTACTTCTGTCTAGCACCAGAAATACCTCCATATAACTTTGGAGTTTTTGGACCATACAAGGAATAGATGCAAACCCCAGACTATAAGGAGAAGACTCTTTAATTAGAGATGACTTCATTCCTACACTTTCCCAGAGTCCAGTGAAGACTTCATCATCAATCATATTTTTTGCGCAGGCAAACATTTGAGGGCTCTGATTTGATTTTTTTCTCCCTAAAGTTCCTTTCCTGTTGTATATGTCAATGTAAAAAAGACAAGATTCTTGGAAAGTTAAGATTGATTAAGTCCCTTAATGCAACAATAAGTTTGTTTGTTTGTTTATTTATTTATTTATTTTTGGGTCCGGTTGTGGGGCCTGAACTCTGGGCCTGGGCGCTGTCCCTCAGCTCTTCAGCTCAAGGCTAGCGCTCTACCACTTGAGCCACAGTGCCACTTTCAGCTTTTTTCTTTTTGTTTATGTGGTGCTGAGGAGTCAAACCCAGGGCCTCATGCATGCTAGGCAAGCGCTCTACCACTGAGCCACCTTCCCAGCCCCAATGCAACAATAAGTTTAATACAAGCACTTAACACTTTTTTCCTTCCAATTTTTTGGCCTATGAAGATTTTTCTTACTTTCTGGTATGTACATCAAAGTACTGAAAAATATATTTGTTGGATTTCCCTCACTCCTGGCATTCTGAGGTGTTTTATAATTAAAGTGCTTTCAAGTTGCCTAGTACATTTTACTTTAGAAGACAGAATGCTCTTAGGATTTAGACAGCAGAAAAAAATCTAAGCTAGTCTCCTTTACAGTAACTGTCACCCCATCGGAGTTCCTCTTGAGAAAGAAGAACAAATACTACAGGTTTTAGATTTCTGTTGCCACTTACTAGCCATATGATTATGAGTAAGTTCCTTACTCAAAAGTATGCTTTTTTTTTTGTTGTGGTTGGTCATGGGACTTGAACTCAGGGCCTGAGCATTGTCCCTGAGCTCTTTTTGCTCAAGGCTAGCACTCTACCACTTTTGAACCACAGCTCTACTTCCAGTTTTCTGGTGGTTAACTGGAAATAAGAATCTAAGACACTTTCCTACTGGGGGTTGGCTTTGAACTGTGATCCTCAGATCTCAGCCTCTTGACTAGCTAGGATTACAAGCATGAGCCACTGGTGTCCAGTAAAAGTATGCTTCTTTAATTGTTAAATGGATCTAATAATTCTTAGTTAGAATTTGGGTATTACATGAATATATATAAATCCAAACATATTGTAGGCACTCAAAAAATAGTCTCCTCCTTTATTTATAAAAGACTCTGAGAATTGTTCTTTTAGATTTGTATTACATTCTTTTTTGGGGGGGATCACTGTTGGGGAAGTCTGGCACTGAGGTTTTAATAAAGGGCCTATACTTGCTAGGTAGATACTGTACTTATTCAAGCAATGCCTTTAAGTCTTTTTGCTTTGGTTATTTTTGAGATATAATCTAGTTTTTTACCTAGGCTTACCTGGACTTCACCATTTCTCGCAGTAGCTGGAATGACAGGCACACTCCACTATCACCAGTATTTGTTGGTTGACATGGGATCTAATAAACTTTTTGCTGAAGCTGCCAATGAACCCTAATTCTCCTGATTTCAGCTTATTGAATACTAGGATTACAGATGTAAACTACCATATCCAGATAGATTTGTATTATATTTTATAGTTCTACTAATAAACACATATTAATTTTTTCTTTTTTCTTTTGACATTACTAGAAGTTTAAACTCAGGGCGTCTCGCTCTATTTTCCACTATTTTTTGGGATAAGATCTTGCTTCCTGCCTGGACACATACTTGAATCATGATCTACCGACTATAGGCTTTCTGACACCACTAAGATCATCACAGATATGAACCACCGTATTCAGCTTCCATACCTGAAAAAGGAGTCTCACAGACTTTTCTGCCAGTCTAGACTAATACCACTATCCCCCCTTACCCCACCCCCAATCTCAGCCTTTTAGTAGTCAGTATTACAGGTAAGAGCCACCATAGTACCCCATTAAATACATTTTAATTTCTTAACAACCCTAAAAGGTAGTGATAAGGTCTAAAAGGATCTTGTAATTCATTTATCATATTTTTGACAGCTATGTCCTGCAAGGCAGGAATATTAATACATTTCTACAAGAATAATGGCTTCTTTATAGGTACTGAAACATTTTTCAAACTAGTTTCTGTGAAGGAACTTAGGCCATAAAAATAATGGAGACACAAGAAGCTCAGTAATTGAGAAGTAGCAAGTATTTGACCTTAAGCAGCTTAGCTTGAAGGACAGCATACCTTGTGGAAAATCCTGATGGGTGCCATCTCTGCTCCATTTAATGTCTTCAAAAGGAACATAGGCCAAGAAGAGGCATTCAGCCGAAATCCTGCAGCAAACATAAGGAAGAACAGATAAAAAATGTTCTAAAAGGCATGGAGCAATAAAATTCTTCCTTTTGGAATCCAGATTACTGCCACAATTTATGCTATGATATTAATAGAATACAGACTATTAGAAAGTATTTAAAAGTTAAATAGAAGAATGTTTCATTAGGCAGATGAAGAAAAGGAGGAACATTGCAAGAAATGTAACTGGTCCAGGCTATTGCTACAAAATAGGTAGTGCATGAGGGTCTCTGAACCAAGTTCCTGACTCTAAGAAAAACAGCACAGAATATATATCATAATGTCTGGAATATTTCCTTGAAAAATCCAGAGAATTGATTAAGATAGGATAAGCAAATACTTAAGAAATGTAGACAATACAGTGTAAAAGAGGAGGAGAGGAGGTCAGCCGGGTGCCGGTGGTGGCTCATGCCTGTAATCCTAGCTATTCAGGAGGCTGAGATCTGAGGATCATGGTTCAAAGCCAGCCCGGGCAGGAAAATCCGTGAGACTCTTATCTCCAATAAACCACTAGAAAACCAGAAGTGGCGCTGTGGCTCAAACAGTAGAGCACTCACTTTGAGCTGAAGAGCGCAGGGACAGTGCCCAAGCCCGGAGTTCAAGCCCCACGACCGACCAAAAAAAAAGGGGGGGGGGGAGAAGGGTGTATAAGTCTTAAGAAACCAAACAAGTCAACTGAGAAGCTCAATGCACAACTGAATAACTGGTCTAGCTCAATATAAACTCACTCACAAATTTTCTCTCTTTCATTCTCTTACAAGAACGCATGTGTATACACATATCAAGTATAAAATGCTTTTTTATATTTCTTATTTACTTAAACTAAGGATCAGGAAACAGTGAAACTGGAGGTTATCCTACTCAAATTTCTTAATTTTCCAAAAGATTAAGGAGATAACTAGAGAGATAAATTGTTCATTGTCCATCAAATAAAAGTCAATAAAAATGTACCATTTAGTTAACAAATTGTTAAAATTAAGATCACTGTTGTACTTAGGTTTTCAAATTTGAACTCGAGGTGCTCCAGGTGATAGAAGTCTCATAGACTTTCCTGCCTGTGCTGGCTTTTAACTATGAACCTCAGGTCTAAGCCTCCTGAGTAGCTAGGATTATAGGCATGAGCCACTGGCACCCAACAAGGGTAAGAAAACTAGGATTTGAACTCAGGGACCTGTGCTCATTAGTCTTGGCTGATCAGTTGCACTCTTCTAGCCACACCTCCAGCCTGGTATTTTCTAGTTATTTTGCAAAGTCACACAGACTTTTCTGCCTGGGTGGGCTTCAAACGTGATCCTCTGAGTCCCAGCTGGTACCCAGCTCAATTCCATTTGAAAGCAAAGCGTTACTGAGGGTCTTCTATCTTATCTGGACTTTGAGGAGTTGTCATCCTCTTAGCACTGGATATCTTTATAATAGTATCATCATAACAGCCAAAATGTATGAATGATTGCCATGTACTAAATACTCCATATGCCATTTTTTAATCCTGGAAATAATACAATGAGGCAGACAGAATTATTTACTCCCAGTTTAAAGAAGATGGAAAGTTAACAAGGAAGTAGATTATGTAAAGTCATGCTAGTAAGTATGGGGGACAGGTTTCAATATGTGATGGTTTTACCCTAGACCTCAAGGCTCTTTACTAGCGAGCTTCTTCAAAAGCAGGGCAAGGCCTGAATATTACCAATTAAATACTCAAGTGTCCTACTCTCTAACTTCAAGGTGAGGAGAAATCCTTTCCTATCAAGTATAACTTTAGTTTATCTCAACATTCCTGATGAGTCACAGATAGTAAATACAGTGTGTATACCACTTATTTTTGAAGTAGATTAAGTGGCAAGATTGCCTTGCATTTTCTCTCTCAGGGTAAATGCGCTTACAGAAAAGGAAGAAGGGGGCTGGGAAGGTGGCTCAGTGGTAGCGTGCTTGCCTTGCATGCATGAGGCCCTGGGTTCGATTCCTCAGCACCACATAAGCAAAAAGAAAAAAGCCAGAAGTGGCGCTGTGGCTCAAGTGGTAGAGTGCTAGCCTTGAGCTGAAGAGCTGAGGGACAGCGCCCAGGCCCAGAGTTCAGGCCCCACGACCTACCCAAAAAAAAAAAAAAAAAAAAAAAAAAAAGGAAGAAGGGTGTGGTTTACTGTTAAGGAAAAGAAGAGGGCAAGAGAAGATTGGATATCATAAGCTGCTGTAGAGATGGAAATCTTATGCAGATTTTGCAGTTCATTCTATTTTAGATGGGCTTGTTTGGGGGATCACATGAAGAAGAAGGGGTAGGCAGGGGAAACTGGGCTTTCCCTTAACAGGACATATAATTTTTAGAACCTCAGTGATAGCTAGTGAGAGCCTGGGCCTAGTGACTCACCCAGTGGAGGCTGCAGCATACCACCATTCTTCTCACAGTTCCCAATAGGCTGAATCTCAGCTGAGTCAACCAGCCGCCAGAAGTCATTCTTGTTGTCACTGCCATCAAGACGCAGGCGGAGGCGAGCACCTGTTAGTCCAACTACTGTGGCAATACAGGTGGATGTCGTGTTTCTGGGGTCCTGTGCTTCCAGTTTCATGCTGATTTTGAACTCGTTGCTTGGAGGTGTATATGACTGAGGAGAACAAGAGATTCGGCAGACTAAGAGTAAGCTGAATTTTCAATAAGGATGGAACCTAAAAACATATGCTTTAAACTCAAATTGGCTACAGTTGGGTAAGGGACTACCAGTCTGAATTACTCCATAACATGTAGGAAAAAAGTTTTATACAAAATTACTTTCCTCAGAAGCATCAAATATTGACTCATACCAGTAAAAATAAATCCAAACAAAAATAAGTGTTTCATAGTCCAGCTATTTAGTGCTTCCTTATCCCACCTTCTCCAACACTCTACCCTTTAGTATCATACGGTAATTCCATTAAGTTAACATACCTCAATGTCTTCCATGGAACATTCATAATAGTAGTCTGTATTATATATCACACAAATTATTAGGAGTTTATTTTTTCTTATTTTGACTAAGATTACAAACAAATTCATATAATCAACAAATAATACACTATACACTTTTGTTAAGTCTTGACTTTTTATATACTTATGACAACATACACAACTGCCAAAGTATCACCAGTGAGGATCATGAACATCATCATCACTTTCAAATTCTCACATGTTCCTTTATAATTGCTTTTTCTGGCATCTCTGAGAAATTCCATGCTCAGAATTGACTTTCTATCATTATAAATTGATTTACATCTTCTAGTCTTAGGTAGAATCATAAAGGATGTATTCTTTTTGTTTAGTTTCTTTTAGTCAGCATAACTATTCTGATATTCAACAGTATTATTGATTGTATCTCTAATCTGAAAGTCTGAAACTCAAAATGTTCCAAGTCTCTACCATGGTATAACCCCTATTTTCACTGTATTTGATGTTGGTATAATTTGTGGAGGGGAAGGGAAAAAACAAATTGTTTAAATAGGGATACAGGTTAACCCATTGCAACAATGAGATGTACAAGACACTATGTGGAAAAACAAACTTTACAACTTTGGCCAAGGGGGGGAAGGGGAAGTGGGGGCGGGATGGGGGATATAGGGAAGGGATGGGAAGGGGAAACAAAGGAGGAGGCAACAATGCTTGATAAGAAATGTACTCATAGGGCTGGGAAGGTGGCTTAGTGGTAGAGCGCTTGCCTTGCATGCATGAGGCCCTGGGTTCGATTCCTCAGCACCACATAAACAGAAAAAGCTGGAAGTGGTGCTGTGGCTCAAGTGGTAGAGTACTATCCTTGAGCTGAAGAGCTGAGGGACAGTGCCCAGGCCCAGAGTTCAAGCCCCACGACCAGAAAAAAAAAAAAGAAATGTATTCATCACCTTGCCCATGTAATTGTAACCCCTCTGTATGGTATTTTCACAATGAAAAAAAAAATCTGTCCAAAAAAAAAAAGCTCCAAATCTGAAATTTTTTAAGAAACTGATATGATGCCGTAAGTGGAAAATTGCATAGTTTGAAATGATGAGTTGCACTCAAAACATAGGTACTCTAAAAATATTAGATAAAATTGCTTTCATTTTATAGGTATACATGAAACAATAATGGACTTGGCTCATACCCTAAGACATTTCATTATATAAATGCAAGCGTTCAAAATCCAAAAAAATAAATCCTTAAACACTCTAGTCCTCAAATATTCAAATAGTGGATATTCAACTTACACTTCTTTTTTATTATTGCTGAATAGTATACATATTGATGGTCATTTTCGTTGTTTCTAGATTTTGGATATTATAAATAAAGCTGCTAAGAACATTCAGGTCTTTATAATACACAGTTTTCCATTGACATTTGTAAAAGATTAATTCAAATACCAAAATTTGCGGATGCTCAAATCCATTATATAAAATGGTGTGGCATTTGCATGTAAACTATGCATAGCTTCCCTTATATTTTCTTTTTTTTAATGAGTTTTTTTATTGTGAAAATACTGTACAGATGGGTTACAATCACATGAGCAAGGAAATGAGTACATTTCTTATCAAGCATTGTTGCCTCCTCCTTTGTTTTTCCTCTACCATCCCTTCCCTCCCATCTCCACAACTACATTCCCCCCCCCCCCCCCCCCCCCCCCCGCCTAAATTGTAAAGTTCGTTTTTCAACATAGTGTCTTGTACATCTCATTGTTGCAATGTGTCAACCTGTATCCCTATTTAAACAATTTGTTTTTTCCCTTCCCCTCCACAAATTATACCAACATCAAAAACAGTGAAAACGGGTTATACCATGGGGGAGGGACATACAAAGCAACAAAAAAATCACATGGTACCTTATAAATACGTTCGAAACAATAGCAAGCAAGAAAAAACCACTTACCTTGGGGTTCATTTCGCTTAACATAATCTTATCTGACCTTTTCTGCTTGTCTCAGATATATACTAGTTATTGCAAATAAGGGAAACCTTATAAGGGCCTGGCTTACTTCACTTAATATAATTTTTTCCAAGTCTTTCCATTTCCTAACAAATGGGGTGGTGTCATTCTTTCTGATGGAGGCATAGAATTACATTGTGTCTATATACACCACATTTTCTTGATCCATTCATCTACTGAGGGGCATCTGGGTTGGTTCCATAGTTTTAATATGGTCTTGTTTGTGATCATTCTGGTAAATGCCCAAAAGTGGGATTGCTGGGTTGCCTCCACACTACTTTCCAAAGTGGTTGAACAAGTTTACACTCCCACCAACAATGCAGTAGGGTTCCCTTCTGGCCACATCCCCTCCAGCATCTGTTGTTAGAGTTCTTGATTATAGCTATTCTAACTGGGGTAAGGTGGTACCTCAAAGTTGTTTTGATTTGCATTTCTTTTATGGCTAGAGAGGTTGAGCATTTCTTCATGTGTCTATTGACTATTCTTATTTCCTCTTCAGAGAAGTTTCTCTTTAAGTCTTTAGCCCACTTATTTATTGGGCAGTTGTTTCTTTGAGGATTTGTTGTTGGGGGATTTAATTTTTTGAGTTCCAGGTATATTTTAGATATGAGATCCTTGTCTGTTGTATGGCTAGTGAAGATCTTCTTCCAATCCATGGACTTTCTATTTATCTTGCTAGGATGTCCTTTGCCATGCAGAAGTTCTGCAACTTCATGCAATCCCATTTGTCCAACCTTTCTTTGATTTGTTGTATTTCTCTCCCCTCATATTTTCATTTTGAAACAGTTTCTTCCCAGGCTATCCTGGAACTTACCTATTTTTACCAAGATAGTCTTAGACTCATGATCCTCCTACATTAGCCACCTTCATGCTAGGATTACAGATGTATACCACCATGCTTGGACCACCCATACACTAGATTACTTAAAACACCTAATAATTGTAAATGCTATGTTAATAGTAATATTGTTTAAGGAATTGTTTAAGGGTATTGTTTAAGGAATAATGATAAAAAATACGTGTGTACATGTTCAGTACAGAAACAATTTTTCCAAAATATGCTTGCTATGTGGATGGTTGAATACATAAATGTAGAAGTCACAGACAAAGGGCCATTTTCTTTTCAGTTGCATAAACATGTAAGAACGGAATACGTGGATCACATGATAGGTATAAATTTAACTTACATACCTTAAAAGTATAAATTTAATGTTTTTAAGGACTTCTATGTTGTGCAAACACCATACCTAAATTATGATACAGTTTTTTGCTGACCACCAGCAAAAAACTGTTTATTGGGTGTCACTTTCCATTTACTTCTCAGTCTGATCTTTAGAAACTACTAGGCTACCTTTTGTTTCTAAGTATATTTGCCTATTTTGGACATTTTATATAGATGTAATTATATAATATGTGGCCAATATGTGAATGATTTTTTACCTAGCATAATGCTTGGAAGGATTATCATGATACAGTATGTATCAATGCTTTATTTCATTTAATTACACAATAATATTGCATTATGTAGATACACTATGTTTATTAATTTATCATTTGATAGATATTGGATCTTTGTTTTTTTTACTGTTATGAATAATGATGTGATAAACATCATGTGATGTATTTTTTTTGGGGGGGTCCGGTCGTGGGGCCTGAACTCTGGGCCTGGGCGCTGTCCCTCAGCTCTTCAGCTCAAGGCTAGCACTCTACCACTTGAGCCATAGCTCTACTTCCGGCTTTTTTCTTTTTGCTTATGTGGTGCTGGGGAATCGAACCCAGGGCCTCAGGCATGCAAGGCAAGCGCTCTACCACTGAGCCACCTTCCCAGCCCTGTGATGTATTTTTGTGTGGACATATATCTTCTATTTTCTTGGGTAATACTTATGAGAGGGATTGCTGAGTTATGTGGTAATTCTGTTTAAAACTTTGAAGGTGGTGCCAGTGGCTCATACCTGTAATCCTAAATATTCAGTAGTTGAGATCTGAGGATTGAAGTTCAAAGCCAACCCAGGCAGATAAATCTAAGACTCTTATCTCTACCTAACCAGTACAAAGCTGGAGTAGAGGTGTGACTTAACTAGCAGAGTGCCAGCCTTGAGTGAAAAAGCTTAGCATGAATGAGAAGCCCTGAAATTAAGCCCTAGTACCAGCACAAAAGGAAAAAAAAAATTGTCGGTCATAGGGCTTGAACTCAGGTCCTCAGCGCTGTCTCCCCGAGCTTTTGTGCTCAAGGCTAATGCTCTACCATTTTGAGCCACAGTTCCACTTTTGGTTTTCTGGTGGTTAATTGGAGATAGGAGTTGCATAGACTTTTCTGCATGGGTAGGCTTTGAACTGTGATACTCAGATCTCAGCCTCATGAGTAGGTAGGATGAGCACCTGGAGTAAAACAAGATTTTGAGTAATTTAAGCTGAACTGTTTTCTAAGGTGGCAATAGGTGTCCATCATCTTGTCATATTCTCACCATTGCTATTCTTTTCCTTTTAAAGTCATCTGGTGGATATGAAGTAGTATATTGTTGTACTATTGATTGACAATTCTCTAAAGATAATGGCAGTGTTTCTTTTATGTGATAATGTAATTTATAATACATATAAAGAAATATCACTCCAACTATTTGTCCATTGTAAAATTGTGTTCCCTTCCATTGTTGGGTTGTAAGAATTCTTTATACTTATGGAATAAAAGTCTGTATTATATATGACTTACAAACATTTTCTCCCATTATAAACGTCTTTGCATCATCTTGATGATGGAATTGAAGGTTTCTAATTTGGAGGAAGTTCAACTTACCTATTTTATTGTTGCTTATTCTTTTGTCTTGTATGTAAGAAACTATCATGTAAGCTAAAGTTATAAAGCTTTTACCTCTATGCGTTCTTCTAAGACTTTTACAGTGTGAGCTTTTACATTGAAGTCTATGATCCACTTGGAGTTAATTTTTGTATATAGTATGAAGGTAGAGTACTTCACTCTTTTACATGTGGATATCCAGCTATTCTATAACTATTGAAAATCCAATAAAACTGTCTTGACACCCTTACTGAAAATCAACTGATCATAAATTGATGGGTTCATTTCTGGATTCTCAATTCTAATTAATCTATGTCTATGATGCCTTCATTTCCTTTGTTATATACTGTATAACTTTCAACTGTTTTCCATAGAGGCTATACAAATTTACATTCCTTCTAACCAAACGTAAGTGCTCCTTTTTCTCCACATGCTTAACAGCATTTTGTGTGTGTGTGTGTGTGTGTGTGTGTGCACGTGTGCGTGCACGCACGCTGATCTTGAGGTCTGAACTAAAGGCTTGAGCTCTGTCCCTGAGCTTTTGTGCTCAAGACTATTACTTGAGCCACAGCTCCACTTCCAGCTTTTTTTGATGATTAATTGGAGATAAAAGTCTCACAGACTTTCCTGCCTGGGCTTGCTTTGAATAGCAATCCTCAGATCTCAGCCTCTTGAGTAGCTAGCTCGGAGTAGCTAGCTAGCTAGGTATGAGCCATCAGTGCTTGGCTAACATTTCTTATATTTATATGGAATCTTACTGTAGTTTTGATGTGTATTTTCTTTTTTTTTTTTTGTCAGTCGTGAGGCTTGAACTCTGGGCCTGGGCGCTGTCCCTCAGCTCTTCAGCTCAAGGCGAGCGCTCTACCACTTGAGCTACAGCGCCACTTTCAGTTTTCTGGTGGTTTATTGGAGATAGGAGTCTCACGGTCTTTCCTGCCCAGGCTGGCTTTGAACCGTGATCCTCAGATCTCAGCCTCCTGAGTAGCTAGGATTACAGGTGTGAGCCACCAGCACCCGGCTTTGATGTGTATTTTCTTAATGGCTAATAACATTTAACATTTTTCATGTATTTGTTGGCCATTTGTATTTTTTATTTGAGAAGTATCTATTCAGATTGTTTGCTCATTTTTTAATTAACAGTTTTTTGTTTTGTTTTGTTTTTTTTTTAGTTTGAGACAAGGTCTTGCTTTGAAGTCCTGGATAGTGGAACTTGCCATGTAACCCCAGTTGGCCTCAAAGTCATCATCTTTCTGTCTCAGCCTCACTAGTGCTTGGATTTTAGCCAGGCTCAGGATTAAGTTTTTTGAATTCTTTATATATTCCAGATATTATTTCTGTCAGATAAACTGTTGGCAAATATCTTCTCCTTTTTAGGAGGTTATCTCTTAATTCTGATGGTTATTTCCTTGGCTTTTTAGTTTGATATAATTCTGTTAGTCAAGTTTTGCTTTTGCTTTCAGTGCTTTTGGAGAAAATTATTATCCAGAAAATTATTGCTTGTACTCATATTTTGAAATGTTTCCTTTATGCTTTCCTCTGGTAGTTTTGGAGTGTCAGGTCTTATAGTAAGCTTTTTAGATCCATTTTCAGTAGAATTTTTGGTAAAGGATAAAGATTTATAAGGCAAATTGTGTGATATCCAGTCTTCTAAGCACAATTTATAAAAGAGGCAGCCCTTTCTTTGGTGTATATTTTTGGTACCTTTGTTGACAGTTGGCTGTATATAGATAAATAGACAGCACATATATATATACACATATATATACATATATGCATATATGTATATATATGTGTATATATATATGTATGTATGTATTTCTGTGCTATCTGTGTCCGCTTCTGTGTCCCCCGCTGTGTCCCCGCTGTGTCCCGCTGTGTCCCCGAAGTGTCCCGCTGTGTATCCCGCTGCGTTGCCGCTGTGTCCAACCTGTGTCCCGCTGTGTCCCGCGCTGTTTCTCCGGTCTGTCCCCCATGTGTCAGTCGTGGGGCTTGAACTCTGGGCCTGGGCGGTGTCCTTCAGCTCTTCAGCTCAAGGCAAGTGCTCTACCACTTGAGCTATAGCGCCACTTCCGGTTTTCTGGTGGTTTATTGGAGATAGGAGTCTCACGGTCTCTCCTGCCCAGGCTGGCTTTGAACCGTGATCCTCAGATCTCAGCCTCCTGAGTAGCTAGGATTACAGGCGTGAGCCACCAGCGCCCGGCCTTTGCTTCCCTTTTCATCTCTTGTAAACTCCAACTATATGTCCACTTGGCCACTTAAAGCTATCCCATGGTTCACTTGTACATTTTTCATTTTTTTTCTTTACATTTCATTTTGTATAGTTTCTATTGTTATACCTTCAAGTTCCAAGTTTACTAATCTTTCCTTTATATCTAGTGCTTTTCATCTCACATATAGTAGCTCAGTGAATCATTTTTTACCTTTCATCTATTTTTCTGCTAACCTTTGTACATATCAAGCCATTAAAATATTAGTTTCATATGCTTATCTGCTATTCTATGATATATGTAGGTCCTAAGTCAATTGATAATTCTATCATTATTTTCTTCTGCCTCTTTGCATTCATAGTAATCTTTAATTAGACATAAGCATTGTGAGTTTTGTCTGTTAGATTCTGGACTTCTATACATTCTACACTTCTATACATTTTCTTGGGTAATGTTCCCATATGAGTTACATAGGGACAGTTTGATCTTTCAAGTCTTAGTTTTATGATTTGTTAGACCTGTATTCAATCTAGTAGTCAATGAATTAAGCAATTTTCTAGGTGAGCTTGTGAGATCAAGAACTATTTTCAGTCTTGTCTTTTTTTTTTTTTTTGGGTCCGGTCGTGGGGCCTGAACTCTGGGCCTGGGCGCTGTCCCTCAGCTCTTCAGCTCAAGGCTAGCGCTCTACCACTTGAACCACAGTGCCACTTCCAGCTTTTTTCTTTTTGCTTATGTGGTGCTGAGGAATCGAACCCAGGGCCTCAGGCATGCAAGGCAAGCGCTCTACCACTGAGCCACCTTCCCAGCCCTCAGTCTTGTCTTTCTTCCAATCCTTTCAGATGGTTTTTTTTTTTTTTTTGGTCTTAGGTGGTTTCCTCATATACATGTATTAAAAACTAGTACTTTCCTAAATACCTCAGGACTCTCACGATTTTTATGAGGGTTTTTTTCCTGTGAAGTTTTCTCTTCTCTAGTATTTTTCCTGCACATTTAGCCACTTTGGTAACCCTGGACTCTCAGTTCCAGTTCCTCTAATTAGGGAGTCTGCTGGCTCAGCATAGGTTCCACATTCCAAGACCATGATATGAAAATGTTTGTAAGGTAGTAAGCTGGGAAATGATACAAGGCTTAGCTAATTTGTTTCTCAGGTCTAAGGTACCACTATTTAGTGACTTGAAAACTATTGTTTACTGTATTTTCCATTAAAAAATGTTCAGGTGAAAATATGAGCCTTGTCTGCATTATTTCAAATGAGCACAAGTTCTGAGATTCTGTGTTTACTTAGGACATAGATAAAACTCCAAGAGAAATGTTGACAAAACAAATAACAGAGTACTAAAAGAAAAGAGATTTAAATAATTTCCTGATATTTCATTCTGTTTAGCAATGTTTGTTTCTTTGCTTACTTGTCTTATCCTATATAGACGCAATCAACATTACCTGTGCACTGTTTGAAGCTCTTAAATTGTATGTGGAAAGCTCTAAAGGACATCTGAGCTTCTAAAATGCTCTCCAGTGAGACTAGGTGTCAATGTTTTTAAATAAAGGTAAGATTTTGGTAGAGGACTAAGTATAGAAAAATCGACATTGCCTGCTTCCTTTATATCTAAAGACTATAAATCTCCTATCTGTCTTAAGTAAGAACTACAATAAAAATTGAGATTTATTTTTCAGTAATACAGAATATCTTTATTGAGGTTAACAAAAGGAAATGGTGCTATCTGGAATGAAGTGAGGAGAATGTCTACTGATAAAACTCACAATGACCATATTGTACTTCCTTTTTTTTTTTTTATTGGTTGTGGGGCTTGAACTCTGGGCTCAGGTGCTGTCCCTCAGCTCTTCAGTCCAAGGCTAGTGCTCTACCACTTGAGCCACAGTGCCACTTCCAGTTTTCTGGTGGTTTATTGGAGATAAGAGTCTCACAGACTCTGCTGCCCAGGCTGGCTTTGAACCGCGATCCTCAGGTCTCAGCCTCCTGAGTAGCTAAGATTACAGGCGTGAGCCACTGGTGCCCAGCTCATATTTTACTTCTTGAGTCTTCCTATAATGTTTATTCTAGACACTCAAATGAGAAGGTAAAAGGCTCTCATATCATATTTTTGATTTTTTAAGAACCAAGAATAAATCCTTTTTGTTTCCCACTAATGATGTTGAAAAATAATTACCTGCTTGAAGCAATGGACAGGCGCTGGGACTGAACATGTTTCTTTTAGGTATTTGTCCCAGGTAAAATGACCTGTAAAGAAAATAGAAATCTCTATCACAGTCAACTTTAAAAAGAAACATGCTTTTGGGTAATCTATACTAAACACTAATCCATCTGCAAACTGTTTTGAGCATAAGAAAACTATTTTTTTCCTATTTGGGCTAAAAGCTATATTAGGAAGGAGAATCTGGGTGACCTGAGTGGATATTTTAGAATAATATTTTGAAATCAAATACTCAAGATGACCTAAAGTATTCTTAATATTAGTTCCTAAAATGATCCAAAATGTTAGAGTAAGGCACACTAGTATCTTAAAGTACCAGGAAGCTAATGGAAAACAGAAGAAACAGAAAGTGAGTAGGGAGATTCCTTTTGAACAACTTGACTCCTGAAGAGACTCCTTGCTGTCAACTGACAGCTTTTGACATCCTGTATAGATGGCTCCTACTAGCTGAGCTTAAGATGAATGAAGGAAACGCTATCTAGAGACATGAAGTGAGAGGATTTGAGGAGAGGGGAAGCCAGAAGTGAGATTATACTTGAGCCCTTACTCTTAAAACTGGCTTTCTCTCACCTACTCCCACACCATTTTTTCCCTTTCAGTCATAACAGCATTGCTCTGAGGTACGAAATGACAAAGATCTTATAATCTAGAGAAAAGAAGGACCTGGGAAGTGTTTCTGATAACAATAAACAGGAACAAATTGAGGAGTTTACCAAATCTTTTAGCCTCTTGAAGTTATGTTAGAGTCTCTCAATGTTTATAGAACACATTTTAGGGAATTAATATTTAAGATAACAATATGTTGGGGCCAGGAAAATATGTTAAGGGATAGACTGCTGTTAAATGCAGATCTCAATGGACCAAATTCTTTAAAAATCAAACCAATTAGTAATCTCCCCCTAATACCCACCTAGAGGTGACCCCATGATGGAGCAGGGAAGGTCCCAGAGACTCTCACAAGCTAAAACACTGTAGCAAACCAGCATTTCTTGAAGTTTCCTCTGTAGTGGAGCAGCACAGGGCCCCTTTGGACCATACGAAAAGCACTAGATGCTGGGAATAAAAATGAGTCACTGAATGATTAAATCTAAATCACTCCAAAGATGATGCTAAGACTTTACATTCTACTGACTTTATAGCTCCTGTTTTAAAGCTGAATCTTTTCCCATATTCCTCAACTAAGTCAAATAGATTTGGCCAGGAACGAGTCACTCGTGAAACATTTAATAAGATATTCAATGACCAGTCATCTTGACCAGACAGTTCATAGGGTAAATGATTCTGGAGAGAAGATTTAAAGCAGTTATTAGAATTTAATAAAGATTTTGCTCTTATCTGAGAGAATCCTAAATCAAGGACTGAATATATTTCATCACTTTTTGCTATGAGAATAAAGAAAACATCACAAATTATTTCTCCATCTTTACAAATAAAAAATTAAATCAAATAGTAAGTCTTGGATATCACTGGACTCTTAAACCATAGCATCTAGAGCAGTAAGCCCAGAATTTCCTGTGCTGATTGAAATGGTCTATATCTGTGATATACAATAAGGTACTAGCCACATGCAAATACTGAACATTGAAATGTAACTAATGTAAGGAAGTAAGTTTTAATTTTTACTTAATTTTAAATAATTGCCTACATGTGTCTGACAGCTAATAGATTTATCTTCACAGATTCACAGGATTGGTCAGTCCAAGGTAATTGCTAGCATTATCATGAGTTCTAACCAAATTTACCCAAGAGACTTTGGTCTTAAGAATTATGGCAGTGTCAGGGGTACCACAACAATTAAGAGTATTAATTACACTTCACTATTATATACAATTATAGTAATCAATTCCTATGGTGTATGGTAAACAGGTCAAATCTTACATGTTAGGTCATACTCTACTATAAACTGAACAATAAGGAATCTCTTTGTTAAATGTAGTCTATCCACAGTGATAGTTAACTGGCTTGAGCCATAATTTACTGCTTGAGTAATTTAAAATTTAGTCCCAAATTATTAAATTGCACAGTAAGTGAATTTTTATTGACTCAGTGAGAATACTGGAATGCCTACTGTTATGTTTAGTCAGATATTACATAGTCTCCATAAGCAATAAAATAGTAACACAAGAAATGTCAGACAGTAAAGTATAGATTAGAAGAATCTAGAGAATAAAGTTTAAAATAAAGAGAATAAAAATTGTTTGCTTTTTCCAGACAGGCACTGGTGGCTCATGCCTATAATTCTAGCTACTCGGGAAGCTGAGACCTGAGGATTGTGGTTCAAAGCCAGCCCAGGCAAGACAATCCATGAAACTCTTATCTCCAATTAACACCAGAAAACTGGAAGTCCCAGAGTTTAAGCCCCACAACCGAAAAAAAAAATTCTTGCTTTTTAAGCTTTATGGTATATGTTACAACTACTAAACTCTGTATTGTAGTGTGAGAACAGCTCTAGACAATACACAAGCAAAAGAGTGTGGTTATGTTTGACTAAAACTTTAGTGTAGGGGCTGGAAAGGTGGCTCAGTGGTAGAGCGCTTGCCTTGCATGCATGAGGCCCTGGGTTCGATTCCTCAGCACCACATAAGCAAAAAGAAAAAAACCGGAAGTGGCGCTGTGGCTCAAGTGGTAGAGTGCTAGCCTTGAGCTGAAGAGCTGAGGGACAGTGCCCAGGCCCAGAGTTCAGGCCCCACGACCGGACCCAAAAAACAAACAAACAAACAAAAAAAGCTTTAGTGTAAAAACAGATAGGAAAGAGCCAGGCACCAGTGGCTCACATCTGTAATCTTAGCTACTCTGGAGACTGATCGTTATTTGGAGGCAGCCTGGACAGGAAACTCCATGAAGACTCTTATCTCTAATCAATCACCAAAAAAATACATTTGTGGAGCTATGGCAAAAAGCTTACATACAGCAGCCAGACCCTGAGTTTAAGTCCCAGTATAGCACACGTAGACACACACATGACAAAGACAAATGCACAAACAAAACCAGGTGGTACTGTCAGATGCTGATAGCTTGAACCTATAATCCTAGCTACTCAAGGGACTGAGTTCTGAAGATAGAAGTTTGAAGCCAGTCTGGGCAGAAAAGTCTGTTGAGACTCTTATCTCCAATTAACCAGTAAAAAGCTGGAAATGAAGATGTGTCTCAAGTGGTAGATTTGATTGAAAAAGGCAATTGAGAGAATGAGGCCCTGAGTTCAAAGCCCCAATGCTAGCACACACACAAAACAACAATAACAACAGAAATAATACATAAATAAAATGGTAGTAGGCACAAAACAACAATAACAACAAAAATAATACATAAATAAAATGGTAGTAGGCTTAATTTGGTTCCCAAAGAGAACTCTACCATTCCATAGTCTAAATCATTGATTCCAAGACCATATTGATAGTAGTTTTCATTTCTTTAAAGTTCAAGTTCTCAACTTTGAGTTCTCATTTCAAGTTGGTCTGATAATACATACTGTCAAAATCTTCTTAGGGAGTTCTGATCAAAACTTTTGTCTAGAGCCAGGCACCAATGGCTCAAATCTGTAATATTAGCTACCCAGGAGGCTGAGGTCTGAGGATCACGGTTCAAAGCCAGCCCGGGCAGGAAAGTCTGTGAGGCTCTTATCTCCAATAAACCCCTAGAAAACCAGAGGTGGCTCAAGCAGTAGAGTGCCCGCCTTGAGCTGAAGAGCACAAGGAAAGCCCAAGCCCAGAGTTCAAACCCCATGACTGACAAAAAAAAAAAAAAAAAAAAACCACACACACACACACACACACACACACACACACACACACACACACACACACACACACACACACACACACACACACACACACACACACACACACACACACACACACACACACACACACACACACACACACACACACACACTTTTGTCTAGGGACTACTGGTTGAGTTGAAATAATGTGATATTGGAAGTCAGAAGATATTAAAATCTTATTTCTGTAGGTAACTTTCTTGGATAAATCATTTAATCCTTCCAAACCTCAGTTTTTCTCATCTGAAAGACAGGAATAATATGAATTATATATGATGTATATACATACATTCTTCATCTGATAGAAGTATGTTAAATATTAGGAGAACAAGTAGTTCCTAAATTCATTGAGCTTTTAAATAAAAAGTAGAAATATTAATAAGATAAATACTGTTATAATAAACATAAATTTAAGTTAATGAGACAAGGCACACTGACTGCCTTGAGGATGTAATTCAGGGAAATTTAGTCCATACTTAAGGCTAGGGGATCACTGTGAAGATCAGTATCATTAACAAATAGAAGTATAACGTTTTATAATGTAGATATATATGAGGAGCTTCAATTATTCAAATATTATAATTAAAACATTATAATTTGAGCCAAACACCAGTGGCTCATGCCTATAATCCTAGTCACCCAGGAGTCTGAGATCTGAGGACTGCAGTTGGAAGCCAAACTAGGCAGGAAAGTCCATGACATTTGTATCTCCAAATAATCACCAAAAAGCTAGAAGTGGAGGTATGGCTCAAGTGGTAGAGTATAAGCTTTGAGAAACACACACACACACACACACACACACACACACACACACACACACACACACAAAATTTTCAACAATTTTCAATTACTTATTCAATTACTTATTTGGATATTTTCAATTACTTATTCAACAGATGCTTACTAAGGAACTTCCAAGTACAAGGCAGTATAACAGATATCCCTGTTCTCATGAGATTTATATTCTGGTATGTGATGAGATATGATTAATACATATAAAACAAACTAACATGTAGTATTTGAATGTAATAAAATGTGGTCATATAATTGAGACTGGGGACTATCTTAATTATGGACAGAAGAAATATTTGAACTCAGATGAGCAGAGGCAAGCTATATCATTTATATTACTAGATAATAAATGTTTTATAAGGTCTAACACATACCATATGACAAATTTATTATTAGGAAAATGAAATTCCTACCTAAAGGATTTACAAATGATACCAAATTACTTAAAAATGGTAAAGATCCACAGATCAGACATGGTGGTATATGCTTATAATCCCAACTATTTAGGAGGCAGAGGTAGAAGGACTGTAGTACAAGGCCGGCCTCAGTAAATAGTACAAAACCCTATCCCCAAAAAAACCTAACTAAAAAGCAAAAAGACTGGTAAAACACTGCTTACAAGGTTGAGATTCTGGATTCAACCCTCTGTACCACAAAATAACTAAATAAAAATAGACAAAAGGATCATAAAATATAAAAGTACAAGAGATCATGTGAGTGCATACTTTTTTTTTCTAATACTTGCTAATTACCAAATATTTATTGAACATCTAATAGATGCCAAGCCTAGTTCTAGGCACTGAGGATGTATTATTGTATATACATTCTCTCTTTGTTGCAAAGTCTCTGCTACATGAAGCTTACATCTTGAGAGAAAATAGATAATAAACAAACAACAAAATATTTATATGGTAGCTACTAATGCTATTCTGGTCATATTTCGCTTCTTTGAACTACTTTGTTCCATCTAAATGTGGAACCCAAATTCATAAGAGAAGTAAGAGAGCTACTGGCTAAATAATGTTCCACTGCTCAATATATATGATTTATATGATCCCATAATAATGTTAATTGAATCCTGTTAATGGTCATTTAAATGTTTTATAGTTTTTTGAATACATTCCTTTATGTATCTTTGAATCCATACAAATTATCTCTGTGATAGTTCATTTTACTATTAACTTCAGTAGACTGAAAGATCCCTAAAAGATCAGCAAAACACACATCTAAGTATGTCTCTGAAGGTGTTTCTAGAAATGATGAAATCACAAGTACATTAACCTAACCAATGGTTTGATGCACTCATGGATTAGAAATATGAGCAGAGGGCTGGGAAGGTGGCTCAGTGGTAGAGCGCTTGCCTTGCAAGCCTGAGGCCCTGGGTTCGATTCCTCAGCACCATATAAGCAAAAAGAAAAAAGCCGGAAGTGGCGCTGTGGCTCAAGTGGTAGAGCGCTAGCCTTGAGCTGAAGAGCTGAGGGACAGCGCCCAGGCCCAGAGTTCAGGCCCCACGACTGGACCCAAAAAAAAAAAAAAAAAAAAAAAAAAAGAAATATGAGCAGACTATTGGAGATGATGGGACTACAGAAGTCAAAATTTGGAGTCAAATAAACTTAGTTGAGTCAAAATAAATCTTCCCTCTGGCAAACTGTTTCAGGCATTTGACTCAGTGGCAGAAAGTCTAACGTATAGTCTCCTTAGGACAAATTCTAAAGAACGGGACTAATGGACAGAATATGAATAGCTTTGATCTTTATACAATGTATATTGTCAAAAGATCCTTTAGAAGATCTGTTCGTATTAAAAGTGCATGAGAGTGTGTTTCCCACACAGATTTGCTAAAACTGGTTTGAAAAATCTCTGTAATTTTGGGGTTGGAGGCATAGCTCAGGTGGTAGAGTGCCAGCCAATTAGTAAAAGCATCAGATACTAAGTTTGAGTTTCTGTCTCAGACCACAAAAAAAAACAAACTCTAACTATGATAAATCTTAACTGTGAAATATTATTATAGGGGCTTGGAAGGTGGCTCAGTGGTAGAACGCTTGCCTTGCATGCCTGAGGCCCTGGGTTTGATTCCTCAGTACCACATAAGAAAAAAGAAAAAAGCCGGAAGTGGTGATGTGGCTCAAGTAGTAGAGTGCTAGCCTTGAGCTGAAGAGCTGAGGGACAGCGCCCAGGCCCAGAGTTCAGGCTCCACGACCAGAGCCCCCTCCCCGCCCCCAAAAAAGGAATATTATTATACTCTGGGGCTAGAGGTATGGCTCAAGGCTAGAGGTATAGTGGCTCTTCAAGCAAGGACAAGGCCTTGAGTCTAGAATCTCAGCACCCACAAAAGAAAAAAAGCTAATGTGAAACTATTGTACTTTTATACTAGAATATGTTTTACAGTTCTTTAATGTTGAAGGCTTTTTGGAGCTGATCTTTTTATTATTTCTTTTTCATAAACGAGGCAATCTTTCATCCTCTCAGATTCAAGGAGGTCTCTACTAATTAAGAACATTTGCTTTTTGTTTATCGTACATGGTTAAGATGTTTGTCTCAGTTTGGTAGGGTTTGTCCATTAGTTTCTTAGTCTTTTATGGCTTCTTGGTTTTCCTGTCATATTTTTCTTATTTCAGTATTATAAAAAAATCTTAGCCCAGGGGCTGGGAAGGTGGCTCAATGGTAGAGCACTTGCCTTGCATGCTCGAGGCCCTGGGTTCGATTCCTCAGCACCACATAAGAAAAAAGCCGGAAGTGGCGCTGTGGCTCAAGTGGTGGAGCACTAGTCTTGAGCTGAAGAGCTGAGGGACAGCGCCCAGGCCCAGAGTTCAGGCCCTACAACCGACCAAAAAAAAAAAAAAAATCTTAGCCCATGTCTTCTCCTAGGACTTCTCTAGTTTCATTTTTAAAATTTAAATGATTGATCTATTTGTAATTTATTTTATGAACAAATAAGGTACAGATTTAATTTTCCCTTTCTACTTTATCTATGCTCCAACATCATCTATTAAACAAAAGATCTTCTCACTGATTTGAAATGTTATCTTGATCTAAAATTAATTTCTTATATATTCTTAAATTTATTCTGGGCTATATGCAGATGCTTTCATTAGTTTGTCTATCTTAGGACCAGGAGCGCTCCATATTTTGTGTAATTTAAATATCTGCTAGAATAAGCCCTTTAAAAATTTTTTTTAAAATTTTATTGTAAAGTTGCTGTACAGATACCTTTAACAGTATGTTTTCTTGGCCCTTTTTAGATGATTAATAAATTGTACTAAAAAAATCCAGTTATTCTGAAGTATCTCAAGCAAAGCTGTAAGATATACAAGTAGTTCATGCTCAAAACGTTATTTACTCAAAACCCTTTAAAATCATTAGCTTGATTTTTTTGTTGGGGGGGGGCACAGTTGTGGGGCTTGAACTCTGGGTCTGGACACTGTCCCTCAGCTTTCCAGGTCATGGCGAGTGCTCTATCACTTGAGCTACAGCACTACTTCTGGTTTTCTAGTGGTTAATTGGAGATAAGAGTTTCAAGGACTTTCCTGCCTGGGCTGGCTTTGAACTGCAATCCTCAGATCTCAGCCTGCTAAGTAGCTAGGATTACAGGTGTGAGCCACAGGTTCCTGGTGATTTATTTTTGAGATAGGGTCTTACTATGTAGCTTAGGCACACAACTATGTATGTGCAGAACTTGCTATGTGTCCCAGGCTGGTCTCAAACTATTGCATTGCTAGGATTACAGGTATGAGCACCATGTATGGAAATTAGTTTGCTGTTTTTATTATTTATTATCTAAAAATACAACACCAAGCCAAACATATATTTTCTGAAAACAAATAATAGTGAATTATGTATAATATATAATAAATATATATAATACTGAATTGTATCAATAGTGTCCTTTTAAGTATATGATCAGACAACTTACTAGAAACAATGAACTCATCAATACTCTGGCTAAAAGGGGAATGGTTCAAGTAGAAGCTGTTCTTAGTATCAATGCAATGGTTTCATTAATGCACATTTCTACCATCTAGTTTGGGAGTTAAAAATGTATTCAAAGAAGAGTGTTAGTGATTTAATATGTACAGCCCTTCATTAAATGCCTAGAGGTTGGAGCAGAAGGTTAGGCAAAAAAATATAGCTTGAATTATGTGATAATGCTTCAGTAACATTTCTAGGTGGCTTCCTCCTTACTGAAAAAGAATAAGGAAATAGCTTGTACCTGGCTTGATGATATGTAGTGACTTGCTTTATCAGAGCTATTTTTAATGAGGTTACTCAAGAATATTTTCTTTTCAAATGATGATTGAGAAGCTAATAAAAAAAATGTTGCCAGGTATCACAAAGTAACAACTTCATGTTTCTGGAGTTTCAAGGATTTTTTTTTCAAACAATTTTGAAAATTTTGATTTTTTTTTCAAAAGATTTTTTTAAATCTTTTTTTTGCTTTTTATTAATGGAGTGTGCTAGAGTGTCCTTTTATACTATTATGTTTTTTGCAGTTCTTTAATTACTAATAATGTTGAAGACCTTTTGAAGCTTATCAGTTTTTTACCTTTCCTTTTTTATAAACTGAGGTAATCTTTCATCTCAGATTCAAAGAGGTCTTTACTAATTAAGAACATTTGCTCTTTGTTTGTCATACATGGATGTTTGTCTTAGCTTGGATGTCTAATTTTGTTCTTGTTCAGATGACTACGTAACCTGGAAAAATTGTTGCTCTATTGATGCATAACATAATGCTATTATTTGTCTTTTATGTGATATATATGCATTTATATAATTTGAATTTTGGAAATTTTAGCTGTGCTGTCAACTTTGAAAACCATGTTGAGTTGGCATTGTACAGAAATTAATAGCCACATTGGTCTAGAAATGTTAAACTTAATTTTTTCCATTTTGTACATGGGTAAACACACTGTATTAAATATGTAAGTTCTTATCTACATGGGTTTGATTACAGAAATAAGTGAAGTATTCTCTAAATAATGAAAAAATGCATAAAGATGAAAAAGGAAATCACTTCATGCATTTTATTTAATAGGAATAAAACACCTAAATGGGTTCAAAGCCAGCCCAGACAGGAAAGTTTGTGAGATTCTTATCTCCAATTAACCATCAAAGCTGAAAGTAGAACTATGGCTCAAATGGTGGACCACTAGCCTTGAGCAAAAAAAAAGCTCAAGAACAGTGCCAAGACCCTGTGTTCAAGCCCAGGATTGGCACCAAAAAAAGAAAGAAAAAAAAAAAAGATGAAAAGAAAAGGAGAGAAAAGAAACGAAAATTTAAAAAAAGCACCTAAAGCAAGTTTAATGTTCTTTTTAGGCAACAGGAAAGACTGCTGAGATAGGGGGAAAAAATCAGAGGTTCCTGAAAGGCTAGGTAGTAATCCTGAAGTGAAAAGTCTGGATTCTGGAGGCTTCCAAGATACAGAATCACAATGTTCAAGCTAAAAAGGACCTTAAGAGTATCCTAAAAGAAATTTAGCTATGTTGGCTTCATAACTGCTCATCTTACCATTTCTCTATTTTCTATCATATTGTTTATTAACCTTCATATTCTACATCATGTCATTCCAACTATTTAAACTCTTATTCATTTTCTAATCTCCACTGTTTAACACAGTATTTGAGAACTAATCATGCTCAATAAAAAATTTCTGAGTAAATAAAAAGAAGAAAAGAACATGTGGACTGGGATGTGGCTTAAATAGTAGAACATTTGCCTAGGAGGCATGAGATCCTAACTTCAATCCCCAGTACCACAAAAAGGAAAGAAGGGAGGGAAGAAGAAAAAAAGGGAGGGGAACAGGACAGAAGTGACAGTATCTTCTTTCCTAGACTAATAAAATCGTATGTGGGCTATCAAATTCAGTCTGGGAACTATGCTTGAGAGAGATAAAGCAAACCACAGTAGAAAATGTGACCTTGTCACCTGAGACCCAACTAAAGGAAGTTCAAGAACACTTAGCATGAGTAAGAAAGCCATTTCTCTATCTACTCATCCAAGAAATATAAATAGTATTGTGCTAGATGATAGAAAACAAATTGCATCCAATGTTTTCCTATCAGTTTCATTATAGTGAAGGTCAGATACAAAATAGTTTATTGTGTTAAAGGTTAACTTGGAGAGGTAGAGGGTTTGTGGACAGAAGTAAACTTCAGGCTCCTAAGCAAAAGTGTAAAAGGATAAGCAAGAGGCAAAGAGAAAGGAAACAGCTGCTTGTTTCAGACAAAAGAAAAACATGTACAAAGGCTTGGAGGTGAGAAAAAAAACAGCTCCAAAAATTAGATCTTTTGGTATAGTTGCTGGATAGAATTTAAAGAAAAAGTAGTTACAAAAAGGGGTTGTAGAGAGCAGTGTTCAGGTATCAGAGAACCTCCTATTCCATGTTAATGAGAATCTTCTGAATGGTTTGGTGCAGTCATTCTGGATGCAGGGTGAAGAATGGAGCAGGTAGGGCTGGATGTTGATGTTTGGGGAGCTGTGTCAAAAATCTAGGTGTAAAATGATGTTAGCTGGATTGTTTACCATAGCCAAGATATGGAATCAACCCACATAGTCCTCAGTGGATGAATAGATTAAAAAAATGTGGTACATATACACAATAGAATTCTACTCATCCATCAGATGATAGTGCACCATTCATAAAGAAATAGAGTAAGCCATACCCAAAGAAACTTCATTTGCAGTTTCCCTCATTTCTGGTAACTAGAATATGCCTATAAATCTACAAATAAACACAATGGATGATAAAAGAAAAAAAATACACTGGGACATGATACATTATATTATATAGGGTTTCTAGGCATTTACACGGAGAGACCAAAGGAAGGAGGATATTCTAAGGAGAAGATCACAAAAGTGCATCTGATCATATAAAATAGTGTTTATTGAAATGCACTCTTGGAAATGGAAACTTTGTCGTGTTTGTTTATCCATCTTTGGGAGGGTTTGAAGGGGGCACAGGAAAGATAGGACAAAGGGTGAACAAATGCAGCAATGATATTCACTAGACACTATGCTGAACATGAACTATAAAACTGGTAGGTGGGGTCAGGAGGGAAAAACTGGGAGAGAATGAGGGAAAGGGTGACACTGTAGCACAAGAAATGTACTCTTTATCTGATAGATGTGACTGTAACCCCTCTGAATATGTAACAATAAAGAATTTGTGTAAGAATGGTAGCTGGGACTAGGAAAATCACAGCAGCAGTAAGCAAAGAGTTCCTAGAAATGCTTTCTAATAATCAGAAGACAGTGACTATGGCACTAAAAGTTAGAATGTAGCTAACAAATAAACAAATATCTAACAATTTATCTGATATGACTAAAAATCTACAACAATTTAAAGAGTTCAAGACAGGAAATTTTATAAGAAATACAAACTATCAAAGTTTGAAATGCTAAGCAAATATATTATTTAAAGATCTATTCTAGCACCAAGGAGTCACAAATCTGAATTTTATTTTAGTCTTATATTTGAGATGCTCTAAATGCTTGACAGGAAAAATGAAATATGCAACATCAACTTATATGGGAAGATATACCTGTCATAGCAATATTCTCAAGAGGTAAAATATACTTTCAAATGTTACAAATACTTTACATAAATTGGGTATCTATGTTTCATAACTTCCTGTTAACATTCTTAATGCTATCACAGTATTAAAACTATTGTTACTTCTATTAGCAACAAAACAAAAAGTGGCAGCTATCCTTGACTGTATCACACCAGACTAATCCAATATCTCTGATGTTAATTACAGCCTGCCATTCTAAAAATGAGGAAATGTGCTCAGAAAGATTAAGTAATTGATCTGAAGCTACAAACCCTGATCACTAGAGAACTTTGAACCAAGTCCTGCCTGAATTTTATGTCTAAGCTTTCCCACAACACACTGGCACCTTAGAAAGTTTGAAGAAGAGTTTTAAGGAGTTTTAAAACTATCATTTGGTAACCCAATTCCAGGTACCTTTATAGGTACACTCATTAATTTATTCAGCTCACATTCATAACGCTCAGTTCAAAGAATGTCCTATTTAGTATAGCCTCAGCATAGTCACTGAACACAATAAAAATAATTCCCCAAAGCTGAAAAATATTAGAGTGATTCTAAGATATATTCATATCTATAAGCTTATGTAATCTTACAACAATGAAATAGGCAGAAAGGAATTATTATCCCCATTTTACCAATCAGAAAACTGAACATTAGAGTCAGAAAGTAACTGTCAGAGATGGCTTTCAACAAACCAGAAGTTCTAACTTCTAGTCTAGTGTTCTATAGCCTTCTGTCAGTGAGCAATGAAAAAAGTATGGTTAAAAAAAAAAAGGTATGTTACAGGAAGGAGTGGTGAGAATAAGCAAATACAGAATGAAAATAAAGAGCTGAAAATATTAAGTTACATTAACAAAACATTAAAATACGTGAATAAAAATTGATAAAGGCATCAGGATATCAACACTTATGCAATATGTGGAAGGATTTCTTTAAGAAATTCTAAGCTACAAAAGCTGATGTTTATATATAAATCCTGAAAGCTTATTGAAAAATACTAGTATTAGTTCTATTCTTAAATCCTAGTCTTAAAGTACACTATTCATGGATGAAAACAAAATGAAGTATCAATATGACTTGTTATTTGATAAAATTTCAGTTATTTAGTCATAGCTTCACAAAACTGTAAGATTTATTTTAAAGTCAATCTATCTTCCAGTAATTTCTTAGAGGAAAAATCCCAAAAGAACAATATATGATCAGTAAGGATTTGTTTAGTTTTAGATTCAGAGAATTAAGATGTTATTTCCAGTTTGGTACAGTTTCCTTATTTCCCTGTTTTCTATATAAACCATTCCTCCTTCCTTTTGTTAGCTAGATCTATAGCCTCCAGATAAATAGGATTTAATGAATTACATAGGCTAATTAGGCAGACAAGAGCACAGGGTTCACTGGATTATGAGAAAGATACATGGAATTCTTTTCCTAATTTGTTAAAGCTGATTACAATCTAATATCTGTCTAGTAATTCCCCTTATTTAACAGAAACAAGAAAAATATCTTACCTAGCTCCAGGAAATCAGCAGTTTCTATTGAAAAAATGTTAAAGCAGAATCATCATGACATACGTACCAAAATAACAAAGTTCAAATTCTGTGTTAAAATAGGGTTTTAAAAGTGTATTTACTCCAATTATCTCATTTTTAAAAGTTATTAGTGGTTGTAGAAGTACAAAATCCAATTTTGCCTTTCTGTTTTTTTTTTTGGGGGGGGGGGGTCAGTCGTGGGGCTTGAACTCTAGACTTAGGCGCTGTCCCTGTGCTCTTCAGCTCAAAGCGAGCACTCTACCGCTTGAGCCACAGTGCCACTTCTGGTTTTCTAGTGGTTTATTGGAGATAAGAGTCTCAGGGACTTTCCTGCCCGGGCTGGCTTTGAACCATGATCCTCAGATCTCAGCCTCCTGAGTAGTTAGGATTACAGGCGTGAGCCACTGGTGCCTGGCTTTTAAAAATTCCTGGAAATTTTTGTTTCTTGTTTTTTTTTTTTTTTTGTCAGTCGTGGGGCTTGAACTCTGGACCTGGATGCTGTCCCTTCACTCTTCAGCTCAAAGCGAGCACTCTACTGCTTGAGCCACAGCGCCACTTCCTTGCCTTTCTTCTGAGCTTTAAATAAGTAAAATCTCTGGAAAGACATAAGCTACGCAGTGATGACTAAAAAGCCAATTTGGGATTCTTTATACTCAGAAGATGGGATTCTTGATTTTTTAGCCCAAAGCATATTGCTTTTGACAGGAACCTCTAAAAATAACAATCTATTTGCTTTTGATTTAACCAGAGTTACTTGTAAACATGGACATCTAAGAACAAAAGTTTTATGGTAAGAAATGTCAAATAAAAATTTTTCATAGTAAATAGCTTTTTCTTACCTTGATATTGGCATGTACACTCTGACAGGTGGCCATATTTGTGTTTTCTAACTTCATTCCAGTCTACCACTGTGGGAAATGAAAACAAGAAAACCCGATTTAATATTTCTCTGGTTTGGCAGTATGCTTCACTAACTTGGGATTTTTTGGTGGATTTTTTTTTTTTTTTGATACTGGGAAGTAAGCCCAGAGGGTGAGGCCCCATTACTTGACCTATACTGCAAGCCCCTGGGTTTTTTACATAGATCTCCCTAATTTTGCTTGAGACTGGCCTCAAACTTTTGATCTTCCTTCTCCTGCCAGTGATTACAGTATACACTACTATACTCAGCTCATCAGGTTTTAAGAATGTAATCCACTTTCGGAATTCTATTCTAAGGGAATAATCCAAATTCAGAAAAATATTTTATTTAAAAAACTTTATTATTGTTAATAATAGGAAAAGAGAAGAAGGAATACCTAAACATTCAAATAGAAGTTGATAAAAGATTTGGTTGGAAAACCACTTGGCAAAGTTTTTACAGCTGATAAAATTGTATTAAAGGCTAAAGAATAACTTAGAAAATATTTATAATATAATGATATTAAAGATAAGGAAATAAGTATTAGATTTATGGAATAATCACAATTATGTAAAAGGCTAAAAAAAAACCTTTACAATTATGAAAAAAGCTAAAAGCAAACAGCATTCCACTGGGTGAATTGTACCCTATCAAACTTCACTGTTAAGTTTCCACTCCTCACTGCTGCAGACTAGGAATATATTTAGAGGCAGAAGTTTTGTTTTTGCTTTTTGTGGTCGTGGGGCTTGAACTCTAGGCCTGGGTACCATCCCTCAGCTCTTCAGCTCAAGGTTAACGCTCTACCACTTGAGCCACAGCACCACTTCTGGCTTTTTCTATTTATGTGGTACTAAGGAATTGAACCCAGGGCCTCATGCATACATGCAAGGCAAGCACTCTACCACTGAGTCATCTTCTCAGCCCTGGAGGCAGAATCTTTAAATTAAGAATAAGTTTATTAATTGATTCCTATTAGCATATTTATAAGAGTATGAAGTATTTGACTAGGGGTGTGGCTCATCATTAGAGTGTTTGCCTAGCATCTACAAGGCCCTGGATTTGATCCCTAGCATGAAAAAGAAAAAAAGAAATTTGGGTATAGATAGAGCCAGAAAAATATGGCATAAAGGCAGAGGGAGAATGTGGCCATCTATATGTACTAAGGGCAAGAAGCCTCAGAGGAAACCAGTGTTGTTGATACCTTGATACGTTGATCTTGATTTGGATTTTCACCCTTCAGAACTGTCCAGAAAGAAATTTCTGGGTTTTTTGACCATCAAGTTTATGGTCTTTGTTACAGCAGTCCTAACACACTAATACCATCTCCCAAATTATTACTGGGAAAAAAGTCCACAATAATTGGTTCTCTTTGGGTGGTAGTACTAAATTCTTCTAATGCTGTAAGTGGAGTGCTAAGCCTTGGGCACAGAAGCTCAGGGACAGTGCCCACGCCTTGAATTCAAACTCCATGACTAGCACATAAACTAAAAGTAAATAAGTACTGGGGCTCAGAAAAAAGAGTTAAGGGGATGCTAGGTACAACCTGGAAGAGGAGTGGAAAGAAGATGTTAAGGAAGAGATGACACTTTAAGTTTTGGTGGCTAGCAATGGAATAGTGAGTAAAGTATTAGAGAAGGAATAGTGTAAAGAAACCTTTTCATATTAAAACTGTTCAATTTAATATGGTAGCTACTAATCACATACAGTTACTGAATACTTGAAATGTTGCTTATATGATTGGAAAAGTGTATGTAATTTTTATTTTTATTAACAAAATTTAAAAATTACAGTTACTGAAAAACAAATAAATATTTGGAACAAAATTGGATATGAGTCTACTTTTCAACTGTAAATTTAGGAAATCTAAATACAGATCAAGCAATTCTGATAAAACTTGAGATCCTAATTAAGCTGTGCTACAAAAAAAACACTCTAGGTTTCAAAGGTTTTTTATATTATATATTATATATTTTATATTTTTATATTCCAATTTTTTAGATGAATTAATTTCCCTCACTATTCTTTACCTTTTTAATGTGGCTAATGGAAAATTTTAAATTATATATGTGGTTTACATTCATTTCTATTAGTATCGTGTCAGCAGAGGTGAGGGATAGACAAGAGAACCTGTTAATATAAGGATTATACCTTTTTTTTCTCATGTAACTGTGTTATTCATTTTTCCTAGTAATTAAAAGAATCCTAGTTATTTCAGATATCGAGGTAGAATAGGCTGTTGTGAAAATGTGATAATTCTGGTGCCAAGAACAGATAACTTGATTTTATCCCAGGTAAGACAAACCATCCCCACTCAGTAAATCTTGAGCAAGGGATGAAAAAGGATAAACATAAAAAATTAGAAACTATGCTTAAACATATACATTTTCTCTTTAAATGTTTTCATTAGGTTCTCAATATCCATAAAACTCAAATCTGATTTAAAAATCTAAGCATTAAATTTTGTTTCTAATAAATCCAAATAATACAACTAAAAAGTCACTATGAAGATGGCAAGAATCTCTTCCAGAAATTGCTATGTTTTTTTTGTCTTCTTAATCATAATTTCTAATGTGTCTAATCTCGTAAAATAATACCTTAAAAGCAAATTTTCTAACATCTTCTCTCAAACTGGAAAATTCATGCTAATGACAAAAATGACATTATGGCTATAAAGAGAATGTATGTTTTAATTTAATTAGAAGTGAAGAATTATTATTTTTTTTTTTTGTGAAAATACCGTACAGAGGGGTTACAATTACATGGGCAAGATAATGAGTACATTTTGAAGTAAAGAATTCTTAAATTCAGTTCTTGCTAGGTTTCTTAATCTTTCTTACCTTTAGGGTAGTGTAAGGTTTCTTAATCTTTCTTACGTTTAGGGTAGTGTAATGTAAATACTTACCACTAGGATGCATAGTCAATGGACTAAGAACTGGTTAAGGAGTTAAGAGGTTTGGGATTTATTCCTGGATCCACTAACAGCTTGTTCCAACCTCTGACAAGTCAGTTTCTCTGTATGTTAATTTCTCCATCTGTAAAGACTGGTTATGGAGAGAAAGGAGAACAGAAATTACTTGTACTTTTTTTTTTAACAAACAAGGTTACATGACAAGTAGTAACATTTTGATACTTTTTAATTAAAATATTTAAGAATTATAATGTTCTTTATAACAAGTGCCACAGATGTAACAAGCCCTTGTGGCCAGAGAAATACAGATATTTCTTACATTTGGTTCCATGCAACTATTGAATATAAACATAGCTTGAGTCCAACTAACCAGATTAAGCCAGAAAATCAGAAAATATCAAAACCTATCAACATGGTGTTATAGACTTAACGATGCCTTTCCCATTCATACCTACCTTCCCCTCCCCCTCAATTTAAAAACATTTGGAGACAGAGCTACAGAGGAGTTAATTAAAATTTAAAGAAGCTGTTAAGGTGGGTCCATAATCTAATAGGCAAGAAGAAGCTTGAGAGCTCTCTCTGTTCCTCAAGGGGAAAAAAATCATATAAGGATGCACAGAAAAGATGCCACCTGCATTCCAGAAGACAGAAACTTCACTGCCAATTCCATCAGCATGTTGATCTTGAATTCCCAGCCACTAGATCTGTAAAAAAATATAAATTTCTGCTGCTTAAGCTGCTCAAATACCATAGTATTTGTTATGGCAGCCCAAGCACAGGGCCATAGAACAAGTAAAACTGCAGCAGGTCTTTGAAAGCATTATAAATTCCCTGAGAGACTTTCATTATTTCCTATACCACCTTCTGAGATGGTAGAGCAAAAGCAAAACAAACAAACAAACAAACAAAAAAAGTGTTTAAAGCTTTATCATGGTTTGAATCTCAAGTAAATTTTTGCTTAACATTGTTTCCTCTAAGACTTCAGACAAATAACTGCACCAAATCTCAGCTTTATCTGCAAAATGGGAATAATAACACCAATATTGCTTGCTTTACAGGGTTATTGTAATAAACAAATGAAAGGATGGTTTTAAAAGTACACAATCCAGATTACAAATATTCTTAAGAAAAAAAATTCTGCTTAACCATCTTTCTCCAAGAGAAAACTCAGATAGAGAATAACGTAAGATTTTTTTTTTTGGGGGGGGGGGTCCAGTCGTGGGGCCTGAACTCTGGGCCTGGGTGCTGTCCCTCAGCAGTTCAGCTCAAGGCTAGCACCACTTGAGCCACAGAGCCACTTCCGGCATTTTTTTTTCTGCTTATGTGGTGCTGGGGAATCGAACCCAGGGTCTCATGCATGCAAGACAAGCACTCTACCACTGAGCCACCTTCCCAGCCCCAGATTTTTTTTTTTGGGTCCGGTCGTGGGGCCTGAACTCTGGGCCTGGGTGCTGTCCCTCGGCTCTTCGGCTTAAGGCTAGCACTCTACCACTTGAGCCACAGTGCCACTTCCGGTTTTTTTCTTTTTGCTTATGTGGTGCCAAGGAATCGAACCCAGGGCCTCATGCATGCAAGGCAAGCGCTCTACCACTGAGCCACCTTCCCAGCCCCCCCAGCTCGAGATTTTTATACTTATAAAAAGTACAATGCAAGGCAGGGCATTGGTGGCTCATGACTGTAATCCTATCTATTGAGGAGGGTGATATGTAAGAATCACAGTTAGAAGCCAACCTAAGTAGAAAAGTCCATGAGACTCTTATCTCCAATACTATAGCTAGAAAACTGGAATTGGAGTAGTGGCTCAAAGTGAAAGTGCATTAGTCTTAAGCAAAAAAAAAAAAAAAAAAAAAGCCCAGGGATAGCACCCAAGCCCTGAGTTCAAGACCCATGACTGGAAACAAACCAAAAAACATAAAAAAATACAGTGCAACTTCATGTTATTAGCAAAAATTTTCATTAGAAGAATATCAATAACAGAGCACTTTGTACTTTGCACAAAGAAATCTAACTGGAAATAGAAACAAGTGTGAGATATCTAGAACATGGTACAACTGAATAAAAATTTAAAAGGCAGCAGGGCACTGGTGGCTCACACCTGTAATCCTAGCTACTTAGGAGACAGACATCTGAGGATCGTGGTTCAAAGCCAGCCGGGGGCAGGAAAGTCCTTGAGACTCTTATCTCCAATAAACCACTCAAATAATTGAAGTGGCACTGTGGCTCAGTGGTAGAGTGCTTGCCTTGAGCTGAACAGCTGAGGGACAGTGCCCAGGCTCCGAGTTCAAGTCCCATGACCAAATAAATAAATTTTATATATATATATATATATATATATATATATATTATAGATAGGAGCCACTATATTGAGTCTTTAACTTTTATTTCCTGCATGGAAAACAGGAAATGTTTCTTGTCATTTCTATTTCTCCCTCCTTTAATCCTGTTATTCATGCTAAAACTTCAAAAAATAAACATAGGCTATCTACAGGTTATCATGTTTTAAATATTCATAGAGGCTGGAAAATACAAAAGAAATTATAGTCTTCCATACATTTACAGATGAGGTAGAGGAGGAAGATGTACAAAGGGGTAAGTAAGGAGTGATGTTTATCCCAGAAATGAAAACTAGAAAACAGGAAAAAAAAAGATGCATCAAATATAATCTAAAGACCCATTAAGAATTCTTTCAGTGTGGATAAAACAAAATCTTATGCCAATATGCAGAGCTCAAAATGGAAGAAATGGAAATAGAACACCTGCTTACTGTAGTCACCAAGAACAAACTATAGAGGCAGGGAGACTGACTAGACTGGTCTGGAATGCACTTGTCAGCCTCTCTCTTATTTGCAAGTATTTCTAGCCCCTTAACTGATTCTCTGCTTCCAGCTCCTCTTCATTTAGTTTTACTTCATTTGGAGATAAGTGTCAGGAGATGTAATATTCCTCAGGGATGATCCACCAGAAAGGGGGGAGGGGTAGCAAACTAGGCAATCCTTTTCTTAAAGAAAGCAATAAATCCTGTCTCTTCCAAGCAGCAGATGTGAACAAAGAAGAGGAAGTGGATCTCCCCTTGGCAGCTGTCCCTCCCCCACTTCCTTTGTAGTAATTATATGCCTGTATGTGCATGCAGAGAGAAGAATCCCAGAAAACATCAATATTTCCTTTAACAAGGCAGCTAGCAATGAATGGCTAATGAAAATGCAGAGGCTGTAACTCCCTTTGTCCTCCAGGCAGTCTTAAATAGACTTAAAACTACGTAAAATGTGTATTCTTCCTTACTATGTAAGTAGGGCTTATAGAGATATGATCCACAGCTTAGAGGAAGTGGATAGATTTTAGAACAGAGTGGTTCTAACATAACATGGATCTAATAGTATCACATCATACTTCCAGACAGACATATATAGATCTGATATTATGTAATGATTAATGTTACATTATCATTCTAATTAGTATTTTTTTTATTGTTTTTTTGGTACCAGGCCGATCTAGGAGCTTGAACCCAGGGGCTGAGTATAGTCCTTAAGCTTTTTTGCTTTTTTGCTCAAGGCTAGTGCGCTACTATTTGAGCCACTGCTCTACTTCTGGCTTTTTTCTCCTTATTTTTTGGTGGTTAACTGGAGAAGAGATTCATGGACTTTTCAGCTTGATCTGTCTTTGATCTGTGATCCTCAGATGTTAGTCTCCTGAGTAGCTAGAATTACAAGCATGAGCCACCAGTTGTCTCCTCCTCACTTTCCTCCTCTTTTTCCTTCCCTTTTGTTTTTTCTTTCGGCAGAGTCTGATTATGTAGCCCAGGCTAATCTAGAACTTACAAATTCATCTTCTCCAGTATCCTGAATACCTGGATTAGAGGTGTACAAACCCAGTTAGTATTTGGAATAAAGATGATTAAAAACTAAACTACTAAACCTAGAACTACCCTATGATCCAACAATACCACTCTTAGGCATTTAACTAAAAGATTACAAGTCAGGATACAGTAAGGATATTTACTGCAGTATTCATCATGGCCAAGTTATAGAAACAGTCTCTTTTCAAGTAATGAACTACATGTGCTGGCTTCAAATTGTGATCTTCCATACTCCAGTCTCCAGAATAGCTACTAGGATTACAATCATAATTTGACAGCAAAAAAGACTGAATATCTATTAAGTCCTTCTTATGTCCCAAGGACGATTCTAAATACTTTACATGCATTTTTTTCAATTAAAAACTATTTTAAAAGTCAAATACTATTATCTTTATTTTAATGATGAAGAAACCAGTACAGAAAGAAGTCTTATAATTTGCTCAGTGTTACAGAGTTAATAGGGATGATGGGATTCTCAAAAAATGGAATTTGGCCCCATTTCTTATCTCTAAGGCAGCTTTTCTAGAAAAACTCAGTTATTTGGTATGACTTAGCAGAAAAGCAATCTTTTGTCTATGTATATGTGGAGGTGAGAGGTTCTCAGTTTAGACCACTCTACTTTCCTACCTGAACTATAGATCACATCACTGTAAAGTCTTCCAGAGATTCCAAGTACCTTATCAAGGACCACTTAGACCTACATGATCTGAACTCTACCTCTTCAACCTTAACTCCTGTTACCAGCTCTCTCCATTCACTGCTCAACACAGGAGTCTTCTTAGCCTCTGTAGGAGGCCAACCTCTTAATGTCTTTACATTACTGGCTATGTTTCATTCTAGTATTCATATGGCTAGTGTCCTATCTGTCAGAGTCTCAGTTTAAATATCACCCCCTCAGAGAGAACCCTTTCCTGACCACTCAATCTGAAGTAGTTATGTAGACCTCCTCTATTACATTACTCTTCAAATTAGCCACACAGCAGTTAATATTACTTAATATTTTCCATTTATTTGTCTCCCTCACTGGAGCCTTGTCTTTATTATTTATTCAGCAATAAATTCCACATCTGGAATTGTGCCTTGTAGAGAGGAAACAACAATTATTTACAAATGAAATTAATTTATGGTAGTCACTAAGAAAAAGACACAAAACTAAACATCAAAAGGACCAGAAGGAATGCAGTGATTACACTTGAAAATTTTAATTTAAAACCCATAAGTTGATTTTTAAAAGCATTTTTTTCTTTCTGTATAAATCAAGTTTTGTTGGAACACAGCAACATATTTATGTGTTTTCTACAATGGCAGAAGTGAATAACTTTAACAGAGATCCTATGAACTACAAAGCCAAATATATTTCTTATCTGGTCTTTTTTTTTGGTAGGGGAAATCAGTTACTTTTAAAATTGTTATTATAAAGGTGATGTACAGAGGGGTCACAGTAATATAAGTAAGGTAATGAGTACATTCCCTTTTGGACAATATCACCCCCTCCCTCCCTCTCTCCCAGTTTTCCCTCCCATCCCCCCCCCCAAATTGGACAGTTTATTTTTAACAGTGTCTAGTAAGTACCACTGCTGCATTTGTTCACCTTTTGTCCCTTCATTTCTATGAAGAAAAAAACTCGTAAAATTAAAAAAACAAGCTGGATACTTTAATATCTGTAAACTACTTTGAAATTTGACAAGATTATTACATAAAGGTACTGAGAGAACAGAAGCAATTGAGTGACAATCATGAATATAATTTAACTTTTCACAGAAAAGGTGAATTTTCTTTTTTTTGGGTCCGGTCGTGGGGCCTGAACTCTGGGCCTGGGTGCTGTCCCTCAGCTCTTCAGCTCAAGGCTAGCGCTCTAGAAAAGGTGAATTTTCTGAAGTCTTTTCTGAATAGTCTTTACAACTTATTAACAAAATCCATGTGACACAAAGGCAAATTCTATCTGAGTAAAAGCCATTTAAAAGTCATGGGTAAATTGAGAAGATTAAAAATGGTTAAATATGGTTAGCCCAGTGAGCTCCCTTTCCATAGCTTAGCATGCTCCTTTCCCCTCTCCCCAGCTTAGCATGCTCCCTTCCTAGGCAACATTAGGCAGTAAATAATCAGCGTCCAACCCCCCTTTGCCTTGAGATGGCACTCCTCTGGGGCAGCTACCACCCTAGAAGGCAACAAGATCCCCTCAGAGTGACCTTCAGGTCTGGGCAGCTGCAGGGTCCCTTACCTACTACTGGGCAGCAGCTATAAATCCTAGTCTGCCATGATGAAGCCCTTGGCCCTCATGTCTACACCAAGATCTCCACTTCTTCACCCTTTCTAGCCCCTCCTAAACTTCCCAGGTTAAATAGGTCACCTCAGACAATAGCCGGCACTTCTCACTCCTCTCTTGTGAGAAGGAGTCTTGCCAGTCCCTTTACCAGCAATAAATCTTTTCATTATTCTTTGTACCTGGATGTCTGCCTGGTTTTCTGGCAAAGTCTAAAATACTCTAACAATATGAACACACAGCTATGTAAAAGCATAAAAAAATCACAAAGAATGTCACCAAAGAGCCATCAGATCTTTATAAAGCCTTTAAAATTTGGTCCCTGACTACTTCCCTCTTCTCACTTACTGATCATCTTCTCCTCTTTCCTTTAAGTTATTCTGAATGATTTGGAATCCCTCAATTCATCTGCAGTAAGGATCCTTTCTCATTCTACTTCCAGATCAACTTGTTAACTTATAACTCATTCTTGATAGTTTAATAAAGAAATCAATTAATCTGTTCTTCTTTAGCCTTGCTAGCTTTTTGATAAACATTTTCTTTTCTATGCTGCATTTATATTTGACTCATATTTAAAAGAATTTAAAAGCTACATCCTAACTGTTTATGTATCTCTACTCTTTATCTGAAGGTAAAGTTATGAGGATGTCTTATTCAATATCCTTAAGGATCTTGTATACTGTCTGACATTAGTAGGCTCAGATATATGTTAAATTTTAATATACACAAAAGCCAAATTATTATTTGAATTCAGCAAAATGTAAGTTTCAAAAGGAAAAAAGCCTGAAATTCTTTAGCTGAACAGTGTGCAGTAATTGGATTGAACTGAAGGTCCCTGCTAGTACTCTATGCCCCAGCTGGGCCTCTAGAAGGCTAATTACTTTCATATTACTACTGTGGCAATTTATTAATGAGCTCAATGATAGCAAAATAAATGGAAATGACAACTCTGGCAACTAACAACTCATATTTATTAGTAGAGCTAATTTGTCACTAGCAGTTCTATAGGCAAGCCTTCTTAACCTAAAATAATATATAAAACAGTCTATGACAAAAAAAAACACAACATTCTATGAGGGGCTGGGAAGGTTCAGAGGCCCTGGGTTCAATTCCTCCATACCACATAAGCAGAAAAAGCCAGAAGTAGCTTTGTGGCTCAAGTGGTAGAATGCTAGCCTTGAGCTGAAGAGCTGAGGGACAGCGCCCAGGCCCAGAGTTCGGGACCCACACCCCCTCCAAAAAAAATTCTATGAAACCATAATACACTGATATTGGCAGTGAAGAGAATGCACAAAGTATATGCCCTCACTAAGATACACAAATAATCTGGGGTATAATGTCACATGCCTGCAAGCCTGGGAGGCTAAGGTAAGATAGTAAAAAAACAGTCTCCAAAAACAAAAGAGAAAAAAAGAAAGAAAAGAAAAAGAAGAAAACAGAGACAGGATTTAATTTTGGAAAAGGAATTCAAAACTGAAAAACAGAGATATTCATAAATAATGTAAAGTGCTCAGCATGTAATTCATCATTTGTAAGTCAACTGACTGTCCTAGTTTTGACTGAAGTATCACTGTGATTTGGTAGCTTTATACAATGGAGGCATGAGTACAAGACTATACATGAGGAAGAAACTAGGATCCACCACGAGGCATTCTGGTAGAAGAGCTATAAAACCAAAGCCATATCCCTTCAAAAGTTTGATGGCTTCTTGGTACCAGGGAATCCCTACTTAGGTCTGATTCCTAAGAATAAAAAAAGCCAAATCATAGGCTGTTAACATAAGGAAAGTAAACTTTTTAGTCCAATTAGACAAAAATACAGACTCTAAGGGAGAAAGAAATGACAGGAAGTTATATGAAGGTTAAAAGAGATACTTGGTATTCATTGCCTACACTAATGATTACAAGACTCAAAATAATACTTTGATTCCTGGGGATGTTGTAAAAGTTCTAAAAGTGGGTGTCTTAAGAAAACAGAAATATATTCTCTTACAGTTCTGGAGCTAGAAGTCTGAATGAAGTCAAGGTGTGTGTAGGGCTATGTCTTCTCTGAAGCTTGGAAGGAAAGATTCCTATTCACATTTTCTAGTTCTAGCACCCGGGGAAAACTAATACAGATCTAAGAATTAGAGTCAGTGCTGCTCCAATAAGTACTTAAAATGAGGAAATGGCTATGGAATTGAGTAAAGGAAGGGCTAGATGAACTTTAAGCTATTTGATGAAAAGTGCCCATATTTATTTGAAGGATAATTGAGTAGCTAGTGTGAGCCATCGAGTTATCTGGCTCCATCACTTTATCTTAACAAGGCTGCAAGAAATCATTAACTGAAAATACTCAGGAGACCAAAACTCCCACAAACCCTGAATCCAGATGCTTAAATACAGTGAAAAATCATAAAATTCATGAGTTGTTTATTTATGTTATTTCTGTTAGATAACACGTCACCCTCAAAAGCCATCAATGAGCCAGGCACCATGGCAAGGCTGAGATATGAGGATCAATATTTGAAGCCAATCTGAGCAGGCAAGTCCATAAGACTTTTATCTCCAATAAACTACTCAAAAAAGCTGTATGTGATGCTGTGGCTCAAGTGGTAGCCTTGAACAAAAGAAGCTCAGGGACAAGTGCGCAGCCCAGAATTCAAGCCCCAGGACTGGCAAAAAACAAAAACAAAAAACAAAAACAAAAAACCCAACAATAACATAGAGAAAGACGTGAGAGTGAAGAATAAAGGCCAAAATTGGATTCATTAAAACAATGGGCAAGAGTTAGACGAAAATCTGAATGAGCCAGGTGCTGGTGGCTCATGCTTGTAATCCTACCTATTCAGGAGGCTAAAAGATGGGGATTATGGTTTGAAGCTAGCTCTAGCAGGAAAAGTCTGGAGCTATGGTTCAAAGTGGCAGAAAGGTTAGGGAGAAAGCGAGAAAGGTTAGGGACAGAACCCAGCTCAAGCTCCACAACTGACCAAAACAAAACAGAACAAAACAAACAAGTAGAAGATAGGTATTCAGTAAAGAGATGTAAAGTGTAAAGAGTTCAATCACTCTAACAATCACTCTAATACAGTTGAAAGCCTAGGCAACAGAACAAAATAAGTTGTAAAGAGGTTATCAGGGGTTGAAGATAAAGCAGAGGAATCAGAAGAGTCAAGGACATTGAATAAACGCTCAGAAGATACCAAGAGGTCATGCAATAATTTGTGAACTCTGCCAAGACCAAATCTACATATAATGGGAATAGATGAGAGTGAAGAATTAAAAACTAAATGCATCGAGAACCTATTGAACAAAATAATAGCAGAAAACTGTCCCAACCTCAAGAAAGAGATTCTCACCCATCTGATAAAGGCATACAGAATTCCAAGCAGACAAGCTCAGAGAATTTAGACACATAGTGGTCAAATCCCTGCACTGCAAAAAAAAAAAAAAGTTATGATATGTTCAAGTGACAAAACAGGAGTGTGTGTTTGTGTGTGTGTGTGTGTGTGTGTGTGTGATATGTTCAAGTGACAAAACAGGAGTGTGTGTGTGTACGTGAGACTGTTCACTACATAAGGGAAAATTTAATTTGTATATTCAATGCAATGGGAAGACACAGGGAATTTTGCCCAAAGAACTGACATGATCTGTAGCAAACCTACTGGTAGGGGATGGAATGCTGAAGAAACATGGAAAACATTTGGAGTTGAAAAAGTAATGCAAAAGAAGAGTTATGGTGGCCTAGAAAAAGGAAGCAGTGAGAAAGAGGTTTGGAAAGATTCATTAACTATATAGGATACAGTTATCTTTTTTAGTTGGTCATGGGGCTTGAACTCTGAACCTGGGCACTGTTCCTGAGCTCTTCAGCTCAAGATGAGCACTCTATCACTTAAGCCACAGCGCCACTTCCTATAGGATACAGTTCTAATGGTTATCAGCAATAACCTAAAAAGAAGAAAAGGTAATCTCAGAGATAAATCCCAGCTTTCAGGCCTGGATAAATAAATTAGGAAGTTCATTCATTGAAATGAATCACCTTAAGTGCTTATATATGGGTATATATGTAGTGCTCCGGGACTTGAACCCAGAGCCATGTACATGCTAAGCACTATTCCACCACTAAAGTACATCCCAAATACACCTAGACTTTTTTTTCAAATTCATGATAATTGTAATTCCTGTATTCCATTTCCTTGGAGAGCATAGTTCAATGGATTGGGGGGGAGGGTTATACAGTTTTTAATTTTTTTTTTTTTTAGGTCCGGTCGTGGGCCTGAACTCTGGGCCTGGGCGCTGTCCCTCAGCTCTTCAGCTTAAGGCTAGCGCTTTACCACTTGAGCCCCAGCGCCACTTCTGGCTTTTTTCTTTCTGCTTATGCAGTGCTGAGGAATCGAACCCAGGGCCTCTGGCATGCCACTGAGCCACCTTCCCAGCCCCTACAGTTTTTAATTTTAAGTCTTGCCAAGTGATTCTGACAATAAAGGTTTGAAAATGATGTAAACTAAAGCAGAGTAGGTTCATATAACTTACAACCAAAAGACTACTTAATGATGGGCTGGGAAGTTGGCTCAGTGGTAGAGTGCTTGCCTTGCATGCCTGAGGTCCTGAGTTTGATTCCTCAGCACCACATAAGCAGGAAAAAAAAGCCAGAAGTGGATCTGTGGCTCAAGTGGTAGGGCACTAGCCTTGAGCTGAAGAGTTGAGGGACAGCACCAGGCCCAGAGTTCAGGTCCCATGACTGACTAAAAAAGAAAGAAAAAAGATACTTTATGATTCAGAAATTGATAATATGGAAGGACAGTGGTACAAATAGTACTTAAAATATAGAATGGGCTGAGAACAGCAAAGTGTGGAGATCTGAATATCATTTTGAAAGACTGGCCATCCTTATAATGTGAAGCAAGTCAACAGGTCAAAGTCAGTGGTAGAAAGATTCATCATTACTAGAAGAGGCTTGCAAGAAAAATACAGTGATATCTGTATTAACTTAACAGGAGCTTCAATAATGTCCTAAGGATGTGGCTCAGGTAGTAGAACACTAGCCAAAGAGTGAAGAGTCCCAGTCTTGGACAAGGAAAAAAGAAACTGATTAATATAAAATAGGGGAGATTCAAAGTATTTAAGAATCAGTATAGTCTGAACATCATTCAATCAGAAAGATATATTGACCAATTCAAATAAAAGCCAGTTATAAATAACTTGGCTATACTACTTTATATTGGAGAATATTATTAGCCTTGAGGTAAACTGGTCAATGTGAAAGCACTGTGAAGGAAACATCATTTTTCTTTAAAAAGGTTCATTCTTTCTACAGCTTGCACTGGAGCCTTGCTGAGTGGGAAACTACTTTGGGATTAAAAAAAGTATAAGCAAAAGCACAAAATCAATGAGTACAACAATAAGTACAATTGTAATGCAGACACCTCTCCCAGCACCTTATTACATATTCCTTTCCTGATAAAGAAGTGATATAATCCAGAAATAAGGTACTGGTAACTAACACCTCTGTACCTCAGGCTCTAGTTCAAATTAAGTGAGTGAATAGAATCCTTCTTTTTTGCTTCATTCTATTTGGGTTTATTTCTGCCTTTGTAACTAAAAACTGAAATATACTAACAGTATTTAAAAGCTAGAACAATGCTCTCCCCCTCTCAGAACAATCACTAGGTGCCAGTGGCTCATGCCTATAATTCTAGTGACTCTGGAGGACTGCAGTTTGAGGCCAGCCTGGGCAGAAAAGTTTGCTAGACTCCCTTGTCCAAAAGGGCTAGCAAAAAGCAGGACTAGAGGCATGGCCCAAGTGGTAGAGTGTCAGCTCAGTGTGAGATCCTGAGTTCAAACCTCTGTGCAATAAACAAACAAATCCTAGGGGTAAGACTTTAAATCTACTGGAACAATCTCCAGGTCAGGCTCCTGTTGTTTTCTACTAAGTTCCATATGATGTATGTGATCAAACAAGTGAGAAAAACTAGCTAAGGTTAAACTTAACATTCAACAGAATCTGGTTGTTTCCTCCCATAGTTTAGGAAACAGTGTCTTGTTCTTTTGCAGGGAAACAGAGAGAGGACTTTTTAAGAATATTTACTTGAAGCATACTATAAACCTATCACTGTACAAGAAATCATGAAATGTGTTTGAGGTGGTGGGGGGTATGGATATAGTGGTCATATCAAGTTTAAGATGTCATCTTGCCTTAATAAAATTTTGTATTAAATTTGTAGGAAGCCAAGACCTACCAACAAAGCTATTTGTAATATATAGTCAGATACAATGTATTTCCCTTTCAATATAAGATATAGGAGCTCACAAATGAACAAAATTAAGCATAATAAAAACATTTCATTAATTCAACCTAGGATTAACCTAACATGATTGAGATACTCATTATATAAGCGTTTATTGTATTAGGTACCTAAATAGCTTCAGAAATGCTATCAAATTAGTAAACTATCTCAATTAACATTTTTCTTTTCTGCTTAATAGTTTACTTACATATTATTAGAGTATTAACATATAAATATAGTGTTAGTGTTGAGGATACAGAGTCAATAAAATCATTACTTAACATTTCCCAAAAGAATGGAAAAAGATATTCCATTCAAATGAAATTAAAAGTTAGTGGGAGTAGTTATTTCTAAACAAAATAGACTTAAAAAACAATGTAAATAATAATCAAATTAATTCAAAGAAAGACATAACATGCATCTAATGCTGGATTACCCAATTTCTCAAAACAAACATACTTTTACAACTAAAAAAAGAAATGGGATCTAATAAATTGATAGTGGGAGGCTTCAACATTACATATTCATAAATAGATCACTCACTCAAAAATTCAATAAAAACATTAAACTAGGTTGAAACATTAAATCAGAACAAATGATCCATAGTTAGATCGAATGGACCAACATTTACAGAATGCATATTCTTTTATTTAGCATTTTCTCTAGAACAGACCATAGGTAAGAAGTCTCAAGAAGTTCAAAAAATGAAAATAATATTATGTATCTTCCTTGACTACAATGAAATAAGGCTATAAATTAACAAAAAGAAAACTTAGAAACTATACAATTTTAAGGAGTCATTGAAGAATCAAAAGTCAACTTAAAAAAATCTTGAATAATAAAAATGGAATTCGTTCAACATGTCAAACCTTAAGAGATACAGTGAAAATAGTACAAAGAAGGAAGTTTATGGCAATAAAAACATATCAAAAACAATAGAAAGATTTCATATAAACAACCTGATGATACAATTCAAGGATCTAGAAAAGCAAGAGCAAATCAAACCCAAAATTATAAGAACATAAACAAATGCAATGGAGACTTAAAAAATACAAAAAAATTAAACAAAAAGTTGTTTTGAAAACATAAACCAAAAAAAAACAACAAGCCTAGACTGACAAAGAAAATGAGAGAAAATGCAAAGAAATAAAATTAGAGATGAAGAAAACATTATAACCTATACTACAGAAATAAAAAATGTTGAAAGTACTTGAAAAAAATTAAATGCTAACAAACCAAAAACCTAGAAAAAATGGAGCTATTTGTGGACACATATGACTTATCAAAATTGAACCATGAAGACACAGAAAACCTTAGACCAATAATGAGCCAGTGAAGTTAATCAGAAATTAAAGGTCACACAAGAAGAAAAGCCTTGAACCAGACAACTTTACTGCTCACTTCTAACATATTTCTAAAAAAAGTACTAAACCAAATTTCCTAGCTATTCAAAGGAACTGAAAATGAGCGAACCCTTCCCAACTAATTCTGAGTGAGGCAAGCTGTACTAAGCTTGATACCAAAATTAGAAAAGAATACAACAAAAAATGACAACTACAGACCAACAGACGTAAAATTTCTCAACAAAATAAACTGGCGAATCAAGTCCAACAACACAGAAAAAAGATTATTCACATGACAAAGTTGTATTTATCCCGGGGCACAAGATGGTTCAGCAAACATAAATCAATAAATGTGATCTATCACATCAAAGATTGAAAGATAAAAATCACATCATCAACAGATGAAAAAAATGAATAAGCATTTAATAAAATTTAACATCATGTCTTGCCAATGAACACTGAACAAATTAGGATCATACACTTCAATATAATAAAGGTTTATATATGAGCACAGGCAGCCAACGTTATACTGAAGCTTTCAGCTTTTCCCCATTAAGATTTGGAACAAGACAAGAATGTTCACCTTCATCACTTTTACTCAATTTAGTGCTAAAAGTTATAGCCAAAGCATATAGGCCAAAGACAAAAATAAAGCCATAAAAAATGGAAAGGAAAAATTTAAATTAGCCCCACTTGGAGATGATATACTTAATAATATGCCTAATAAATATATTTAATAATATACTTAATAAAGTCTCCCCCAGAAGACTACTAGAACTGATAATTCAGTAATGTTATAGCATATAAAATAAAGTTGTATTTTACACATCAATAATGAATTTTCTAAGAAAAAATCATAAAGCAATCATAAGAGTTACAAAATAGCACATAAATAACAAAGACCAAACTTAACAAAGGAAGTGAAAGACCTCTACAATAAAAAAAATTTAAACAGTTGAAGACATAAAAAATTATGGAAAGTTTTCCCAGATTTATAGATTGTAAGAATCAATATAATCAAAATGTTCATAGTATTCAAAGAGATCTAAGATCCAAAGCAAAGATTCAAAGCAAATGACCATTAAAACGCCAATGACATTTTTCATAGAACTGGGAAAAAATCCTAAAATTGATATATAAGCACAAAAGACTGAGTAGCTAAAGTAATCTTGAGCAATAAGATCTATGGATATACTACTCACAATAACTGATTCCAAGACATACTATAGAATAACCAAAGCAATAACAGTGATTCCAGCCCACATATGTACAGCCAAATTGACTCCCAACAACTGGATATCCATAAGTAGATGACTGAAACGATCCTTACCTTTCACTCAGTATAAAAATGAATTTGAAATGAATCAAAGACTCAAATGAAAGAGCTGGAACTCTAAACTGCAAGAAGAACGTTCAGGGGAACCATTTCAAGACGTTGGTATAGACAATGATTATTTGGGATATAACTTCAAAAGTACAGGGTTGGAGAGAGAAAGTTTATTTTTACTTCATTTTAGAGGTTGTAATTCATGACTACTGTCATCATGGTGGCAGTGGTGACAGGGAAAGCTACTCAACTGATGGTAGAAAGCAGAATTGGGAGGAAAAAGAAGTTAGTGTTCCACTATCCCTTCCTTTGAAGACATGCCCCCAATTACCCAATGACCTTCTACTAGGCCCTATTTCAGAATAGCACTAACCTGGGGACCAATTTAACACATGGGTCTTTGGGTAAAGTTTAAGATTCTAACTATAACATCAAGGACATTTCTAGGTTGACTATACTGTTGGGTAAGATACAACATAGTCAGAAAATACATATGTTACTTCTTAGAAGCACTAATAAGATCTCAAAATTACATACTACTGGAGATATAGAAAGTACACTGAGGTTGAAGTCAAGCTGTTCTAAATTTGAAAATTGGTCTTATTACTTAGAAAATTAGTCTTATTACTTAGAAACTACATAATCTTGGCCAGATACTATGATGACAATGATGATGATGATGTAGTTGTACAAAGGCTTTACAATTCCATGAGTCAGGTTATGAGTACAACGCTTCTTGGTCAATATTACTCCTTCCTTTGTTCTCCTCCATTTTCCCCCTCTCATCTCTACCCTCAAGTTACACAGTACATTTTTTTTTTTTTTTTTGGTCCGGTCGTGAGGCCTGAACTCTGGGCCTGGGCGCTGTCCCTCAGCTCTTCAGCTCAAGGCTAGCGCTCTACCACTTGAGACACAGCGCTACTTCCGGCTTTTTTCTTTTTGCTTATGTGGTGCTGAGGAATCGAACCCAGGGCCTCAGGCATGCAAGGCAAGCACTCTACCACTGAGCCACCTTCCCAGCCCCCACAGTACATTTTTTACATAATGTACATTGAATATAATGACTACATTTACTCACCCTTCCTCCCTCTATTCCTGTGCCTTCCCACCCATGTTGCTACTTCCTGGTATGTTTTGATAGACAGCACATTACTTTCTCAGAAGAGTTACACCTTTGAATTCCTCCCCTAAGTATACCACCCTTTACTTGGTTTGTGTGTAAATGCATTAAGCCCGGTACATGTTATTATGGATAACTGTATTTTATATCTAGCTTCCACATATGAGAGAAAACGTGTCATTTGTCTCTCTGAGCCTGTCTTACTTCACTTAACACGATTTGTTAAAGGTCCATCTATTTCCCTGCAAATAACCTATTATTCCTGGATAAGTAAAATTCCATTGTATAGATATATACTGTTTTCTTGATCTACTCATTCATTATACGTTATCTGGGCTGTTTCTGTAACTTGGCTACTGAGAACAGTGCAGCAATCAACATGGATATGCAAATGTCTTTTTGGTATCCTGGCTTGAGTAGATGCCCAGATGTGGTATGGCTGGGTCACAGGGAAGATCTATATGTTTAGTTCTTAGAGGAATCTCCAGATTGCTGTTCCAGAGTAGTTGTACAACAGTGCAATAGGTTTCCTTTCCCCCCAACATCCCTGCCAGCATTTGTTGAATTCATGATGTTGCCCAATGTAACTGGGATGAGATGAAATCTCATAGCTGTTTTGATTCCCATTTCCTTTATGGTCAAGGATGTTGATCGTTTCCTCATGTGTTTATTGGCCACTCTAATTTCTTCTTATGAGAAGTCTCTCTAGCTCCTTTGCCCATTTACTGATTGGGTTATTAACTTGGAGGGGGGATAGTTTCTTTAGCTCTTGTATATTTTGTATTAGGCCCCTGTCCTTTGCTGTGAAGAAACTTTTTAGTTTGGGGTAAACCCATTTGTCAAGTCTCTCTCCTATTTGCTGTATCCTAGGATTACCTTAAGAAAATTCCTGCCTATGCCAGTAAGTTCTAATGTTTCTCCTACTCTGTCCTGTAGTAGTTTCAGTTTCAGGTCTGATATTGAGGTCTTGGATCCATATTAAGTTGATATTGGTGCATGGTGTCAGACAGGGATCCAATTTTAGTTTTCTATCTATGGACATCCAGTTTTTCCAACACTAATTATTGAAGAGACTTTTTTCCAACATATATTTTGGCTCCCTTATCCAATGACTATAATTATATTGTTTTTATTTGTGGGTCTTCTACTCTGTGACGTTGGTCTTCAGGCCTATTTTCATTTGGCCAGATATTTCTAAGTCTGTTTATATATAAAATGGATTTAATAATACCTTTACAACAGTAAGTGAAGATAATGTTTTCATGTTGCCATGTATCTCTCATATTAAAAAATTATTTCGTATTTTAGTATAGTAATGTACCTGAGATACGTGCTTTGAATATATTCTGGACCAACACTATATATGTGTATATATATTAACATATACTAACATGTATATATATATATATATATATATACACATATATATACTAACTATATACTAACATAGAAGAAGTTGGTTATATATATGATAACTAAATGAATTCTGAAACAATTTCATATGCCTTTAGTTTTTATTTTGTTTCTTTTGTTTGAGAGTCTCTATATGTAGCTCAAGCTAGTCTCAAATTCCAATTTGTAATACTCCTGCCTTAGCTTTCTGAGTGCTAGGATTTTGAGCACATGCCACCATTCCCACCTGTCTTTGTTTTTTCATGTAACTAGTTGTTCATGCATGGTATATACCTGCCATACAAATAGTTAATTATCTTCCATTGGATTTCCTGGACTAAGAGTCAAGAGTAACAGATTCCAGATTTTATGACCCTTGCCCAATCACTTATTTTGGAGGGTTTCAGTTTATATACTGAACAATATTAGATTAAACAGTTAAAGAATTTGAATTGAGGGCTGGGAAGGTGGCTCAGTGGTAGAGCGCTTGCCTTGCATGCCAGAGGCCCTGGGTTCGATTCCTCAGCACCACATAAGCAGAAAGAAAAAAGCTGGATGTGGCGCTGGGGCTCAAGTGGTAGAGCGCTAGCCTTAAGCTGAAGAGCTGAGGGACAGCGCCCAGGCCCAGAGTTCAGGCCCACAACTGGACCCCTCCCCCCAAAAAAAGAATTTGAATTGAAAAGAAACCTTAGAGGTTATTTATTACAACCCCATTGCCTAAGTCACAGAGCCAGTAAGTGACAAGTTGGGACTCCTTACCATCAAGCCACATAACAAAGTCTACAGACTGTGCTGCTTATAAGGTCTTTTTCATTTTCTTGTCTGTGAAATATTTGAGATCTACTTATCTTTAGAATATAATCAAATTTTGGATAAATTCTAAATCAGCAACAGGATAAGTTCTATTTTATTTAAACCAAAGGTATAGAATAATAGACAAAATTGTCAATATTAATCCTAATTAAGAGAATCTATGAGTATAGACTGCAAAGCATCAAAATTCTTTTAACCATATTGACACATAAAGAACTTATTAATCAAATACAATAGATTTATTTTGAAAAGTTCCTGACTTCATATTACATATTAAATACAACTACAATCATTATCCCACAGAACTGATAGCTTGAATCACTAATTCTCTAACATATCTATATCACCATTATCTTAACATCTTTTACTGTACCTTAGAGCACAATGATTTGTAATTTTTTTAATATTTCTATTATCTTCCTATTGCCTTCTATACTGCTGTTCTTGTTTTTAAACTCATGATTGTTTCCTTAGCATTCAAAATACAACTTTCCCCTTATACTCTGGCCCCAGACTTGCAGAGTTCAAATCTTGGTTCTATCACTAGACATTGTGTTGAAGCCAAGTAAAATTCTATGTGTCTGGCTATAAAGAAATGCTGTATTATTGTTCTCCTTCTTCAACTGCATGTCTTTGACCTCTTCTACTCCACCAAGTGTTTTCTACTCATTCAACAGGTCTTCACCTCCTAAATGAAAATTCATTTTTTTACATTACCACCCCTCAACCATTAAAATTTAATTCAATGTTACTCTCTGTGGAGGCTTTCCAAAGATCTTCCTCCTCAACCTTGACAGTTGTTCCTGCCCAGTGTTCTCATAGTACTGTGGATACAATTTAACCCAAGCATTTGTTTAGGCCGAAAATAGCATTTGAAATGGCCTTAATATGCCATCTCAGATTTATAAAACCAGAAATTTTATGCTATTCATCTTAATACCTCTTTACTACTGCTATTCTCTTCTCTATATTACATTCATAGCAAGGGTTATATGCGATTATTCTTTTAAAATAATGCTGGGCAGAAGTAGCTCATGCTTGTAATCCTAGCTACTCAGGAGGCTGAGAACTAAGGACTGTGGTTCAAAGCCAGCCTGGGCAGGAAAGTCCTTGAAACTCTTATCTCCAATTAATCACCCAAAATCAGGAAACAGGTGTGGCTCAAGTGGTAGAGTGCTAGTCTTGAGCAAAAAAGCTATCAGTACTCAGACCCTGAGTTCAAGCCCCAGTTAAAAGCACACAAACAACAACAAAAAAATACCATATAATAGTTCAGATATATAAAAATATAAAGAATAGGTATCTATATATTCACAAACTTAGTTGAAGTAAAATTTAAGTTTTATAAAATGTGTTCCAGAATTTGTTTTATTGACATTCACTCTTTCATTTGTGATATTTACCTGTTACTATATAGATCTAGTTCATTCTCTTTCATTGTTACATGGAATTCCATTAAGTAAATACATCACAATATTTTCATTCTCTTCTTGACAGACATTTGGGCTAGCTGGAATTTTTTTTACTATAACAATGATGCATGAATTTTTTTTTTTTGGGTCCAGTCGTGGGGCCTGAACTCTGAGCCTGGGCACTGTCCCTCAGCTCTTCAGCTCAAGGCTAGCACTCTACCACCTGAGCCACAGCGCCACTTCCGGCTTTTTTTCTTTTTGCTTATGTGGTGCTGAGGAATTGAACCCAGGGCCCTCAGGCATGCAAGGCAAGCGCTCTACCACTGAGCCACCTTCCCAGCCCGTGCATGAATATTTTTATGTGTTTATTTTGCCAGTCTTGAGTCCTGGACACTGTTCCTGAGCTTTAATTTAATTTATTTTTTTTTCTATTCCAACCCCAAGAGTTGTTTTGAGGCAGAAAGATAAAAGAAGTCATAAACATGAGATCCATATATAATGTTCAATATTCTAGAAGATGCATTTTAAAAAGGTAAAACTAAATGGGCAAAATTAATATTTAACTCAATATGTCAAAATACTACTTTAGTAGGTAGTCAATATAAAATTATTTAATTTCAATTTTAACTTTTTTCAGAACTGAGTGATTCAAATCACCTGTGTATTTTTCACTCACACAATACATCTCAGCTGAGCTTTTATTTTTATTTTAGCTCAAGACTAGCTTTCTACCATTTGAGCCATAGTTCTACTTCTAGCTTTGAGAGATAGAGTCTCACTTTCCTGCCCAGCCTGGCTTTGAACTGTGATCCTTGTATCTCAGCCTCCTTAGTAGCTATGATTATAGGCATGAGCCCTTAGCACTCAGATATATATGATATGTCTCTTTCAAATATGATACTTTGAATTTACATAGGGCATATACATAGGCATGAACTGCTGGATGAGTTGTAGGTTATGTGCATTTTAATTTCAACAGATATTGCCAAATTGTTTTGCTCTGTAGTTGTACAATTTCTGTTTATGGTCATCAATTTATTAGTGTATATTAATTTTACAAAGTAATAGATTTTATAATAGTGTTCCTCAATCTTATTCATCCTTTCTCTTTCTTTTATCTCCTCTTTTGATTCTCCCTCCTCCAAAATTGGCTTGCTTCTATTTTCATCACATAAAAAAATCTAGATCCATAAATGGGAGAAAATGTAATATTTGTCTTTTTAGGTTTAGCTTTCTGCACTTAATATGATCTTGAGTTCTATTAGTTTCCCTTCAAATAACATAATAGCTGTTCAATTTCTATTCTGATCAGTAGTATCTAAGAGTTCTTTCAATTTCACATCCCTACCAATATTTGGTATTATCAGACATCTTAATGTTTGCAAATCTGATAGGTATGAAATAGCATCTCATCAGAAATGTAATTTTCCTTTACCTAATTACTAGTGAATAGCTAATAAACATTAAAGTTGTCATGCCCTTTTTCTATCCATTTGTCTTTTCTAAACTATTTGTTTCTAAACTACTTTTTGGCTGTTAAATGTACTACATATACATTTTTCAACTTTGTTGTATATCTGTTCATTTAAAAATTAAGGCATTCGGGGGCTGGGAAGGTGGCTCAGTGGTAGCGCTCTTGCCTTGCATGCCTGAGGCCCTGGGTTCAATTCCTCAGCACCACATAAGCAAAAAGAAAAAACCTGGAAGTGGCACTGTGGCTCAAGTGGTAGAGTGCTAGCCTTGAGCTGAAGAGCTGAGGGACAATGCCCAGGCCCAGAGTTCAGGCCCCACAACCGGACCCCCCCAAAAAAATTAAGGCATTCTGATCACATATATGGGATATATGTGCACATCGGAGGGAAACTAGGAGGAGGACACAGAACAAGAGGGAAAGGGGAAAACATAGTACAATGGGGCCCATCAGCTGCACTGGACATTGATCAAAACAAACTAAGCAACTCAATGGCAGCAATGGGAGGGAGGGAATGAGTAGGAAACAGGGAACAGCTGACACTAAGCAAAAGGAAAGGAATGTACATATCACCCAATATGGAAGAAATAACTGTATTGTCAAAGCTCATAGAACTCATAAACTTTATAGACCATGATAGACAATTTGCCCTATGAAGGTTAGAATGTGTGACTTTAACCAAGTATCACTATCCCACAATACTGTGAAATTTGTGAAATTATATAATCACTTAATCACAATAAAGAATTTTCAAAAAATAAAAAAATTATGGCATTCATCTTTTTTTCTTTTGGCTAGTCATGGGGCTTGAACTCAGGGCCTGGTCTTTTCCCTAAGCTTTTGCACTCAAGGCTAGCACTCTACCACTTTGAGCCACAGTTCCACTTCCCATTTCTGGTGGTTAACTAGAAATAAGAGTCTCATGAACTTTACTGCTGGGGCTGGCTTTGATCCATGATCCTCAGAGCTCAGCCTCCTGATTAGTTAGGGTAACAGGTGAGCCACTGGCACTAGTTATAACATTCATCTTTGTCATAGTACATAGCTCAATGTCTAGCAGTTACTAGACATCAATAAATATATATTCAATGAATGAATAAAAATCTTAACAAACATAAAACTTATAGACAATATTTCTAATCTCATATATTCCATCAATTAGGAGTTATAACTATCTACATAAATTTTTATACTCTCAAATTCTTTTACTTTTGAATGACATGATTTAATATGGTTTGAAGACTTTCTGACATAGAAGGCATTATAAAATCAAGATTAGAAGCCTAAAATTGTAAATCACCTGTTCTCTTTTTAAATATTTTCAAGAACAATTTTGCTGGCTCTTCTGGCTTCTATTGTATTTTAACAGTAAATAATAGCTAAAATAGCCATATTTCCATTAATTTTGAATGCCCCAGAGGAAAAGTCTATGTAAGTATGAGTATAAAGGTATAATAAGTAAGAAAACACTTGGGAATATGCCTATAATAAGCCAATGAGCAATAGAATATATATATATATATGTATTCATGTATATATTTCAATTTTAAAAGTGAACAACTATTTATAGTAAAGATGAGCAGAAAAATAAAAGCAGCAGCTTTTATATACTTTGAAGCCTAAGAAAATTAATTCACGACAACTTTCAAGAGACTCAGCCAAAGGTTCAAATAGTACAGGGTTTTAAAAAGAAGGCCAGAGGAGATAATGTGCCATTCTGGACAAAATAAGAATTTCTGACACTAGCTATTTGCAATCATTTGTACATCATTTCCTCCATCTGCACCTCAGTTCATTATCAGAAAATAAATGACCTGGCACCCTAGCTGATAGGATTATTACAGACTTCAAAATCATAGGAAAATGTATATGGCAACATCCTTCAATACTATGCATCTGTAATTACCTATCCTTCCTCACCTTCTCTCTTCCCATTCTTACAGCAGCAACCCTGCAATCCCTAAGCAAAATTGCTTAGGGATTACCAACTTCACTGAGGTGGACATTGTATTAGCTTGTGAGAGCTACTGTATCAAACACCACAGACTGTCTGGTCTAAACATCAGAAATATTATTTCTTGAGTCTGAAGGCTCAAAATCCAAGACCAAAGTGTCTTCCGGGCCAATTTCTTCTGAGACCTCAATCCTTGCTTTATAGATGGTCATATCCCTCTGTCTTTACATGGTATTCTCTCTGAGTATTCCATGTCGAAAATATCTTCTCACAAGGACACCAGTCATTTAGGTCTAGAGCCTACACATGTGACTTCATTTTATATTCATTACCTTTTTTGTTTAATTTTGTTTTGAGAAGGTTCTGGGGCTTGAAATCAGGACCTGGCATTGTCCCTAAGCTTTTTTGCTCAAGGCAAGTGCTCTCTACCAATTAAGCGACAGTTCCACTTCTGGATTTTTAGTGGTTAATTGGAGATGAGAGTCTTATGGACTTTCCTGCAGGGGCTGGCTTTAAACTATGATCCTCAGATCTTAGTCTCCTGAGTAGCTTGGATTACAGGTGTGAGCCACCAGCTCCCGGCTTAATTATCTTTTTTAAGGCCTCATTTCTAAATATAGTCACATTCCAATATATTGGGGGTTAGAACTTCAACATATGAATTCATCCCATAAACAGATACATAGATATCACATCAAAACACAGCTATCATTACTAATGTACTTACTACAATGCAATATGCTTACCATATTTGACTCCCTTTGTAGGCTATGAATGCTTGCACAGTATGAATATTTCCTACTCTGTCTTTAAGTGACTATGGTCAAAGGACTATTCCAACAAACTACTGATAGCTGAATTTATAACTTTTACCAAGAAACAATTAGACTTGACCTATCCTAAAACTTGCCTACCTGCAGTTTGAACTATTCTAAGGTTTTAAGAGAAAAGACAGATTTTCATTCTTATCATCCCAAAAGTATTTCTGCTCCCAAATTCCCATACTTTTTATTGCCCTTTCTTTTCTTGAATTATCTCTATTGAACTCTCCTAAGGTGATGAATTTGAAGACTACAAAGCTATTACATAAGTTAGTGAATTTTCCCTCTAACTCTGAATTTCTAAACTATTTATGCAGTTATGAAGCATTTGCTTGCCAAAGAGTTAAATACATCTTCCCTTCCCAGATAGTGAGCTTCTAGAGTAGTTTCTGAATGAACTACTAAAAGAGAAGTTGTCTTTAAAAATATGGGAGTGAGTAGGAAAAATAGTAGAGATACTGAGTACAGTTTTGGGCTTACCAGCTTTGAAGTAGAAATGGTTCACAGATGTTTATGAAGCTATCTATAGGTAACTAAATGTAAGACCTAATATGCAGAAGTAGCTTCACTATAGATAGATATTTGGGCAAAAAGTTTGCAGATGTTATTGGAACCCAAGTAAGTAAATGAGACTGTTAAGAGAATGCAGATAAAGTGTTTCAGCATAAAAGGAATTCCCATGGATGTGAAATGTTGCCACTTCAGCCTGCAAATTGCTGATTCTCATACCTTTGTCCATATTATCACCAATTAAGAAGACAGATAACCTTAATCAGAGCAGCCCAGAGTCTCTGCCACTTATTCTGCAATTTGGGAAAATTTCAAAGCCTTTAAATCTCAGTTTACTTGTAAAGAATGGAAACTATTATCTCCCCATGAATACTGAAAAATTGAGATAAGTACCAGTAGTAGTAAAAATAATATATATGAATACAACACATATAGCATTTCTACAATATGCTCTGCACATAATAAAAACTTTTTGAATTCACAACAATCTTGAGGTGCAATAATAAATACAATTATTATACTTATTTTTAGATAAGGAAATTGAGTCTTATTATTCACTGATAGAGATTAAAGATAGAATATAGTGAATTATAAGAGTGAGAAAGTTTGTATTTTGGTTAGATTTATTACAAGTCTAAATAGACTTAAATATAAAAGAAAAGAAGTTAGAAGAAAGAGGTTTAAGCAATGAAGATACATGGGGTCAGAAATTTAGCCTTCAGTAAAAGGAAGACGCAGGAAAACACAGGTACATTCTTTTAGTTAGTTTAGTTTTCTTGCAGGGGAAAAAGACAAGATACCTTTTAATGCAAATCTCCACCTTTTCTTTTAAGTAATAGGTGGGTGCAGGTGCTTGAATTGATAGGGGAAATTATGGTAGAATTATGGTTTGAATATGAAATGTCTACTACTGGTTCACATGTTGAACACTTGGTCTCCAGCTAATGGCACTATTTTGGAGATGAGTGAGGTGTAGTTGAAGAAAGTAGGTCATTGGGACCACCCATCTGAAGGTGATATCTGCCCCTAGTCCCTTTCTTGCTCTCTGCTTCCTGTCTACCAGGAAATAAACAGCATCCTCTACATATTCCTACTACCACAATGTATTGCCCATGCATATAGGGTTAAACAACCATGGACTGAATCCTCTGAAATGATGAATCCAAATAAATTCCTTTTTCAAATCAAAACATAAATTCCTCTTTTAAGGTGTTCTGTCAAATATTTTGTCACTGCAACAACAAAAACAATGAACTAAATCTGGGCTCATGCCCGTAATCCTAGCTAAGCTCTGAGGATAGCAGTTTGAAGCCAGCCCAGGAAGAAAAATTCTCTGGCTATTTATCTCCAGTTAACCACCAAAAAGCTAGAAGTGGGGCCGTGGCTCAAGTGGTGGAGGCTAACCTTGAGCAAGAAAGCTCAAGGACAGTACCCAGGCTATGAGTTCAAGCCCTCAGACTGATGCGCATGTGTGTATACACAAACCTAATATAAAAACAATGGTTGTATGGAAATGAGATTGCAACTGTGACTAAATCTCTGTGTGTACGTGCATGTGCATGTGTGTGTGTGTGTGTGTGTGTGTGTGTGTGTGTGTGTGTGTGTGTGTATGTGAGAGACAGAGAGAGAGACAGAGAGAGACAGAGAGAGACAGAGAGAGACAGAGAGAGATCCTTAATTTATCTAGAATTAACTCCAAACCACACAGGTTCAGGTCTTTAATACAGTGGTCCAAGTCCATCTTTCTAACCACATACCCCATTATTGACTTACACAAATACAATACTTAAGATTGTAGCAGCTATTAATTTTTTTAACAAACATGTTGTGTAACTGACCTAGTTTGCACATCTACCTAAAATGTTATTTAATAATTTTTTTCTCCAAGGCCCAAAGAAAATTCTTAAATTCTTAAATATGTTTCTAGATGTTTAAAATGACTCCTAAAAATGACTCCTCTGAATTGCAAAACCACTCTTTTACTTCCCTTAGAGTACTTAGTATATTTTGCCTAATAATTTAGGTAGGCATAAAAAAGTTTCATTTTTGATGGCAGAACATAAATTTCTTAGAAACAGGTAAACAATAACATTTTTAAAATGTCAGTTGAGGGGCTGAAAAGATGGCTCAGTGGTAGAGCGCTTGCCTTGCATGCATGAGGCCCTGGGTTCAATTCCTCAGCACCATATAAGCAGAAAAAAAAAGCCGGAAGTGGTGCTATGGCTCAAGTGGTAGTGTGCTAGCCTTGAGCTGAAGAGCTGAGGGACAACGCCCAGGCCCAGAGTTTAGGCCCATGACCGGACCCCCCCCCAAAAAAAGTCAGTTGATTTTAGTGATTATACATTTATACATGTGTACATATGTATACATGTAATCTTTGTGATACCCTATAATAGAAATTTATATTTTACAGATACTAAAGCTCACTTAACCTAAGGAATTTAGTCCCAAGGCTAGTAAATGACAAAGCCTAAATCTGAATCCTGGCCATTCTAAATCCAAAGCAGAGGATCTTTCACTAGACTGCTCAGAAACCATGAGTGTAACCTCACTGGCTTATCTAATTATTTCCTATTTATTTACCAATCATTAGAGAAAAAGTCTTTGAAATTACCTGTTAGTAGAAAGAATTCAATGTGGGGAAATTTCCCCTCTCTTTCAAAACTAAGATCAAACTCTTCTAAGATGAAGAGATCAGTTAATACACACACACACACACACACACACACACACACACACACACACACACACACACACACACACACACACACACACACACACACACACACACACACACACACACACGTTTTGCTTTATTGTGTTTAAAAATCCCTCTTCCTTTGAGGGTTTGTACCATCTGGATATCCCACTCACTCTACATCCTACCTCATCATCTGTTATCTACTACTCTAGTAATCCTCTATTTTTACTGCACCTGGGTCACAGTCTTCTTCTCTTCCCCATATCTCATCATACTAAATCACTTCACTATCCACACAGACTTCTTCAATATATATTAGCAGCACAATTCCTTGTCATACTTCACTAACCTTTGTTTCTGCTGTAGGTCACTACCCACACAGACCTAGCTGTTACCTACTCAACACCATATTAATATTAATGTATTAATATCCCCACGTCTGATCACAATCTGTTTTCCCCAGCTTACATGCACTAATCTGCTCATTGATCTAACTCAAGAAATTATAGTGTTCAAGTTCAAAATAACAAAATGCCCAATGTTTTCTTTCTCCATCAATGCTATTACCATCCTCCAACTCACCCAAGGCAACAATATTAACACCACATTAGACTCTTCATTCTCTTACCTGTACATCCAATTAACCACAGTCTCATAGGATTTGTATCAAATTCATCCTTTTGACCCTTTTAAAATGTTACTTGAAATCCTGATTTATAAAAAGAAAATCTTTCAGTGACTAAAATAAATCAACTATTTTTTAAGATATTTATGCACACAAGGTCTACAATGGCATGGCTTCTGCCTGCTTTCCCAACCTCACAGTTTGTTACTTTTTTATCTTTACTGTTATTTTTTCAGACTGCTGTAGTTCTTAATAGGAGCCATTCCCTTTCTCCTTTGGATCTTTTGATCATGCTGTTTTCTCTGTTTGAAATGAACCTTCTCTCATCTTTGCCTAGGTTACCCCTTACTATTTAAGTTTGGGGACAGGGGTTACCTCATCTCAGAGCCTTTCCTCAACTCAGCTAGTCTAAGAGTCCTCATTCTCTGGCAACCACAGCATCACAGGCACAAGTCTTACATTTTGTTCTGAGATGACCTATGTAATCATCCAATTTGCCATTTCCACAAGGATCAGAAAGTCTCTTATTCATCTGGTGACACACAGTAGGTACATAGGCTAAGACATGGTAAATTTAACTTTTCAACAGAATGATGCTTAATCACCATGTATAACATACTACTGTTAAATCCCTTTCAAAGGTGCTCTTCTGAATCTGTACAGTTCTATACAGATGGGTGTTACAAAAATTTACCCGACTTACACAAAAGCAAAGAACATTTACATAACATACCAGAAAATTTTAAAAATATGACACAAACTTCAAAAACACTGACCAACTTAAAAAGTAAAAACATAAAAACAAAGATTAAGAATCAATTCTGACTGCTAATACATGGTTGCCTAAAAAACTGAAACTTTAATTAGAGCTCAGAGGCTCAGAAATATCTACAAGGCCATCCTATCTCTACTGGGATTAAGAAATTATTAATTCACAGGGTTGCTTAGTCAGGGACTTAGAAAGTAACAGATATTTTTAAAAAATTCAACCACATATATCACCAGGGATAAATGACATTTTTAAAGTAAAAAACAATGTTGTTAAGTGAGCAAGAAAAAGTGTTCTTTTTTCATAGTAATCTGGGGCCTTCTGCTGGCAGTTAGAAAAGAGCAAAGGGTTCGATGTAATAAAGAATTTCCCTTTCCAGCCAAATATTAAATTGCAGTTTGGCACCAAAGTAGACCTCAATCCTCTTCAGAGTAAAAATAAGTTCTTTTATTTGCAATGGCATATTACACTTTATAAAACATTTTGATATACGTTAGCTCATTTGATGAAGTGTTTATAGACATTTTTTGAAGGGAAGAAAACCTGAAAGTCTCTGCAAAACAGGATCTTTTTTTTAAGCTGGGGTGAACAAACATTACTAGATTTTTTTTTCAAGTTCAAAACGACACAGAAATGAGGAAGAGAGTATTTTTTCTTTGTGTTTTGTTTTTTTTTCTTACTTAAGCAGATCAAATCGTTGGGCCCAAAGAGCTCTGCAAAAACTTACAAGGTTGTGTTTGTCTCCTTACTCAAATTAAGAAACGCTTCTCTAAAAGGGACAGGGGCAAATTATAGAGTTGATTTCAGAGAATGGATCTGAGAGCACAGGATATCAGGAGGAAATGAAGGAAGTGGAATTAATGAGGACAAAATTGATTATTCTCCAGCTATCTTAACAGCTATCCATATGGGAAAGGCACTAGAAAGATGAGAAGCAGCTGTTCATTTCCACCTAGAACCAAATCCATCCAGGAATGGAACGGGTTTCCCTGGGAGGAGATTAGCACCCCGTTACGGAGTATATAGCTGTCCAAACAGGTTTGTCAAATTGCTGGGGTGTTACATGGGATTCGCAAAGATACTTCGGCATGGGGTGCGAGAAAGAGATCCTGCATAACTCTCAATTCAAGTCCAATGGTGTCTGGGGTTCGCCCATGTGCAGGGCACCCTTTCATAGCGGTGCCCACGTGTCCCGCCCTCCTGGACACCTAGTCCACCTCCGTGTCCATGGCTCCCGCCCCCGATTGAGGTCTGAAACCTCCTGTCGCCGCCCGTTAGTGGCGGGATAGGGGCAGGTGGCACAGGAGTTATCCCGCCCCGGACGACAGGCTGCTGACAGCTCCCAGGTCCTGGATCCTCGTCTACCTGGACCAGGGACCCCGTTAGATATCCTGCCACCTCTGGCTTCAGGGCTGCCTGCTGACCCCAGCCCCAGCCCGCGGCCTGGACAGGGCGGCGGCGCTCTGCCTGCCGCCTGCCGCCCCTCCGAGGGGCCCCTAGCTTTGTGGCTAGCGGGCCCGCGTCCGTGGGCGTCCCTGCCGCGTTCAGGCCGCCAGCTGGACACTGAGGCCCCGAGCGGATGCGGCGGAGCCCCGGTCGCGCGGACACCGCCGGGGAAGGGCCGCGGCCGCGCAGGCCGCTAGACCGACAGCAGCCACAGCCCGGAGGCGCGAACGGCAGCAGCAGCGCAGGTCGCGCGCCGGCCGCTTGCGGTAGGCGGCGGCCGCCAGGCGGGCTGGCTGGCTCGGCAGGCGGCGGAGAGGCGCTTACCTGAGGGCAGCAGCTGCGCGGGGCGCCGGCGGCTCACTCTCTTCCCGCCGCCATGTTTCTGCTGCGCAGAGCGCGAGGGGACAACCAGGGAGGGGGCGGGAGGCGGCTCAGGAGAACGACGGGCAGGCGGGAGGGCGGCGGGGGTTCCACCGAGGAGGCGGCGGTGGCGGCGGCGGCAGCGGCCGAGGGGCGGGAGCGGGGGCTGCCGGGCCCCGCCCGCCAGCGCCTCCCGCCGGGAGGTGGCGCGCGCCGCGGCCGTTGGGCGCGCGCGGGAGGGTGGGGGGTGGGGTGGGGCAACGGAGCGATGCTGGGGGGGCGGTGCGCGTAGCGAGGGACCTGCCGGCCTGCCGCCTGGCGCTCCCCCCTCCCCGGCCCCATTTAGCAGCTTCACGGACGGGTGAAGTGACGCCCGCGGAGGTTTCGGGGACTCGCGTTCGAGCGCCGCCTCTGCCCCGCCAGAGGCGGTGTGGCGACGTCAAGCGAGTTAACTTCGCACCTCCTAGTCAGGCCCTCTTCTCCGACGCGCTGCGCCGAAGGGTTGGTGTGAGGTGAAGTAAGTGAGCACGGGATGCACGCGGACCTGGTAAGTGGAAAGGCTTCTCCGCGGCTCCGGTCCCTCACGTCCACCTGTGGGCCGCGCACGGTGCCCCTCGCCGCACCACTGTGCTTCAGCGCAGCGAGGAATCTGAAGACCCGGGAGGTGGAGTTCCCGGACACGGTCCTGCCGCTCCCGGCTCCCGCTCGTGCCTGGCCCAGTGCTGATTCGCGCGCTGCAGGATGGTCAGCTCTGTCCCAGGAGGCATCCTGGACCAAACACACGCTGGCTCTGGAAGGAACCTGCAAAGGAAGCTCATCCTGGCAGAGGGAGGTGTCCAGGTGTGGCAGGGATGGCTGGCCCCAGGGACTGGAGTGCCAGATGTTGAGTGAGGATCTGGTGGTGCTGCTGCTGAACCTAACAGAGGAAAAGGGAACGAGAACATGGAAGGAGATCTTTGCAAGTTTAGATAAAGAGCTTTGGGTTTCTTTTCTAAGGCCAGTGGTTTGCACAGTGATATCTTAGGAGAATCCTTTTAGGGCCTAGTGAACTCAACGTCGTTGTGGTTGTTGTTTCCAATAACACCAAACGTTATTTGCTTCCCCCCCCCCCCATCTCATTTTGAAAAAGTTACAGTGAAAAGTTTCATAGGATACATACTATCACCACCAATTAAAGCCAGGAACAGATTTTAGAATCCAGCTGTCTTCGTGTAAGCCAGGTGTTAGATGACATTAACACAAATGTAAAACACTCTTCATTCCTTTGGTCTTTAGAAAATACAGTTATTTTCACTTAGAAGTGCTTGTGTTGACATGTGATATGTTTATAACCATTAGTTAAGCAATTAATTAAACATGAATTAATTTATTGAGATAGGATCTCACTATGAGCCCAGGCTGGCCTCAAACTCATGATCCTCCTGCTTAGACTCCAGAATGCTGGGGATTACAACCATGAGACACCACTTCCAGTTTATTACTCTTTTAATGAATGCCTTTAAACTTCCTGGTTTAAATTGCATATAGTAAATGTTGGTGGAAGCCACAAACTGCATTTTTAAAAAAAAATCTACAAAGCCTTCAGTAATATTTTAAGACTGAAAAAGAGCACTGAGATCACAAGGTTTATAAATGCCTGCCTTAGGAGAATTTTAAGTAGGGAAGTGATCTCATCAGATTTACATTTCAGAAAGTGCTTTCAAGCCTCAGCTTAGTCCTGAGGGATTAGTTGGTGGCACAGAGAGACACTGAAGGCAGAGAAAGAGAGAAGGGTGAAAGCTCAGGGCAGGTAAGCCACAGAGCTGAGATCCAGGTGACTCCACACTTTTTATTTGGTATTGCTTTGTCACCTGACCAGTACCAAGACGGTGTCCTTTTTCCCACTTTGCCCCTTATAGAGAAGATTCTGCTATCACATGCTGTGAATGCTACCACTGTTTAAGCCCGACAATCACCTCGCCTTAGTGTCTACTTTCTGGGAACAGTCAAGCAGAGAGGCAGGTGAGGGGAAACAAAGGGGTGACCAATGACAGTATGAGTGGGCTTGAGAGTCACCTAGGCACAATATCCTTCGCATACTTATAGGGTTCTTCAGGTAAGTGAGAGGGAACAGCGGCATCACCAAACACCTCTACTGTCTGGAAAGCTGCTTTTGGAAATAAATTTTCCCAAAGTATCCATAACCAATGAATATCTTGAAAAGATATAAACTTCATAATCATCCTAATTTAAGCATATAGGAAAAAATTTAATATATTCTTTACTCATTATGAACATGAATCAGTAATAATGTCAGTCTTTGTTATTAAGAAATCCCATTGGAGCTGGGTGCCAATGTCTCGTGCCTGTAATCCTACTTGGGAGGCTGAGATTTAAAGAATGAAAGACTGTATTGCTTCTTAAGAGGAGGTCCCAGAATGTTTGTTGGGGGTGAGTGTATTCTGATAGCTTCTTAGTTTCTGATTATCAGCTGCCATTTCTCTGGCAGTATACCTGTCCACTGAGTGCCTACTTCTAATTTGCCAAGGCCAAGAATATTATTTACCCAAGTTTACTGGAATTGGATTTAGCCTGTATCATTAGCCCTCTACCCAGACTTATTTGTTCTTGTCTTCACTTTCATTAGACAATTCCATATTCACGGGTTAAGAAGCAAACACATGACTTCCCTATATTCTATGTTTGTTCCCTATTTCATATAATGACCCCACCATATTCTCAGTCACCTACAATAGTTGTATTAGTCAGCCTTCCATCACTGTGATAAAATACCTGAGAAAAACCAACACAAAGGAGCAAAACTTTGGCTTACAGTTTCAGAAGCTTCAGGCTATGGTTAATTGACACAGTTGCAGTTAGTCCTGTTGCTTCATGACCAATTACCACAAACTTAGTAGTTAAAACATCCCTGCTGGTTAGTTCAGAGTTCTGGGGCTGTGGCTGGGTTCTCTGCTCAGGCTGTTACAGGCTTCAATCATGGTCTGTTGAGCCTTGATAAGGGAAAGGTCTGTCCAAGTTCCTTCAGATTGCTGACAGAATTCATTTCCCTGTGTTGTAGGACTGTGATCACCACTGTCTTGCTGTCTGTCAATGGGGGACCACTCTCAGGTCCTTGCCAGGAGGTCTCTCCTTAACTCATCAACAGACACTCTTTCTCATAGTGAACCAATCTCATCCTTTGAATTGCTCTGATTTCCCTTCTTTGAACAGAGAACACTTTAAGCTTTTGAACAATGTGTAAGTAGGTCAGGCTCTCCCAGATGATCTCCCTACATTAACACCAACACTGCCATATAATGTAACCCAATCAGAGGAGTAAAATTACAGTCATTGTCCCAGGATTGTGTAGGAGGTGGACACCAGGTACTAGGAATCTTGGGGGCTGCTTTAGAATTCCATTTACTATGTCTAGTGAGACTATCTCTTAAACATTCTCTGAGAACTCCCACTTCTGGCTTTTTTCTTTTTGCTTATGTGGTGCTGAGGAATCGAACCCAGGGCCTCATGCATGCAAGGCAAGCGCTCTACCACTGAGCCCTCCCCTGGTTGTTTGCTCTGGAGCTTAATGGCATGACATGTTGTGTTACTGTTTGGGGGCTCAGTTGTAAGCTTATTTGCAAGGCTGAAGGCTTCTTGAGATCAGAAACTTCACTTTCATACCTGTAGTGCCAATGTTCAATCAAGGTTTGGAAAAAAGTTTTCTTACGTGTTTGTTTTAAAAATGTAAGTGTTAGCCGGGTGCTGGTGGCTCACGCCTGTAATCCTAGCTACTCAGGAGGCTGAGATCTGAGGATCACGGTTCAAAGCCAGCCGGGGCAGGAGAGACCGTGAGACTCCTATCTCCAATAAACCACCAGAAAACCGGAAGTGGCGCTGTAGCTCAAGTGGTGGAGCACTCGCCTTGAGCTGAAGAGCTGAGGGACAGCGCCCAGGCCCAGAGTTCAAGCCCCATGACCGACAAAAAAATAAATAAATAAATAAATAAAATAAAATAAAATAAAAATGTAAGTGTTGGTGGCTCACACTTGCAATCCTAGCTAGTCAGGAGCCTGAGATCTGAAGATTGTGGTTCAAAGCCAGCCCGGGCAGGAAGGCTGTGAAACACTTATCTCCAATAAACCACCAGAAAACTGGAAGTGGCACTGTGACTCAAGTAGTAGAGTTCTAGCCTTGAGCTGAAGAGCTCAGGGGCAGTGCTCAGGCCCAGGGTTCTAGCGCCATGACTGACCAAAAAAAGAACACGTACATATTGTCTTTTAAATCCTTGCTTAGATCCAGCTAAAAATTTTGGACAATTCTGGAAGACACCTCTGATGTCACTTGGTAAATATCTTTGTATGATATGTACCTCTTTGTAGTACCTTAAAGTCAGAGTAATTTTGAACATGGTTTTATTTGTATTTACTTAGTATTCTGGAACACATCAATTTATAGATGTCATTGACTTTTTGATGTTGGATTTTTTTTAAAAGGAGATGGATAGGATTTAAAAAATCCAGGAGATGGTGAATGGAATTGGGCTTGACAGACCCAGAGACCCTTAAGGTCACCTGTAGAAAGATGCCCAGGAATGGAGGTGATGGAAAGGGATGAAAATAGACAAAATTAATTAGAGTGTAAGTTCTTTTTTAAAAGAAGGGTTGTGAACCCAGGTACCAGTTGCTTATGCCTGTAATCCTAGCTATTCAGGAGGCTGAGGTTTGAAGATCTTGGTTTGAAACCAGCACAGGTAGGAATCCATTCTGATATCTAATTCATCAAAAAATCTGGAAGTGGGGTTGGGATGTAGCTTAAGAGCAAAGCACTTCCCTAGCAAGTGCAGTGTCCTGGGTTCAATCCCCAGTACCAAAAAACAAAAGACAAAGATAAGCCAGAAGTTTATCTGTGGGCTTAAGTGGTAGAGCATTAGCCTTGAGTAAAAGAACTCAGGGACAGTACTCAGGCCCTGAGTTCAAGCCCCAGGACTGATACACACTCATCCATCCCCCAAAACAATAACAGCTGAAAGAAGGGATGCAAAAAGACCCCAGGTCCACTGTTTCATGTATTATATTGTGAAACCGAACTTGACAATGTCCTCTATAAGGGACAGAAAAAAAAGAAAGGAGTGATTATTCTGTCACTGACAATTGAGTTTTATTGTACTGTTGGTGGCCTAGGAGAAGAGTGGGTAAAGGAAATAGGAGATGTAGCTTCTGGTGCTTAAAGAAAAGTGAAGAAGGTAGATTGGAACACATAAGCTCTTAGGCTCCTAGATTTCCAATGTTTCTTCGTACTTTCTGGTTGTGGACCGTTTGTGACTCCCATTTCACCTCCAAGGCTGAGAAAAGGACAGAGATTCTAACACAAGACAACAAAAGAAACACAATCAAATGTGGAATTTGAAAGAGATCCAGAAAAGGTTACAAACTGAAGGTAGTATTTTAGCTGGGCCCAAACTATGGGGAAGAAAAGTTGATTGGAGGCAGGGAAGGAAGTATTGGAGAAGCATGGAGAGGTATAATGAAGGATAGAAACAAGAAGCATGTTTAAGAAAAGGCAAATACTTTGTGTGGCTGCAAACAAGTGTTGATGTATTGGAGATATAGGAGCATAAACTATGGTGAGTCTCAAATGTTAATAATTTTGAAGACAGGGAAGTTGAACAGAAAGTGGACAGGGGTTCAACTGGGGACACAACTAGAGTGTTTGGTCAGCTTTATCAGACTTTTGCTGTTTCCTTTGCCTGGAATTCTTTTGTTGCCCATCACTAATGCCAGCTCTTTCAAGAAGTCTTGCTCTGCCTTGCATCTAGCTAGGATCTCTTCAAGCTCGAAGCACCTACAACCCACCATCTGACCCTTTTTCATGGCATCTATCACAGCCTGCCTTTCCAGGTAGAAATTTTAATCTATACTTTTTGTAAATCTTGCACACACTATAGACTTGCTAAGTGTTTTTAAGGTTAATAAAATCATCTTAAATACTGGGCCTGTAACTTGAAACTGCTCAATATACATCACTAGTATTCCTGGAAACAGGGCAAGCAGACCATAGATTTGAATGTCTTTCTACTCACTTATGAATTTGAGATAGATAGGACTTAGAATTCACTAGTATTCATTTGCCAATGATATTCATACAAGGTGACACCATGAGCTAATGATCAGAAATAGAGTATTAGTCAGGTTCCTAACACACAAGAGAAGCTTAGTAACCCTGCTTACCTCCCTAGATCTTGAATTTTAAACACTGAACCACTTAGAATTCTTCCCACACTGTGGGAACTTCATACTGCTCTTGTATTTGATGCTCCACTTGTACCTGGAACTTTATTTCCTTTTATCTCTATCTTCCTTTGCCCTCACTAAGTTAACTCCAACTCATGAATTAAATTACCTTCCCTGGAACTTCTTTAGAACCCTTCCCTTACATACTCACCCCAGAGTTGGGTAAATACTCCTCCTCTTGCTCTCTTGGTAACCTGGACACATACTTTCATCATTGTTCTTACTAGGATGTATGCACACCATTGGTTCTTGTCTTACTATCAGCTCCAGAGGACAGGAAATCTCTGTGTGTTCTTCACTGCATCCCTAGTACCTAACATCTGGAACACAATCGAGGCTCAGTCAGTTTTTATGAGATGAAGGTGCACAGCCGGGACCTCTCAGACCCAAGCCACAGGCCAGAGAGGCAGCCTCCTTTTTGCCTACTCTGGCAGTAAAGGACCACTGACTATATAGACAGTGTGATTTGCAGAGGCATGCAGAGCCCTGAGCCTCATTGTTTATCTAAGGCACTTCTTCTCTTTCTCCTCTTGTAAAATAGCAAATAAAAATCATTCCAGGAAGCTATGTAGTTGAGAAACTTCAGGCTCTGTCTAAGCTCCTAGATAAAGACTTATTGTTGGAAAGTTGGTCATTAATCCAAAATGCCTTTTCTCTGTGCTTATGTTTCACACCCTTCTAAAGACAAATTCTTTTTTTTTTTCCTCTGTTGCCCTTAAGTCTTTCACTAGCTGGTAACTGAAAATTAATAACTTGGCAGCAACTTACATAAAATGATCTAAATATATAAATTGAGCACAAGGTTATCCTGTGCTTTGGTGTGTGATTTTAAATTCCTCTCAAAGTACCTTCTTAGATGGCTAGTATCTTCATCTATAAAATGAGAGAAATAACACCTACTTGGCACATTATTTTCCTGGCACATGGTAATAGTAAAAGGAATGTTCTTTTCAAATTCCAAGTTAGAATTCTCTTACTTTGCTCTCCCTAGCCAGACTTTGAGTCATTAAGTTTTGTCCTAAGTATCGTGTGTGTGTGTGTGTGTGTGTGTGTGTGTGTGTGTGTGTGTGTGTGTGTGTGTGTGTGTGTGTGTGTGTGTGTGTGTGTGTGTGTGTGTGTGTGTGTGTGTGTGTGTGTGTGTGTATCCATGTGCCCATCCTGGGGCTTGAACTCAGGGCCTGACGCTGCCCTGAGGGTTTTTTTTGTTTTTGTTTAAGACTAGTGCTCTACCATTTGAACCACAGCTCGACTCTGGCTTCTTTGGTAGTTAGGAGATAAGAGTCTCATGGGCTTTCCTGTTGGGGGGCTGGCTTCTCAGCTTCCTGGGTAGGTAGGACTGGGGATATGGGCCACTGGTGCCTGGCCCTAAGTGTCATACTTTATTTTATTTTTTTTATTTTATTTTATTTTTTTTTATTTTCCGGTTGTGGGGCCTGAACTCTGGGCCTGAGCACTGTCCCTCAGCTCTTCAGCTCAAGGCCAGTGCTCTACCACTTGAGCCACAGCGCCACTTCCGGCTTTTTTCTTTTTGCTTATGTGGTGCTGAGGAATCGAACCCAGGGCCTCAGGCATGCAAGGCAAGCGCTCTACCACTGAGCCAACTTCCCAGCCCCTAAGTGTCATACTTTAAAAGAAAGATCTTGACCAATTAATACCTAGAAGCAAATGACAAGGAATCTGGAAGTTGAATTTTATAAGTAACAGATGAAATATTTAGGAATATTTATTCTGTAGAAGACATGAGTAGAAGTAGAGTGGGGTAGGGCAGCCCCTTAGAAATGTCTTCAAATGCTTGATTTCATAAAACACTGAACCATCTGTTAGTTTTCAGGAGCTGGGGATTCAAAGAAAACTAAAATACAATCTCTTTCCTTGAGGATCTCAGACAACAAAGGACTAAGGCAATACAAAAGAAGCTCTTACAGAGACATACACAATATTCTAGAGAAAACAGAGAGTTCATTTTGCCTAGAGAGACATTGAAGGCTTTACCAAGGAGGTTACATTTGAGTGGACTTGAAAGGAAAAGGCAGGAATTCTCAGGAAGAGAAAAAGGGAAAGAGCATGTAGGCAACAAGTGCAACATGAACAAAGAAAAATCCTCCTGGGAAACCTAAAGCACAGTGGACAAATGGGAAAGTGGTCCTGCACAGTGTGTTTGGAGCCAGATTGTCAAAGGTCTTATGAAGCTAATGACTTTTGGATATATACTTCAAGTGGGTATTGAAAAGCTGTCTGGATTTGGGCATAGGATCTTTATTTTAAAAGGAAAACTTCAGTGCAGAATGCTGACAGAGTTGTACTGAAGACATAGGAGGCAGGAAAGACAAGGCATCTTGGTGTACTGAAGAGAGTTCTGAGCTATCTTATACTTGTCATGATTGAACTTGACCATGTTTTTAATTTGTCCTTTATATTAGGAAATAGACTGAGTTTTTATAATTTGAAAATTTGAAACCCAAAATGTCCTGAAACCTAAAACTCTTTGACCACAAGCATGAAGCTCAAGATGTTTTAGATTTTGGTACATTTCTAATTTTGGAGTTTGAGATTAGGGAGCTCAACCAATAAAGTCTATGCAAACATTTCAAAATTTGAAATACTTCTGTTCCCAAGCATTTGGATAAGGGGTATTTAACCTGTCATTACATCTATTTTATTGAGTGTGGGGTTTTGCTTGTTTGGTGCTGGTCCTAGAGATTGAACTCAGGGCCTGGGCACTATCCCTGAATGTTTTTGCTCAAGATATATGTTCTACCGCTTGAACCATAGCTCCACTTCTGGCTTTTTAGTGATTAATTTCCTGTACAGGATGGCACCCAAGCTGGCTTAAAACTACTATCCTCAGATCTCAGCCTCCTGAGTAGCTAGTGTTACAGGCATGAGCCACTGGGCTAGAGTTTGTGTTTTAAGAATAAAGTAAGCTAAGTTAAGCCAATATCCTCAATGTGTCTGGAACCCAAACCACTTCTTTCCATCCCTTTCTTTTCATGGACACAGAGTTTTACTCAATGAATCTTAAGAGTTGAGAACAAACAATGAACAAGTTCCCTTCCTAGACATGAATATAACAATAGCTATGGATATACTCAAGAAGGATATTTCTTTTGTGGAAGGATAGTATGTTGAATCAAATAAACCTCTGAAATCTCTTTCTTTCTCTAAAATTCTACTTTTCTGTCATCTTTAGTGTCCTAGTATTAGGAAGAGAGCCTTGGGTGTTTACATATTGACCCCATTAAATGCAACCAGTTGGCACAATGGGAATAATATTACTCAAAATAACCATCAATTTATGAAGTGTACAAGTTGAAAAAATTCCACCCTAAAAGTCTAACAGTCCCTCAGGAGTAACTATAATACAAGAGGAAGACCACTGGAAGCCTGGGGGGTCTAGATTCCAGTGTCAGAAAGGAAGGGTTTTGCTGTATGATCTTAGATAAGTCATTTTTATGTTTTGGTTTTTGTTTCTCCCATATAGAGACTGGGCTTCTGCTGGTCAGTCTAGTACTAACATTCTGAGATTCTGAGCATCTAAGCTGTTAAGATCATGAAATTATAGGTGTAAGAATGTTAGGAGCTTCCAAATGTTCCTGAAGCAGCTATATCACTCTCAGCTTATACATGAGTCTCAATTTAAGAGCTTGAAGACCCATTTAAAATATCTTTCAAATATGTCAAGTGCATTGGGGACAAAACTCATTGACATTTTAGAATCAGAAATTCATCGTGTTTCAATTCTTAGCATTAACTTGACCGAAAATTGGATTATTTCTAATTTCTGGTTGAGAGAAAAGTCACTTGCTCCAATATGGCACAGAAATAAAAATGTCAGTCATCTGTCACAGGCAATTGATTGTTTTATCTTTTTGTTAACTTAAGCACCTAGAAGCTGCCTCATCCGGGAGTAAAAAATGTACACTAGGTGTAGAACAGGGCTACTTTTACACAACTCTTCCCTTTATAGCTCCTGTTAGGCTCCTGCTCATCCTCTATTAGAAGCTGAACCTGCCCTTTTTCTGGTCCACTCACTATGCTTCCTTGGCCCTTTGTGTCGGTCATACTAGATGATGACTATTATCTTTGTTATTGATTCTCTACAAATGGGTGAGGGAAGTGAGCACTAACATTCAATGAGCACCAGCAATGTGGTAGGTGTTGTATATCTGTATATCACCTTAAGTCTTCCACACAGTGTCCCTAATGGAGCAAGTACTCTTACTCCCTGTTAAGCTGAGGAAACTGATGTTAGAGATGTTAAATAACTTGCTCAGTGTGGCTGGTAAATGACAAGTCTGGCTTTAAATTAGGACTCTTTGGTTCCAAAGCTTTCAATTGCCCATGCCCTTGTCTGGTTTCTTGTCATCTTTGTAACCTAAACTCTTAGTAGGGGGGAGTCAGACATTTGTATACATCAATTACCATTGTCCAATATCAATCCAATTCTGTTCAATCAGTAAAGATTTCATGAATGGAACACTGGGGGCAGCCACAAAGGAGAACATAATTGAGTGGGGATCAAGCTAGCCTTTCCCTGACTTGCAATGAGCTTCTAGAGACATCTGCTTTGAAATAAATACTCTCATTAGCCTTGTTGGTGTCTCAGTCTGTGGGAGGCGGTGATAGTCTTTTGACAGGGCCAGCTGGCATGATAGACTTGTAAACCAAATTAGTTTCACATCTTTCTAACAATCTTGCTTTGAGGTCTTATGTCATTGGAGAAACAGAACTCAAAAACAAGTGGTGTATATATGAGAAGAGCTGTAATGGAGACTGCACAAGATTCTAAGAGCAGAATGAGAAGTGATTATTTCGCCTACAAGAAATGTTTACAAAAAAAGAATTAAGATTTCACAAAGCTGAGACCCAAAGGATAAATCATCGTATTTACTTTTTCTTTGTTTTGCTTATTTTCTAAGTGTAAATAATGAAGGTTAGTCCTAGTAGAGAATATGTAAATGGAGGGAAGCACCAGCCGGAAGGACCAAATGGTTCTCAGTAGTGGAACCTTGGAACCAGAGGGAAATGGCAAGAGGTAAAATAAAAGAATAAATAAAAGTCCTTGGTTCAACAAGAGAGTCAAAGGGCCTTGAATGCCATGCTAAGGATTAAATTATTCTTTTTTTCTGGTACCATGATTTGAACTCAGAGCCTTGTGCTTGCTTGGTTTGCTTGCTTTATTGCTCAACTGGTATTCTACCGCTTGAGCCATACCTCCAGCCTGGCCTTTTCTAATTATTTTGGAGATGGAATATCTTTGACTTTTCGATCTTTAAATCATAATCTTTTCTACCTTTTCTACCTTTCTATCTTTTCTACCTTTAAATCATAATCCTTTGGAATTCAGCCTCTTGTGTAGTCAAGATTGCAAGCATGAACCACAAGAATCTAGCTCTTAAATTTAGTCTGTAGATACTCCATGACCCTAAGGTACAGCTTCAAAAGTTCACTTAAGTTTATATATTTTGAACCTAAACACCTAGTAACAATCAGAGCTAGAAGCAGTGCAGGATGTTGGAAATTGGAAGTACAAGGGTCTGATTACAGTCTGACACTGCTATGTAGTCACTAGTGACCCACCTCACTAGTGACCTGATTTTCCTGGGTTTCTGTTTTCTCCTAAACAAACCCCTAAATAAGTAAAATACGATTTCTAGGGCTCACAGTGCTACATGTCTATGTCTACCAGCTTCACCAGCAAAATTCTCTAAAAGATTTGCCTCTGCTCCTGTGGTGAACAGGCTCCATTGAACCTATCATCCCACTTCATGGCTTTGTGAAGTTCCTTCCACTTGGTGTGGGCCACGCATGTGACTTGCTTCTAACCCATAGAACCCAGCACTGGTGGTAAGATGGAGGTAATATATGTGATTATGCAAATGATGACTCAGTTAGATTACATGAAAATATGGCACCCATCTTTCAGAGTCCCTTGTTATATTCGTTGGCCTTGAAGAACCAAGCTGTCTTGTTCTGGGTTGCCTATGTTGGGAGGTTCATATGGCAAGGAATGGAGCTGATGGTGGCTTCTAGCTGACAGAAAAAACCTGAAGCTCTCAATCCTGTGGCTGCAAGCAACTGAATTCTGAGTCTAAAAGCAGAGCCTTCCTTAGCTATGCTCAAAGGAAACTCCAGCCCTGGAAAACACATCTTGATTTGAAAAGACACAGCTGGCTGATTCCAATTCACAGAACATCTGAGTTAATAAACATGTAACGGATAATACTATGGTTTGAATTCAGGGTCTTTGGTGTTTTGCTGTAATTATTTTTCAGTTAGGGCTACCCTGGACCATGATCCTCCTCCTCCTGCCTCCCTTGTAGCTGGGATTACAGACATGATCCACTCTGCCTAGCTTTTGGGTTGAGATGAGGTCTTGTTAACTTTTTTTCTGGTCTGCGTTTGATCCATGATTAACTTGGTCTCTCTCTCTCTAGTAGCTGGAATTATAGGTGTGAGCCACCATGCTGAACATGGTGTGATATTTTTCTATGCAGCTGCATATATGTCTCCATTTCCATCTTGGAGACTCTGACCCCATGCTTATGCTATTTATAACTCTGTGCCACCTCTGTGATTCCCATACATCTATGTGTGAATAGTTTTATCTGTTTATATCTATGTGTGAATCACTCATACTTGTGAGAGTTTATTTTATGTGTCAACTGGACAGGGTCACAGGATACTCAGATTACAGGTGGTGTGTGTGTTTGAAGGTATTTTCAAGAGAGATTAAAATTTAAATTAGTAAAGTGACTGAAGTAGATGTGCTCTCCAATGTGGGTGGGAATCATCTAATCTGCTGGGAGTCTGAAGAGACAGAAAGGCAGAAGGTTGATTTTGTTCTATATCTAAGTCCTGCGCTAGACTAGTGTTGTTTTCCTGATTTGGCACTCCTCGTTCTCAGACTTTTGTTCTGGACTAAAATCTTCATCACCAACTCTCTGGTTCTCAGAACTGTGAGTTACACTGCTTACTTTCCTGTGTCTCTTAACTATCAGGGCAGCAGAGTATGGAAATTTTTAGCCTTTATAATCATGTAAATCAAAAGCCTTTTAACAAATCTGTCGTCTGGCTGGGTGGCTGGCTGACTGTCTGTCTAGTTAATTAGCTCTGTTCTCTGTAGAACTTTTAACTATTCAGGGTTCATATTTAATATTCATATTCAAAATTGGTATTCACCTATGGACATTTGAGGAATGCTTAATATGTGACAACCACACATAGAGATAAAAGCCAGGGCCTTGCTGAGGTGCTTATGACCTGGTGAAGGAGGCAGTTTATGATGCTGGAACTCAGGAGGATCCACTTGTAGGGACAAGACAGCCAAGAAAATGGTGTGTATCCAGCCCTGTATGGATGAGCTTGCTTTCCCAGTACAGTCTTACATGATCTCACAAACCCCTGAGGTAGAGGACAGTTTTTCAAGGGAGGCATTTGAGCTCTGGAAAGGTTAGGGGACTTGCTTCCCATCACATACTTAGTGTGAATTAGAGTCAGGGCTCTACCCAGTTATTCCAACTTCAAATGGTATGAATAATTAAGAATCACCTATATATTTCTATATGTTAATAGATTCTACTAGGGGATATAGAAGGCAAATTCACCTAGAAAACTCTAGAGGTGATGTGTGTTGGATTCTGTCTGATTCTAGTACCTCAGAGACAAAGAATGAAGACAGGAGATCTGGGGCTATCTTCAGCTGCCATGAGATAGCATCTGGCAAGAATTCACAAAATGGAGGCAGAGTTTTAATTTCCTGAAGAGTCCAGACTTTGACAAATATATTTAAAATGTCCTTTGATGTGATAGTGAGAAGACAGAGCAGTAATGTCCAAACTCAGGAACCAAACATCATTTGAGTAGACCTGACAAAAATTCAGATTCTAGGATCCTAGGGATTCGGATTCAGTGGGGCCCAGGAAATATCCTCAACAAGATCCTCAAATTATTCTGGCATAAAGGAACAAAGACCTTATGAATATTAATGATAAAATCACAGTTTCTTCTACTGTGACAGGAGTAATGTTTTTCATCCCTTTCCCCTATGGGAGAGAGGAAGCCAGTAGTGTGCTAGCAAGTGCTTAAAATTTTGATCCCTTTGACAATGTGAAGTGAAGACAAAAAAAGTCCCTGATCTGTACATTATATACCCACAATGTATAATTTAAAGAAAGATCTTCAGAATGTAAGTCATCATGTAATAGACATACCTATTATTGCAGTACTGTTCACAATAGCCAAGCTATATGGCTAAGCCTAGGTGCTTGTCAACAGATGAATAAAGAAACTGAAATATATCTAAATATCTAAAATACAGATAGATCAACAGCTAGATATATAGATCAATAGATAGATACTGAAACAGTATTCAGTCATAAAGAAGAATGTAATTTTTTTCATTTTCTAGAAAATAGAAGGAACTGGAGATAATCATATTCAATTAAATAAGCTAAACTCAGAAGAAGAAATAAAGAGAAATAACTTCATGTTTTTTCTCAGATATAGAATCTAGATCTTGAAAAAAGGATATGAACATAAAAGGGGAGGGAGAACCAGTGGCGGGTGAGGGGGAGGTTCCTACCAGCCACAGAATCTACAACAGAGCTCCAGCCCTGTGGTTCAATGAAGCTATAACACCAATGCTTTTCAAACTACTCCATACAATAGAATAAAAAAAGAATGCCACCAAACTCACTCTATGAAACCAGTATTTCCATGATACCAAAAATTTGTTAAGGTACAAAAAATTATAGATGAATTTCCTTCATTAACATAGATATAGAAGTTCTCTATATCATCCTTGCAAATCAAATTCAATAGCACACTAAAAAATTCATACACCAAGATTACATTGATTTTATTCCACACATGCAAGGATGGCTTGATATTCACAAATCAATCAACATAATATAGCACATAAAGGGGAAAATCACATAATCATCTCAATAGATGCAGAAAAAAAACTCTGACAAAGTTCAAAAACTTCATGACAACCCTACAGAGAAAGGATTAGGAGGGATCAATGATACACCTATAATCAACAAGTAATAGAGGAGGTACAGGGAAGAAATGAAGCTATTTCTCCTAAAAGTCAGGAATGAGACAAGGGCATCTACTCTCTTGTCTATTATTCAATATAGTATTGGAATCCTTTTATATATTTTTAAGGGAGGGCGGTACTGAGGCTTGAACTCAGGGCCTAGATTCTGTCTCTGAGCTTTTGTTTTCAAGTTTAGTGCTCTACCACTTTGAGCCACAGCTCCATTTCTAGCTTTTTGGTAGTTAATTTGAGATAAGAGAATCACAGACTTTCCTGCCCCAGCTGGTTTTGAATGGTGATCCTCTGATCTCAGCCTCCTTATTATCTAGGATTACAGGTATGAGCCACTAGTTCTCAGCTTTAGTACTGGGATTCTTAGCCAGCTCAATAAGGCAAGGGAAAGAAACATAATGAATACAGGAAAAGAAGAAATCAAATTATTCCTATTTGCAAATGATACAATCTAATATTAAAAGACCTTAAAGATTACACTAGAAAACTCTTAGGTCTCACTTTCGGTAAAGTAGCAGGATAAAAAAAATCAACATATAAAACCCAGTAGCTTTCCTTTTTTTCTTGGACTTCTTTTTTAATTTTAATTAATTAATTATTATTAATTGTACAAAGCGGTTATAATTCCATGGGTCAAGTTATGAATACAGTGCTTCTTGGTCAATGTCATGTTTTCCTTCCTTCTCTCCATTCCCCCCTCCTGTCCTTACCTCAAGTTATGTGGTTCAGTTTTTACAGAATGTAAATAATAGTATGTAAATAAAATGTAAATAATAGCTACATTTGCTCACTCTTTCTCCATTCATTTCTGTGTCTTCCTTTTGTTTCCTCCCCAAAAGCACTTCAAATAATGCAATCTGGAGTAAAAATTACTGTAATAACCTGTCTTCAAATTAACTACAAGAGCTATAGTGACAAAAAATAGACATAAAAACCTGGGTTAGTGTCAGGTTCAATACTCAACACCTGTGAGACTTTGGGCAAGTTGTTTGTCATGGCTTCCATTTCCTTACTTTCAAAACAAAAATAATTAAGAGTCCCTACTTCACAGAGTAGTTATCTATTAGTCCCTTTTAAAACAATCTTAGCCCCCATCTAGAATACTCTCAATTTTGGGACTATTGAAGCCTAGAACTTAAGCGAGCCTTTGGAAACATCTAGTCTCAGTCCTTTTCTCTTATGCATGGTGATACTGAAAGCAACGTAGGGGTATTAGTCAATTTAAGATTACTTAGGGTTCTTTTTAGTTCGTATTGTTAATATATTATTATTTAGCTAGATTAGCTTCATCAGAAGCCAACCTTTCCATGAATTTTAACAAAAATACACAAAATGTGTTAGCTTACTAACTTTTATTTTTTCATACATTGGTACACTCTTTAATATCTTGAGATTAGATATGATAAAATTAGAACTATATACATATATACAGATCAGCAAAGTTAAATGAAATGTATATAACATACAGGGTAATAGATAAGCTGAAAATTTGTCATAATATTTTACAAAAATAACTTTTTCAGGACAATATTTTACAAAATACCTTTTGCAAGTTCCTTTTCCCTCACCTCCCTTAACCCAGTGAATAAGTACAGATAGTACACTGCTCCCAGAGGTGGTTTAACAACTCCAAAGACAGCATTTCCCAAGTTTTTCAAATCTTTTTTACAGAGTTATTTTACTACCAATACTGTTAAGTATACAAAGCACTTCTAAATACCTAGGACTAGCTAGTTCATGTTGTGAATTTACCTGCCATCCTCAGAGTATTGGTACATAATATTGCACATGCAGTATGATCTGAGGTGTCTCCTACATATGACCATTTTGGCTTCGGGCCATTCATCAATTCTTTCCTCTGCCCACAAACTAGTGGACAAATACAAGTATATGCTTAGAGATAGTTGAACACATTCATATGTAAGTTTTTACAGAGGACAAGCATCCTCTGCGTTTCAACATAAAGCACATAAAATGTGTTCATTGTACTAACTACTTTGTCCTACGTCAGCAACCTCTGTAACATCTGGAGGCTAGAGTTTACAAAATTTTGGATTTATTAGAGTATTTATAATACCTTTAAAAAAAAGGGCATCTGAGGATTTCCAACTATGCACACACTGGTATATTACCTTTTTTTTTTTTTTTTTTTTTTTTTTTTTTTTTTTTTTTGTCTTTTGCCAGTCCTGGGGCTTGAATTCAGGCCCTGGGCACTGTCCCTGAGTTTCTTTTGCTCAAGGCTAGCACTCTACCACTTAAGCCACAGCACCACTTCCAACTTTTTCTGTTTCTGTGGTACTGAGGAATCAAACCCAGGGTTTCATGCATGCTAGGCAAACACTTTACCACTAAGCTACATTCCTAGCCTAGTATATTACCTTTTGTCATTACTTTCATCTCACCTCCTCCACTGAATGAGTACAGGCAACATCTGTCATTCTTCTCAGAGGTGGTTTCTCCATTCCATTCCCTAAAGACAGTGTTTGATATGAATTACAGCAAAAACTTATCTACAAAGTGCTATATACTACTTCTATGTTGACATGTATCAGGTACCTCTAAACATCTAGATAGGCATTTTCAAGTAAGGACTCAATCCACTGCATACACAGATATTTTAACCTACTGCACATATGTAACAATATAAACTGAACAGTGTCTTTAGAATATGAACATTCAGCTGGGCACTGGTGGCTTATACCTGTAATCCTAGTTACTCAGGAAGCTGAGATCTGAGGATCGCTGTTCAAAGCCAGCCCAGGCAGGAAAGTCCATGAGACTCTTATCTCCAATTAATCACAGGAAACTGGAAGTGGTGCTGTGGCTCAAGTGGTAGAGTGCTAGCTTTGAGCTGAAGAGCTAGGGACAGTGCCCTCCCCCCCCCAAAAAAAAAGAAAAGAAAAGAAAAAACACACTCTAGAACCTTGGTCCACCAACCCAATGGACCTTTCTTTAGCAATTTTTGCACAAAACATACAGTTTATTAGCCTACTAATTCTGTTTTTGTCATACACTGGCAATATCTAAAAAGACTAATATCTAAAAAGAGTAGATGTAGGTTAGGACTCCTTTGTCCTTTACATACACAAGAAAGCCAAACAAAATGGGACATTACACTTCACTGTAAGTATTGGTATGGCCTTCTTTGTATTTCTTTCTCCTAAGAGCCAGGACACAAGTGCCATGCCTACAACTCAAGGAGTTGACTGTGCTCCCCATATACATTTCATATACATTTTAACAAAAGACATTCATTAAATGTCTTATTTTCCTGCTCCTACTTAAAAATACATAAGGGACTTTAGAACATCAAAAGTGCTTAGTACAGTCAACTCCATAAACAGCAAAGAGAATAAGCTGCACACAGTGACACTGCCCCCTCCTGTTCCCTAAACAAGGTCTTCTTTTCCATGTCCTCCAACCCACAGAACAAATGAGATGAGTGTCGCTTTGGCTGTCACACATAGAAGTGGTCTAACATTTCCATTCAAAGTCACTTCCAAAACAAAGTCAGAAATATCAGAAAATATTTCTGGTTTGTTTGATTTTGTTTTTTTTTTTTTTTTTTTTTTTTTTTTTTTACCAACAACACATTTATAAGCGTGATTTTCTGCCTCTACTTTATCACAGGTTGGCAACCTCTTCACATCTGAATGTCCAGATGGACCAAAAGTCATCTTTTAAAAGGTTGGGAGAAATTGAGAGCAGCCTTTTCATATTATATACACAGGCCCACAAGTGGAGAGTGAATCTCTTGAAGGCTTCCAGCGGGCATGTGTGGCTATCACTTTACCCTTTCTTGGGTGGCACCAGCTCTACTGTCTCTGCCACCAACCATAGCATCCGCCATCATCCGAGGCTTCACATTGCACCCGCTGTTACCCTTAGTGAGTTTTTATGACAGACCTTGAACCTGAGTTTAAATCTCTAACCCATCTCAGTGTTTTCTTTACTACTTTAAAAGATCCTAATAGATAGACTAAACCACGGAGCTTCTTCTGTATAACAGTTTGTTTTGGATGTGTTTGTGGGGGGAAAGCCTTGGATTTGCAAAGAGAAGCCTTGAAATCAAATCTTACTTTGGATTCTCACCCAGTGTTCTTATGTAGGTGTCACATTCTATGTTTTAGCCTCATTTTCCCTAGATAAAGAATAAAGATACACTTGTCCTGCGGCTGGGTAAAGGAGTGGATGCTGAGGTCATAGGCCTCTACCTTCTACAGGCCGGATGGCAAGAATGACATGTAGGGAGTACTGGGGGCAGCAGAGAGAAGGTTTTGTGTGCAGGTCAGACAGTGAATGTTAGACAGTGTGCTATTGGCTCCATCTGGCAGTGGATTTTGGCACTAAGAAATCAACCGATAAAGATTAACAAGAATAAATCCTTTATAGACACAAGGTGGCGCTGGTGTTCTATCAGGAACTGAAAAGGCTAAACAAGAGCCCAAGGAATTCGTGACCAGTGCTGTCCCTCAAGTTGCCTCTAGGACAGGGAAAACAGAGAAGGGAAGCTGAAGACCTAGGAAGTCTGCTTCAGGAAAGAAGAATAATGGGACTGCATACTCCTTGCCAATTTATATGGCACAAGCCTCTTTTCAGGCATTATCTCTTTTTACATAAGAGGCTTTGTGTCTAGAAGTTATGTTTCCCTGAGGGATAGTACTGAGAAGTGGGTTGGTTGCAGGCCCACTGATTCCAAATCATACTTTTTCCAGCCAGTGGGCTCATTCCATTGACAGAGGCTGACCAGGGTGTAGATAAGTAATGCCAGCAGCAAATAGGACACAGAAACTGAGCTTCTCCTTCCCTGACACCTGGCTAGACCAATTGCCTAGCCCTTGCCCACCTGGTTCACAGCAACAGCTCCTAATCCATTTTTCTACTTTCATTCCTGTACCAAGGGTTTGTTCTCTAAAATTATCTATTTACAATGAACTCATATCACATTATAGTCCATTTCAAAACTTTCCATGGCTTTCTATTCCAACTAGAACAAAGTTGGAATGTTTTATCATGCTTACAAACAATGGTGTGCTAGTAAATGCTTACAGCCAGCTTTTAGAAGTAGGTAGCCCTGACTAGTAGTTATTTGAAATGATATCCATTCTCCCTTTACAGCCATTTTCAAGTTTCTAGTATGATACCACTGAGCTCAGAACTGGGAAGAAGTATGTATAAGCAACTCAGAGTCTTGAGTTGGCCTCAGTCCCCAGCTATACCAAGGTTCTGCATGAAGCTCCAGACTACAAGTAATGTGTGGATTTACTTTATTTGTCCTGTTTCAGCAATAAGTGCATTGCCCATCCATCTTGAATCCTGGGAAGTTCTCAGTTCTTCTCTAATATTGCTTATTTAGCATTCCCTCTGTTCTAGAACTCCTACATAGAAGTCTGTCAGTCTATACTCCATGTTTCTGAACTGCTTGTGCACAGAATGCCAGCTTTCTTCCATATTGATGGTCCCTTTCCTTAACCATAAAATCTCTGTTAAACTTTTGAGTCTCATATGAAGCTACATACATATGGACATATAACTGAGCTCTAGTCTATGAGTATAAGCAAGAGTCTGGTGGGAATGTCTTTAAATTGAAGTGATATGCTGTTATTTAACCCTTTCTTTTAGCTATTTAGAAAATGCATGTGATAGAGCTGCAGCAGCCACTATGAACCACCAGGAAGAAGTCAAGTTGAAGGAATTTGTATCTTGATAATTTTATGTCATAAAGTTTCTTAAACCAGGGCTGGAAAGGTGGCTCAGTGGTAGAGTGCTTGCTTTGCCTGCCTGAGGCCCTGGGTTCTATTCCTCAGCACCACATAAGCAAAAAGAAAAAAGCCGGAAGTGGCACTGTGGCTCAAGTGGTAGAGCACTAGCCTTGAGCTGAAGAGCTGAGGGACAGTGCTCAGGCCCAGAGTTCAGGCCCCACGACCGGACCCCCCCCCCCAAAAAAAAAAGTTCCCTATGTACTTTTGGATTTCCAAAGCCAGACCCTGAGACAGACTTGTATATAACTTGATTATTTCATGGGTAATCCCAGGAAGCCCAGTGAAGAATTGGGAAGGCAATAGGAAGCAATGCTAATTAAGATTTGACCCTAAGCAAATCACTATTGGGTGCAATCAAGGCTCAGTCCTGCTGTGAGACCTGCTCTGAGAGAATGTGCAAAACAGCTATTGCTGCATAACTACCCAGCAATTGAAAGGATTTTGGAGCACCCAGGAGTTAATGTCCATTGCTGATTGAAGGTCTTCTCTGAGGCCAACTCCCTTTGTATTCTGCCTGCCCCTTGTGCAAGTTGACAGACTCTAGTGATTAGAAAATGCCTATAGGTGGGGGACACAGGGAGCCATCATCCTGGACAGAGCTGTCTTTTTTTTTTTTCCGGTTGTGGGGCTTGAACTCTGGGCCTGGGCGCTGTCCCTCAGCTCTTCAGCTCAAGGATAACACTCTACCACTTGAGCCACAGCACCACTTCCGGATTTCTGGTGGTTTATTGGAGACAAGAGTTTCCAGAGACAGGTCTTTCCTGCCTGGGCTAGCTATGAACTGTGATCCTCAGATCTCAACCTCCTGAGTAGCTAGGATTACAGGCGTGAGCCACTGGCATCCAGCTAGACAGGTCTGTTTTTAGATGACTGCTGATCAACCAAGGGAATGTGAGTCAGGCACTGACAATTACCTGTTATCTTAGAACATTCTCTAACTTCTACATTGTTCTCTTGCATAATCTTTCTCTTACTGCACATTGGGTGCAATCTCCAACTCTCTATTCCAAACACTCAATCCTATGTTCTACTATGTCTGAACTAGATTTAGTCTACCCTCTCAGTTGTTTCCGTATTATATAAATACTACTTCTCATTACCAGTATTTAAAGTGGTTCTGTTTATAATTACTATTTATTATTTTTATGAATGGTGTTAATCTTGACTCCTATTTGAAGAGCTAAACGTATTATTTTAAAGTTGTTTTCATATAATCTACTTACTTGATTTTTGTCTATAAAGGATTAATTCCCTCAACTACTGATTTTGTTGGCTATCTATGTCAGCATTCATTTTCCTGATGTGTTGTGGACTTTTACTTTACAGACTTTCTGTATGGATTAATTTATCCGTACAGATTCACATTGCCTAGTAGGTTTGTGGGTTCTCTCTGCACTCCTGGGACTTGTCCTGGGCTAGGTTTTATGCCCAGGACTTGAGGCTCTTGTTCTGTGGTGAGGGTGAGGATTTCATGTGTCTAGCTGCTGACCCTGCGTGAGGCTTGGCCAGGAGCTTGTATGGGACTGTTAGCTCTCTACCTCCGCCCCCCCCCCCAGGGAGTTAGGTTCCTGGTCTCTCCCTGACACTGGGGCTGGCTCTAGCCCTGGCTTCAAAAGTTTGTGGCCTGTTGTGTTTCTCTTCCAGAGAGATATTCTGAGCATAGCTGTTTCAGTTTTGAATCTACCTTGTCATATTGTTGCTATGAGTTTTATATATGGGGACAGGACTATAAACATGAATTTGAAGTGCCATATTGGCCAGAAGTTTCTGGAACCCCAAATCTTGGCAGAGGAGATGCCCCTGATTAAGGAGAGGGTTCTTTTAGTAACCAGCCTGCAGATACAAGAAAGAGTCTGCCCTTCTGGAGGCCTCTGTTCCACCCGCCACGTAGACAGGCTCTGGAGGACCCAAAGTATATTTTCACCCTCTAACCTCAGGCCTTCTAGCCTTGTGGTTCACTGCATCCTGGCTCTCCACAGTCATTCCATCACTGGGCTCTCTGCCAGCATGCCAGCTAAAGGTCTTTGCTTGCTGGGACTTTAGGTGTTCACAGCCATATTTGCATTTCAACGAGGGACTCATAAAGATGTTTTCATCTTTAAAATGTACAGGAATGGAATTCAAATGGCAGAATGACAGGCTGAGTGTGAGGTTGATTGGCTGGGTCAGGAACATCACACCTTGCTGGCAAGGAGATCTTTCTGACGACAGGAGCTGTCCAACAAGGAGTGGGCTGCTGTCACTGGAGGAGCTCAAGCGGTGGACAGCTGACCTTCCCCTAGGTGCTGGGCAGGGCCCTGGATGGAGGGAGGCTTAAAGCAAGAGGGAAAAACTAAGGAAACCTTTCCATGAAAGCAACTTGGACACTATAAAGTGTCACACAAAAAATACCATTACTGTTCTAAAGGGTACATTGTCCCTTTGAAAGCCAGATTCACTCTCATCCCGATCTATTTTCAAAAGCCAATACATCTTGTCTCTTACTGGCCCTGAGTATTTGAGGCATGTGGTTCCCATTTTGAGGAATGCACTGATAGGATCAGACTCTCAAAATCTCTTCCAATGGGCTTTAGCGGCCAAGCAATACAATGTAGGGCTTCCACTCTGCTTGTGGGAACTCTGTACCTGTGGCCCACTCTGTACATATTCGCCCATTTGTGTGACTGTATCTGAGCAGGTGATCTGATCAGTATTATTGTACTTCAGAAACTGCCCCATGTTCAGTGTTTTGTAGTTATCAAAGCAGCAAGATTTTGTCTTCAGCTTGATCATTTAAAATACTAATACAACTACTATGTTTGTAAAATACAACTACTATGTTTGTCTGATGCTGTTTCCAATCCATAGCATTTTCCACCCAATTCTGTCAGGTTTGAAATACCCTTAAAATTATTTGTAAAGACAAATATCAGAAGCTGGGTGCTGGTGGCTACATGCCTATATTCCTATCTATTTTGGGAGACAGGCCAGGTGGGGCAAAAAAGTTTGACAAATCCCTTATCAGCCAAGAACTGGATATAGTGGCAAGTGCCTGTCATGTTTGTAACAATGAGAGGAATCAGGAGGATCATGGTTCCAGGGTAGCTTGGGCAGTCCCAGGACTTGGGATACAAAGAGAAGACAATGGAGAGCTTGATAGGGATCCCTTAACGGAGAGAGAGAGAGAGAGAGAGAGAGAGAGAGAGAGACAGAGAGAGAGAGAGAGAGAGAGACAGAGACAGAGACAGAGACAGAGACAGAGACAGAGACAGAGAGACAGAGACAGACAGAGACAGACAGAGAGACAGAGAGAGAGAGAGAGAGAGAGAGAGAGAGAACTTCTAAACTTTCTAGGTGTGAGAGTATCATTCAGTGGTAGAGGACTAGCCTAGCATGCCAGGGTTTGAGTTCCAATACCACAAAACAAGTCAAAAACACCAGAAAACTTATAGCATGTTTAATTGCATATAATGAATTCTCCTAAAGGCCCTTTTGATGCTTTTCTTTTTAAATATTTATTTTATTGTAAAGATGCTGTACAGAGGGGTTACAGTTACATGAGTAATGAGTATATTTCTTGTCAAGCATTGTTACCCCCTCCTATGTTTTTCTCCTACTATCCCTTTCCTCCCCCCAACTCCCCTCCCTGCCGAAGTTGTAAAGTTCATTTCCAACATAGCGTATTGTGAGTCTTATTGTTGCAATGGGTCATCCTGTGTCCTCTTTTCAGCATTTTGTTATTTCCCTTCCCTTCCCCAAATTAGATAAATGTATATTCACGATGCCATTTATACCTTGTATATACAAGGTACCAAAATCAAATACAGTGACAGCAGGGATATACCATAGGAAGAAGAACATACAAAAGAAACAAAAAAATCACTTAGTACAATAAAAACAACAACAACAAAGAAAAACCTCTTGTGTCCATATCTTGGGGTTCATTTCTCTTAGTGATACTAACTTTTCTTTCTGGCCCTAGAAAGGAAAGAGAACAAAACTTCTCTCAGGCCAGGACACTTTTCACAACTGATGTGGGCTGATGGCTGCCTTCATATCTATTGAGCATTGTGTGCATCACAAATGCTGTCTAGTTTTAGCCAGTACCACAATCCAGATATGAGGAACCCGGGCCAAGAAAGGCAAAACAACCTATCTGAAGTCCCACAGACAGGAAGAGGTAGCATGCATTTCCTTCTCAGCTGCTTCTCTCCAAATCCTCTCATTGATTTCTGTTCAGCCTTCTATTATCAGGGTTAATTTTTCCTTATGCAGCAATTTCTATGCAGTGTGAAGGTAGAGGTGGGATGGGGACTGGGGACATGATTCAAGTGGTAACAGCACTGTCTAGCAAGCTCTATGTTTTTCTGGCCCAGTACTGAAAAAAAAGGGAAAGAAAAGAAAGGAATAAATAACCCTTAGGTCATAAAATTGCCATTACTATTACTATGCTTATTTTAGTGCTTTTTTTCTTCTTTTTGGTCATGGGGCTTGAACTCTGGGCTTGGGCACTGTCCCTGAGCTCTTCAACTCAAGGTGAGTGCTCTACCACTTGAGCCACAGCACCACTCCTGGTTTTCTGGTGGTTAATTGGAGATAAGAGTCTCATGGACTCTCCTGCCCGGGCTGGCTTTGAACTGCCATCCTCAGATCTCAGCCTTCTGAGTAGCTAGGATTACAGGCAAGAGCCACCGTTACCCAGCTTATTTTAGCTTTTATCATTGAAGTACTTAACATTTTAGAATGACTTCTTTTTTCTCTATTTTGATTTAAGACAAGGACTCAAATAGAATAACTTCTCTGATTATAAGAATGGTACATGATCTATTATTTTTGAAAACATTTTCATTTAAAATAATTAGAGATTTATAGGAAGTTGCAAATATAATACAGGAATGTCCCAAGACCCTTGGCATCCAGTTTTCCTCATGGGACCATGTCCAAATCAGGATCTTGACATTGATATAATGTGAGTATCTCTTGTCATTTTATCACATGATTAGATTTGTATAATCATACCGCTTGAAGATACAGAACATCACCAGAAAGGTATCCCTTGTGCTACCCTTGCAGTCATACCACCCTTTGCCCTGTCATCCCTAGCCCTGGCAATCACTAATCATTAGTCTGCTTCTCATTTCTACAGTGTTGTCACTGCTAGAATAACATATACGTAGGACCATGCCATATGTAACCTTTGAGAATGACATTTTCACTTAGTATTATGCCCTTGTGATGGATCCAAATCATCAGAAGTATCAATAGTTTGTTGTTGTTGTTGTTGTTGTTGTTGTTGTTATTATTATTTAAAAAGTACTATTTTCATAGAAATCAGGGTTGGGGTTTTTGTTTTTGTTTTACTTCTTTTTTTCTTCTTTTTTTTTCTGTAGTACTAGAATTTGACCTCAGGACCTCTTGCTTTGCTAACCAGGCACTCTACCACTGAACACATCTCTAGCCCTTTTACATGCTGGTTATTATTTATTATTATTTTTTGGTCAGTCATGGGGGCCTGAACTCTGGGCCTGGGCATTGTCCCTCAGCTCTTCAGTCAAGGCTAGTGCCCTACCACTTGAGCCAGTACCATTTCCAGCTTTTTTCTGCTTATGTGGTGCTGAGGAATCGAACCCAGGGCCTCATGCATGTGAAGCAAGCACTCTACCACTGAACCAACTTCCCAGCCCCATGCTGGTTATATTTTGAGATAGGGTCTCACTTCTTGCCCCGCTATGCACCTGAACCATAATCCTCCAATTTTAGTCTTCCATTGTAGCTGGGGTATAGGCACACTCCTCAGTACCTAGCTTCTTTTGTTGAGATGGAGTCTTGTGGACTTTTTCTGTTGGAACTTTGAGCAGACCAGTCAGAGTCTCACTGAAGATGACAAGCTGGGAGGACAAGCAGGTTCACACTGCTGTGTCCAGCTGACAATTGGGTTGAATCCTCCAGATGTCAGCCTCCCAAGTAGCCAAGATTACAAGCATGAGCCACCAGCACCCAGGTGTGAACAGTTTTTTTTTTTTTTTTTGAAATCCAAGAAAAATATAGAAAAAAAATCTTAAGCAGTTAAGTGGCAGGAGGAGGTCCTGCTCTGCTTCTTCTTGTCCAGATATAGTCAGGGCTGGCTCTGGACTTGTTGGGTTGACCTTTTTAGGTACAGTGCACAGATAAGAGAGATGAGAAGGCACCAGGCCACTTACCCTAAGCCCTATTGCTTCCAATGCTCTCCTCCCTGGGACTCCATCTGGCTGCTGCTGCCGCTCCCTTCGCATCTGTCTCCTTCCTTTTTCCCCTCTCTTTCTCTTCACCCCGTGAGTCTCCATCTGTCTCTCTGAGTCAGTCTCTCTCCTTTTCTTAAACCACAAAACATGGCTAAATGCAATTTCCATTGAGTGCAGAATCTTGTGTCTGTGCTTCATTATTCTGTCTGGATTGGTACATGTTTTCAATTGCATAATTCCCCTCCTTCCTCATTTTCTCCCCAAGACTTTCTCCCACATAATATGAACATTTGGGGGCCTGCTTTTGACAGTTCTGCTTTTGAATGCTGTGGAAAGTAGAGCGAGTGCCTCTTTCAGTCCTGCACCACCAGGGAAGCAAGGTTGGCAAGTTCCCCAGGGTTCCTGCTGAGTTTTGTCTCTGAGGCCAGTCCAGGGGAGGAAGCCTCTCTTCCAAAGTCAGGACTTTGGCTGCAGCACCTGCCTAGGAAAAGCAGAAAGAGCAGCTCAAAGCCTTCTACTTCAATGGGGTCCAAACTCTGCTCCAAATGTTCATACCCTTAAACATATAGACAAACCCTATTCACTCATTTATATTTTCTTTCATATATGACTGGGCTTAATCCTTCTTGCTCCAATAGCCATTGCTGTTGAAATAAAGTTAGTAGCAAATTCAGACAAATAGACAAATTCAGTATACTGGTAAAGCCCTAATTGTGTCAAAATGCAAGTATGGAAAAATAGGCTAAGAGAAGACACCAAATAGTGATGAATTCATGGCTCAAGTGGTAGAGCACATTTGCCTAGCAAAGTGCAAGACCCCAAGTTAAAATCCTATTGCTGTGAAAGGAAGAAAGAAAGAAGGAGGAATGAAAGAAAGAAAGAAAGAAAGAAAGGAAGAAAGAAAGAAAGAAAGAAAGAAAGAAAGGAAGCAAGGAAGGAAGCAAGGAAGGAAAGAAGGGGAAGACAGAAAAAGGAAAGGGTATCAACATGTTAATAGTTCTTATTTCCAGATTGTGAGATTATAAATGATTTTTAAAATTTTTCTTAATGTTTGCAATAAGCATGTTTCATCTTTATAGCCAGAAACTAATATGCATTATTAAAATGAAATGAACTCTGCTAGATAAAAAGCCATCTCTGCAGGTTCCATTCAAGTGGTATTATAGGGACTCTGTGCCTCCTCTCCACAATAGCTTCATAGGAGGATAGACAAGAGAGTCCAGGCCTTTCCCATAGGATTCTAGCCCATGCCACTGGAGAAGCAGAAAGCCAGGCTCTGCACTGCAACTGCTCTGACTGTCCCCTGGACATGTTTTCATGTCCAGGAGTTTGCAGAGTAAGCAAGTCCCACCTAATGTCCCCTCCTCTCTGTAGTACATTTCTGAAGCTGGGTACTGCTCCACCCTGGTGCAGTGTCTTTGGTCCTCCTAGCTTCAAAGTCTTATCAGATGGTTCCTGTGCCCCTGCATATGTATCAGTGCACAGGTAGCATACAGAGCAGCCACTCATTCTCACCCAGTCCTGCTGAGACTAGCACTGACATTAGCCTTCCAAACTTTGCACATGGAACCCAGAGCTCTCTGATTGTAGCCTGATAAGAATTCAAGAGGCCTCAACTCTGTCATATATTTCTTCCCCAGAGAAGAAGACCAGCAATCCTATTGGCCATATAGAAAGTTACACACAATGTAACCGGAGCACATTAAATCCCAGCTCTGCCACCTTGAGGGGAAGTTTCTTCCCATCTTTGTGCCTCAGTTTCCTCATCTGAAAAAATATGAGAGTAATAACATTACTTACCTCATAGGATCATTTTGAGATTTACCAAGTCAATTCTTGTAGTTTTGAGAACTGAGCATTCTGGTCTGGGAGCAGCGTTCAGTGACTGTTTGCTATTACATTTATTATTCTGAAGTTCATTCATGGGAATGAAAAGGCAGGATATTTGACATTGGGTCTCTCCCAGAAAAGCCCATATGTGATGAATACCAAATGAGGATTACTGATTAAAAGTCCTGCCTCAGCACTGTTCCCAAGTGAGGTAAGGTAGAAAGACATGCAGGCTGCTGCATTCTCTGGGGGAAGGAGGGATTCCAGAGGGCTTCTCAAAAGTGGTTTCCTGTCCTTGGCTTTGAAGGAGGGAAAGAGGTGGAAAAGGAGGCTTGTTGGCAGAAAGGACAGGAGTACCTCCTGTGAGCAGAGGGGCATGTAGCAGGCTTCTTCGGAGACTGTAGTTCCCAACTGAGGCTGGGACCAGTGGGTGAGGTTGGAACCAGGGCTAATTTTGAATCTGTACCTGTGATTACTCTTCATATTTACAACCACACCCAGTCAGACTTGTATATAAACAAAGCAATGGTGGCTTAGCTTGGTCAATAGCTTGTGGAATCTACACTGGAAGTGGTGAGGTTGAGATCTGAATTCAGTGCTATGATCACATGACTTCAGCTCCTGCCTTGCAGGGTCATGGGAGCCTTTGCCTCAGAGATGGAACTGAGGAAGCCTAAGGTTTGGAGGGGACACTGGATATAAGATAGAGGGAGCGGGGAGACCTAGTCCCAGGTGTGTGAGAGACCCACAGCCACTAGGCAGACACAGAGGGGAAAAGCAGAAAGTAGGTCACTCACATGGGAGATGGAGCATGAAATTAATGAGCACGTGGGAGCTAGAGTAGTCACCTTCCAGAGGACAGCAAGGGTGGCATGCCACCCATCTGGGAGAATAGTGAGGCCTATGGAGGAGCTGAAGCGGGTGGAAAGGAGACTTGGGCTGCTCTTTTCTCTACTAGTTCTGGGCACTGAAGGGAAGAATTGGGGCAGGATGGGGGAATTATATGGAGAATAAGGGGCAGAGACTATCAGGAAAGACCATCAGACACAAGCTCCATGCAGAAAGACCTTATTTATTTTGTTAATGCTGATTAATTCTTTCTGCCTAAGACAGACATATTTGAATGAATGCTTGATGAGAAACAGCTCAACTATAAGCATTCTTGTATGAAATGAGAAGCTTCTGGTTTGCATCAAGAAGCATCAGGTGCATTTAGTAACATTTGCTGAGTACCTGTCATGTACTACCCCTGTTCTAGGTGCTGGGAACGTGGTAAGACAGAGCCTTTTTTTTTTTTTGCTGGTTGTTCAAACTCTGGGCCTAGGTGCTATCCCTCAGCTCTTCAGCTCAAGGCAAGTGCTCTACCACTTAAGCCACAGAGCCACTTCTGGTTTTTTGGTGGTTAATTGGAGATAAGAGTCTCAAGGGCTGTCCTGTCCAGGCTGGCTTTGAACCGTGCTCCTCAGATTTCAGCCTCCTTAGTAGCTAGGATTACAGGCATGAGGATTACAGGCGCCAGGCTCCAGAGCCTTTTTCTGTGGACTTTACTAATGAAAAGGTAGGCTTGCAAATGTCTCTACTGTTATATGCTAAACACAGAAATTGATGAATAGTGGAGACACAGAAATAGGTCGGTTCTATGTGCTCAAAACAACACAGCACCAAAATAGTGACTAAAGGGGGATTAAAGCATGAAGACAGGGCTACATTATTACTTCCTGTAGTCTTAGACAGTTTTGCCTGTGTGGAAGGGGGAGAAATAGATGAGAGAGACAGAGAGAAGAAAAGAGAGCAAAAGAGAAACTTTATAAAGTATGTTTATGATTTCTGTGCTATACTTGAGTGTCTCCCAATGGCTTATGTGTTTTAAGGCTTGATCCCCAGGATGGCAGTGTTGGGAAGTTCTGTAGACTTTTAGGAAAAAGGACCTGTAGGATTGTCCTTAGGGGATTGCCCTTGTGGGGTTTGTGGGGCTCTGGCTTCTTCTTCCCCCTTCATTCTATTTCCTTAAGTAATGAGGTTAGTGATTTGCTCTGCCACATGCTCCCATCATGACATACTGCCTTGCCACAGGCCTAAAGCAAAAGGAACCAAAGGATTATGGACTGGAATCTCCAAAACTGTGAGCCAAAATAACTCTTTTTTCTTTATGAGTTAATTATATCAGTGACAGAAAGCAAACACACCTTTATTGAAATAAATATGTTAACACTATATATTAAAAGACTTTCTTAAACTTAAAATTTCATTTTCCCTTCTGGTTAAAAACATTAAAACACAGGGCTGGGAAGGTGGCTCAGTGGTAGAGTGCTTGCCTTGCAAGCCTGAGGCCCTGGGTTCGATTCCTCAGCACCACATAAGCAAAAAAAGAAAAAAGCCGCAAGTGGCGCTCAAGTGGTAGAGCGCTAGCCTTGAGCTGAAGAGCTGAGGGACAGCGCCCAGGCCCAGAGTTCAGGCCCCATGACCGGACCCCCCCGCCAAAAAAAAAACATTAAAACACTTTCATGAGCCCTGAAAGTGTGTGGGCCCAAGATAAAGGCTTAATGCACTTGACAGCTCAGTCAGTCTGGATTGCAAAGGAGTTAATTTGCTTGACTGAGATGGAAAGAACTGCATTCCCAAGCAGACAGAGCAGCACGTGAAGAAAGGTGTGAGATACCAGTGGTGGAATAAGCAGACTGTCCTTGTGAGGTAAGGCAGTCTAGTGGAAGAGACTAGAGGGTGCTGGAATAGGATGTCTGGTTGGAGGCACATGGTCTTGAGTATCCTGTAATATGGATCCCAGAAATTTGGCTAAGAATTTAAAACTTTACCAGATGCTCTGGAATAGGGCTTTGAGGTTTCTGGTAAGAAGGACAGAACTAACCTCAAATCTGATCTGCTACTCCTCTGCCAGGAATAGTGATGAATTTCTCCCAGCTCCAAGGACTTCCCATACTGGCCTGAATAAGGCTTGGAGAAGTATATAGAGAGGTGAAAATCTTCATTGGCACTTCTCTTTACAGTGCAAATGTAGTTTTTCTAGGCTAGGGGGAGAAAGAAGTTACTTTGGAGAAATGAAGAGAGGGGATGCAGGTGATGGAAAGGATGTGGGCTCTGATAAGAGAATGGCCACCTTTGTGAGCCTCAGTTGTACTACTGATGTGGCATCTCCCAGAAGGGCTGTGACAGGAGTTAAATGGGATCAACAATGTGAGGATAGGGCAAAGATGCTATGGAGCTCCATCAAAGCCAGCAGGTGGATATGATTTGTTCTACCTGTACTCACCACATGGGATGTTTCAGTGGATATGAAAAGTGTGATTCTGTTCTTGAGCCTGTATATCACTGCTGGACTGTCTGCTGCCAACTCCACTGGATCCTACTCTTGGAACACCTCAGCTGTCCTTGGCTTGTCCAGAGCCATGACAAGCAGAGGTTCTTTAGGAAGCTGTCCTCTCCATCCAGACTTTTGAGATCAGGATTCTCCAATTGGAAGCAGCCAACTTTTCACCTTTAGTGGTGAGACTTTCAATTGCCAGTTCATCACTTGCACATATTCATAAAAGCCCCCAGGAAGTTCAGCATTCTCATTCTGGGTTCACAAATGAGGAAGAGAAGTGATACCCCTAAGGGCAAGTAGAAGGCTGAAATGTGGGGAGTTAAACTTGAACTCATGTAGGTTTAATTCCAAGGCCTAGTGTTGCCTCCGAGATCCAGGTGTGCATGAGGACAGAGTAGGGGCTGGAAGGTGTGGGGCCACAGACAGGATGATTTTGAGCTCTCTTCTCCAAGGGACCTCTGATCTCTAACCCTTGATCCATCTATCCTGTCAGTGAGAAGGCTTGTGCAGCCTACTGAGCTGGGACAGACCCTGAGATTTTCTGAGCTGGCCTGTATCCATTAGCAAGCATGCATAGATTTTGGTCCTAGAGCCGCATGGGGCCCTGAATACATGGAGATTCTCTAGCACTTACCTCCCTCCAGAGCTCAGGTCTAAGCAGGTCCTTCCACCTTGGTATGACAGACAATTTAGGCTGAATAATTCTTGGAGAGGGAGAGTACTGAGTAGGATGTGTGACAGCATCCCTACCTTCTACATACCAGGGATGTCTCTCCAACTGTGGTGACCAAAGATGTCTTCAGACATTGTCAAATGTCCTCTGGGGTTAAATTCCATCTGGTTGAGAATCACTGGTTTAGGGGAAGGGAGAGGCAGATTTGTCAATTCAATGAACTAAGTGCTATGTGAGAGGGGAGCCCAAAGGGAAGAGTGAGCAAAGAGAAGAGGCCCTGGGAAGCTGGCAGGTGGTAGGAGGGCCATTTTCCAGTGGAGAGACCAGGGATCATGGTGCCTGATTCTAGTCCTCTGTCTAACACCTCACAGCTTCTCTCCAAGTCTACCCTTTGCCCTTGGCTTGCCTCACAGAGCAGTGTCTGCTCTGGGAAGCTAGCCATGCTGCTCTGAATAGTCTGGCTTTCTCTGCCTTGAGTTGGTTTCATGCCTGCCATGGTGGTGCCCAATAAGCTTTCAAGCATGTTGGGAAAGGTTCTGCCTGTCCCCTGAGACAGCCCTCTGAAAGCTGACTGGGTGGCCACTTAAGTACTGTGCTTATGCTAAGAACAATACTTCAACCAAGTGCTTCAGCGTAAGTACTTCCAGGTCCCCTACTCCACAGAAGCTGCAGCGTGGGAAGAAGGTTCTGTAGCCGCCCAGCTTGGAGCCTGGATTTCTGGCTCTCTCCTGATAGCTTTGTGTCCCAGACACAAGTCCTTGGACCTGCAGAACTCCTGCTGCCTTCCCCTCCAGTTGGACATGGCCCGCTTTTCATGACTCCTTACTGTGTCTTGGTAAATACTTAATGCTCAGATGACAGGGTTTTACAAATGGAAAAGTATTCCATGTGTTAGCGATTTTTCAAGTTTCTGAAAGGCCTGGTGGCCAGTGTTCTGTTTTTATTTTCTTTTAAAAATTATTACTTCCATAGTCATCCACACATTTAACAAATGTTTACCTAGCCCTTTCTATAGGCCAAGCACCCAGCAGTGAATACATTGAATGGGAACAGAAAGTAAACAAGAGACGTATAATAGATGGTGACCAAAGTTAAGGATAAAACCGGGCAAATGTTGATAAGATCCCTCTGGAAGATGACATACAAGTTACCTGCTCCAAAGCAGTGAGAGAGCAAGTTCCAGGGAAGTTGTTCCAGGTGAAAGAACAACAGATACTGCACAGTGCTGAGGAGCAAGCAAGGTAGTCAGGGGCAGGTGGGCAGGGGACAGAGGGTAGGAGTAAGGGTGGAGATGGAGAAGAAGAAATGTTAGGGAGGTGAAAGGAGGCAGAGTCATTGGCCTCAAGGCCACTGTGGGCCTTTGACTCTTTCCCTCAACTACTGGAAGGGCAAGTTGCCCTATCTAGGGGACAAACCTACTGAGATCAGCCCTGTGTTGGGTGTTTCATGTGCTAACACCTCTTTGCAGCTAGTTTTCAAAGCAACTTCTCTTGGAGGGGGATTGGGATCATAGTCCTTGATGAAACTAGAACACGATCCCAATCTGCCATCAATCACTAAACCCTAGGGTCTCCTCCAGGGCATTCCTCACCTACAACCAGCCTGGCCCACTCTCAATACTGATGGAAACAAACAGAAGCATTTACCAGTGATTTAGGAGCTAAAGAAGGGCTGTCAAGACTTATTCACTTCCTATATGTGCATTTGACTTTCCCCAAAGATGTCCTAGGGATAGTGGGGGGGGGGGGGGAAGGGCGGGGGAAAAACTTGATAGAACCAAGCGGCTCTGGTCTGGACTCTGCCATATTATCACTGCTTGACCTTCTGCTTCCTGGCCTTTAGGACCCTGACCTGCCCCTTTCAAGGTGGTTCCAAGAACCAGAAATTAGATAGGGATCCAGAGCAAGCATCAATCCCTGGATACAGCTTTCCTCCTCCACTGTGCTGCAGTGAATGCCTGGTGCCCCTAGGTGGCACAGTTTTCCTAGGCTCAGTCCTTCTGAGCTGTGGCCAAAAGAGGCTGAAAGATTTTGGGGGAAAGATGATACCCGAAATGAATAAAGTGGGAGTTTGAAGTAAAATCATGCAACAATGATTCCTGATGTTCCTTCAATGGGCACTGGCTTCACTGCTATTGAAGTGCTCCCTGGAAAGGCTTTTTGCTGAAAGCAGGTAGTGCCACCCCTTGATTTGGCTTTTTCTCTTGTCTGGTAGCCTACCCACATCCTAGCATTTCTTCTTGGCCTTGCTCTTGCTCACCCACTTCTGTGGCTTTGTCCCTCTTAGAGAGAGCTGTTTCTGAGGGCAGTAGCAGAGCACTGGATGAAAGCTGTGAAGGTTGTGTATATAAGAGTTCAGTCTCATTGGGCACATGGTTTTTCTCTCCTTGGCCTTCCCTTTGCTTATCTGTAAAGTAGGATAAGCAAGAATGAGGGAGTTGGCCTACATATTGCCAAGGCCACTTTCTAACTTGGCCCCTCTGAGTTTCCCTGCTGTCCATCAGGGATCAAGTGGGGGAGGGCAAGGCTGCACTTCTCGTTAAAAAACTCAAGCGTGGGGCTGGGAAGGTGGCTCAGTGGTAGATTGCTTGCTTTGCATGCATGAGGCCCTGGGTTCAATTCCTCAGCACCAAATAAGCAGAAAAAGCCAGAAATGGCACTGTGGCTCAAGTGGTAGAGCACTAGAGCTGAAGAACTGAGGGACAGTACCCAGACCCAGAGTTCAGGCCCTACATCTGACAAAACAAAACAAAACAAAACAAAACAAAACAAAAAACTCTCAAGCGTGTGAACTGAGTAATTTGGCACTCTGGCTCTAACATCTTGTTTGGTAAGGATGACAGTCTCCAATACCAGGGATATTTCCTCTTGTTGCCATCACATGAAGACCATCCCCATCCTGGGAGGTGCAGACCTGCTTTCCTTGATATCCTCTAAAAGAACCCACAATGTGACATACAGGCCCCCAGTGAGATTGTCCCATTACTACCCCTCTGAGTCTCTGACCAGAAGAGCCTCTCATTAACCTTGGCCTCCTTCTAAATTAAAATCCCCTCTAAAGGAAGTAGGGGATTGGTCACTACTGAAGAAATTGAAAGCAATATCAATAGGAAAGGGTCTGAGGGTAAAGGGTACAATCAACTAGTCATTTGCTAGATACAGTCTCCTTCCTATGTAGTAACTCATAGAATCTTATCAGCCACAGGTTAACTACTATAGTCTTCTGCTCTCAGATGAAGTATCTCTAAGGACATGAGGGAGCCAGGGCTTCACAGCCTACCCTTGTTCCCTCAGAATACTCAAGGCAAAGAGAAATGACAGGACAGGGGATAGGGAGCCTAACTTCTCACTCCAGGATTGTGACAACTGGTACTCCACAGCACTTTACAGTTTCCATGTGATCACCATGCAATATCTTTTTTTTTTTTTTTTTTTTTTTTGGGTCCAGTCGTGGGGCCTGAACTCTGGGCCTGGGCACTGTCCCTCAGCTCTTCAGCTCAAGGCTAGCACTCTACCACTTGAGCCACAGTGCCACTTCCGGCTTTTTGCTTATGTGGTGCTGAGGAATCGAACCCAGGGCCTCATGCATGCAAGGCAAGCGCTCTACCACTGAGCTACCTTCCCAGCCCCAACCATGCAATATCTTATTTCATTCTCAGGTCAATCCATGAACAAAAGAGGAAATTGAGGCTCATACAGATCTAATGGTTTGTTTAGCTGTGGTTTACATAGTAGCTGGAATGGCTTTGATTCAGGTCTTTGACCCTAAAGTCTGTGCAGTTCACAAATAAAGCTGACTTCCTGACAAGTTATCACCTTCTTTTGTACTCATTTTTCCAGTCTGTAAAAATACGTTAGATTAGATTTGTAGGTGCTAGTTCCCAGATTCTTCAACTGACAGAAAAGAAAGTATGTGTGGGAAAATGTATAGAATCACATAACTTAAATGTTTTTCAAGTGGGCTGGGAAGGTGGCTCAGTGGTAGAGCGCTTGCCTTGCATTCATGAGGCCCTGGGTTCGATTCCTCAGCACCACATAAGCAGAAAAAAAAGCCAGAAGTGGCACTGTGGCTCAAGTGGTAGAGCACTCGCCTTGAGCTGAAGAGCTCAAGAGGGACAGTGCCTAGGCCCAGAGTTCAGGCCCCACGACTGGACCCCCCCCCCAAAAAAAAAAATGTTTTTCAAGTCAGGATATTTACCTTCAAAAGGCTAGGAGGCTATAATCTCAATGTGACAGGGAGAAAAATCAATAGTAGCTGAGAACAGACTTCCTGTTAGGAATTAACTAAGCTGTGTTTAGCATAACACCTTGATGAACGTTGTAGATGTATAAAATGCTTGCTACCTGGGCCTGGCTGGAATGAGCCAGAAGGGAAATGGAACTGGAATAATTCTCTGCAAAAGACTCAATTTGCAGTTGGGGTCTTAGAAGGCTGCACAAAAACAGGAAGAGAGGCCAATAAAAGTTTGGATGTAGAACTTGACATTGCAGTCCCATAGACCACCTGTGGAAATTCCCCTGGTGGGAGGCAGAAAATGACCCAGAGATCCTAGGGAGAGAGTTGGCTAGTAGTCAATTTCAGCTGGCAGGTGTCTACTTTTCTGATGTCAGTCACCTACTAATTCCCTGATTTCCAGTCTAAGCACCCTCAGCAAGTGTAGAAGCTCAGGAAATGCAATTGTGGCCCTTCAAGGCCAAGAGTTCTTTGGTTAAGAATCATTAGGATCTGGAAGAAGTAAGTTTGAGGTACAGGTTAATCACTAGGAAGTTAAGCTGTTTTGTAAGCTTTGGCATCCTTCTCTGTGAAATGGATATAATAGCTGCTGGCTGGGCAGTTGCTATAAGGAAGAAGTAAGACACTAGACTTAGCACAGCACCTACTTCTCAAGCCCTCAGTAAATGGCTGGTTGGCTGCCTTTTATTAAGCCTAGTTGGATATTCACAATTTTATGTTCTGTTTCAGGTATGTAGGAGGTTTTTGTTTGGGGAGCAGGGTATATTTTGCTGCTGACACACCCAGCACAGGACCAGGCAGGAGTAGCATCTGCAAAAGAGAGGTGAGTGGAGAATCAAACCTGACCCTGCAACACCCCTCCGCCCACAACCTTAGTAGCCCTTTCTGCTTTCTCAAGGCCAAGTCTAGTCTGTGTCTGAGAATGTACTCCCTTGGAAATGACAGCATCTCCTTTCAGGGCAGGACCTAGAGGGCAGGGCTCCTGCCAAGGACAGTCTAGACTCAGAAGGGCAAAGACACAGAAAAAAGCAGGGGAGTGAGTAGGAGGAGACAGGAAGAGGAAGGAAAGCACTTTCAGGGACTGACAATCACAAGAAAAGAGAGAGATGTGTGCATACATGTTTGCACGCAAGCATGACTATAGAATTGCACAATTATATAGGGTAGCAGAAGCATGTGGTGCTCTGGGGTGGGTGTAATGATGAGAAAACCTATCAGGGCTCAAGCATATCAGTATATAACTCTGCACATGAGCCATTGGCTGTGTGTGTGTGTGCATGTGCGTGTGTGTGTGTGTGTGTGTGTGTGTGTGTGTGTGTGTGTGTGTGTGTGCAGTAAGTTCATGGGCACATATGCTTTGGATAAGCATGACCACATTGAGCTTGAGTGTGGGGATCACTGCATGACTCTACAAGTGACTGTGTAAGAAAGTCTGCCTTGTGAGAGCACCTGGGCAGCACTTGGGGTATATATGTGCCCCCAAAACACTCGATGTCTGAGAGGAGGGACTTTCTGCAGCTTCTTGGGGGGTCCTTGACTCTCCGCTCCACCTACCTGCTCTGTCCCCCTTCTCTGTCCATTTCACCACCATCACCTTCAAGCTGCTGACCTCAACTGTGGGGTAGGAGGAGAAGGGGAAGGACAGGAGGAGAGAGAGGAGTGACCAGCCTTCTAGCCCCAACCCTTGGTGCTGCCAGGGAAACGTCCTCTTCCCACCCCACCCCCCAATCACCATGATTCCTGCTGTGAGGGAGAGAGGAACCCTCCGTTTCCATGGCAACATAGCAGCCCTGCTTCTCAGCCTGAGCCCAGGCTCCTCTGAGCCATGAAAGGAGTAGGAAGAGAGCCCCTCCTCAGGCTTTTGAGCCCCAACCAAGTGCCCTCACCTATAGACTCTTCACTCCCCCTCGGAATGTCCCCAGGCTTCTCTGGTGCATATAACCCTACCAAAACTCCCCAGCACTCATACTCCTGCTGCTGTTCCTGAGGTCTGGGAACCTTTCTTGACCATTTAGGAAGAACCAGATCTGACCCTGAGCACAGAGCAGCAAGATGGAGCTGAATTCCAGTCTTCACCTCTAAAAGGGTAACAGTGTCACAACCTTAAAAGGGGCCTCATGAGGAACAAATAGTACTTGTGAAGTGCTTTGTAACATCAGAATGGGAGCTCAGTCATGCCCCTGGAAGAGTATTAAATGATCCAGGTTCTTTGGAGGGGCAACCATCCCACTGGGACTCCGTTTTCTTTACTTCTTCCCTTTTCTCTTCTGTGTGTGTGTGTGTGTGTGTGTGTGTGTGTGTGTGTGTGTGTGTGTGTGTGTGTGTGTGTGTGTGTGTGTGTGTGTGTGTGTGTGTGTGTGTGTGTGTGTGTGTGTGTGTGTGTGTGTGTGTGTGCGCGCGCGCTGTGGGTGGAACCCAGGGCCTTGAATGCTAGCCAAAGTGCTGTACCACAAAGCTACTTCCCAGAGCCCCTCATGACTCTGATTCTCATTCTCTCTCTAGTAGAAACATACTGCTCATAGAAGTATACACAGGACTGTTTAGTGAAAGGTGCTCTCTGATAGCAAAAAATCGGAAACCACTCATACATCAATAGAAAAGTGATTAAGTGATTCAAAGTGCATCCACAGATTAGAGCTCTTAAAGAGGATGTCTGTGTATACTAACTAGTCACAATCTAAAAGACATACTAAGTTAAAAATTCAAGTTGAAGGATAGAGACAGTTTGACCTCATATATTAAGCATTATTTCTGGCATGTGTGTATATGCAGGTATGCTGATACATGCACGCACCCACGGAAGGGCTGTGTTAGGCCAGGCTGTTGGCAGTGGTTACTCCAAAGAGGAATGAGGTTTGAAAGTGGACAGTGAAGGGAAAACTTTGGCTTTTTCCTCTGTATATGGAGGATCTATTTGACTATATAGCAAATGCATTTTAAGAATTGAAATGTCAGTTGATGAGGGAAAGCACAGGAGACAATTGGAGAACAGGGTAAGACAGTGTGAGTCCTGAGTAGAGAAGCTCCAGGGACTTCAGGCCAGGAGGGTCATCTAGCTCTCTGAGTACAAGTAGGAGCTTGGCAATTCAGGCACAGATAAGCACTGGACATGAGAATGTGGGCTATAAGGAGACAGTCTTGAAGTAGGAGGAAGAGCAGAGCTATAGCAGCAGCTGTCAGAGCAGCAGAGGAGCAGCAGCTGATTCTCAGTGTGGCTCTGGGTACATCACTTGCTGCCAGCATCCTGTGTGCATGTGCTAAGCATAATGGTGCTGACCTCACCAAATGACTGTGAAGACTGACATCAGCAGAGGGGAAGCAGTAACATATCATAGAGGTGTGAGTTTGTTGTGTGGATGTTTTATCCAGGGAACAAGAGCAAGACACATCTAACCATGATGTGGATATTTGCCAGCCTTTGGAGAACTCTGCTAACATTGGCCAGCCAGGCCAGGACAAAGCTCACTTTCGAGTTGCAGGCAATATGGAGTCAGAAGAGGCTAAAGTAAGGAAAGGCCATATAAGATAGAAAAGTGATAAAAAGAATAATAATGAGACAAACTTTTACTTGGGTGTACTTTATGTCAATCGTGAGCTGCTATTTTAACATTATTCAGTCGTTACAGGTAAGTACTTTTAGAGATGAATATACCTATTTTTACAAGTGAGGAAACAAGTTCAGGAAAATTCATCCATCCATCCATTCATTTATTCAGCAAATACTGTTGAAACAACTCCCAATGGCAGACACCATTATAGTTGCTGAAGGGTTGAAGAATCCCAGCTACATGTAACTTACAACCCAGAAGGGGAAACAGACAAAAACCTAATAAACTTGTGATTGAATGTCAAGTGACAGTGACTGCTAGCAGAAAATAAACTAAGTAAAGAAACAGAGCATTATGGGGAGTGGGGTAAGTCCCTCTGGTTTGATGTAATGGAAGCAATTGAAGGACCCTTCTGATCAGTCAGTAGTCCATGCAAAGGCCCTGGGGTGGGAGGAGCATGCTTTCTATCATCAAGGGATAGTAAGAAGGCAAGCATGTTTGTAGTTGGTCACACAGTATGGTGAGAGACAATGAGGCTAGAGAGAAGTGAAAGGGGGTACAGATCGTGTCATTTTTATAGGTCAAAACTAAAACTATGGATGTAAATCTACATGTATTGGGAAGCCACCGAAAGGTTTTACTCTGGATGGGATCTCAGCTTTAGGTGTTGAAAAGATTGCTTTGGCCACAGAGTATAGGTAAGACTATGGAGAGTATGAATGGGAGCTCAGGGGTTAATTAGAAGCAACTGTACAACTCCAGGTGAGAGCAGAAAGACAGGTTGGAGCACAGTGGCAGCCGTGGAAGTGATAAACAGCAGTTGGCTCTGAAATATATTTCAAAAATAGAACCAATGGGGTTTCTTGTTAGATTAAATGTGGGCCACGAGATAAAGAGAGAAGTAAAGGATGAATTCACGACTTCAGATTTGCCCAGATGACTAGGTGACTGTTGGTGCTAAGATGGGGATTATGGAGGAGGGGCCAGTTTGGGGACAATGAGGGCTGACTTCAATTTTGAGATGGCAGTAGACATCTAAGTGGGAATGTCAGCTAGGTAGCAGGATGTACGAGATGGGAGTTCAGGGGAGATGTCAGGACTGAAGATATAAATTGGGAAGCTGTCAGCATATAAATGTTGTTGAAAGCCACAGGGTAGGATGATATCACTCAGATGGAAAGTGCTGATGGAGGAGAGAAGAGGTTCCTGGGAGCTTCAGCATTTGTAGGTGGGACTTGTTGGGCATCCTCTGGAAGGTCTTCTGCTGCCCAGAGAGGGTATCAAGACTCAGAATCCTTCAAGCCTGGTAAAGCAGATTGCTGGGCCCACCCCTCTGGGTCAAGGGTGGAGCCCAAGAATTGCATTTCTAGCAACTTGCCTGCTGAGTGATGCCACATGCTTCTGTTGGTCTTGAGGACCACTGAGGTAGAAGGAAGAGGAGTTGTAACAACAGACTACATTTTGGAGTCAGGTATAAGTGTTTTCAAATCCATACTCTACTACTAACTTGCTTTGTGATCATGGACAAGACAGTGTCCTGAGACTCAGGGTCTTTATCTGTGAAATGGAACACTGCTTTCCCAAGGTTATTAGCATGTTTCTGCTTCTAGCCATGTGCCTAGACTAGCTGGGAGTGAGGAAATTACGCTGTACATTCTGGAGCAGCTGTGAATAGCACAGTTGGGTGGGCAGGGAGGGACAAGTCAGGCCTCTCACTGTTCAGGTGGCTATAAGTGGTCAGGTGAACTATGAGAGAGGCAGCAGCCTGGCAGATGGCTTCATGTTGGTGCCTTGCCTTGGGACGCCCTAAGACTTGGTTCCTGGAAGGAAGGTGGACACTACAAGGCCAGCTTGCCCCCAGCCCCAGCTGTCTTCCACTTTCTTTTGCCCACCACATTTTCTCTTTCTTCACATTACCACCACCCACTCCCCACCCCCCTGTCCTGGTTACAGGAGAGTTCCTCTTGTTTGTTGTCTTCAGTGACCAGGGCACTGCTTCTTCTCATGTCCTCCACTTAAACTCCCCCTCCACAGACCTTGTCACTCAGCTTCCTTTGGAGCAGCAAGAACCCATAGACAGGGGCAGTCATCTCAGTGACCCAAAGAAATGGAGGAATGAGGCTGTGTCTAAGGCTAAGCGAGGTCTAGAGTGAGGGAGTAAGAGAAAGCTCCAGGCATTACAGTAGTGGGACACTACATGCTCCCTTTTCCTCTCTCTCATACCAAGAGCCTCCCTCCCTGGTAGCATCTAAGCCAGCTCAGGCCTGGATTGCTGAGAGGAGAGAGGAGGCTGCCTCCCCCTCCCCCCTGTTGCTATTTAATGCTGTTAACAATGGATTCATTAACTGGGATTAATCTCATATACCAGCTCTCTATCCCCCTGGCTATTAATCACTCACTTCATTAACAGGACAGCATTAGCCAACCTGGGAGCCAGAACAAGGCACCCATACCAAGTACCTGTGTTTGCACCTCCTGGTTTTTCCATTTCAGGGCTGGTCCATCTTCTCCCTGCCTTTCAGCTTGATCCCTGCCTGTTACCAACAAGCAGAGAAACGTATGTGCTTCCTGCCATGGCCTCATCACTGCCCCTATGTGCCTGTTTCTCTCTTTGTTCTCCCACTTTGGGGCCTAACACCTAGTAGGTTCACATTCTAGGCTGGTCAAACAAAGCACTAAAAGATACAAGTAGGGAAATGCCAATTCCAGGAGGCTCATTTTTTAAATTGCCTTTTCTGTTTACAAAGATAATATATGCTCCCTGTACAAAATCCAAACAACACAAAAAAGGAAGACAGGAGAAAATAAAAATTCCCTGAAATCCCCGTCAAGATAATAACCTTTAGCGTTTTGGTGAGCATCGTCTCAGATCTTGAGTGATATATATATAATTTTACCTAAATGGGATCATACTAGGCATGCTGTTTTGCAACCTGCTTTTCTACTCAACAATATGTTGTCGAAATCTTTCCATATCAGTGAATATAAATATACATCATACTTTTTAATGGTTGCATAGCATTCTGTTTCTTGGAAGTAGCATAGTTTAGTCAATGGATCTCCTATTGATGAATGTTTGTGTCATTCGCATCTTTTCAAGACATATTTGACACAGAGAGCAACATTCTCATGTACCTATCTTTTGCACTTGCCTAATTAAGTTCTTAAGATTAATTCACAGCAGTGAAATATCTAGACAAAAGGCTTGCAGAATTAATATCTTGGCATGGAATAGCATGGTAGAGCCAAATGCCTGGGACTCAACACCAGTTTTGCCATTCCCTAGCAAAGATCCTTAGGCAAATTACTTAACCTTTCTGGGCTTTGATTTTTCTCATCTGTAAAATGGGGGTAATAATAGGATTTACTTCATGAGCTTACCACTTGGATGAAATAAACTTTCTTGTAAACCACTTAGAAGGATGTTCAGTGGGAAGCAACGCCTGGATATTAGCTACTATCGTGGGAAAGTGGTTTACTGGCCTTCATAAACACTGAGCCTATTCTTATCTGTTCCACCCGCATTAGAAGACAGCCTCTTTCTTTTCAGCATAGCCAATAATAAATACCCTTAGTCATTAAACAAAGCTTTATCCCAACTGATAGGTAACAGTCAACACCTTTTCCTAATGTCTGTGCCACCAATGGGTAAAAAACTGGCTATCTAGTCATATTCTTTGCCCACTTCTTGAGTAGAATAGTAGTCATTATCATTTATGGGAGCTGTTTTATATGTTAAAGGTAATATCTTTAATATTCCCTTCCTCAGCTTGACTTTCAACCTGATGATTTGTTCTTTGTCCTTCACAAGTACTTGAAATTTTTAGGTGATTAAGTTATAAAACTTGTATATTTTATGTCATGCTTAGAAAGGCCTTTTTCCTTTAAACAATACGAATATTTACACTTTGCTTCAGTACCTGCACAATACACATGCACTTTACTTTTAACACTTTATGTTTTTATGCTTTTGAATTTATTTTGATGTAAAGAGAGAACGATGATTCCAGCTTTATTGCTTTTCAAATGACTGGTCAACAGCACTTGATTATTCAGTCTTTATCTCAAGGAGATGGGACAAGGGGACATCAGTTCTCTTGTAAGACAGAAGAGCAGTGGGGGAGAAAGGGGGGAAGGGAGAAGGTAAGTAAAACAGTTCTAGGTGGGACTGCCCAGGGTCTGCTCTCAGCTAATCCTTGGGCAGTCCCTCTGAATGGGCAGAGGCAGGACCTAGCAGGGACTTTTCCAGACCAGCATCATTGAAGCCCCTTCCAAGAGCTACTACACATGCTACAGCTTTGTGGCTAGCTCTCAGCAGTTAAAATCCATGCTCATTTTGGAGTCAAGAGCAAATTGCTGTCTAACTTTGGATCTTTGTCTTGAAAGCTTATCTGACCACTTGCCAAGATCTTCTATACTTCTCCAGAGACATATGTAGTCATCTTTCCCTTGATACCAGGAATGGCTTAGGAGCCACCCCTTCCTCAGGAATGCCCCTTTGTCCTCAGGACATCACAGCCTATATGTGGGCTGTACATATTTGAGATGGGGAAAGGCAAGGTATGGTAATGGGAACAGTAGGTTCCAGGTCATCTGTACAGGAAGAAGTCTGGCTTTTTACCATCAGTGCCTATGCTCAGGTTCTGGCTATGTTCCCCTTTGCCAATTTGTTTAAGGTGTCTTGGATTTGGCTGTGGTCTAAGCATAGCTTGTCCTGGGGTTCCCTGGCATCCTGAAGAATAGGGAGGTAACAGGAGCATCCCTGAGATCCACTGTACAAATTTGTATGTGAACAGTCCTCAGATAACTGCCAGTCTCTGCTGCTGTGGGCAGCAGCTTATGGGTGCAGCTTGGTTCTGTGTTCAGGAAGTCGGGCATGAACAAGCCTGAAGTCTGAGTTGGGCAAAATGCCAAACTGGGCAGTCATTCTGTGGGGCTGAAGGTGAAATATAGCACCAGGTCTCCCAGAGCAGGCACAAATTATGGGCTGTCAGGAGCAGGGGAAAGGTAAGGCCAGCCCTCCTTCCAGAGTGGGATTGGTAGATTCAAGTCCTTGGTCTAGGTTCAAGATGGTTGGACTTTTACAATGTTTCATATTCCCAAATGTGCCTGATGCCAGGCTTGCTACTCTGGACTATGGACAGGTAAATGGGTGTGCTATCATCCTACATGACTTGCTAAGGCTCTGCAGGCAGGCTTCTCTCTTTCTCTCTCTCCCTCTCTCTCTCTCTCTCCATGCTTTTCCATGTGCTTCTTGTCTTATTTCTGTGTAATTAGCCAGGCCTCTCAATGGGATTTCCAGAGTGTAAACTTTTTGCCATGTGTCTGGTGTGGCTGCACACAAGTCTCTCTGTGTGGCCATGTGGCAGTTCTCATGAGTCTGCTGGGGAGTGATTGGGAGCCCTGAGTCAATGTGTCTAAGAACTGATGTGTCCCTAATCCAGAATGGGGAAAGAAAGAGAAGGAAAAGTAGGTTAGGTAAGAAAGGGTGATGCATTTGAAATCTAGATGGGACATTAAGGGGAAATATCTACAAATGGGGTGAGAGCTCAGTGGGAAACCCAGAGAAGGGAACCTTGTACCAGGCTGCTTCCCATATGTGTCCATATGATGATGCCCTGGGGATGTGAAGTTTGGCTGGAATGAAGTACACACACACACACACACACACACACACACACACACACACACACACACACACACACACACACACACTCAAGTTTGGCTGGAATGAAGTACACACACACACACACACACACACACACACACACACACACACACACACACACACACACACACACACACACACACACACACACACTCAACTCAGAACCAACAAAATACATGCTGGGTTAATTTCAGCCAGACAGAGTTCAGTAGGAAGTTTCCAAGGGTTGCTAGAATGGCATAAAAAGTATTTCCTGGTGAGAGTCAGAATATTTCCTGGCATAGGTGAATATTCAAGAGAATAATAAGGAAAAGGGAACACAAAAGGAAGAGGAGGATGTTTTGGTCTGGGGAGTACAAGACCCCAGGCAGGGACACCAGCTGTTTTGACGACTACAAGCTTTCAGAAAGCAGGGAGCTGCTTTCTCTCCACGCATTTCTGATTCAGGAATCAGTGATTTCTATGCTAAAATGAATCGACATGGTGTGGAGTCAAATTCTGAACCATGAACTGGGAAAGTATGTTGTTTACTTAAGGTGAACTTTAAATTTACACAAAACCCTGGGTGACAGTGATGGGAGAAGGGAGGACTTAGGTGTCCTTCAGCCTGGTGAGCCTGCCCTCCACCCCCTACTGATTGGTAGTCTTCTGCACCCTTACTTCCTCCCTCACCTGACTCCCCGGCTCACGCTTCCATCATCTACCATCCCCTTCTACCTTCCTGGGTATGGTCCTGACTCAGTTTCCTGATGACGTCTTTGCTAAGCTAACATATTCAAGAACTTCAGTCCAATATTTTGCCAGATCAGCTAGGGGGAGCAGACAAAGTCAGTTCTGCCAGAAGACCCCCAGAACATGCATGCAGTATACAAAGGGTAAAAGCTATATTTACAGGATTGAGGTCCCAGACATAGTAGATCTAAAACTAGATTGCTGGAGATAAAGGGCTTTGGAGCCCTAACTAGAGTACAATATTCAAGCAGGTCAAAGAGTAGTCCAATGGAGCATCTCAGCTTATGTTCTACAAGCTGTATGTCTACCAGATGTACAGTGATCAGCTTCAGAGGTTATCAGCTAGCACCTGGAACCAGATATACAGCATGCTTTTGTATGCTAGTAACAGAGTATTTCAAACTTAGCATTATTAAGTGATCACATGACAGAACTCCCTGGAGAGGGAAGAAGAGTCCCTACATGAAGTTCAATGATGCCATCAAGAACCCCTGTTCTTCCCTTTCTTTTGCTGCTACCTTGAGTGTGTTGATTTTGTTATCTCACTGATTATCCTCCTACCAAAAAAGGGCCACCCCAAACCCAGGCATCTCATCTAGACACCAAACTATCCTGTAGAAGAAAAAGGTGTCTCTGAGGAAGAAATATTTCTCCAGAGTGTCCATCAAGCTACTCTCTACAGGCTTATGCCTAAATCAATCTCTACAAAAGGGAATGGGACTATTAATATTGCCTTATGTTAGCCAGAGTCTTCCCTTGGGGCTAAAACTGTGTATAGACCTGTGGTCAAATGCTCTGGAGCACAGACTCAATAAAGGAAGGAGAATTCCTAAACACAGCCATACTCTGGTTGGGACCAAGGGTATGAATATTGAAGTATAGGCCTCTACTTCTGGATAGTGATACCCAGTGAGATAGAGATTCAGTTGTCAAGGCTCCACACTGAGAGATAAAAGCTAGATTCTAGTCATCACGATGAGGCCTTATGTCCAAATGAAATCAGCAAATAGGCCAAACTACCAATCAACAACTTCTCATTGCCACCTCCTGCCCAGCACCTTCCATACATACTTCAAAGCCAAAATACCCCCATGAGGTCTGCAAAGTTCAAGGTGATCTGGTCTCTGCTTTTTTTAAAAAAAATTATTGTTATTGTAAAGGTGATGTACAGAGGAGTTACAGTTGCATTAAGTTAGGTAATGAGTACATTTCTTTTTGGACAATGTCACCCTGGTCTCTGCTTTTTAAACCTAATCTGGAATTTTACATTTTTCCTTGTAAACATAATGTTCCATCCTGCCTCAGGGCCTTTGTACACACTGCTCTTCCTCACTTTTCCCCCACCACATTCCTTACCTCCTCTTCATTATGCAGCACAAGTGTATAGTTTTCTAATTATCTCTTTGATGTCTCTAAAAAACTCACTGTGTGAAGTGCTCGGAACACAATAGGCGTTTCATAAGTATCTGTTGCATGTCTATGTGAATGAATTCTAAATTCAGGATGGGCTTGGTTCTAAACTTAAGGCAGGGCTGGACATAGATGCAGTGAAGAGTATAACACTTCCTGTGGGATGTCTGATGGTTTCTGACTGCCTGACCTTCATTGGCTCAAGGATCAGATGAGCACAAGGGTGGGCAAGAGAGGATATGGGACTCTGCCCATATCCAGGCACTAGGGTCCAGCCTAGAGGCAAGGTCCAGGGCATCCATGATGACATTTTGAAGACAGCTGGCTTGGTATGTAATGCCCAAGACCTGTTACAAAATGGAGACAGTCAAAGCATCTGCCTTCCCATGTGATAGAAAAAACAAACAATGGAGCTGGGAAGGTGGCTCAGTGGTAGAGCGCTTGCCTTGCATGCATGAGGCCCTGGGTTCAATTCCTCAGCACCACACAAGCAAAAAGAAAAAAGCCGGAAGTGGCGCTGTGGCTCAAGTGGTAGAGCGCTAGCCTTGAGCTGAAGAGCTGAGGGACAGCGCCCAGGCCCAAGAGTTCAGGCCCCACGACCGGACCCAAAAAAAATAAAAAAGAAAAAGAAAAAGAAAAAACAAACAGGATGAGGTATGTCAAAAAACACTCAAGCATCAGTTTAGATACTCAGAAAATAGTTAGCTTGGCTTTGCCTTCACTGACGTACTACCAGCATCTACTAAGCCACTTGCTGCCCAGTTCTCACCCCAAGCCAGGTCTGAATTAGTCCTAGCTCTCTCTCCTTCCCAGTGTGGTATACTAGAGCTGTGTGCTCCACAATTCTTACCCTTCCCAAGCCGCCTCCTTCTTCTAATTAAATGGGGTAGTAGTGTTCCTTCTCCCGATTGATACAAGGGTCAAAGGAGAGAACACATTTTAGAGTGTTCCAAACAATGAGAAGCAGTATGGGTTGGTAAGGAATTGCTGTACTGATTATTTTGTTGGAGTTGGGCTCATTCCTGGGCCTGGCATCTGCTTTGACTTTCCCAGTTCCTGTTTCTTGCCAGTCTCCATTTTTTTGTAGCCACCCACGTTTCTGGCACTGATCATGTTAAGGATGGGGAGTTTGAATGTTGAAGGAAAAAGCAGGAACACGACAACACCAGCCCTCCGTGTTATTCCCAGTCTCAAGGACGACCCTGCCACCTTTCCAAGACAGTGGACCCTGAATCTGAGCAGCCTCTGTTTTCCAGTTACCTATTGCGGTGTCACAAACTCCACCCAAAGTGAATTCCCTAGCACAGCAATTTATTATTCTGTCTCATGGTCCTCAGGTTGATGTGCTGGGTGGTTCTATCTTGCAGACACTGGTAGGGCTGGGGCAAGAGTCACCCAAAGGCTCAGTTGCATGGTACATTCACAATGGCTTCCTTCATTTACACATCTGGTACCTGTTTGCAGGCCTCTCTCCAGGAACATGTGGGCTTAGCATTGTTGGGCTTTGAACATGACAGCTGCTTCTCCCAGACTCATCCTGTTAAAGGACTAAGGTGGAAGCTTTGGTGCTTCTTCTCACTGAGTCATAAGTCACAAGATGTCGCTTCTGCTGCATTTTCTTGGTTATACAATGTCAGCCTGGATTCTGTGTAGAAGGGAACTTCACAAGGACCTGGATACTGGAAGGCATGGCTAAGCTCACTGGAGAGCTATATCTGAACACTGGTAGGCCAGATCCTAATCTAGTGATTGGAACACTGCTCAGTGGAGGTCTCTTGCTGTGCTATGGGAATGTTTGAGTGCGTCTCCCACAGGTTCGTGTATAAGAGGCTTGGTTCCAGGCTGGCAGTAGTGAGAGATGGTGTGGAACTTTTAACAGGTAATGTCTGGTGAGAGCTCCTTATGCCAGAGGCATGTCCTCAGAAGGAATTAAGGTATTTGTCCTAGGACCACCTGGCCTCTTTTCTTTTTGTCTTGAGTAGTGATGTCTTTCTCTTACTTGTGTTCCTATAATTGTGATGCCATGACATTCTCACTGAGCTGAGGCCTGTCTAGTACCCTTGGCTTCTAGAATATGTCATGCAGTCCTGAGGCTACCAGAGTTTGAAAGCCCAGTCTCCTGTTCTCCCTAAACATACCCTTATGTCTAATCAGTCTTCCAGTCCTATCAATTTGGAAGGAGGACAGAGGGAAAGAACACTGAGAAGCGAGGACTCTCCAACTTTTAAAAAATTCATTTATTATTATTTAATATGTTGGAATTTTACAAACTATTTGATGTAAATTAAAAACTGACATTTTTCTAAAGAAGAGATATGGATGATAAGCATGGAAATATGCTCAAAGACATTAATCATTAAGTAAACCTCAGTGATACCAGTGTCTGACCTCTGTAATCCTAGCTACTCAAGTGGTCTGAGAAACATGGTTCAAAGCCAGCCCAGGCAGGAAAGTTTGTGAGACTCTTCTCTTCAGTTAACCACTAAAAAGCTGAAATTAGAGCTGGGGCTCAAATGATAGTGTACCAGCCCTGAGCAAAAAAACTAAGAGAAAGGACCTAGGCCCTGAGTTCAAGCCCTAGTACCAGCATATATACACAGACACAGACAGACAGACAGACAGACACACACACACACACACATACACAGACAGACAGACACACACACACACACAGAGACAGACAGACAGATGCACACACACACACTCACACACACATACACACACACACACACACACACACACACACACACACACACACACACACACACACACACACACCAAGAGCAGCAAAATCCTGATAATATCAAGTGCTGGTGGGAATGAAAACAACTGACATTCACACACGCTGGTAGGAATGAATGTGGGACTGCCACTAGGAAAAATACTTGAACAGCAGTTTCTTACATAGTTAAACATCCACATTGCATATGACCCAATAGTTCCATTTCTAGGTATTTAGAGAAATGAAATGAGATAGCCACATAAAGACCTGCAGCTTTCATCATAGTCCCAAGCTGGAAAAAAATAATTCACTGAATGAACTAATTGTGGTGCATCTATACTATAGAAAACTTCTCAGCAATAAGTTACAGACAGATATGTCTGTGTGAATGAATCTCAAAGTCCTTTTACTGAGGGAAGAAACCAGGCTTGATGGCTAGCTACTGTCTGAGTCCATTACAACACCATCTAGAAGAGGACAAACTAGACAGAGCAGGTCAGTGGTCTTGATGACTGGCAACAGGGCAAAGGGCTTGGGAACCAAAAGGAACAAGGAATCTTTCTGGGATGCTGGTCTCATGACTGTACATATTTGTCAAAATTCTTCAAATTTCTTACCTATAAAAGAGACTTTTCCTGAATATAAGTCATACAGTCCTGAGGCTATCAGAGTTGGAAAACTAGTCTCCTTGTTCTTCTACCCATCCCCTTATGTCTGATCAGTCTTCCAAGCCTATCCCAGCTTTTTTGCAGCTCTTAGCCTGTACACTGCTCACCTGTCATGGACTCTCTCTTATTCATTACCTAGATAACCATTATTTGTTCCTCAGGCCTCAGCTAACCCTTATTTTCCCACAAAGGTTTCCTTACCTCCAATCTAAATCAGGGGAGAACCCTTTTCACTTGTAAGGAACATGCTTGCTTTTCCTTCTCTAGTATAGGTCAAACTATGCTAGCAAGACAATGCTTTGCTTATCTTTGACATACAATTAGCACTTAACTTGTTTCATGAATTTTAAAAATGTAGCTGGACCCGGGTGGCTCACACCTGTCATCCTAGCTACTCAGGAGGCTGAGATCTGAGGATCGTGTTTCAAAGCCAGCCTGGGCAAGGAAAGTCTGTGAGACTCTTATCTCCAATTAACCAACAGAAAAATGGAAGAGGCGCTGTGGCTCAAGTGATAGAGGACTAGCCTTGAGCTGAAGGGCTGAGGGACAATGCCCAGACCCAGAATTCAAGCCCCACGGCCAACCAAAAAAAAAAAAAAAAAAAAGTAGGAAGGATGTCTACATCTGCTTCTCAACAGTTCTGTATCAATTGAATTAGTTTATATACAAACATTTTGTTCTTTTATTTTTCATGTATTTTTAAATTATTTGTTAAGAATTGGTGTAATATAAAAGCATTTAAGTTGAGGGAAAATTATGAAAGGGGTGATAATCAATATGCACTGTACTTAAAAACTGATTTGTTGAATAGTAGCTCTTTTGTATAGCTACTTAAAGATAATAAAAAATCAGTTTTTAAAAGTATGTAAGCTAAGTGAACATTTTTCATATATGTACAGTATTAAAAATTAAATTATTTCTATATTATATATGTACATAAAATATGTATGATTTTGCCTTTCTCTGTTGGCAGATAGAAATCTTCCTGACTCTTTTTCATTGATATCTTCATATCATTTTAAAACTTAATTGATGATTAATGAAGCCTTGAAGATTCTCCCAACACAAATGTTGCAATTTTCTTCATGTGAAATGCTCAGTAGCCAGGTACAATGGTTCACATCTGTAATTGTAGCTACTCCAAAGGCAGAGATCACCCAGTTCAAGTTTTGGGGACAACCCAGGCAAAAAAGTTCATGAAATTCCATCTTGAGGAGAAACTGGGTGTGGTGGCATATTCCTGTTATCCAGCTATGTGGGAACTATAAAGTAGGTAGATCACAATCCAGACCCACCCAGGTAAGAAAAGTAAGACCCTATCTGCAAAATAACTAAAGCAAAAAGGGCTGGCTCAAGTGATTGAGTACCTGCCTAGGAAGCACAGGAGTCTGAGTTAAAACCCTAGTACCACCAAAAAACAAAACCCCAAAACAAAACAGTATATTATACAAGAGTCTGAGTTAAAACCCTAGTACCACCAAAAAACAAAACCCCAAAACAAAATAGTGTATTATACATTGGCATGTACTATAAGGCATGTATTCTTTAAAAAAAAAAACCCTATTAGGAAGGAGAAGGAGATTATATACATTTAGAGAGAGAGAGAGAGAGAGAGAGAGAGAGAGAGAGAGAGAGATTATCTATCTCTTCTCATCAACGTGGTGTGGCATCACCTTGCCAAGTTTCAACATTCCAGTCAAAATCCTATCTCATCATTTTAATCTGCATCCTGCACTGTTATTGAAATTATGCATAAGATTATTAACTTCCAGAATTTCCATAAGATTATTAACTATTTGTATGTTTGAGCTGCAAATTGCTGGCTATATCCTCTGCCCACATTTGTTTTTGCCTTATTGATTTGTAGGAACTCCTTATGTATGTATGATATGGAAATAGTCAGTTTGAAAGTTATAAATAACCTTTTAAGGGTGATGGATATGTTCATTCTTGATTGTGGCAACGGTTTCACAGGTGTATACTTATGTCAAAACTCATCAGATTTTGAACGTTAAATATGTGTAGTTCATTGTATGTCAATCATGCCTCAATAAGGCTGTTTAAAAATGAAGTTATATAATGTAGAATATAAATATTTTCTCTCCATTGTTCTTTTTCTTTAAACTTTGTATAGCATAAAGAAGTATTATACTTTTACATGTCAGTTACTAATAACCTGTTTGGAAGTTAGCTGTGCGACTTATATCCATTCTGTGTCTCAATTTTCTTATGTAAAATAAGAATAAAAACACCAGCCAGGCACTGGTGGATCATGCCTGTAATCCTAGCTACTAAGACTGAGATCTGAGAATGTGGTTCAAAGCCAGCCCAGGCATGAAAGTCCACAAGACTCTCATCTCCAATAGACTCCTACAGCAAAACAAACAAACAAAAGAGCTGGAAGTGGAGCTGTGGCTCAAGTGGTAGAATGCTAGCCTTAAGCAAAAGAAGCTCAAGGACAGCACTCAGGCCCTAAGAGCAGCGCGCGCGCATGCGCGCGCACACACACACACACACACACACACACACACACACACACACACACACAGAATTAGAGTACCTTCTGCATAGGATTAAACAGGTTAATACACATTAAACATTCTTAGAATGGTAACCAACATAGGACACTGTGCCATAAATATTTTTTTTTCATTTAAAAAATCACATTTATTGTTGCTCAGCAAATATAAGCATATGTTGCATACCAACAGGGATACTTTCTGAGAAATGTGTTGTCAGGTGATTCTATGCTTACACATGATGTGGCATGTGATATAGCTAAGCTGCAATGTATATAGCTTGTTGCTCCTCAGAAGCCAAATGGTAAGACATGTTACTAAATGTTGTGGGCAGTTGTAATAGTGGTGTTTACAGTTAGATAAAACACATATTAAACACAGAAAATGTATAGAAATATAGAGCAAAAGAAGCTAAGCTTGGTGGCACTAAGCTTGGTGGCACAAACCTGTAATCCTATGTGCCATAAATATTAAACATAATTATTGTGATATCTTAGGGAAAAGACTCCCATCCTAATATTATAAAAATATTTTAAGCTATATTTAAAAATATAGCTTTTAAAAATGCTTAAATATTTAATTTACTTTAAAAGTTTAGTTTACTTACTACAATGATCTTCAGTTCCTTCCATTTTCCTGCAATGGTATATTTGACAAGTATGTAGTCATGAGACCAGCATCCCAGAAAGATTCCCAGCTTCCATTTTCCCAAAGGATAGACAATTGATCCCATATAATTAATGACACAACCTACTCTCTCTGTATGAATTGTAAAGATCATCTTGTTTAAATAATGAATTTCTAAGTACAAATGGTATGCCTCTCAACTTTGATTCAGTCCTTAGCTCTATGTGTTCAATCCCCTGTTGATACTTCCTACTGGTGAATTTTAACAGATTCTCTTTAACGCTAATCCATTTGTAGTTTTTTGTGACTTCAGCATTGAAGAGGATTTTCTTTCTGATATCTTGTGCTATAATTTTACCAAAATTCTTGGGTTAAAAATTAATCTACAATCAGATAGTGCCAGGAGGTAGAGCCTTTCAGAGGTACAGTAATTAAGGTAATTACCTTTAAGAGGTAATTGAGCCAGGCGCTGGTGGCTCACGCCTGTAATCCTAGCTACTCAGGAGGCTGAGATCTGAGGATCGCGGTTCAAAGCCAGCCCGGGCAGGAAAGACCGCGAGACTCCTATCTCCAATAAACCACCAGAAAACCGGAAGTGGCGCTGTAGCTCAAGTGGTAGAGCGCTCGCCTTGAGCTGAAGAGCTGAGGGACAGCGCCCAGGCCCAGAGTTCAAGCCCCACGACCGACCAAAAAAAAAAAAAAAAAAAAGAGGTAATTGAATAGATAAAATGGTTTGTGAAGTGGATTTGTTCCCTCACCTCTCATTTTCTCCCATGTATGGTGTGTGGACAAGAGACTTCACCAGGTGCCAGAACCTTGACCTTGGGCTTCACAATTTTGAGAAATATGAACCAGTTTTAAACCAGCCAGTTTCACAAAATGGACTGTTACTTGGTGTCTTGGTCGCTTGATTTCCTCTTCACTACAACCTACCTACCTAACTCATCCACTAATAGCTGTCATCAGGCTACATACCTGAGCACGATCAAAAGCTTTGACATCTCTACAGTCTTGACTTAGGAAACAATTTGCATCTTTAGATCACCACTTCTAGTCTTTCCTGAATATTCCTCTTATTCTACTTTGACAAATATTCATCCCATGATCTGTAATCCAGTGACACTGGAGTATCTCACAGTACCCAGTTTAGATTCCATGGTTCATCATCATGACTCCCTTATGCCCTTCATCTTCTTTATCCTACTCACTTAGGAAAATTCTTTTTTTTTGGGGGGGGGTCTGGTCGTGGGGCCTGAACTCTGGGCCTAGGCGCTGTCCTTCAGCTCTTCACCTCAAGGCTAGTGCTCTACCACTTGAGCCACAGTGCCACTTCTGGCTTTTCTTTCTGCTTATGTGGTACTGAGGAATCAAACCCAGGGCCTCATGTATGCAAGGCAAGCACTTTACCACTGAGCCGTCTTCCCAGCTCCACTTGGGAAATTCTTAACCGTGGTGAATTCCAGCTGTCCATACACTGCCTGTTTTTCTTTATAATGAAATGAGTCTTGAGAAAAACACATGACAGATTGGCCAGTTCCACCTTAAATTTATGACTACAAGCTCAAGTGGACTCTTGTGAATGTCCCTAATAGTATTTACTATTCTTCCCTTGCATTCGACACCTTGTCTGTCCCTAAAACACTTGAACAATCAAACAACAAGTACTTCATAAAAGAAAATATTTATATGGCCATTAAATATGTGAAAAAATTCTCAACATTACTAGACATCAAAAAAATGAGAATAAAGCTATGTTAGGATACAATGACACATCAATAAGAATGGCTAAAATTAGAAAGGCCTATGGCAGTACCATGTGGATTAGTCTGCTGGTGGGAGCACTTGAGGAAACTATTTGGCAATGTCTACTAAATCTAACATACACATACACTATGATCCATCAGTCTTCTCCTTTGTATATATCAAACAGAAATACAAACATTTGTGCACCAAAAATGTATCTGAAAAGGCCCATAACAATAATAAATACAACATCACAAATTAAATAAACAATCTACTTTCTATCCATCATAAATAGAACTGTTACATAAACTTTGGCCACATTGGCATGTTCTACCTTCATCTCACAAACACTGTTGAATAAAATCATATCCCCTTGTGTGTATGTTATACCTTTAAAAAGCTTTATCACTTTATATGTGTATATGTCTGTGTGAGTGTACTGCTTCTCTTTTGATCCCACTTTCATTTCCAGATATTATATAATTTCTTCTTTACTATTAGCATGTATTAATTGTATAATTCCATTTATATATAAAGCACTTTGATCAAACTCACCTTCTTTATTACTCTTTTGTAGCTACTCTGCTTGCCCACATTGGTTTTGGTTTTTGTTTTGTCTTAGTGCTAGTCCTACGGCTTGAACTCAGGGCCCTGGTGGTGTCCCTGATCTTTTTGCTCAAGGCTAGTGTTTTGCCACTTGAGCCATACCTCTACTTCCAACTTTACTGCCCGGGCTGATTTTGAATGGTGATCCTCAGCCTCCTGAGTAGCTAAGATAGGGCATGAGCTGGTGCCCAGCTTTATTTTATTTTATTTTTTAACATTTTTAGTGAATTTCATTATTCTATTTTCATAAGGCACATCACATCCATCTACCCATTATCCTCTCCTTATGCCCTCTGTCTTCCCTCAAGAATCCCCCTTTTCTTTTTTTTTAATTTTTTTAATTCTTTTTTTTTAATTGTGAAAACACTGTACAGAGGAATTACAATTACATGGGTAAGATAATGAGTACATTTCTTATCGAGCATTGTTGCCGCCTCCTTTGTTTCCCCTTCCTATCCCTTCCCATCTCTTCTCCCCCCATCCCCCCCCCCTCGCCAAAGTTGTAAAGTTCGTTTTTCAACATAATTTATTTGTACATCTCGTTGTTGCAATGGGTCCACCTGTATCCCTATTTAAACGATTTGTTTTTTCCCTTCCCCTCCACAAATTATACCAACATCAAATACAGTGAAAGCAGGGGTTATATCGGGGGGGAGGGACATACAAAGCAACAAAGAAATCATCTTATAAACATGTCAGAAACAATCACATAAAAAAACCATTTGAATACTTATCTTGGGGTTCATTTTGCCTAACATCAGCTTATCTGACCTTCTCTGCTTGTCTCAGACATATACTAGTTATTGCAAATAAGGGAAACCATGGGGCCTATGTTTCTTTGGGCCTGGCTTACTTCACTTAATATAATTTTTTCCAAGTCTTTCCATTTCCTAACAAATGGGGCAATGTCATTCTTTCTGACAGAGGCATAGAATTCCATTATGTATATATACCACATTTTCTTGATCCATTCATCTACTGAGGGGCATCTGGGTTGGTTCCATATCTTAGCTATGGTAAATAATGCTGCAATAAACATAGTAGTGCTGGTAGCTTTAGTATGGTTTTGTTTGTGATCATTTGGGTAAATGCCCAAAAGTGGGATTGCTGGGTTATAGGGGAGCTCTATGTGGAGTCTTTTGAGGAACCTCCATACTGCTTTCCAAAGTGGTTGAACAAGTTTACACTCCCACCAACAATGCAGTAAGGTTCCCTTCTGTCCACATCCCCTCCAACATCTGTTGTTATTAGAGTTCTTGATTATAGCCATTCTAACTGGGGTGAGGTGGTATCTCAATGTTGTTTTGATTTGCATTTCTTTTATGGCTAGGGAGGTTGAGCATTTCTTCATGTGTCTATTGGCCATCCTTCTTTCCTCTTCAGAGAAGTTTCTCTTTAAGTCTTTAGACCACGTATTTATTGGGCAGTTGTTTCTTTGAAGATTTATTGTTGGGGGATTTAATTTTTTGAGTTCCAGGTATATTTTAGATATAAGACCCTTGTCCGTTGTATGGCTAGTGAAGATCTTCTCCCAATCGGTGGGCTTTCTATTGATCTTGCTAGCTATGTCCTTTGCCCTGCAGAAGCTCTGCAATTTCATGTAATCCCATTTGTCCAACCTTTGTTTGATTTGTTGTGCTTCTGGGTCTCTATTAAGAAAATTTCAGCCTGTGCCAAGGAGACCTAGGGTTTCTCCTATTCCATCCTGTAATGTTTTCAGAGTGTGTGTTTTAACTCTGAAGTCTTTGATCCATTTGGAGTTAAGAATCCCCATTTTCTATTTATGTCATTTTTAGGTCTTAATTACAAACATAAAGAAAATGTGTGGTATTTATCTTTTTGAGTTTAGTTTACTTATCCCAATGATATTCAGTTTCTTCCATTTTCTTGCAATGGTATATTTCATTCTTCTTTATTATCCTCTGGCTTTTAGAGTTTCTTTGGTGCTTCTCTCTTGCAGCTCTGTTAGCTGAATGCTCCCTTCCCATAGCTTAACATGTTCCTTCACCCTTCCACAGCTTGGCATACTCCTTTTCTAGGCAACACTACACCCAGTTAGTAAAGCCTCCAAAAACCCCCCTTTGCCTTGAGATAGCACTCTTCTGGGGCAGCTACCACTATATAAGGCAACAAGAGCCCCTTAGAGTGATCTTCAGGTCTGGGCAGCTGCAGGGCCCCTTATCTACTACTTGGGCAGCAGCCATAAATCCTAGTCCTCCATGATGAAGCCCCTGGTCTTCACATCTACACCAGGGTCTCCACCTCCTAGCCCCTTCTAGCCCCTCCTAGCCTCAGTAGGTTATGTACGTCACCTCAGACAATAGCAGGTGCTTCTTCCCACTTCTCCCTTGTGAGAAGGGGTCTTGCCAGTCCCTTTCTTTATTCTCTGCTCCTGGATGTCTGTGTGGTTTTCTGGCAAAGTCTAATAATCTTTCAGGTTCTTTTCTGGTCTTGTCTGTTTGCTATCTGTAAAGCCTTCTGTGCCTGGATCACCATCTCCTTTTCTAGATTTGGGATTTTTTCCCCAAAGAATCCCTATATTTGGAAATGTTTTCACTGCTTATAGCTTATATTTTGTTTCATCTTTTATGTCCATGATTTTAGGTTTGATCTTTAATGGTGTCTCAGAGGTCTTGCACATTCATTTTGTATTTTGTTATTTTTTATTATCTTCATCTGAATATCCTAATACATATAGTTTATTTTCAAGCTCCAATATTCTAACTTCAACTTGATCCAGTCTATTGATAAGCATTTCATTTTTCATTTAAGCTTTCACTTCTAGAATTTCATTTATTTTACTTTTTTAGGATATCTATATATTTTTTCTTTTTCTTTTCTTCCCCCCCTCCCTCCCACTGGTCCTGGGGCTTGAACTCTGGGTCTGAGCCTCCTTGTGCTCAAGATTAGTGTTCTACCACTTGAGCCACAGTGCCACTTCTGGCTTTTTCTAAGTAGTTTATTGGAGATAAGAGTTCAGGGACTTTTCTATCCAGCCTGGCTTTGAACCATGATTCTCAGATCTCAGCCTCCTGAGTAGCTAGGATTATAGACATGATGATATTTATATTATTATTTAATTTTTCTATGATATCCTGCATTGCACTCTTTATTTAATTATGTTATTTGATTATATTTTCTTTGAATTAATCCAAGCATTTATTCATGTTCTCTTCAACTTATAATTTTATAATTATTCTTTTGAATTCTTTGCCTAGAATTTCATCCACTTAATTATCATTAGAGTCCATTATTGATTGTGGGATTGTTGAATTTTGGAGAAGTCATATTACTTGTATTTTAATTTTTTAAATTGTTTCTTCATTGGGTTTGTACATCAGAGGCCAAAGCATTGGTCAAAAGTTTTTTGGTTTGTTTTTTTTTGGGGGTCCGGTCATGAGGCCTGAAATCTGGGTCTGGGTGCTGTCCCTCAGCTCTTCAGCTCAAGGCTAGTGCTCTACCACTTGAGCCACAGCACCACTTCCGGCTTTTTTCTTTTTGCTTATGTGGTGCTGAGGAATCAAACCCAGGGCCTCATGCATGCAAGGCAAGCATTCTACCACTGAGCCACCTTCCCAGCCCCTTTAGTCTTTGGTGGTAGTATTCTCATTGTTGAGATAAGGTTGTATAGTGGTGCATTTGTGGTGCAGTTTCTCACCAGTAGACTGTGGGTATAGCTCCCATAACCAAACATTTACCTAAGTGCTGTAGGCACTGAACCTGATTCCTAGCGCCACACAGTAAGAAGAAAACTAGGTGGAGTCTCTTATAGTCCTCAGTGTACAGACTAGTGTTATATGTTAGCTGAAGGCAGGGCCACTGTCTATTCATGGCTGCTTTCACTTTAGAAGATTCTCTTTGTGTATGAGGAGGTGCTTTTGGCTATGAGGAACTTTGTAGCCTGTGGGCTTGATCCATAGGCTCACCAGTTTGTTCCCCTAGAGGCAGCAACTGTCCAAGCATAGGCGTCCTCTGATTGTATTGGTGAGGGGAGAGAAAGCGAATTCTGAGTTCTGTACTGGCTAGAGAGATCCCAAAGACTCGGAGTCTTTGCCTACTGGTCTCAATACTTCCAGACCTCATTCAGCAGTTGACCAGCATGTGTGAGGGAAAACTTTATAATTTGCAGGCCCTGGGCTCAAAGTTCTGAGTGCTACTTAGCAGCAAACACATATAGCTATGCTGCAGCTCCCAAATGCTGGTCAGTGCTTGGAGACATGGACCAGTTTACCTCTTTGTCTTGTATCTCTTTGGCTTTCCTTCTCCCTGGAGAGAGGATTGGAGCTGTGGACTATTTTCTACTTTTCTCTGGTAACTTTATTCTTTGTGCTTTTCAACCGCTTTGTCCCTCTTTCATGATCCTCAACGCCCTTTATTTTTCTCTCCCTTTAGAATAGTTTCTTCTTTATTATTTCTACTCTTCTCATTCATGGGATCAAAGGAAGCTTGTAGTTACCATCTTTCAATTCTTGTATTATAGAATTCCTTTCCTTTACAACCAAACTCAACGTAATTGCTTATATTCACAGTTCCAAGATTTTGAGACCTAGCATCCTCCTCAGAAAAAGCCAGAAGTGGTGCTAAAGCTCAAAGCAGTCTAGTGCTAGTCTTGAGCAAAAAAGAGCTCAGGGACAGCGCCTAGGCCCTGAGTTCAAGCCCCACAATACCCCCCCCCACACACACACACAGAGTTATTACTGTTACTTTGGAGCATGTTATCTTCATTTTTCACCTAAATGATCACATTAGGGCCATAACAGATCTCCATTTTTGTCCCTCTTTTAACCAGGATCCACCCATGAAAGCAGACACCATTCCTTGAAGGAATGAAATATGTTGTAATATCACACAGGTAGTGGAAGACTGAGAAATCAGTAAGGCGTGGGGAGGCAGCCCCATGATGATGAGCAGCAGGAAACTGCATACTCCCCTAGGCTGTAGTGATGACAGGAAGAGCCAGCACTGCCCAAACCCCAAGGCCTGGAATTATACATAAAGAAGCTGGAACAAGACTGGCCTGTTTGACAGGAACTGGGGTCACAGGAAGAGAGTTTAATGATGCCTCCCAAGCAGAAGGGAGGAGGCAGGAAGAGTCAGCTACTTCTTCCTTCTGGGCTTCTCTCTCTTGTTTTTCATTGGCCAGGTCCTGTCAAAAAGCAGCTACTAAAGGATCTCTGAAACAGGCAGGATCCCTCCCCTGCCTGCCATAAGGTGCAGAGCTGGGAGAGTGTGAGAGATGACTCTGACTTCACCTGTCTTCTATTCTTTCTCAGAACAAAGTCAGGTCTTGTGAATTGTAAAGCACAGGTCATTTTTAGCTCCTTCATTAAAAATATTAAAAGAGGAAAAAACATTAATATATAGGTAAATATTTATTTAGGATAAAAGATTTTTTTCTGTTAGGAATTGAACTCTGTGCTTTGTTTTTACTAGGGGAGCGCTGTACTTGAGCCTCTCCCTCAGTCCTTTTGTTTTTCAGAGTCTTTTTCTTGGGGCCAGTCTTGAGCTGCAATCTTTCTATCTCTACTTCCCAAGTAGCCTGGATTACAGATACATCTAACATGCTTCGTCCTAAATTTTAAGATTCTTAAGAGCAGATATGACCACAAACATTAGACATATCCAGAAAAATAACATAATTTTTATTAGTTGCCTGGAATATTGATTTTTGGCTTCATATTCTTTGATCACTGGTTCATAGTACATACACATTACCTGCATATGTGTGTATTACGCTAGGGATGGAACTCAGACCTCATTCATGTGAGGCAAGGATTTTATCACTGACCTACATCCTCAGCCCTTAACTTTTACAGAAGAAATATAATCTCTTCTACTATGGTTGATTTAGGTCCATTATTTGCCTCTCCCTCCCTTCACAACTTGCTGTTGGTGCAGGTAAAAAAGCTTCATAAAATTGTCAAAATTGAAAAGTTCCATCAAATTTCTTTTGTATATGAGCTGTAAGATGTCTGAGCTTTCCATTCTTGTGCAGACTAAGTAAAACAAAACAAAACAAAAAACTTCCTGGGGCTAATGGTTGATGCCTGTAATCCTAGCTACTTAGGAGGCTGAGAACAGAGGATCATGATTCAAAGCCAGCAAAGTACAAGTGACTCATCTTCAATTAAGCCAGCCACACACACACACACACACACACACACACACACACACACACACACACACACACACACATGCACATGCACACACACACGCAGAAGTAGAGGTGTAGCTCAAGTGGTAAAGCTCCAACTTTGAGTGAAAACTGAAGGGGAAATGCAAGGTCTTGAGTTCAAGCCCCATACACACACACACACACACACACACACACACACACACACACACACACACACACACACACACACACACACACACACACACACACCATCTACAAGCTAACAGCACTCAATTAAATCTTACATGTCAAGGCTCTGGCATGGCAGTAGAGTGGATAGGAAGATTTCTTGAAGCTGTTTTTATTCTAGGACAGCTGGTAATAACTTCTAATTACAAAGACCTAACTGTGAAATGCACAAATGCATCCCACTAAACCCAGCTCAAGTTTCCCCAGCTGCATCTCCAAAAACGCTTTGGGCCACTCCAACACTGATAGAAGATGTGCAAGAGATATGTAAGATATGTACGAGATCAAGGGCTCTTTATGAATTATGATGCATAATTTGCAAATTTTACAAAACATTTATTCACGTATGTGAATAAATGACTAGTTGACCCATATCTTAGTTTTCTTCAAGATCCTGCTTGCTCAGCACTTTCTGCTTTCTGCTTTATTTATTTATTTATTTTTAATTGTTCCTTGGACATTCTTACCACAGGGCCTTTGCTCTTTTTCTTCCCTCGGTCTGAAGCTATTCTCCCAGATACCTGCTTGCTATGCAAGTCTTTTTTCAGATATTTCTTCTTTATTAATTTCTTCTTGTGACTGTAACCAATTGCCACAAATTCAGTTGTCTTAAAACAACACTGATTTTAAAAAAAGTTTTTTTTCTGGTCGTGGGGCTTGAACTCTGGGCTTAGGCACTGTCCCTAGCTCTTTAGCTCAAGGTGAGCGCTCTACCACTTGAGGCACAGCACCACTTCTTGCTTTTTCTGTTTATGTGGTGCTAAGGAATCAAACCCAGGGCCTCATGCATACGAGGCAAGCACTCTACCACTGAGCTACCTTCCCAGCCCAACACAAATTTATTATCTTGCCATTCTGGAGATCCAAAGTCTTAAATCAATGGCAAAGCTCCAGAGCTTCCTCTGGGGGTCTCAGGGAGCATCTATTTTTCCATCTTTTCCAGTTTTTGGAAGCTTCTTACTTTCCTTGGTTTGTGAACTTATCATTCACTTCCTTTGATCTTAACTCTCCTTTGCCTTTATCCACCTGGATAATGCAGGATCCTCTCCCAGTAAAGATCCTTAGCTCAGTCATCCCAGCAGTCTCTTTCACAATGTAAGAAAAATACACATAGGTTCTAGAGATTAGAATATGGACATGAACAAGGAGAGAGGGACATTGTTGGCATGCTACAACTTTCCAGTGGACTCTCTATAACCATTCAGTTAAAATGTGGGCCATTTTCTTACCCTGGCTAAGAAAGAATGCTTTTTAAAGTTTAAGGTATGTGTGATGTTTGCTGTGGTTAGAGACTTGTATCAGTCAAGGTCCTACCAGGAAAATAGAATCCCTAGAAGACAGGTATTAAGAGATTCATTGCAAGGAGTTGGTTTATGTGGTTGTAGGGACTGGCTAGACATGTTCAAAACCTCTATCTAGTGTAGGCTGCCAAGAAGTGAAGCTGTAGTCCAGAGGTAAAATTTCTTCTTTTGGACAACTTCAGTTCTGTTCAGAAAACTTTTCAATTGATTGAAACACGCTCACCCAGATTATTGAATATAATATTTATGTATTTATTTATTTATTTATTTTGTTGGTCATGGGGCTTGAACTCTGGGCCTGGGCAGCTCAAAGCTAGCGCTCTACCACTTGAGTCACAGCACCACTTCCAGTTTTCTGGTGGTTTATTGGAGATAAGATTCTCACGGGACTTTCCTGCCCGGGCTGGCGTTGAACCAAGATCCTCAGATCTCAGCCTCCTGAGTAGCTAGAATTACAGGTGTGAGCCACTGGCACAAGGTTTATATTTCTTATTTATAGCTACCAAAAACCCTTATGACAACAGTTATGTTAATGTTGATTAAATAATTTGGACTATTACCTAGCCAAGTAGACACACAAAAATGACCATCCCAGGTCCCTTTATCTGGTTAAGAACAATTTTTACAAAATATTTTATCATGTATAAAGATGGTAATTTAGGTTGGGGGTATTTTTTTTAGTGCATCAATACAGTGATTTTAAAAAACACAATTGTGTTTGTGATGTTAATTCTTGGGATAAAACTTATTTGGGGCTGGGCATGGTAGTATTTGCCTGTAATCCTAGTACTTGGGAGGCTAAGACAGGAAGACTGTGGCCTGGGCCACATTGTGAATTCCAGTCTAGCCTGAACTATATATGAGACCTTATCTCAAAAAATAAAACAAAATAAAAAAATAAAAAAATAAAACAAGCCAGGCACTTGTGGCTCTTACCTGTAATCCTAGCTACTCTAGGTGCTGATATCTGAGGATCTAAGGTTGAGGCTGGCCTGGGCAGGAAAGTCCAAGAGCCTCTTATCTCCAATTAATCATCAAAAAGCCTGAAGTGGAGTTGTGGTACAAAACCTGTTTAGTCATAATTTATCAGTTTTATAACGTATAGTTTGAATAAATTTGCTACCATTTTATTTATGGGTCATTAAGCTAAGTATTTGTGATTAGGCTAGATGTCCTTGTCTGTATTACCTCCTTCATCTGTGGCACTTCAGGGTCAGTGGCTTCAGATGAAAATGACAAGCTTAGTTGATTTAAACACTGGTTCTGTAAGCTGAAGAGGGTGGGGGAGGGCACATTTCAGGCATAGCTGCATTTGGAGCTCCAACACTTACTTCCTTTTTGTCCCATGGCTCTGCTGTCTTCCAGTGTCAGTATTAGTTACAGACTCGATATGATATGTAAATCGCTACTCCAGAATCTGTATCCTTAGATAGAAGACCAGCTTCTTTCTAAAGAATGCAGCTAGAGTGGATGGGGAGAGGGAGGAGGGAAAATCAGGGTGTGGTTATTAGAAGGATGAATTAGTGGTTATTAGAAGGAGATCAAAAACAACATATGCCTACTCTAGCTGAGCTAGCCCAGCAGAGTGTCTTGGGAAGTTTCCCCTCTTTGTTTATTCTTTAGAACAATTTAACTCAGAAGTTATTTATTCCTTGCAAGTTTGATGTAACTCACCTTTAAATCCATTCTGGGCCTGATGCCATTTTTAGAAGAAGATCTTTGATGATCTGATTTCGTCTGTGGATATTAGCATTTTTACCTCTTCTTGAGCCATGAAAGAACTAGCATTTGGTTATATTTACCAAGTCTACATTTGTTTGTCATTTTATTAATTTCTGCTTTTATCTCTATTAATTCCTTCTTTGAAGAGTTTTCTCCTTCTGATTTTCTCTTTCTCAGCTGCTTGTATTCAATTCTTCTTTTCTAATGAATGTGTCCAAGATTATACATTTTCTGTAGGAGTGCATTGGCCTTGACAATTGGTTTCATTATATGATGTTTCTAGTGTCACTCATTTATAAAATAATTCATTTCAGTCTTGAGTTTCTCTGTAGCCTGAGTGTTGTACAGGGTAATATTTTAAAACTTCCTTTTCTTTGTGTTTTGTCATATTGGTATTCTTCTTGCATTGACTTTAAGGTTGTTGGGTTTTTTCCTACCCAAATTGTAGCCAGAAAATGTAGTCTAAGTATTTCCCATTTTGGAAACTATGTTTTATATTATCACTTTATTATTATTAGTATTATCATTATCATCATCATCATCATTGTTGTCTTTATGTAGTTGCATAGAAAAGTTTCAATTCCACATGTCAGTTTCAGAGTACAATGCATCTTGAAAACCATACTTTTTGTTATAATTTAAGTACTTGTACAAAGAAGTTACCATTCTATACTTTTTGGGGTGGTACTGGGGTTTGAATTCAAGCCTGGTGCTTGCTGGGCAGGCACTCTAATTCAGAGCCACTCTTCCAGCCGTTTTTCATGCTGGTTTTTTAAGATAGTGTCTTGCTTCCTGCCCTGGCACACTCCTGAACTACAGTCCTCCTACACTGCGTCCAACTTTTGGTTAAGAAGGGGTCTCATGAACTTTCTTCCCAGGCTGATCTGAAACCTAGATATTCCCTTTCTCAGCCTCTCAAGTAGCTAGGATTAAGAGATATGAGCCACCAGGATTAAATGTAAGCACCTGGCTTACTTTTTATTTATTTTTTATGTGTACCAATTATAGTGAATGGTTCTTTTTTGTAAATGTACCATAGATGGTTTTATTTATTTTTTCATTTTTAAAAAATATTTAAAGTAATTGTACAAAGGTGTTGTCATATTACAGAGCAGTTTATTAACACACTATATCTTGATCAATGTCACCCCTTCCAACATTCTCATCCAGCCCTCCATACCTACCCCTTTCCTCATTTATTTTAACAATGTGGGATATAGATTAGTTTTTTTTTTTAATCTTTAAGTAGTTGTACAAAGGAGTGGTCATTTACCATGTAAATTTTAAAATGTAAATACATGCATTTGTCAGTTTTGTGCTTCTATAATAGAATTACACATGCTGAGTAATTTATAAACAAAAATCTATTTGAGTTATGCTTTGGAAGCTAGGAAGTCTAAGATCAGGAGCTGCATCTGATCAGGGCTTTGATGCTGCACCAAAACATACCAAAAGGTTCATGAAGGGAGGAAGAGGAAGGGAGGAAAAGGGCCAAACTAACCCAATCCTGATTTAATAGCATTACTCCATTAATCCATTAATCCATTAATCTTACCTGTCATTGAATCTGGGGAAGTGGGGGCAGGAGGGCTACTCCTGGGCCTTGAACTCTGTGCCTGGGCACTGTCCCTAAGCTTTTGGCTCAAGGCTAGCACTCTACCACTTGAACCACAGCATCACTTCCAGCCTTTTCTGAGTAGTTTATTGGAGATAAGAGCTCACAGATTTTCCCGCCCAGGCTGGCTTTGAACCTGATCCTCAGATCTCAACCACCTGTGTAGCTAGGATTGATAGGCATGAGCTACCAGTGCCCAGCTCCACCACTGGATTTTATATAGTCCATTTTCACTGTCTTATCACTTCTAAAATTTCTACCTCTTCAGCACTGGGGATTTAGTTTCCAACACATGAACTTCAGGGGTAATATTCCAATCACAGCAACATGGATTCTCCTTGCAATTTTTTTTTTTTTTTTGTCGGTCGTGGGGCTTGAACTCTGGGCCTGCGCGCTGTCCCTCAGCTCTTCAGCTCAAGGCCAGCGCTCTACCACTTGAGCTACAGCGCCACTTCCAGTTTTCTGGTGATTTATTGGAGATAGGAGTCTCATGATCTCTCCTGCCCGGGCTGGCTTTGAACCACGATCCTCAGATCTCAGCCTCCTGAGTAGCTAGGATTACAGGTGTGAGCCACCAGCACCCGGCTCTCCTTGCAATTTTTTTATGTAGATCTCAAATGAAAGTTTTAAGTTATATCATATCTTTCTAATTCTCCTATAGCTTTACTTATTTTTGTCTATTTGATCCATCAATTTCTGGAAATGCTTGTAAAATTCAAGTATCATAAGTTTGACACTAACTATAATTCTAAAGTTATCTCTCTGTTTTTAATAGATTTTTGTTTATGTACAAAATTTATTTCATATTACATCTTCTTGTTAAGTTGTACCTTTTTGAAAGTCTCTGTGCTCCATGCAGTGCTTTTATTTTGACTTCCATTTAATCAGATACTAATATTTCTACACCATTTTTTAGCAAATATTCATTTTTCATTCCTTTATTTTTAATTCTTTGTTACATTATTTTAAATATGACTCTTAAGATACTTACTTTGTGTAAATGTGTGGGTATAGAAATGCTTTCTGTGTAGGTTGTTGAGAGTTCTTTCATCAATTCTTAGTCTCTGTAGTTCAATAGATAGTTTAATCTGTTCACATTTATTATGATTTCTGATATGATTAGATTTTATTGTTTTTTATTTAAGTTTTATTTTATTTTTTCTCTGTTTACTGGCAAGTTACTTGTATTATTTTTATTTTTCCATAGTCTACTTTTTAGATGAAGTTATTTAAGCCTTTTCTTCTAATAGTGTCTTAAAACTCCTCCTACCTCTCATGTTTTGTTGAAACTTTAGCTCCAAGTGTTACTATTTTACTTTATTTCTAGACTTTCAAAAGAAGTCCTTTCTTAAAAACTGTATGAAGTCTTATAGATTAAATTATTTATTATTTAGACTGCTAGAAATGTACTAGTTTTTAAAAAACATTTTTATAATCCTATGACATTCTTTTTCTTGAATTCCTTTCTGTTTATTCTGAAGTACATAATTATTCTTTTCAGAAAGAGTGAATGGATAGTAAATTTTCTTTGTCCTTTATTATCTGAATATATCTTGGATTTTTTTTTCATGTTTGCTGGTTTAGCTGATACAGAATTTCAAGTTCAAAAAAATCCAAAAGCATTGAAACTTTTGTTTTTATTTTTATTTTGTAATTTAGAAATGTCACAGGATGTGTGTCTTTTTAGTACTTTCTGCTTAGCATTTGGTGGGTCTTTTTATAGTTTGAGAACTCAGATCTTTCTCTAGCTTTTTGAAAATATTTTAAAATTATATTTTAAATTATTCCATCATTTCTAGTCTCTTTCATCTTTGTTTAGAATCACTATGTGGTAAATATTAGGTCCTTTATTTTCTCATATTTTGAATCTCTGTATTTGTACCTTCCAGGGAATTTCCTTTACTTTATCTTCTTGACTTTAATTTTCAAGGATGATTTTCTCTTTTTTGTTGTTTCTTTTCCATGATGTTCTATTCTTATTTTATAAAAGCAAGTATCTTTGGGATCTCTCTGAGAATACAACCTGGAATTATTTAAGCCACCCTTTGTCTCCTACATTTTCACCTACATTTGGTTTGAGATGAATCTTATCCTTTCATATAGCTGATGACCAATGATGGTCTTTTCGGGCATATAATGTAAAACTAGGCATTTAATCTGCTCTGTGTGTGTGTGTGTGTGTGTGTGTGTGTGTGTTTGTGTGTGTGTGTGTGTGTGTGTGTGTGTGTGTGTGTGTGTGTGTGTGTTGGCCATAGTTGTGTGGACCTGCTTCCAGGATGGAACCTTTTCTTTCAAAGGAAATTTCATGACACTGGTTGCCAGTGGCAGCATAGCCAGGAGCTTTGTCAATACAGGCTTCCCAGTGGACAGCCTTGTAATGACCAAAGTGTGTGTGACATCCTAAATACAATTGTCTCTTCCAATTTACTTTTTTCTTCCCTTCCTACATTCATTACAGAAATTTGTTGTTTTACTTTTCTCACTTCAAAACTTAAATATTCTACCTCCACCAATTATCAAGTGCCACATAATAAAACACTTCATAACTTAGTGGATTTAAATAGCCATACTTCATTACTGCTCATGATTTCATGGCCTTCCTGAGCTTACTCTTCCCTTCCACATGACCTGGGGCCACACTTACATCATTCAGCTGGCAGCTGGGTGGGAAGGCCGTAAAGATCTTCACTTAATAATCTGCAGGGATGAGAATGTAGCTTAGTGGTAGAGTGCTTGGCTAGCATGAATGAAGCCTTGGGTTCAAGTCCTCAGTACCACATAAACCGAAAACACTGCAAGTGATGCCATGGTTCAAGTGGCAGAGTGCTAACCTTGAGCAAAAGAAGCTCAGAGACAGTGCCCAGGCCCCGAGGACACACACACACACACACACACACACACACACACACACACACACACACACACACACACACACACACACACACACACACACACACACACACACACACACACACACACACACACACACACACACACACACACACACACACACACACACACACACACACACCAATCTGCAAACTTGGTGCTGGTAAGCTGCTGAAGCACTTTGCTTCTCCACCAGGGGGCCTCTTTCTCCACATGGATTTTTTATCCTATTTCTTAAGGAGGTTAGGGTGGACTTCTTCCAGACTGGTGGCTGGTTTCTACTGGGAGAAGCCCAGTGTCTAAGTGTCTATCTGACTTCTGTTTGCATCATGCTTGCTAATGTCTCATTGGTCAGCACAAGTTATATGGCCAAATGACAAGGCACTATCTCTAGGGCATTCCACAAGGATATGAATACTAGATGGAAAGGTGGCTCATTGCCATGAATAACTATTTTCCACACTTCCCATGGTGATCCTTCCTTTTATTTAGAAAGCAATCTCAGAAGTCAGATACAGTAGCTTACTCTTATAATGCCAGACAGTGATCAGGAAGATGGTGATTTGAGGCCAGCCCCAGGCAAAACAATTAGTGAGACCTCATCTCAGTCTATGTATGAGCTGAATGTAATGGGTATGCTTGTCATATCAGCTATGAGGGAGACTAGGCGCCTGATCTGACGCTGGCCCTTGAGACTACCTAAAAAACATCTGAGACAAAAAACCCCAAGTAATAGGCATGGTTTGAGTGGTAGAGCACAAGGCCCAGAGTTCAAACTTCACTACTGCCAAAAAGAAAAGAAAACATGGTCATTAGTTGCAGTCTCTGGGACAATAGCCATAGCCATCCTGTGGGAGAGGAAGGGGCTGGCCAGCCTTCTTGCTGACTCATCAGTTCCTCACTGGATGGCAAGGCCATGGCCTGCTCCCTATTCCTGGCACTTGGAGTTTCTCCAAGGTTCTGTTGGAAAGGGGCAGCCTCCACCTTGTTAGCCAATTTCTTCTGTGCTGATGTCACCATGCTAATTTTATCTGCTCTGTATCTTCTAAAAGATCCTCAACATTGTCTGATTGACTGATGCCATGATTTTCTAGTTTTCTTGAGCTAGTAAGAATGTATTCTTTTTTGGGTCCCTTTCTATGATTCCATTCATTTTGTAAAAATAGAAAGCAAACAGTGAGATCCTATCTATCACTATAGGCTTGCCCTCACATGACAGGAATGCTAAAGCACAATAGTGGTGAGACTAGATGAGATTTTTAGCTTTTTACCAGTTCTGAGAGGTTAGAGATACTGTGACTGCAGCCCCTTCTTGCTTTGGGTTCCAGGCTGAGAGAGTTAAAACACTAATCCTTGCAACTCAAGCACCTACTGGGACAGGACCAGGGACCTTTGGAACTGGCTCTTTACATTATCTAGACTCCTCATTTTGCAGTTAAGAGACAAGGCCCAGAAAGAGCAACAAAGTCACATGGCAAATCAGCTGTGGAATTGGGGTTGGAAGATGGGCTGTCTGCCTCCAAATCCTGCCATCTTTCCATTGCACATTTCCCTGTGTCTTGCCCCAGTTTGCACCTCTGGGCACCTGCCAGAGAAGCTCAGGTCTACTGTCCTGAGTAGGCCCAGACAATATCTCTACTCCAGGGTACCCAGAGATGAAGGATTTGAGGTGAGCTATCCCAAATGAGACAGATGTCTGTCTGGCTCCTCCTCCTGAATGGCGATTATTTGAGCTGGGGATGATAGCCGTGTTTGGATCATCGAATTTCTCTCTCCAGTGCCCTCTCTCCTCTACTTCGTTATCTATTTACCTATCTATTTACGTGAGCTCCCCCCCCCACACACACACAATGAATTACGTCTTCAAGGCAGTAAAATGTTATGTATTTGCAAGGCCCATAATCTTTAAAAGCCCAGTGATGCCAGCTCCAGACAGCAGCGAGCTCCCTCCAGTATGTTAATAGATAGTATTAGGGCAATAATGAAAACACTTGAGACAAGTAAGCTCCTATCAAAAGCTGAGTAATAGGGCTTCGCCAAGTGAATCACAATGCAGAAGAGATTAAGACGTCTGCCGTTGTGCAGTGTCTATTCAGACTAACAGCTGCTCCGTTTCTGATTAAAATTGGGTTGGGGAGACCTTTCTGAGTGAGTCCCCCTTTTATTCTGCACCATCTTCGCCCTTCTCACCTCTACCTCCACACACTTAGACACAGTCTACATATACACACACACAGAGTGAAGTCACAAGCAGGCATTCCATCATCACACACAGAGCTATCATTGCACACACACAGTCATCAGTACCCACAGACACAAAGCCATACCGGTACACTCAAGCATGTACACACAACCACATCTGCACTCACAGGCATGGTCACACATGGAACCAGTCTCTCACACCCTTGCAGCCTCAACTAGTCTCACATGCACATTAAGTTACAATCTGTCATGAATACAGGTTCACATATGCATTAAAATGCAATCTGTCATACACACGCTCTTCACACACAGTCACAACCACACATTCAGAACAATCTAACTAGTTACAAACACTTAGATATCCGTCTGATCATGTTTATGTACAACCCTAGCAAGTCCTTTATGTAGAATCTCATTTGTACGCTCACAATTGTGATACATTGTTGTAACATCACAGACCATCACAAGCTCCCTGCTGACATCCATACATACTCATATGTGGACATATGTTCACACAAGACCATAGCCTGGGCATGTATGAAGTCATGATGTCACATGCTAAAGCATAGAGCTACTCTGCACATCTGCAAATCTCAGCCACAAGTGTGAATGTGTTACAAGTCACAAATACATCTGGACCTACATGTAGAAATAGACACCGTTCTACACATCCTTCCTGTTAGTGATCCAAAATCCAACACTGAACTATAGCAAGCATGAAGGATGGTTCCCAAAGCTGGTTCAATGCTCTTAAAATCCTTATACAGGTATTAAGGTCCCCATGTGCCATGTGGAGGAAATAGGATTGCTTCTAGAGAGCCTAAAGTCATAAAGTCTGACCTAGAAGGGACTGCAGATATAGATTTAAAATTCAGTGCTCTGTGAGGAAAAAATGACCTCCAATCTATCCCTGGAGATGTGCACACAAAGGCTGGACAACCATTTGGCAAGGAGGAGAGGAGGAGAGAGCCCTGCATTCCACAGGAATGATCAAATGCCTGGAAGACCTATTCTGATCCTGCATATCCTTGTCCCCTAACTTCTATACTATGGGTGACTGACTTCCTCCAGTCCAGCTCTCCAGAAACAAGAAACCACCAGTCCTGACCTTCTGCTTTTCTTCCTTTGTGTGATGTCTATCCCAAAATCATCTTTAAGCTGCTCATTTGACCTTATTCTAAATCTCTGTCACCCTAACAGTAGATTCGGGGGAGATGTAGGCTGCAGTACACCAAGAAAGTATTCAGGGACCTGGCAGGGCCTTTGGAGACAAATTTAGGTGTCCTGGATTGAAGGAACATGGTCACCAAAACCTGAAACACCAGCCCAGTATATCTGGAAGGATCTTTACTAGACAGCTGGTTGGGCTGGCTGTAGGAATGAGCAGAGATGGGTCCTTCCTGCTCATAGCTTCAGTCGGAGGCTTCTAGGCTGTAGCTGATGATTACTACCCAAAACTCTTTCCACCTCCTCTTCCTGGGCCCCAGAGGGACATCTCACTATGCTTTTCTCCAGACTCCCCTCCCTCACACTTCAAGCTTTTGCTCAGGTTTACCCCTCTTCTTGGATGTCTCCACCCAGCCTCTAAAAATATCTGCATTTACTGCACTCCTGTCTCCCACCCTGAATGTACCCTGTATAGGAAGCAGCCTCAGAGCCCCTGGGCTAGAATCAATCCTTCTCCACCTTCTGTGCTCTATGGCCATTATTTCCCTCTGCTAGAGTAAAGACCATCTGTCTTTCACCCAAGGGGCTGGATCACACCCAGGTGTGTGTGCTCAAGGGGACCAAGGTAGAAGAGGCTCAGAGCTGAGTGCAGAAGCCAAGGGGCTGGGAAAGAGAGCCAGCCTCTGGGAGAGCAGACACAGAGCATAGTTGGGGAAATGAGACTCAGATTCAAAGATGGGACAAATATGGGGAATTGTTGGAGGCTGGGATTCATTGAATGAAGTTGCCTGGAGTGAACCAAAAAATCAGGATCCTGGGACAAAAGAAGAGGACTAGGATAGGACTGGCATGATAGTGGATTCAGACAAACTAGGGGCTCTGTTGATCTGCAGCCCAGCTTTAGGGGCCTACATGATGATTACCTTAAGGGTCAAGGCTTAAGTGCACCTCAAGGGTTTAAAATACAAGAATTAAGAGATGAGGTAAGAAACCACACACTCAAAACCTAGGTGGCTGAAAAGCCCTTCAGTGCTAAGGGCTTTTCATTGTGCCTATAAAATCTGAGTTCCAGGAGCTGATACGGGCACTTAAGGAAGTGGCACAAGGTTGGCACTTAACTGCTATCTGCCAAGCACTAAAGCCACTTTGATCTCTCCCTCGTTAGATAGGGTTATCTTCAGGAAAGAATTTGTTTTATGCCTGGCACATAACACAGCTCAGAACTGAAGTTGCTTCTAACTTTGAATCTGTGCTTTGGACCCTGCAGGCTGGTCTGACCTCTGAATCTCTTACTTCTCCCACAGTTGCTATCACCTGATTCACCTGCAGAGTGTCTCCTCCCCAGCTCTTAGGACACATCCTGTCTGACAAGAGGTTCTGGCTCTGTCCTGCTCATTATTAGCTATAAGACTCTTTGGCTTTTGCTAAACTGGGTTTATCTTGTTTACCAATGAGCCAAGTCCCATCTGATTCTATCTCACACCCTAGTTCTGCTGATGGGATTTCAATGCGTTCCCTGTTTGTTCATTCAACTAATATTTACTCCACGTTGTCATCAGCCAGTTTTCAATCTTCCTCTTGCCTGAGCTGTCATTATTTTTCCTATTCCTTGGAGTCTTTCCATGGGACACCACACTCACCTGGCTTGTCTTTTCCTTATGGACCTCCCCTTCTCAGCCAGATGTTGGTTCCTCCTTCTCTTCTCTCAGAATATTGCAATCAGTGCAGGGTCAATCCTTGCTCCTCTTCTATTTCTCCCCTTCCCAAGGGATCTGCTCTAAACATCTGGCTGTAGGGCTGTGTCTGCTGATGACTCTTAATTCTGAAGTGTGCTTCTTCAGCATTGACCTCTGCCCTGAGCTCCAGATTGGTAGATCCCTCAGTTTGCTCACCCTTCCCACCTGATGTCTATCAGGCATCTCAAACATTAATTCTTGATTACCACAGCCACTCTTCTTCCCCAAGTCTTCTTAAACTTGATCAGTGGTATCAGTGGTATCTAAAAGACCTAACATTTAGCTCTCAACTCCTCAAATAGTGCCCAAACCACTGTCAACTCATGCCTGAGTCAATGCAGTAGCCTCAGACCTCTTTCTCTCTCTGTTTCTGCCTCTGCCTCCACCTCTCATCAGCCTTAGAGTAGAAGCTCTGAAAATCTCTCCAATTCTTACACCTCTCCTAATATGCCAGTCAGACTCATAGTCTGGTTAAGATAAACAGGGAATGCATTGAAATCTCATCAATACACCTAGGGTGTCAGAATCAGATGAGACTTGGCTCATTGGTAAACAAGATAAACCTAGTTTAGCAAAAACTAAGGAGCCAGTGCTTCTTTATCTCTCTTGTTTTCATCCCTGACCCCTTGTTCATAAGTTTGGCTTCTCTTCCCACTATATTGGATCTCTTAGTGGTGACATCATCTGACAAGTAACACAGGCATCTCTTCTGTTGCTGCTTGCTCTATCTCTTCTTTCTACTCTCGTCAATGTAAATGCAGCATTTTTGTGTCCAGGCTTAGCCATGGGCAAAGATAAATCAGGGTAAGTACAGGATCCTGACCAATACTTTGGGCCTAAGAACCTGCCAGGAGCCCAAGGGCATAGGGCTAGGATGCTGAACTAGAACATTTCCTTTGTGTTATGCCCTTACATTGCCCTTGAATTTTCAGAGGACCCTAGTAATATTTCACATAAATAGTTGTCCCTTCCTATGAGAAAGGGGAGGAAGACTAGCTGTACTGCTAGTCGGTATCAAAGGAACCCAGATTATATGGCCTTGTGCTCCTGCATCTTCCACCTTCATGGTCCTTAAACGTTATTTTCTTCCTCTGCATCCACTTACCAAATAGGGCACTGAATCCCAGAGCTGAAGAGGATCTTTTCCAGGGTCAAAGAATGTCTAAGTGCCTGAGCCTAGAGGAGTTCCCAGGTCTCCAGGCTCTGCTAGTCCCCAACAAATCCATAGACAGAAGAAGCACATATCCCAAAGCCAATTCCCCCTGACACATACACACACCACCACATGTCTCAGTTTTGGTGCCTAGCCTGAGGCTCATAGCCCCTAAACAGAGCAAGCAGTACTATCTGCCTTCCTGGGGAGGGGAAGGCAGTTGTGGCGGGTGGAGAGAAATTTCCCCTTTCTGTAGATTGGATCAGTCACTCTCAGAATTGATGGCAACGGCTTCATCACGAAGATCTAATGCTTTAATTATGTTGTGACATGACCTGACATGGGGGTGGCATTTGATGGATTCTCTGGTGTCATCAGCATGGCCCTGACACAGGAAAGTAGCAGAAGGCAGGGGGAGGGAGAAGAGGAAGATCTGTTCTCCTGTGAGCCCCCTCTGAATCCCCCTGCTCCCTGTCTTCCAAGGCAGCTCGAGCAACTGAAGGACCTATGAAAGCAGAAGCAGTAGTTCCTGTATAGGAGGTGATGGCAGTAGCCTTCTGGGATGAGCATATGCACGTATACAACTGTGCCTAGCTAGATACACAGGGACATGTCCTAGCAGTTAGAAGCTTCAGACCCAGTGATGGAAGCAATAGATACATTGCTTTCTGGATCATAAAAAGAACCTAGTAGTAGGGGGTAGGGACAGGGCACTTGGCCTGGTCAGCATATCCTGGGGGTGTCATTAACAGGTGCATTCGGACAACTGGGAAGAGCTAGAACCAATACAGAATCTATAGAGAGGCAGGCTTCCCAGGCAGAGTAAGAGCTAGTTGGCCACGCAACAGGCAGCTCTGCAGGTAGAAAGCAATCTGTCCCTGGAAAGGGCTATCAGGTAGCTACAGAAGGGCCTCCTTTCCTTCAGGGATGCTTCTGGTTAATGACTAGTAGCTAGGATACTAGGAGGTAGGATCCCATGTATCCATGGCTAAGTGGGCGAGAAAGTTGATCTTCCCTCTTGATCTTCCCCCAGTCGGCTATCTGCTCAAAGCCTTCTAGTGCCCTCACTTAAGGCAAGAAGAGAGAAGCAAACTCTTCCCATCAGCCCAAGCTCTTTGCCAGGATGCTGGCATACACACAGCCCTTCTTCTGCCTACTCTTCCCATTCTGTTTCTATTCCCAGGGTAAGCTTCTCCCCAAGCCTGCAGGCTCTAGGGAGCCTCACCTCTGGGCCAGCCAAATGACAGTGCAGACTTGATGTGGAAGGAGACACAGAGGTCTTTTGGCAGCTCCCTTGGGCCAGGTGCTGGCCTTGTTTCTTCTCATGCAGTGTCTCAAAGTCTGCTGGTGATCTCCTATAACCAGGAGCAATCTGTTATCTCTGTCTTGCAGTAGAAGACCGAGAGGTTTAGTGGTTGGAAGCTGCTTGCCCACAGCTACATGGCTAAAAAGGAGGGAATTGGATTTGACTCAGCAAATGTTTTTGAAGTGACTCCTGAGTGCCAGGCCCTGCAGAAGAAGCTGCAGATCCAGACAGTGTGTGATCCTTAACTCTGAGATGTACAATGTGTGCCCACAGCTGTCTCTGATTCAATGTCACTGCTCTTTCTGCTGCTTCTTCCACTACTCCACTCTGCCTTTGCCAGTGATGCTGGGTCAGCAGCACAGAGTTGGGAAAGAGCCCTTGTGCAGGTGCCCTGAGACAAGGGTAGGATCTTTTGTCTGCCTCCATGGAGAAAAGAACAGCCTGGCAAACACGGAGTCTTTTAAGTTAAGAGGGTCTTTAAGCTCTATTTAATGTCATCATTTTACCCAACATCATGGTTCAGAAAGAGAAACTGAAGCCCAGAGAGAAGAACAGATGGGCCCTGGCTCTCCCAGAGTTAGAACAGGTGTCACGATTACAACTTTGGGCTCTTGACTCCTGGGTCAAGGCTCAACCGTGGCTGTACCCATAGCTAATTCTGCTAGATATGGTCATGAAAGGCTTCTTTGGAGCCTTAAGAGGCAAGCCAATTAAGAAGCACCTAAACGAAGCCTGAAAGTTTTTTACAGACTAGAAAAAGCCCCACAAATCTGTTCTTAGCTCCAAGCCCATTGAATCCCAACCTCAGTGCTGGATATAAAAGATTGGAGAGACTTCAGAGATGTCAGGGTAGAGAGGCTATGCCTGCCTGAGTTATTCTCTATCTAAAATCTGGATGTTTCAAATGATGCTTATGCAAGATGGGAGGATGAGAAAGGGCCTTACAAGACAGGTGCTTCAGGAATGTGCACCTGACCATGCCAAGAAGCAGGTGTTATGTGCAACCTAGACACCTATTGTCCCAAGGTGGTGGTCAGACTTTTCAGTACTCCCACAAGTAAGTACTTGTCTGCACAACTGGGGATTTTTAAGCAAGAGCCTGGTCAAGGAGGAATACTTCATTCCAACGTAGATCTGTGTCTGATTTCCAATGACTGGAAGGTGGCTGCTACATGACCACTTTCAAGGCATCATTGTGGCCAGGTGTCCCTATGTCAAGAAGTTACTAGGTGGAGTCTGATATGGACACCTGTTCCTGTCTACATGTTCTATAGGGATGTGTTTGTGTGCTAGCCTAATGTATGTTGGTCTGGTCAGTTGGATTTAGTAATTATAGATACATGTGTAGACAAATATACTTTTCTATCACTGGCAAGTTTGGGTGGAATTGTGTTGCTCTGTTTGAGATTATGTCTGGGTTAGGCTTGGCTCTACGTCTCCATAGCAGTTACCACCACAACCCCGACCTCCATCACAAAGGGGCACTGTGAATCTTTCTAAATCATCACTATCTGCTACTTCCAATGGTAAGCAGGGTAGGTCAGGAACTGGCACCAAGACCCTCTTGTCCAGGCCCCGCTGCCTTTGCCTATAGATCCTTGGGCAGTTCCAAGTACCTTCTCAGAGTTTTTGTCCTGGTAAGTGAAAGATTGCCATGAAAATCCTACCTATTAAATGAATCTCAATGGAGGGGCTATAGAAATATCCCTCCCAACTACCTCATTTAACAAATAGAGAAACAGATTTTGATAGGAAGTAACCCACTCCAGATCCAAGTGCTAGGGAGCACACCCCAGCCCTGAAATAGAGCTTACTGTATCTAATGTACAAACCACACTTTTTAGTTTCCAAGGCAAGCCTTTGAGTGCCCTATTTGACAAGATATTAAAAGCATATGCTTGGAGCTGCTCTGACCTGGGATTCTGGTCGGGCTTCTTACTTATCTGATGTGTGACTTTGAGCCACACCCTTCCTGGGCTGCTTTCACACATCTGTAAACTAAAAGGACAGATGTGTTTGCCCTTCAGGTTCCACTTCCAGCATGTACCCTCTAACTAGAGGACTGAGGTTAGTACATTCTGGGAGCTACATGATCATTGTGTGCACCTGATGGGTACTTGTTACACCAGACTTACTGATGCTGAGATGGAGGTGAAAATAGTAAGCTTAGGGTCAAACAGTGAATTGGTAGCAAAGCCAGGATGAGGAGGAAACCAGGCCTCCTGGTCCACCAAAGCAGGTGCTCCTGATCTCTTTGGGTTTGTAGGTCCCAGTGTTTCACTGATGCAACTTGCAGCCTGTGGAGCTGTCTTGCCATTTCCCAATGACTTGCTGCCTACATCTGTGCCAGGTTGAGTCCTGGGCTGGAGACTGTCCCCCTCCTTCCCCGGCCCCATTCATTTATTCTGTCCTAGTAGAAGCACGCTTTACATTTTGCATATTACTCAGTGGACATATAATAATAATAATTGCTATTTTAGAGCCTTCCCTGACAGAACTTGAGAGCCTATCCTGGACACTTTCAGAGTTAAGCAGAGGGCGACTAGTCCAGTCTCTAAAATATCCCCTCAAATAGTGCCGAAACCTGCTTAGGATCTGGCAGCCTGATTTAGACAGCAATTTGCATACAATTTACCCAGAAAGCTGTACTGTGAAAAATATAATTACTTTTTTAATATTCTCTCTCTGATGTGAATGCTTACCACCCGTAATGAATTACTTGCTTAATGAAGATAAACCTGAATTGGAGATGCACTTTGGAGGGCTGCTGGGGCAGCCAGTTTGATGCCATCATTTGCAGCTGTTAATCTCTGAAATTGATGCCCTTGTTGTAAGATCATAAATCGAGGGGGGGGGGAATCTATGAGCTTTAGTACTTCCAGCTACTTTATTCTGTAGCGTGAGCAAAGCTACTTAGCCTCTTTGTGCCTCAGTTTCCTCATCTATAACAAGGGTTATTGGGACAATAGAAATATGAGGCTAAAGCCAGGCATGGTGGAGCAGGCCCATAATTCAGTATCTGAGAGGCTGAGGCAGGAAGATTTCAATTTCAAGGCCAGCCTGAGCTAAATAGCCATTTAAATCTCAATTTTGAGTTATATAGAGAAACCCTATCTCAGAAAAGCAAGGGCTAGGGGTGGAGTTCAGGGGTAGACCCTGGGCTTGATTCTCAAGGCCCTGGGTTTGATTCTCAGCAACATGCCAAAAAGAAAAAATGTGAAAGGAGTGTGTTGATAAGATTGATCTTTTGTTGTTGTTGTTGTTGTTGTTGTTGGCTGTGGGGCTTGAACTCTGGGCCTGGGTGCTGTCCCTCAGCTCTTCAGCTCAAGGCAAGCACTCTACCACTTGAACCACAGCAATCCTCAGATCTCAGCCCCCTGAGTAGCTAGGATTACAGGTGTGAGACACCAGCACCCTGGCAAGATTGATCTTTAGCAATCAAGAATGATTGATGTGTTTAATGTATCAGGCAAGAGCCAGAGAAAGAAAATGAGTTATTTAATAACACACATGGATTGAGGGGCTTCTGAGCTATAACTAGTATCCATAGCTTTGCTCACAGGTGCTGCATCTGGCCCTTTCTTCTATAAGGCCTTTGAGTTCCTTCTTGGCTGCTGGTGATGTGAGAGGGAGCCAGGCTGGATTCCAACCTTGATAGAAGAAAACCTGTGGACTGGTGTGACCAATGGGAACTGCTCATTCTGTTATCTGATGCTAAGTTAGTTAGTTTTCAGTAGCTGTAACCAAAATACCTGAGAGAACAACTTAAAGTGGGGAATTGCTTATTTTAGGTCAGAGTTTCAGAGATCTGATGCCCTTGGCTCCATTGATTTGGGGCCCATGGCAAAGCAGAACATCATAGCAGTGGGAGAATAGGGTAGAGGAAGCAGAGAGAATGGGACCAGAGACCAGGTAGTACCTTCAAAGGCATGCCTCCAGTATCCCACTTCATCCAACTAGGCCTTACCTCTTAAAGTTTCTACCACCTCCCAAGATAGCAACCAGCTGAGAACCATGCACTCAACACATAAGCCTATACACCATAACACTGCTAATTATTGGAGATCAGAGAAGAAGAAAATTATGTCAGGCTCCGTAAGGCAACAAGTCACCACTTTAGTAAATAGGTACTTACCATTTTCTATGATAGTATATATCTTAAGCTTTGGAAATTCAAAGACCTGCCTATATATATCTGATATTCTAGAAAGATGTGATGAGCACATAAAGATAAGTGAATTAGGAGGGGATGGTAGGGGGAAAACAATGGAGGGGGTAACAATGTTCAAGAGGAAGTGTACTCATTACCTCACTCATGTAACTGTAACCCTCTGTATAGTATCTTTACAATAAAAAAATTTAAAAAAAAAAGATAAGTGAATTAACTAACAATGATACTGTTAGTAGTAAAGGGGATAAAATTTTGTAAGTGGTGGCACGTACAGCAATTGACAATGGATTATTTTGACTTATTGGTCAAGACTTCCCTATGGAGATGAGCTGGAGTAATAGGAAGGAGGCATCCCTACAAAAATGAGAATGTGGCTCCAGACGAGATCAGAAAGGCAAGCAAGAGCTAGATCACAAGTTTTATAGGCTGTGGAAGGGACTTGTGTGTGTGTGTGTGTGTGTGTGTGTGTGTGTGCGCGCGCGCGCGCGCGCGCACGTGCACGTGCGCGCACACACATACGCACTCGTGTGCCAGTACTGGAGTTTGAACTCAGGGTCTTGGCACTATCCTTCAGCTTTTTTGTTCAGGGCTGATGCTCCACCACTTGAACCACACTTTCAGTTCTGGCTAATTGGAAATAAGGATCTCACAGACTTTCTTGCCTTGATTGGCTTCAAACTTTGAAGCCTCCCAAGGAGGTGTGAACCATGGGAACCAAGTAGGATTTTGAGTATGTTTTCAGTGCAAGGAAAGCCACTCAGAATTTTCATCAGGGAAGTGATACGATTTATTGACATACAAAAAAAATCATTCTGTAAGAAAAAAACAGCAACCTTGGATAACTGTGTGTCTATTAAAGAAACTGAATTTGTGGTATAAGAATTTTCCACCCAGGTAGTTTCACTGGTAAACACTATTGAGTATTTAAGGAATAAGTAACACTAATCTAAACACAAATAATAATGTAAATAACAGTAATAATATAATACAAGCTCTTAGAAAATGGAGGAGTTTGTGAGCCCAGCTTAATCCTTTTGCTCATCATTTCTACACAAATAATTATCCCTAAATCAGTAGCTTAAGTTGTACTTTGCTATTACTATATCTCATGATTTGAGAGTCAGGAATTTGGACAGAACAAAATGAACATAGCTGACCTAAACTCCATGGTGTCTGAGGCCTTGGCTAACATGGCTCAAATGTCTGGGGTATGTAGGCATGGAAGAGTTTCTAGGCATCTTTCTCTCCTTCCTGCATAGTCTTTTAGTTGACTTAGTTAGGTTCCCAAGTAGCATGGTGGCCTCAGGGTACTTAGATTACTTGCATAGCAGCTCAGGGCTCTAAATATAAACTTTCCAAGAAGCCTCGGAAGATGCAGCAAAATGTTTTAAAACCTAGCCATGGAAATGTACTTCTCTTGACCAAGCAAGTCACTGAGGTAGCTAAGATTCAAAGAGAAAGGAATTCGATGCTACTTTTCAGTAGGATAGTAGTAGCATGGAATTTTCAGCAATCTTTGACATACCTCTGATGCAAAACCTGAAAAAGACATTACAAGAAAAGGAAGCTATAACTCAGTGTCATTCATGGGCAAATATGTAAAATTATCAATAAAATATTATCAAATCAATTCTTTTTGGGGAGGGGTTGAATTCTTTTTTTTTTTTTTTTATATTGTGAGAATACCGTACAGAGGAGTTACAATTACCTGGGCAAGATAATGAGTACATTTCTTTTTTTTTTTTTTTGGGTCCAGTCGTAGGGCCTGAACTCTGGGCCTGGGCGCTGTCCCTCAGCTCTTCAGCTCAAGGTTAGTGCTCTACTACTTGAGCCACAGCGCCACTTCCGGCTTTTTTTTTCTTTTTGCTTATGTGGTGCTGGGGAATCGAACCCAGGGCCTCATACATGCAAGGCAAGTGCTCTACCACTGAGCCATCTTCCCAGCCCCAGTGAGTACATTTCTTATCAAGCATTGTTGCCTCCTCTTTGTTTCCCCTTCCCATCCCTTCCCATACTCCCCCCACCTTCCCCCACCTGATCCTCCCCCCCCACCAAATCAAATCAAGTCTTATTACTAGATATAAAAGGTAGTATATTATTATAAGTCAGCCTTCCACTGCTGTGACAAAATACCCAAGATAAGTAAACTAAGGGAAAAAAATGTATCTTTGGCTTATGGTTTCAGATATTTCATTCTGTCTGTACTGGACTGACTCCACTGCTATAGCTGTGTTGAGGCAGAATACCACAATGCATCCAGGGAGCAAAGAGAGAGAATGGACCAGAGACAAGATACAGGACATGCCACCAAGGATCTACATGCTTCAGTTAGGTCCAAATTCCCAAGAGCCCATTGCTTCTCAATAGCCTAACTTAGGTATGAGCTGAAAGACTGTGATCCAGTCACTCCCCCAAAAGCCACCAGCTTCGAACCAAACCTTTAGCAAAGAGCCTTGGGAGACATTTTAGATACAAGCTGTAACTATTACTAAGTGAGGATTTATTCTAGAAATATGAAGATTAATGTTTAAAACAAAACCAACCAGTTTAATTCACCACATTAGCAAATGAGAACCAAATGAGGAAGGTTTGGAACTCTTAACTCCAGTGCCCATACTGGAGATAGACAAAAATGGAGGGTTTGATTATATTTTGGAGGTATTTACTGATGAACTTGGCAAGTGGCCTAACCAGTTTGTAGGCAAGGGGTGAGAGAAGAGTCAAATGTGGTTTTTGACTGGGCGATAATGATGTGATTTACTGAGAGGAGAAACTCATTGGAGAAATGGATGGAATGAGATGTATTGAGTCTGTATGCATTAAGTTTGAGAGAACCATATGGTCATAAAAGGAGCTGTCTTGTAGGTAGGTGAATATATAGTTCTGGATTCTGGAAAGAGATCAGGACTAGAGAGTTGCATTTAGAAATCAGTGTATAGATGATACTGAAAGCAATGGACCAGATGAGCTCACCTAGATCAGAGAGAAGAGGACCAAGGATTGTTCTTTGGGCCACTCACACTTTGGGAGGAGAGAAGAGCCATAGGACTTAGCACAAAAACCCAACAGATGGGAAAATAATCAGGAAGATGAGGTATAGGGAAGTCCACGGGGATTGGGAAAGGGAGACAGGGAATTTAGGCAGGAAGCGAACAGAGTGTTCAAAGTCTCCTTTACCAAACACTGTCTTGGGCAATTTACATGTACTCCCCCAGCTAGCATTGTGAAGTAGGTATGATTGCTCCTAGTTCATGGCTGACAAAACAGAGACTCAAACTGGCTAGGCCACTTGCCCAAGTCATACAGCCAAGAAAGGAGACAGCCTAGATTGGTAGCTAGACCTATCTTAGCAATCTTTTCTACCACCTCTCTGCCAGTGCTTCCAGTAAGGGGTTAGAGAGTTGGGGGAAGATGCTCAATAGTTTCTCATGTGTGCATGTTCACCTTCCAGAGTTATGAGGATGAGTTAAACTCTGGCAGTACTTTTCAGGGTGGGCTCTGGAGAGACAATAATGGTGCAGCTATGTGCAGCACAGAGGCGTGGACACAAGTCCAGAGCAGTCTGCGGCCTGAGTTTGGGGTGAGGCTTCCTGGAGGAAGAGCTGAGTACTCATTGGGTCCAAACACTGATCTAGGGATGAAATTTCCAGTGGCTCACAGGGTAAAATGAGAAAAAAGGACAATGCAGCAGATTTTGCATAAAGCTAAATGTGTTTAACATAAAGGATTACTCTTTATCCTGAGATTATGTCTCACCTACTTTGTTGGTATTAAAGTGTCCCTTCTAGAAAATGGTATTAAAGTGTCCTTTCTAGAAATAGAGCATTTTGCTCTATTTTAAATAGCCTTACTAACAAAATGTAAACTTGACATCCTGTTGTCAGTCCCCAAACTTTCTCTTGGAGTTTTTGACTGCTCCATGAAATTCAAGTTGAGAACCACTGGCAGCCGGAGCAGGGGTCCTTCTAGGCAGAAACAATTGCATGGGCAAGACAGAGATGTAAGGAACTGCACAGAGAATTCTGGAACTGTAAATAAGTAGTGAGAGCACATGAGGCTGGAATTTCTACTGTGTCAAGAAACCATGAGTTCTCTCCTAGAGTTGAGTGGCCACCCTGCTGAAATCTCTACCCTCTGTCTTTCAGATGTCCAACATGGCAATATGGCTACCCTGTGGGCTAACAATCCTTCAGGGCTTCTGTATGACCATGTACAATATGGGCATACATGAATTCCTGGTGAAGGAAGGACATGAAGAGCAGAGACTCACTGATACCAACCATTTTGGCCTACTAAGTCTTGAAAAGTCACTTGGAATAAACACAAAGAAGCAGAAAGGCAGTGGGGAGAAAAAAGAAAACACTGGAAGTAGGAAGTACATACTGTATGTCTGGGCATATATACACATGTACATGTGTATGTGTGTTTGCATCATGGTGACTACCTGTTTCTGGGTTTACAAATATGAGTGTAGAGAAACCTTGCTGGTTGCATTGGCTTGGGCTTGAGTGTATGTATGTACGGTGTAGGCTGCATGCTATTGGAAGTGTGGCACCATTGTTGTGTATTTTGTGCATATACAGATATGTGACATAGGTAAGAGGTATCCATACTGTGGGACTCAGCATGTGTCTGTGTGGCCTTTTGCTGTGACTTATCAAGCTTGGGTCATGTCTCTGTGCTGTGTGTCTATCCACATACCTATGTAGTGAGTTCCTGTTGAGAATGTGCTGATGGTATTGAGCATATTGAGCATGTGCTGTGTATGTCTATATATCTACCTAGGAAATCCATGTTGAGTATGCTGTTTGTATGGAGTGTTGTTTAAGGACTCCATGTTGGATGTACACTGAAGGTATTGAGTATGAATCATATGTGCTTATGTACCTGCACAGAAATTAACTATGTTGAGTTTGTGCTGTTGGTATTAGTGTGAGCTGTGTGTGCCCATCTATCTGGGTGACATCCATTTTGTGTGTGTGTGCTGATAGTATTGGATTAGTGCTGTGTCTATGCATCTAGACAGAGTCCATTTTGGGTGTGTGTTGATGGTGTTGAGTATGAGCTATGTGTGTCTGTGTCCTTGGATGGAATCCATGATGGCATTGAGTGTGAAAGTAATGATATCGTGAGTAGCATTGATGTTAAATGTTTGCTGATAGTACGAGGTATGTGCTGTGTGTGTCACTGTACTTGGATAGAGAATCCATGTTGGGTGTGTGCTGATGGTTCTGAGCATCTGTTACAGACGGGTTCAGCCTTTTTCCTCCTGCTTTTCTAGTAACCAGGCTGTAATTCTTGTTTGTTTTCATCCCACGCCCGTTTGTCGAAGGATCAAAGGTCTTATGGATGAACTTTGGGATAGTAGATAGAGGAGGCAAAGTCCTTAATCATCTCCTCTCTTTGCCTCTAGGCCCTTGTCAGTCTTAGGCCTTTAGGGCTCAGGGTTCTGGATCTGACCTGAGATGGAAAGACTTTATGGACTTTGACAGCCCTTTCAAACCCCTGCTCCCAGCTTGGTTCTGTAGAGTCTGAGAATTGCTCTCAGGCCCTGGTTACAGCTTTTCTTGCAGGTCAGCCTGACCAGCCCCATTCCAGCTTCTTAGAACTGCCCTGCCAGTCAGCCTCATTTTCCTTCCCCTGGCTTCTCTGCATTAAGGCCTCTGTGTCAGGGATGGCTGGTAGATGCTTTTCCTACTATATTCTACTCTTGCCACCTAGACTTTTGCCTAATATAGGGGAGTCTGTAGGCAGTGTTACAGAGAAGGGAGAAATGGAAGAGGGATGGGAGAGGGTGCATGATCTAAATGAGGGTGTCCTGTGAGTGTTTGTGAGTCTCTTCAAGGTGGAGCATTAGAGGTGTGTCAGAAAGTGTATGTGGTGTCAGAGCTGCTGCCAGGACTGATGTATGCATCCGTGCAGGCTGAATTGGGGTGGGGAGCCTGCACACTTACATTTATCAAGTGCTCCCTGGTAGCCAGCAAGGATGCTAAGTGCTTTACTCAGATTATCTTATTTAGTGAGCATGAGAAGGTGAGAGCACAGAGAAGGGAAGGTGACTAGAATCCCCTAACAGAATACTTTTTTATCCCTACCCTAACGATGCTGCCCCAGTGGGTGTGAACCAGGCCTCAGCTTGGTGAGTAGTTTCATAGCCCCTCTCTATGTGGACCTGGCAGGAGGAGAGAGCAGGCCTTGCCCTGGTTACTGGTTTACCTCCTTTCCCTGCCATCTGCCCCAGGGATGGGCTGCCTCTCTCAGGATAGAGGTCTGCCTATGTGCTTAGAACAAGGGGGAAGCACTCAGGAGGCACTTTTTCAGGCCTGCTTCTCAGCAAGACAGAGCCTGAGGGCTGTCTGTACATTGGTTCTGCCTAGTCTTTATTCTACCTTACATAGTGGGAATAAGAAACCCAGGACTCTAAAGCCAGGCCAAGAGCTGATGGAAGCTGTGGCTCAAAGGGTTCTCTCTCCTTGGCTTACAGATGACCCACCTGGTGGCAGTGCCCTCACATGACCTTTTCTCTATATGAACATACCATTGGTGTTTCCTCCTGGGTGAAAATTTCCTCTTCAACCAACTAGTCAGGTTGGTTGGAGGCCTCATTTCAATTTAATCATCTGTCTAAATAAAGCCACATTCTAGTGTGCTGGGTTTAGGGCTTTGACACAAGAATTTTGAGGGGAAGTAATACAGATTATGGAACTTCATTCCTTCCTTTGGATCTTTGCTGCCAGCAGCATTGTCCATCTCTTTCCTCCCTTCCCTGAAGACCTCCTCTTCATCAGCCTAAGACTCAGCCAGCGACAAACTACCTCCAAGAAGCTTTCTCTCTGGAGCACTGCCTCTTCTGGGCTCCCACAGCCAGCACGCATGGAGACCTATATCATGGCATGTACCACACTTTAATAATCATCATATTTTTATGCTTGCTTTCCCTACTGGAGCAGGGCAGACTGTAGTTTTGTTCTATACAGCATCCTTCCTTTCTCCCTTTTAAGAATTAACCCCTCCAATTGGAATACAGCATGAATGTGTGGAGTTGTAACAATGAAGTCCTCCCCTCTGTAACTAATATAAGTTTATTTAAAGAATTTTAATCTCTCCACTGTACCTCTGCCTCTGTGATTCTGATGTCATGTTTAATTACAGCCACTACTCATCACAGAGACAAACATGTGATCCAAACAGAGTCAATCAGAATCTTCCCATGTGATTTTTATCTGTGAATCCTGGATGAGCAGTTGCCTCCTCCCTCTGGGATCCAGAATAGTAAACCTGGAACTTGGCAAGTGACAGGATGATCTTGGGCAGACACAACTTCTTCATTTTCCCATATTCTCTAGAGGGATAACCACAGCACTTACAGGATTGTGAGAATTCAGCCAGCTCATACATACAAAGGTGTACCAGGAAAAGGTGCAAGGTAACCCTTGCACTTACAAGTATCAGTCAGCCACTGTCTAAATTTTAAGTTCTGTGTGTGTATTTGTGTGTGTATGTTTTGGATTCAAAAATACATTTTAATAGTTCAAAAGTATACACTAAATTTGATACTGGAGATTAAACCTAGGGCATTAGGCATATTAGATAAACACTCAACCACTGAGATACATACTTTCCCAGGCACATAAAACGCCCTTGTTTTTGTCCCTAGTGTTTGTCTTTGTTTTGTTTTGTTTTTAAGTTTCTTGGCCTGCCATGGGTGGCTTACCCCTGTAATCCCTAGCTAGTCAGGAAGCTGCCACCAGAAAACTGAAAGTGGTACTGTGGCTCAAAATGATAGTATGCTAGTATGCTAGTCTAGGTCGAAAAAGCTTAGGGACAGTGCCCAGGCTCTGAGTTCAAGCCTCAGGACCTAAACTTACACACACACACACACACACACACACACACACACACACACACACACACACACACACACACACGTACACACACACACATTCTGTGGCTCCTTCCAATGCTTCTTCATGGAAACATGCAAATAATGTACACCACTGTAGTCTCGTTTTTTGCTTGTTATTTGGAGATGGAGATGGAGTTTCACAGACTATTCTGCCCAGGCTGGCTTTGAACCACAGTCTTCCAGGTCTCAATCTCCTGAGTAGTTAGGGTTACAGGAATGAGCTACCAGAGACTGACTTTTATTTCAGTTAATAATCTATTCTAGAAGTACTCAGTGACCTTGTTCTGTTTTCTTTACAGTAACATATAATATGTCATTGTGTGGATAAACTACACAGTTCCTAAAGATGAACATCAGGGTTATTTCCCTTCTGTTTGATATTGTAGTGTACAGACTTTGCAGGCAACATTTTCTATAAGGACAAGAGTATCTTTAGGCTTAATAATAAAAAGATGCAGCAACTTAAAAATGGACAAAGTGAATAGATATTTCTTCAAAGAAGATAAGTGGCTGATAAGTGCATGCAAAGATTCTTATTATCATTATTCATTGGGGAAATGCAAATCAAAACCACAATAAGATGTTGCTTCACACCCTATAAGGCAAGTATAATAAAAAAGAGAGACAATTGGGTGCCAGTGGCTCATGCCTATAATCCTAGTTCAGGAGGCTGAGATCTGAGGATTGCAGTTCAAAGCCAGCCCAGGCAGAAAACTCTGTGAGACTCTTATCTCTGATAAACTACTCAAAAAGGCTGGACGTGGTGCTGTGCCTCGAGTGGTAGAGTGCTCACCTTGAGCAAAAGAACCTTAGGGACAGTGCATAGGCCCAGAGTTCAAGGACTGGGTCTGGCCAAAAATAAAAGAGGGAAAGAGAGAGAGAGAGAGAGAGAGAGAGAGAGAGAGAGAGAGAGAGAGAGAGAGAGAGAGAGAGATAATATTAAGAACCAATGCTCAGGGACTGGGAAGATGGCTCAGTGGTAGAGTGCTTGCCTTGCATGCCTGAGGCCCTGGGTTCGATTCCTCAGCACCACATAAGCAAAAAGAAAAAAGCCGGAAGTGGCACTGTGGCTCAAGTGGTAGAGCGCTAGCCTTGAGCTGAAGAGCTGAGGGACAGTGCCCAGGCCCAGAGTTTAGGCACCATGACCGGACCTCCCCTCCCCCCAAAAAAAAGAACCAAGGCTCAGGTGCTATAACAAAATACCACAGACTTGTTGGCTTTAGCAGTAGACATTATTGCGCACAGTTCTGGAGGCTAAGAAGTCCCAGGTCAAGGTGCTAACTGATGTGGCTTCTGGTGAGGGCTCTGCTGGTGATTTTCATCTTCTTCTTCTTTTTTTTTTTTTTTTTGGTCGGTCGTGGGGCTTGAACTCTAGGCCTGGGCGCTGTCCCTCAGCTCTTCAGCTCAAGGCGAGCGCTCTACCACTTGAGCTACAGCGCCACTTCCGGTTTTCTGGTGGTTTATTGGAGATAGGAGTCTCACGGACTTTCCTGCCCGGGCTGGCTTTGAACCGCGATCCTCAGATCTCAGCCTCCTGAGTAGCTAGGATTACAGGCGTGAGCCACCAGCGCCCGGCTTTCATCTTCTTCTTAAAAATACCTGCTTAATTATATGAAATATTTCAAGGATCCATAAAATATAATGCGCCTCTATGTACCCCAATCACTTAGTTTATAGGTATAGTATTTTGGTATGTTTACCTCACAACTCTCTTTTGTAGGAAATAAAATATTAAAAAACAGTCAAAGCCCAATTCCTTTAGCCCTCCCTATTCCTTCTCCTCAGGCTGACCATTAAAATTGCATTTGTTTATACTTTTATTGCATAAATGAATTTGACCATAAGCTATATTGTACCTTCCTTTTTGTTTTCTTTTGGTGGTACTAGGCTTTGAACTCAAGGCCTCATGCTTCTAGGAAGGGCTTCTGTATCACTTGAGCCATACCTTCAATCCTTTATTGGTTTAGTTCTTTTTCAGATGAGGTCTTACATTTTTTCCAAGAGTCAATCTTGAACTGTAATCCTCTTGACTCCCACATAGCTGGACTATAGGTGTGTACCCTCATGCTTAGAGAATCTTTTAGAGGAAAGCCTTCAAGTTCATTCAGGGCAAGTATTTTGTTTATCTAATCTGGATGGATGGATGCTAGGATTGCCTCCATGTTTTACTATTGCAAATAATGTGGTTATGAATATGAGTGTACATGAATGGCTGCCTCCATGTCTGGCCTTTTGCTTGTTAATTGGAAATAACTCTTGAGGACAACCTATAAATTCTAGTGTGTTACATTTTCATTTTCATTCAGTTCTAAAGAATTTATCTTTTCCCCCTCCTCTCTACATTCTGCCATCTTTTCTTTGTTGTTTTGAGACAGGATCTCACCAGGTAGCCCAGGCTGCCTCAACCTCCAGAGCCCTGGGATTACAACACACTCGATTTCCCTTTTTGGCTCTTGAATTATTTAGAAGTGTCTGGTTAGTTTCCATATATTTGGGGAAAAGGGTTTCAGATAGGTTTTTGCTACTTATAGTTTAATTTCACTGTGACCAGAGAACATAATTTTAAATTTATTGCAATTCATTTTATGGGTAGAATAGATCTATCTCAATAAAAATTGATATGCATACTTAGAACTATGTATTCTAGATGTTTCAAAAATGTCAATTAGATCAAGTAGGTTTGTGGTGCCCTTCTCATTTATTATATATTCTGGTTGATTTTTCTGCCTTTTGATTTAATCAGTCATTGGACTATTATTAAGAATTTATCCATCTATCATTGAAAAAGTACCAGCTTTTTTATGCATTTTATAGTTCTATGGTTAGGTGTATAAATGTTGATATTATTAGGTATTGATAGATTGGCCCTTTGTCATTATGAAATAACTTTATCTCTGGTTATGTTATTTAGTTGAGATTTATCTTGGCTTATAGCCACTTCATCTTTTTGATGATTATTGCTAGCCTGATGTATTTTAATTCATTTTACTTTTTTTTCTGTGTGTGCTGGGACTTGAACTAGTGCCGAAGCTCTGTCCCTACCGAGCCTTATCTACCCAAGGCTACTATGCTACTAATTAATCCCACTGTTCCACATGAAGAATTTTGGGTGGTTAATTGGAGATAAGAGTCTCTTGGATTTTCCTGTCTGAACCTCAATTGTCAGATCTCAACCTTCTTTGGTAGCTAGGATTACAGGTGTAAGCCACTTCCCTTTTAATCTATTTATACTGTCATATTTTCAGGCAACATAGATTTAGATAGTGCTGTATTAACAATCAAACAACAATGACATAGTCATTGTGGCATTTAGACCATTTACATTTAATGCCATTGTTGATATGATTGAATTTTAAAGCAACCTTCTTGCCAGGTGCTTGTGGCTCACACCTGTTATCCCAGCTACTCAGGAGACTGAGATCTGAGGATTGTAGTTCTAACCCAACTCAGTCAGGAAAGTCCATAAGACTCTTTTCTCCAATTAAACACCAAGGAAGCTGGAAATAGAGTTGTGGTTCAAGAGGTAGAATGCTAGCCTTGAGCACAAAAACTCAGGGAGAGCACCCAGATTGTGAGTTCAAGCCCCAGAACTGGTACAAACAAAGAAACAAAAAAGCTACCTTTGGGCTGGGAAGGTGGCTCAGTGGTGGAGCGTTAGCCTTGCATGCATAAGACCCTGGGTTTGATTCCTCAGCACCACATAAGCAGAAAAAAAAAAAAAAAAAAAACTGAAAGTGGCGCTGTGGCTCAAGTGGTAGCGTGCTAGCCTTGAGCTGAAGAGCTGAGGGACAGCACCCAGGCCCAGAGTTCAGGCCCCACAACTGGACCAAAAAAAAAAAAAAAAAAACTACTTTCTTGCTATTTGTCTTCTATTTGGCCCATGCATTGTTTGAACCATTTTGCCCATTTTTCATTGGTTATTTTGTGGTTTCATTTTATTTCTTTTATTGACCTAAGCAAATAAAATTTCCATAGTGGTTACTTTTAGGATAATAGTATACACTTAACATGTATCTCAGTTTAACCTCAACTAATATTAAACAACATCATACAATGAATAAGAATCTGAAAACAGTGATCTTCCCCCCAACCTTAAGGCTGGTGTTGTCATGTTTTACTTCTATATATGTTATAGACCCAGAATACTATTTCTTTTGCTTTAGCCAAATAAACTAGCTTTTTAAAGACTTTTTAACATAAGAAAAATGCATTTGATATTTTTCTACAAGGTTATGCTTTCAGAAGTCTTCATTCCTTTGTATAGTTCCAGGTTTCCATCTGGTATCATTTTTCCTTCTGTTTCAGGAAGGAAAATTTTCTGCAGAGCAGCTCTGCTAGCAATCAATTCTTTCAGATTTCTTATTTTGTAAGGAAAAAGAAATATTTATTTCACTTTTCTTTGAACTATGTTTTTCTGGGTGTAGAATTCTAATTTGACAGGGATTTTTGATTGGTTTATTTTTTATTTTGCTCTTTAAAGATGTGATTCCACTGTCTTCTGCTTTGAAATATTTCCAACAAGAAGTCTGCTGTCATTCTTTGCTGTTTCTATGTAATGTGTGCGTTTCTGTCTGCTATTTTTCAGATTTTATACTCAATTTTATTATGTGCCTTGATGAAATTTTACTTATGTTTTATTAGGAATTTTTATTTATGTTTTGCTATGAAATTTCATTGAGAGTTTTTGACTATATGGCCCCAAGAGAGAGTTTTGAATCCATTTTTAAAAATTATTTCCTGAAATTTTTATGTTCTTTTCTCCTTCAAGGACTCTAATGACATATATATCAGAGTGCTTGAAGTTCAACCACAGCTCATTTATGACCTGCATTTTTTTTTTTTGTTTTGCTTTTTGTTTTTGTGTGTGAGTATATGTTGATCAGGACTGAGCTAGTTTTTAGGTTTTTTTTCCCTAAACATTTCTTCTAAGAAATCTGCTTAAGGCACTATGTTTTGTTTTTTTTTAATTACTGTGAAAATACCATACAGAGGGGTTACAATTACATGCGTAAGGTAATGAGTGCATTTCTTATCAAGCATTGTTGATTCCTCCTTTGTTTCCCCTTCCCATCCCTTCCCATCTCCCCTCCCCCCTTCCCCCTCCCCCCCCCCCCCAATCCCTGTTTGTTTTTGCACTCTAGTTGGAAGAGATAGGAACTGATTTAGTCTGTATGAACTTTGGGAAGTGTTTCCTCTTCTCCTTAGGATAGTCGCTCCTTAAACTCAAATTGTTCCCTCACATACTAGTGCTGTTTGATATTCAGCTGAAGGTCTGAGGAGAGCCCTGCAGGTCTTTGAAGCTCCCTCTTTCTCTGGAAGTACTCCTCTCTGTCCATTTCTCTCCTGTGAACTCTAGCTTCTTTGGCCATTCAGATCCCCAGCTCTATATTTTCAACTCATGCATTGATCTGAGATCCAACTTCTTTGGCCAAAGCCTGGAAACTCTCCCTAGATGGAAATGGACAATTGTAGGGCTCACCTTATTAGTTTCTCCATTCTTGGGGATTGCTGTGTTGTGCTGTCTGATATTCAATGTCTGAAAACTGTTGCTTCATATGTTTCAGTTAGGTTTCCTTTGGCTTTAAGACAGGCTAAACTGACTTTTTATTTCATCTTCCCAAAAGCCTTATAACTACACACATTCACACTTAATTAGGACAGCAATTCTTTTTTGTTTTTTTGTGTTTTTTTTTTGGGGGGGGGGTACGGTCGTGGGACTGAACTCTGGGCCTGGGCGCTGTCCCTCAGCTCTTCAGCTCAAGGCTAGCATTCTACCACTTGAGCCACAGCACTACTTCCGGCTTTTTTTTCTGCTTATGTGGTACTAAGGAATCGAACCCAGGGCCTCGAGCATGCAAGGCAAGCGCTCTACCACTGAGCCACCTTCCCAGATCAGCAATTCTTTATATTAGGTATGATTGTCCCATTTTACAGATAAGGAAAACTGTGATTTACAGATTACATTTTAGTAGAATATAGTCAAGAGTCCAAATAATGTAACGGGTGAGAAGATGGACCATGTAATCAAATGTTGTGTTTGGCTGTCAGATTCCACACTTACTAATTGTGTGACCTTGGGCAAGTTAGTTAACCTCTTTGTGCCTCAGTTTCCTCATCTGTTATAATTAGAGTAGTAATAAAATAGAAATGAAAGTATAAGATTGTTGGGGAATTAAATAAATTAGCATAACAGACACATAATTACTATGTACCTATTAGCCATTATCATCAGATAGAGTAGCTAGAAGTTTGGAGTTAATGACAAGCAGTCCCATTTAAAATCCCAGCTCCATTGCTAATTCACAGTGCAAACTTTGCCATGTGCATTATTAAGGGTTCAGTTACAGAAGCAGAGCCTGGAAGATTCTGACTTGAGACTCATACAGGGGAGGGGATTCTGGGAAATGTAGTTCAGCAATGCTAGTTGATACATCACAGCACCACTCCCTAGTGCTAGTCAACTGTTCTGAGATAGGACCATCCACTCATTGGGCTACCTGAGGTCGAGTACATGAAGCATCAGCATACTGACACAGGGCAGGGTTCCGTATGTGTTTTTTACTATGAGCTGCCCAGGATTCCATAAATAAGAAATTCTAGAGGAGAGATCTGAATCCACAGCTGCTAAACCCAGTGCTTCTGACTTCCCACTGTGTTGTGCTGCCTCCCCCTGCTGAGCCTGGAATGAGGAAATGAGTAAGACAGTCCCTGCCCGCAGCTATTCCCAGTTCAGTAGGTCAGCCAGGGGCAAAAATAAACATAATATAGGTCAGACAAAGGAAGGCAGCTACCATTTTGGGGAATCTTCTATAGACTGGGTAAGAAGGAGGAAGGAGTGCTATGTATGTGTTCTGTGCCAGGCACTGTGGTAGGAAGTTTATGTGATCTTTGCAGTTAGTTCTCCCAATCCAAGAATGACTGAAGAATGAACTATGTTATTATCATTCCTGCCATGCAGGTAGGGAACTGTGACCCAGAGAGATGATATCACTTGGCCTGGATCACAGGGTAACCAGATGACTAGCCTCTAGGTCCCAGGATATGACTAGAATGAAAATGAATGCTAAAGCTTGGGGTCTATCCTGGGGTCACCCCTGGAGATGGGGACTCCCCTGAGCTCAGAAGTTGGAGCTGGCTTAGAAGTCCTTCCCAGGTCTGCCCCTGCACCCTTGCCTGCCCCAGGGAGGCAAGTGTGGTGATGGCTGCAGTGCCTCCATGCTGGTGGTGGTGGTAGGGTGGTGGTAGGGTGGTGGTGGTGGTGGTGGTGGTGATAGTGGTGGTGGGTGGTAGTGGCAGTGGCAGCGGCAGGCAGCCGGGAGACAGTCACACCTCGCTGTTTTGTAAACTGTTTCTCACAGCTTGTTTGTTCCGGGTTAGGGCTGGAGCGGCACCGTATGGAAGTGTGACTCATTGTTTAATGTGGCAGCTCATTAGCAGAGCTTGTTGCTGCCTCTGATTTCTCTGCTCTTGCTAATTGGAGAGCCCAGTGGGGCCTTGGCTTCCCAGGAAGAACCAGCCCAGCTCCCCTAGGGCTCCAGCTGGCCCTTGCCCCTCCTGAGTCCCCAGAGAAGCCACCCCATGCCTGTGGGCACTTGTGTCAGTCAGAGTGAGTTCAAACCCCGGCTTGCCCTAGCTATATAACCTAAACAGGCACTGTTCTGAACCTCAGTTTCTAAATTCACCTAATAAGAGAAGCAGTATTCACCTTGTGGCAGGGAGGGGGTAATAAAGTTCCCCAGGTAAGGAAGTCCTCAGGTATGTAAAATCCCCAGTATAGTAGATGCTCAGGAAATGGTTTTGTGGTGTTATTATTAAGTAGCAGCCTCAGAGAGCCCCTCTGTTCTGACCTACCTGAGCCAACCACCCAGTCCACGGGTGCTCCAGAGAACTAAGGCATGAGAAGAACTTCCCTCCGTGGATAATCTAAAAGCATTTATTTTTTCCATGTTTATCCTCTTCCAAGGTAAACCCACCTAGAGGTCTCAAGCTCCCTAAATTCTCTGTGCCCCAGGGAGGCAGCCCAGCCCAGCTTTGAGAACCCTGGCCTTCACTAGTGGGGAGGCCTACTTCCTAGGGCACCTCTGGAAACCCAGCTCGCTTTCAGAACACGTGGGACATATCTACTCCTGTTGCCTGGTGACTGTCCTTAGCTCTCCAAGCTTTCTCTCCAAATGGATCATGTCCAGTTCCTTCAACTGTCCCTTACATGACATGGTTTGTGGAGTTACTGAATATAAGACAGTGATGTCAATTCTGTAGCTTTGTTCTGAGTGCCTGCCCACCCTTCTCACTGTCTCTGGGTATGTTCCTCTTGCCCAGGTGCCTCCTAAAACATGCAGTCTAGAATGCCAATTGGCCCCACACACAATGGAATGGCCTGTCTCCCACAGAAAGAGCTGCACTATCCAAGGGCAATGGCATGTGAACCACATGTGAAATATTACAAAGTAGCTAGTTGTAGTAGCTACTTTAATGAAAGTGAAAGAAAACCTGTAACATTACTTTAAAATACTTTAAGCTATGTACTGGTGTCTCATGCCTGTAATCTTAACTACTTGGGCGTCTGAGATCAAGACAATCATGGTTCTGAAGAGTCTGTGAGACTTCATCTCAGCTGAAGAAGCTAGATGTAGTGGTACATAATGTCATTCCAGCTGCTATGGGAAGCCTAAAATAGATAGCATTCAGACATTTACATAGGCAGGAAGTGGGACCATATCTCAAAGCTACCCAGTGCAAAAAAGGGCGAGAATCATGGATCAGCACCTGCCAAGCAGTGGAAAGCCTTGAGTTCAAACCCCAGTACCACATAAAAAAATTATTTGGCCTAATATATACAAATTATTATCATTTCAGTATCTAATCATTATGAAAACTCTAACATGATCCTGTAAGGTTTTTTGAATACAAATTTCAAATTGTATGTATTTATATTTTTATCACATCCCACTGTGGACATTTTACCAGTACTCATGACCACTCACAGTAGTGGTTACGGGGTCAGAAATGGAATTCCAGACTGTCTGTGTGAATGGCCTGATCTAGCTGTGATGTCACTACTAACACCTGGCTGACCAGAAGGGAGGAATATGTTGTGCCTGAGGGAGGGGTAGGGCCTCTGGCTGTTAGGAATTCTGATGTCAGCTGGGGTTTTATCACTATTTCACCATGTGTACCCTTTCTTGTCACTTGTGATCAAATACCTGACAATCAATTTCAAGGAGGAAAAGTTTACTTTGGCTCAGAGCTTCAGAAGTATCCATCTATCATGATGAAATGGTCATAGGGGAGCAGAGCAATTCAGTCATGCTGGCCAGGAAACAGAGAGAGACAGGAATGGACCCAAAACAAAATACTCCCAGTGATTTGCCCTCAATTACCCACTTCTCCCATCTATATCTCACCTCCTAAACTTTCCAGAGCCTCCCTAAATAGCACAACCAGCTAGAGTTCAATCCCACAACATAAGAACCTTCCAGGGGTCTACTGTACATCCAAACCATATATGTGGCATGACATTCTTTCTTCCAGGCCTGTTTTCTTATCTGATAAACCCAAGGTGACAAGAAGAGAGACACCTGCTCCATGTCAGGGACACATTGTGGTCTTGTGTGCTCCTCACTAAAGCTCATTGTAAGTTTTTTTTACCTTGCTTCAAATTTGACCCCAAGAGCACTCAGAATCTATGGGTTCACATAACTGGTGGGTTGGTAGCTTCTGCCTTCGTGGCCACCACAGGTATCAGTGGGCCTCAGTGTTAAGTACCAGCACCCATCCTGTCCCCTTCCTTGCTATGACTTCTTTCCTCAGTAGCTGGCAAAGTGTGAGTGATGGCAGTGTCTTGAAGTGTGTTTGCAGGTGGTGGTTGGCTGAATGGAAATGTTTCTGTCTGCCCAGGCCCCCGGCTTTGAGGCCAGGTCTTGGCCTCTCCCTGTGCCTGTTCCCCCTGGACCAGGATACAATGGTAAACCCCCACCATCACACTGCCAAGTCCCCCTCCCTTCATCCATATCCTCCTCTGGTCCTCCATTTTAACCAATTTCTCATTCCTGACCATGAGTTTCCTTCCAATCAAGTGCCACCTGTGTGGCTTTGAGCAAAACCTGTCATTTGATAAAATCTTTATTTCCACATCTGAGATAGGGGAGAATTTCACCTCCTCCTAGGTTTGATGGAGTGACCACTGAGATGATATGATATGTAAACGTCCCTCATTTGGTAATTTGAGTAAACAGTCATTGTGACTGAATCATCACAAGTCATTTTAAGAACAACTTTGCTTTGCTTTTCTGCACTGAACGCTCACTGGGCTCCTCTGCACGTCTGACTTCTTTCCGGACCTTTACTACCTGGGTCCTCATAGCTTGGCCAGGCAGGCTCCCCACTAACTCTTGGGTGGTGGACTTACGTACAGTTGCCTACTTCTCTCTAGGAAGAGCTACAGAATGGCAGGGCTGGAGGGAGCTTGTTGGTCCCTCCTGGGGCATCCCATTGCCAAGGCCCACTGTATAGGAAAACGAGGCTGAGTGGCTTTTATTGAGTCTAAAGTGAAGTAATTAACCCAGTTCCAACCGCTTCTGGAAGATTTAGGACCACTGTTCTGGCCAAACATGTCTATGTTGTTTGAAGAATTGTGGTAAGCACTAATCTTCATTGAATGCTGGGTGTCTCATCCAAATATTATACAACCCTAAAACAAACTTTGAATATGATTCCTTTTTCACAGACGAGACTCAGTGCAGGGTAGGTGCCTGCCAGAGGCTCATGCAGAATGGTTCCTCCCCTCTCTGTATCCACATTGCCCCACAGGGGCTTTTGAACTATGATTTGGGGAGCCATAGCTGACAGAAATCTTCACATGAGTTCTGTGAGTTAACCTCACCCTTTCTGGGGCTGGCAGGACGTACTGTGGACTGCTGCCTCACACTCTGGTCTATGCTGGTCCAAGTGAAGCATCTACTGCAACACCTGCTTTTCAGCCTGTGTTTGGGTCCTGTTGGTGACATTTGAATGTTTACTAGTTCCTTCTTTTATCACTTTCTTGAGCTCCCCCTCTCCTGGCTCACTGGCTATGCCTTCTAGAATCCTTTGCAGTTGAATCTTGAGTCAGTGTCAACCATCACTCCTTCTTGCGATGTCCATACCCACCCCTATCCCTCCAGTGGTGGGTAACCTCCATATGCAATGGCCCCACATCTTTATGTGATCCCTAAACAATCTAGAGGGCTTGGTGTGATTTTATCATTCCCATTTCACAGATGAAGATTTAGTGGCAGAAGTTCTTGGTGCAGGGTAAGCACTTGACAAAGGCTGGTTCTTTCTGTGTTTTGTTTTGTGTTTTCAGCAGTCTAAATTCATAAATTAAATCGGTTATGTTCAAGCTGAGCCAAGGTAGACATCAGCTGTTTCCACCTGGGACATCTGCAGGTGCCCAATTCACTCTGAGCCTCCAGCTTGGCAAATTCATCACCCAAGGTGGTTCCTTGTTTTGCAGCATGTCAGATTCAGCTCTCTTCCTGCCCAGCTCCAGACACTGTCTCAGGCAGCCTGCTTGTAAAGAGGCCAGTGTGAGCCAGGCAGCCCAGGCCTGCCTGCCTCTTCCTTGTAACAGCCTAAGGACAGGGAGGTGGTGAGCAGGTGGAAGTGTGCTAGAAGCCCTCCCACCTGTCCAGGCCTGTGGCCTGTCACTCTAGTCATTCTACCACTGGTTATGAGGCCAGGTATAAATCCCTTCCCCATTATTTTTATTATTATGGTTATGATCATACTAACATGAAGTAGGTATTTACCTTACTGCTAAAACAAAGCAACCTGCCCAAGGCTACTGAGTGCAAGCTAGGTTTTGAACTAGGCCTCCTGGGCTCAGTTTATATGTTCTTTCCATGTTATATTTCAGGGTAACCAATTAGATTAGGAGACACATCAGAAGGTTAAGAGTTACAACACAACAGTTATAAGTACTACCCAAAGACTAGTAGTCTGAAGATACTCAGCAAGGTACTTTGACACAGTCTCAGTTGTGACCTCACTAATCCTGAGAGAAAAAGGAATCTCCTGTATCTCAGACATAGAAATGGAGATTCTGTCCAGTGCAGTGATTTGTTCAAAGTCCCACAGCTGCTGGGTGCCTGTGGCCCTCACCTGTAATCCTAGCTACTCAGTAGGCTGAGATCTGAGAAGCATGGTTCAAAGCCAGCCAGAGCAGAAAAGTCCATGAGACTCTTACCTCCAATAAACCACCAGAAAACTGGAAGTGACGCTGTGGCTCAAGTGGTAGAGCACTAGCCTTGAGCTGAAGTGCTGAGGGACAGCACCCAGGCCCAGGATTCAAGCCCCACAACTGATAGATAAAAACAAAACAAAAACAAAAACAAAAAACCCAAACTAACAACAAAGTCCCACAGCTGACAGGTGAAGTCAAGATGGAAGTCAAATCTTTGAGACTCTAAGCCCAGTGCTCAATCCTCTCCTGAGATGGTAGTTAGAAGGGTGAGAAAAGCATATTAGATGGGGGTCAGGGATACTTGGCAGCCTCTGTCTTGCAAAGACCTGGAGCCTTTGTCCATAGGCCAGTCAGAGCCCAGGGCTTAAAGCAGTGTGTGTCAGGTACTGGTCTTAGTATTTCACATACAGCAAAACAGAGCAACACTTAATTCTCACAGCTACTGTGAAATACTTACTATTTTAATATCATGTTACTAGCTGGAAATAAAATATTAGTTACTTAACATAGTTTCTTTCGTTTTTGTTTTTGTGCCGATCCTAGAGCTAGCTTGAACTCAGGCTCTGGGCACTGTCCCTGAGCTTCTTTTGCTCAAGGCTAGTGTGGTACCACTTGAGCCACAACTCCACTACTGACTTTTGGTTGTTTATTGGAGATAATAGTCTTACAGACTTTCCTGCCTAGACTGGCTTTGAACCATGATCCTCAGATCTCAGCCTCCTGAGTAGCTAGGATTACTTACAGGTGTGAGCCATGGGCACCTGGCTTTAACATAGACTCTTAACAAAACAAAAAGATTAAATAGTCTGGACAGGATGTGTGTGACCCAAGTGCTGGAGTATCTGCCTAACAAGCATGAGGCTCAAGGGTTAAACTTCAGTGCAAAGTTAACACAACTAGTGTGTTCATAGAAGGTAAAATGAGGGGCTGGGAAGGTGGCTCAGTGGTAGAGTGCTTGCCTTGCATGCATGAGGCCCTGGGTTCGATTCCTCATCACCACATAAGCAAAAAGAAAAAAGCCGGAAGTGGCACTGTGGCTCAAGTGGTAGAGCGCTAGCCTTGAGCTGAAGAGCTGAGGGACAGCACCCAGGCCCAGAGTTCAGGCCCCACAACTGGACCCTCCCCCCCAAAAAAAGGAAGGTAAAATGAGAAATCGCACAATCTGTATAATAGCCTGAGGTGGATAGCAGGTCCTAGGGAGGACACAGATGGTGGAAGTCTTAGGGGAGGAATATCTGAAGTTCTATTCTAATATGTCCTGGAAGAACAAGAACAGACCCCCAAATCCTCTTTGTTTTCTTTCGTTAAGGACACTGAGGCTTAGAGAAATATAGCAACATGATTGAAGTTACATAGCCAGAAAGTGGTACTGAGGTATTCAGCTTGAATCTGACTCAGGCCTTTGTCCTCTAAACTACTCACTCTGGCTGCCAGAGTGGCATAGGCCCTCCTCAAAGCCGTAGCCAGAGATATACTTGGAGGCCCAAGTCCCCTTCCTTTCTTCTGCAACCTCCTCATCCTCCATTTAGATCTTGGGCTAGGCTTTACAGAGAAATGAGTTAGACAAAGACCTTGTGCTGGAGGAACTCCCAGACTAGTAAACATGTATGGAGACAGATAATTAAGGAACAGAGGAGGAATGATTGATGCTTTGTGATGGTTAATTTTATGTATCAACTTGACTGGGCTAATGAAGGCCCAGATTCAATGTTATTTATGGGTACTTTAGTAAAAGTGTTTCCAGATAAGGTCAAGAAAGAAGGTTGTACTCCCCAATATGTGTGGGCACTGTAAAGTTTGCTGAAAACTGGGGTTGAGGCAAATGTAGAGGAAGAGAAGATTTGGTCTCTTCTGGACTGATTGCTTGAGAGGAAATCTGGTCTTCTCCAGCTCTTGGGCTAGAACTTACACTACGGGCTTCTCTGGTTCTTAGGCACCACTGGCTCAGACTAGAACTATGCCACCAGTTCCACTGGGTCTCTAGATTGCAAAGGGCAGATGCTGAGCCTCCATCATTGCTCAAGCCAACTGTTTATTACCTACCTACCTGTCTGGCTGTCTGTCTCCTATTAGTTCTATTTATCGTGAGAACTCTTACTTACACAATGTCCAAAAAGGTCCTAAGAGGCTTCCTAGGAAATCAGCTTTTCTGATTTCCAAAGGATATGAAGTGTGTCAGTCATGTGAATGGAAATGCCTTGATGCTTTCTTTACACTACATGTGACTTACTTCCTGTATCTGGGATTTTTCCCCTTATTCATCATTCCTGTCACATTTGCTTCCTGAAAATGATTTGGGGTAGACTCTGATTTTTATAAATTGACACAAACAATAACAATAGGACCATTCAGTGAGGAAAGAGTAACAGTTTTATAATAAAATGGGAAAAGAGAATGAGGCATAAACCTAAACTGAGGCTAGTTATTGCAGTTAAGCACAAGATTAGCTCTGTGCTTTCCAGCAGGCAAAAAATCAGTTGTATTTGCTGTAACCCAGTGACACTGGGCCCACCAGTGTCCACCAGTAGAGCCCATGACACACACTTTTTCTCTCTCTGGTGACACTTGGTTTGTTTACATATTTATGGCTTCCTTCTGTATTTGACTGGTGCTATAGTTTGGATCTTGAATGTCCCCCAAAGCATCCCCTCCTGGTCCTCTAGCACTGTTGGGAAAGGGTGGAACCTTTAGGAAGTCAGCATAGTGGAAAGAAATTATGTCATTTGGGGGAGTGCCCTTAAAGGGGATTTTAGGACACTGGCCCCTCCTCTTCCTCCAACACATATTCCCTGCCATGTTGCAGTGCCTCACCACAGAGGTCAAGGCATTGGATCCAAGTGAGTGTACATGGAAGCCTCTGAAGTCACAAGGCATGATCAAGCTTTCTTCCTTATGGGTTATCTTAGACGTGTTGTCACCTGACTAGTACAGCCGGTCAGTGTTTGGAGTTGACCTTGAATTTCATATCACTTATATAACTAAATTGGGTAAAGACGTTGTGAAGCCAACCACTTTGGAGCACCTATGTGAGTCACAACCACCCCATTCTGTGACATGAGCAGAAGAGAAAGGGTTTCAGAGGAGCAAAGTGAAACACCAACTGGTTGGTTCAGGGTCTCACATCTCCTGACCCTACTGTGGCCTCTTCATCTGTTTGGTGGAAAGAGGAACTAGCCTGGGTGGTCAGTTTGCCAAGCTACAGTCTCAGACTAAGTTGGACTCCTGCAAATGTCCTTGGTGAGAACAGCTGTTGCCTATCTTGGCGAGGCTTGACTTAATTTTTTTTTTAATTTAGACTATGGAAAAGCCAGAGATTATAGAAAAACAAATCAGCCTTTGTCAAGGGCTTACTCGGTACAAGGAGTTCCTGTTGCTACATCTTCATCTGTGAAATGGGAAGGAAAATAAAATCACATTAGGCCCTCAAGTTGCTCAGGAATCCATTGTGAGCCAAGGAATCAGGTGACTTGAAGGCTGCACTCTACCAGCCCTTGAGAAATATTCTTGTTATAGTCTTTGTTGTCATTGGCCTCAGAATCCCCACCAAAGCCCTGGGAAGTCAGAGGTATTGCCACTACTGCCTCAGGGACAAGAGAGATCTACACCCAACGCTACTGAGTTAAAGCCAGGATTCTAGCTCAGGTTGGTTGGGCTCAAACCTCAGTGCTCTCTCCATATTAAGGGACAAAGGCTGAGTACAACAAACAGAAGGCAGCCAGGCTTGGGGTAAGCGTGTATGGTGTTAGGTCCATTTGCTGGGGTGAAAGGCCTTTGACCAGCAGCTGCAGAAAATTTGGATAGACATACAGGCCTGGTTCTGCACCTGAGATTATGGCCCTGGTTCAGGGGCAGGCCCAAGCCGTAATTAACACCAGAAGAGCAGAAAAAAGGACTAGAAAGCAGGGGAGGCTTACCTGAGGCTTCAAGCAAGGTCAGGCCGTTGAGTGGCCCATACTTTGCACTCAGGTGCTAGCAGCCTGAGAAGGGAAAGATGACAGCACTGGCATAGGCCACATTTATGGCTTGCCCTCACTAAGGCTAATTCAAGTACTAAATTGCAATGATTAAATTGCAGTGATTAATTTGATAAGAAAGCAAATTCTAGGAAATAGAAACATTTTTGTGATTCTTGTTTTTTATTGTTATTTTTTGGTCTTTTTTCTTAGGAGGGCAGGTCTTTTTTGGAAAGAGGAGGGGTAAACAAATGTAGTCCTGGTATTCAAAATAATGAACTATGCAACTTACGGACAGGGATGGGAAGGGGGAAAAGAAGAGAAAGCAAAAGAAGAGATGACATTGTCTAAGAAGTATTATAGGCATTACCTGACTTGTGGAATTGTAACCCCTCTTAATAATAACCCCCTTACTAATAAAAATAAAAAATGTTTTTTAAAAAGTAGAAGATAAAGATGCGACTTGAATGTGTTTCATAAAAATAAATAAATAAATAAATAAATAGATAACCATTCAGGGGAGGAGATGGCATACTCTTATTTCTGATACTCTCTCAGCCACACTTAGCCTAGGCAATCTGGGCCACTCTTTCTTGATATCACTCATACTCACAGGCAGCAATCAGGTGAGAAAAAGCAGTTGTGGTGGCAAAAGCCCTGTTTAGATCCTGGCTCTGTGACTAGGGAAAGTTATTCTCCATCTCTGAGCCTCTTCTAAAATAATTCCAAGCTCTCCAGGTCAACTGAGGATCTAGAGAGAATGGTAGAATCACTTAGCATAGAGGCTGCACTTAGTGAGTGCTTTGTAAATGATAGTATCACTGGAACTGATAAGACAAACATATCATAGACCAGGTAGCTTATATGCACTGTAGAGACTGAGAAGTCCAAGATCCAGATGTTTGCAGACTCTGTGTCTAGTGAGGGCTTTATCTTCCTTACTGAATCACTTCCCACAGGCCCCTTCCTATGACCTCTCACTGTGGGACAGGGGATTTCAACATAGGAGACTGGGGAGGGGGGGGGAGAGGAGAGGGGCAGGGGAAATTTAGACATTCATAGTCATCATTATTATTATGTTCACAACAACATTGTGAAGTTCCTGCAGCAGATACACTCATTTTCCCCATCTGCAAAATGAGAACAGAATTAGGTGAGAGGAAGGACAGCTTGGGCTTGGGGCAGTGGTACTGAAGGGATAACAGCTAGCCTGGACACTGTGGGCAGACATGGGGGAGGGGCTTCTTACAGGTAGAAGATTACTGGCTTGGGAAAGTCTGCTATGAGGTCTGGAGAAGTCTGGGGACCCGGTCAGTGGGGGTGTAGTTGGAAGAGGCATTCCTCTCCTAGAAACCTTTCTAATCCCCCCCCCTCTTACAGTCATGATTGTTTCCTGAGAGTCCAACAACTTTAGTTTGTAAAGAGGTCTCAGAACTCTGTGTACCTCAGCCTTTGAGATAATCTGCCTTCTTCCCCATACCATTTGATTGAGCCTCAGAGAGACTTAATTTAGCCAAGATCATTGCAGCCCAATGTTCTGATAGCCTCTGTAGGTCTGAAAGACAAGAGGCCCAGAATCAGAAGAATTCATAGGAGAAGTCGGAGGGGGCAGTACAGGAGAGGGCAGGGCAGTGAGTTGTGAAGATACTCCAGTTCTTATTCCACTGCTGGTCCTCATGTCATCTTTTTCCTGCAGCCACCGTGAATGGTGGTCAGTGAGACAAAAGACTGCTATCTAAAGGTAAGTAACACAGAGAAAGAGGCAGAATTCAAATTTGGACCTACCTGTCCAAATCCTATATCATTTCTGTTACAGTTTTGTTTCTGGGTTAAAGAACATCCCCTCCAAATTTATACCCTTCTCAGAAACTTTCAATGAGACACTTACTTGGAAATAAAGTCTTAGCTAGGATGAGGACATACTGGGATAAAGTATATCCCAAATCCTATATGACCCGGCAACGGACCCTGTGAAGACACAGACCCTGTGTTCATTGAAATGGAGGTGGATACTAAAGTGATTTATTTACAAAGAAAGATACCAAGTATTGCCAGCAGACTCCAGGAACTACCAGAGGCAAGGAAGGATTCTCCTCCAGAGCATTTGGAGTGAGTGTGGTCCTGCTGACACCTTGATTTCAGACTTCCAGCCTCCACAGCTGTGAAACAATAAATTCTTTTTGTTTTAAGTTATCCAGTTTGTGATAGTTACAACAATCTTAGCAAATGAGTATAAGTCTTTCCCATGGCATAGAAGAAGAGGAGTGACTTTAAAACATGATAGTTCCCAGGAGTAATCCTGTTAAAAGTTTAGACTTACAGGGCAAACTCAAGGCAGAGGATGCTGAAAGGAATGCCCATTTGCTTGGCATTTACTCATGTTGGGCTCTGTATTGGATACTTTCCATATAGGATCTTGATCATCTCCCAGTGAAGTATAGCCATTCCATCTCACAAATAACAAAACTGTTGTGCAGAGATTTGCCTCTAAGCTCATTTCCCCCTGCCCCTGGGTACTGTGCAAGGAGCAAACTCATGCCCCAGTTTGAGTCAAGATGTATGTTACTTCCCTTCTCTGAGGCTTATCTCCCTCATCTAGAAAGTAGGAATAACTCTATTCACCTTTCAGGTGGCTGTGACAACGAAGTGAGTTTGTACCTTCATTCACCATGCATTTACTGAAAAGCTTCTCTGTGTCAGTCCCTCCTCTGGGCCTTGGAAATTTTATCAGTGGACAGTATTGCCTAAGAGCCAAATTCCCATCAGATGCTCAGCAGAGCCCACACATACTAAGGAGGAGAACATAGGCTAGAATAGGATGGTGTAGGAACTGGTTTGGCCTGTAAGATGTGGCCTCACTTTGACTATTCCCAGATGCCTTCCCCGAGCTAACTGAATACTATGCCCTAGGCATGATTGTGGAAGCTATGGAAAAGGCCTTAGTTCTCTTTGCCATTTTGCCCCCTCAGTCAAGTCTTCCCAGTCAGCCTCACCTACTTCTGGATACTGTCCTTCCTGGGCAGGGCCTGGGCCTGATCTGGAGTTGCTCCTAGCTGTCCTGATATCTCCTCTTGTTTCTGCAGACACTCTCCACTCACCGTCCCTGGAGCCATCTTCCAGGCACCAGTCTTCTCCCTACTTCCACAGATGGCCCAGACAAGACAGCACCCTTGTACTCTTTCTTCTTGACATTGGTAGCATTAAATATCAGTTGGGTTCTGCTCAGCAGAGACATGGTGGGATTCTTGATAGCTACGTTGTTTAGGGAGTGTCTTCTCAGGACCCCCAGGAAGGATCAAGCTTAGTTAGCTTGGTCATAGTTTGGCACCGCCTCTTCCTCCCAGATTTAGGCTTGTCCGTGAAGGGAAGCAGGCCCTCTCTGCTTTCACAGCGGGATTGTGGGGATAAGGATCAAGGCAATGCTGGCAAAGCCTGTATAAGTGGCATCGGCCAACCCGGATTGTTGACTGCCTTCCAGGTGGGGTCCGGATTCTGGATGATAGGATGTGGAGCAGTTACTCATGTCAGACCTCAGAGCAGCCTGTCCTCCTGTCCTCACTTGCCCTGAGTGAGCTGGGAGAGCTGGCACAGAGCACTGGGACAAGGGCTTTGGCCAGCCCTGACAGCTCAGCAGTGGCAACAGCAGTGGTGGCAAGGGCTATTCTGAGGCTGGGAGGGTCAGAGAGTTGGGAGGGAAGTAGGGAAAGCAGTAAGGAGGGACAGTCCCTGAAAACTAAGGGAGAGTCCTTTTGGCTCTGATGGGGGTATCAACAGGGGCGCATGCATGGGACAACTGTTTGTTTGCTTGTCACGGGGAGGTGTGGGCTAGCCAGCAGAGGTACAGAGGTACAGAGGTACAGAGGAACCGAGGTCATTTAGGTGCTTGAGTACAAGTTTTATGATCCACATAGGAGTCATGTGAGAAAGCACACTAAGGGTGTGAACATGTGATTGGGCACACTGTGTGAATGTTTAGGAAGTAGTGGAAGGGTAAGCAAGTAGATGCTTGCTGGGGAGCAGGAATAAATGTGGGGGTGAGTGGCAGGGAGCAGACACAGAATCTGGAGAGTACTGGGAGGGGGGAGGAGTGTGGGAGCCAGTGGTGAAGGAAATCGGAAAGTATATTGTTGTCAAGCGTAGAGAACGTGGCAAGTGTATATGTGAGTGACAGTGGATATGAGTAGGTGGTAGGAAGAGGCTAGAGTGTGTGAGCTGAAGAAAGTAGGGAGAGAAGACACAAGTGAACAGTGATATGAACCAGCTAGCATTTATGGAGCACTTCCTCTGAGCCTGGTGCTGCCATTCAGAATCTTGTTCCATCCTTCAAATGCCCTGTGAAGGCAGAGCTATCGTCACCTGACCATACAGCAGGAAACAGTGGCTTTGAGCAGCTAAGCAACTTTCCCGTACTCTTCATCACTGTTAGACAGCCTCATGATGGAAGTGTGAGCAGGGACCAAGTTGTGAGTAAAAAGGTCAGTACACATTAATGGGTGTGTTCAGAGCATGTGGTGGGGCCTGAGTGTGCCATACAGGAGCCCCAGAGGAGAGCCCAGGCAACAGCTGTGGACATGGGCAGAGCACAGGCCAAGCAGAGCCTGAGTCAGCCTCTGGCACCTCTGCCAACTTGGTCCTAGTCCTGTGGTCACAACCTGTTAGTGCTCTTTGGCTCTGGTATGGACTCCAGCAAGTTCCCATGTCATGCTCAGAACTAGGCCTGACCTTGAGATTGGCAAAAGGTTTGCCACACTTCCAGCATACCCAACAGGCAGCCCCCAGTGAGGGCTCCCCAGGCTGGGAGAATATCTGAGCTGTGGGAGGGGGTCCAGTAGTAATTTTAGCCCCTTGTGGTTCTAAACAGAATCACCTGGAGGGTGTGCATGTGTAGGGGGTAGGCAGCAGTTCCCATGCCCACCCTTGCCTTTGGGATGTGACTCAGGCATATGCCATGTCAGGCATCTGCAAGCTAGGCCTGTTCACATTCTGGGGGGCGAGTTGGGGGCCCTCCAGCCCCATCCAACTCTTATTCTTGGCTCTATTCCTTAAGTCCTAAACTGGAAAGAAGCATGTTTTGAGAGAGGAGAGTGTCTCCTTTGGCAGGGAGATGGACTAAAGCCCTCCCACTGGCCAGAGAACTCGGCATCTCCAGCTCCTCCAGTCGGGTAGTGGCTAGGAGAGGCTTATGAGCTTGAGATTCTAGTCCTGGCCATGCTTTCTCACTCTGGACCTCAGTTTCTTGATTGGCAAAACAGGAATATTGTGCTAAACGGACACAAGATGTTGTTGGCAGGGCAGCAAATGTTTTGGGCAAGCAAAGAACAGAGAGATGTGGAAGCTGGGGTTAGAGAAAGTATCAGCTTGAACTGATGGCATTTGAACCGAGTGCTGAGGAGTGGACTACTACAATGAGGGTCTCAAGATAGGCCTAAGGCATACCTAGAACAAAGGGTGATAGATGCTGTGGTGGCTGGAAACATAGTTTAACACTCTGTGGGGTGAGGTAATGGACTGCCCAGTCACTCAGCTAGTGCCTTCCTTCTGAGGTCATGTGATGATCTGATTAACATCTGAGTCTTCAGCTTGCCTATACTGTAGGGACCTCATTTGTCTCAGTTGCTGCCCTTGCCATAGTGCCCTGGACAACACTAGGTACATCAAACATACTCAATAAACGAGGAAGCTTTTCTCCAAACACCCTGAACTTTTGGGTAAACACTTTTTTTTTTCAATAGCACCCATGAAAGCTCCCACAGACTCTTAAGACAGTGGTTTGCAAAGTATGGTCGGGCTGTGCATTACCTGGGAGTTTGTTAGAAATGCAGTCTTTCTCCAAACCAGACCGATCAGAGCAGAAAATTCAGAGACTGAGGCCCAGTGATCTGTCTTAACAAGCACCAGGATAATTCTGCTACACATTGAACTTTGAGAACAAACCTCTAAACTGTGCCCACAAGCACCACAAAGACCCCATTTGCAGATGGAGAAGTCAGGATTATGGCAAAGATTGGCTCAGAACCCAGATATTCTCAGATCATTCCTTTTTCCTAGACCAGTCCGGGCCACAAAGGAGAGAGGAGTGTCAGCTCATCTTGGTCAGGTTGTTAGAAAGACGACTTGGAAACGTCAGGGGTCTAGAAGCAGAGGGCGGGGCATTCCTCCGGGAGGAGACAGAAGGCGGGACCGGTGCTCTGAGTCCCGCCCCATTCCCGTTGCCCCGGGAAACCCCGGGTTGTAACAATAACCTGCTGACGCGCTTCTGGGAGGGATCCTTTCGAGCCAGTGGGTGGAACGCTCCTGAAGCGGACCAATGGGAGGACTTGGGATCCGCCTCCACATAACCCCCTCCCCGAGAGCCGGGACGGAGGCGGGGTCGCGCCCGCCTCTTCTCCCCCGCTCAGTAGGCGGCGCTGTGGCGCACAGGGGCTTAGGCAGGGTCGCCCGGAGCTGGGAGCTCCGCGCCCTCGTACCCGTTTGCTGTCTAAGCTGTCGGCCGACCGAGGATTCCGCGGCCCGGGGCGAGCTCGCCCCGCCCCCTCCCGCGCCGGGCCCGCCCCCCTCCCAGTCCCCCGCCCATCCCGAGGTGCAGCCGGCGCTGAGCGCGGCAGGCGCGGGAGCTGGCGCTGGAGCCGAAGCGGCGGCGGCATTCACCGGGCGGCGGCGGCGGCGGCGGCGGCGCGGGCTCCCGCACGGGCTCGGGCTCCGGCATGGTGCAATCCGGCCTCGTCCCGGGAGAGCAGGGCCCGCACGCGGGACCGGCGCCCGGGGAGCGGCGGCAGCGGCGGTGGCGGTGGTGGCTGCAGGCGCAGGCAGGCGGCAGGTGCTAGAAGCCAGGCTGGGCGAGGTGTGCACCCGCTGGGTTCCCGGGCCGCCGCCCCCTCACTGCCGGGTTCTTTCGCTCTCTCCGTGCTCCCCGGCGCGTCCAGCCCCTGGCCTTAGCGCCCCGGCTCATGGCGCCCCGCGGTTGAGCCGGCGCCGCCAGGGACCCCTCCCGTGGGCCTCCCCGGGGCGCGCAGATCCCGGAGCCGCCCGCCCACCCTCCTCGGAGTCTCCCTCCCCTCCTCGCCCGAGCCGGGCGGGACCATGGCTGCGAAGCTTCGAGCGCATCAGGTGGACGTGGACCCGGACTTCGCGCCGCAGAGCCGGCCGCGCTCGTGTACCTGGCCCCTGCCGCAGCCCGACTTGGTGGGCGACGAGGACGGAGCGCTGGGCGCTGGGGTGGCCGAGGGCGCCGAAGACTGCGGGCCGGAACGCCGGGCGACGGCCCCCTCGATGGCCCCAGCGCCGCCGCTGGGCGCGGAGGTCGGACCGCTGCGGAAAGCCAAGAGCTCCCGGCGGAACGCGTGGGGAAACCTGTCCTACGCCGACCTCATCACCAAAGCCATCGAGAGCGCCCCGGACAAGCGGCTCACGCTCTCGCAGATCTACGACTGGATGGTCCGCTACGTGCCCTACTTCAAGGATAAAGGCGACAGCAACAGCTCGGCAGGCTGGAAGGTGGGGGCGTCCGGCTGGGGAGGGAGGCTAGGGGCCGCCGTCTCGGGCTTTCGGGGGCTGCTAGGTGCGTCTGGGCTCTGGGCCACCCCTAGGGGTCACGGAGTGTGCGCCCAGGGCGTGGGGCCGTCCGGCAGACAGGCGAGGGCGTGCTGGGAGCAGCTGTGTGCGTGCTCCCTCGCCAGGAAGGATGCGGGGTGGGAGGTCTGGCAGGGTGACAAGGGACGGCCGCTTTGAGGGGTCCCTGGGGAATATCCCTACCACATCCTGGGTGTGTGTGTGTGTGTGTGTGTGTGTGTGTGTGTGTGTGTGCATGCGTGCGCGCGCGTGTGCGTGATGGTAGGAACCCATGCTGCCCAGGCCACTGACATTGAGGAACCCCCAAGCTCCTTGGAGTTTGCTTTGTGTTACTTCCTTTTATTCACTATACCTGGATACCTTTTTTCTTTTTCGTTTTTCTATTTTCTTTTTTTTAAGAGCTGTAGTCATGACTTGGGGCCACTGGTTGCTTTCCCTCCCAAATCTCTCCACTGTGCTTTCTGGAGCTGGCCCAGGGTGATGAGTGCTGTAGGCCGTGAGTCCACAGTTCATTCCCTTCACCCTGGGGCACTAGACCAGCCTGGGGTGGGGAGTGTGACAGGTGACCTGAGATGTGAGTTCTCTGTGGGGCAGGTGCTCTCATCACCCCTTACCTGGACCAGCAGTGGGGGACAGCAGTGATGACCCCTGCTGGTGGGAGGGTGGGATGCTTAGCACTGGAGATTGATCCCTTCCCACCCTAGGCAACCTGTCTTCCACCTTCTTGGCTTTTTGAGCCCAAAGACATCTAGGGGGAGGGGGAGGGGCTGGGGTAACCCAGGGAGACCTTAGCATGGGGTTGGGGCATCTTGGAAGAAGACAGGGATGGGGGTTTGACTGGATTGTGGCCTCCTGACCCATCTCCTTTTCCATTTTGTTGGAAAATGGGGGTAGTCTGTGCCTTGGGGGGTGAGGTTGGAGGGGGATTTGTGCCTAGGAGGTAAGCTGCCAGGCTCCCTATGGGAGAGGCATGTCTATCTCCAAGGAAGAGGCTGCCCCTGCACCCTGTGGTGGCTGCAGAGTCCAAGGAAGTGGGTGTGCCAGTGGAGGAGGGGAGGCCTATGGACAGACAGCAGCATTGTAGAGATCTGGGTGTCTTGACTTGGACTCTCAGGTTTTGTGCTGGCAGCTCTTCTGCCTTTCACTGGCTCACTATGGGGCAGGAACACAGACTAGAGTAGACATGAGTCTCCTTCCCCAATCTCCTTTCCTGTCCCCTTGGATCCACCTCCCCTCCCCCCAAAAAACCAAAACAAAACACAGCTTCCTCTTAAGTGTGTCCTGCCCTTGGGCTTTGCACCCTATCTTCCTCTGCTCCTCTACCCACCCTAGTGTCACTCTAAGGATGCTTCCTCCTCCAGGAAGCCCTCCCTAGCCCTTGTTACTTGGCTTAGGACTCCTCTTTCTCTGGCCCTCTCCAATACCTGCAGTGGACATTAGTCACTCACCCACTCTCCCTCACCTTTGGAAGACAATGGCAGCATTGGTGTCATTCTGTGGCCACATCACTCAGCACAGAGCCTGGCATCAAAAAGCCATCAGTGTGTGGGAGAGTGGAGGCATGTGTGGATAGTATAGAGGATGTGGAGTTGAGGAGAGTGCAGTGAGCCACAGCAACCCTGAGAAGAGTGCTGTGGACCAGGGCAGCCTCCCCGCCCCCCGCCCCCCCAGGGCTTCATGCTGGAGGTGGAGCTCCAGCCAGACTAGGTGGATGAAAAGAGGTGAAGAAAGATGGGAAAGGGGGACTTGAGGCTGGAATCCAAGAGACTGCTGTGGTTCCTTGGGCATCTCAAGGCCAAGCTCTGTGCCAGGCCTCTCACATAACCTTAATGCTCTCAGCAATCCCTCAGATGGGTTTTATTTGCTACGTCCCGTTACAGAGGATGATTCTGAGGTCCAGACTGGAAGAGTAAGCTGCCTGAAGTCATACACTTAGAAGATGGGAAAGCTGAACTCCAATCCAGGGGTTTTACCTTCCAAGGTCCCACCAAGCCTCTGGAACAAGGTCTTGATGGTGTGGAAGGGGATGCTTAAGACTTTCCAGCAGAAGCAGATATAAATCCTAAAATGTGGTGTGAGTGTTCTTGGCGAGTTCATTTCTCAGACTGTGAGACTGAGGCCTTGGAGTGTGATAGAACTCTTCTGAAGATCTCAGTGAAGAGAGCAGGCCCTGGACAAAGGCCCAGCTCTCCCAGCTGCCCTTTGGATGTGGTTGCCACTGCACTATACTGCTGGGGACACACTGATTTTCCCATGCCAGGCTCCAGTTCTGGGCTGGGGCATTAGAGAATAACCTCGGGCTTGAGTTCTGCTCTGGTAAAGCCCTGGTAAAGTTAAGCCCTGGTAAAGCACTGGAGGGGACTTGCCCCATGTCCTGTGTCCCCAGACCTCCAAGAGGCTTCCTTGCACTCTCAATCCTGCAGCTTCCTGCCTCATCTCCTGATAATCTCAGGTTGACTGGAACTGCAGTACACCTGTGGTAACAGGCCTAGGGCCCATTAGTCCTTCCTTCTTCCCCTCCCCCACAAAAGTGTTGCACTTGACTCCCTGGGGTGTGTGAAAGCCTGCATTCCATAGGGTGGGGAGACCTTGGTCCTGCCTTTTTTCTCACCCAGGCCCTTTGTTTTGAGACAGACTGGGGCGGGGTGAAGTAGCACCCCCTTCCTAAGGTGGGTTAAATATTCTAGGGAGCTACCCCCTCCCCAAGGTAGGTTAAATATCCTGGGGAACCAGGTGGGTCTTCAAATGGAGGGCTGTACTTAATCTGGGCCATCTCTGGATTAGGGGAGAATTTGGTTGTTGGCTATACAGCCAAAGGCAGGAGGTAGAAGTGTGCATGTTGGATTTAGAAAATGATATGGGTATGCTAGGCTGGAATCTAGAGATTCCTGACTGGCAGGGAAGTGGCATCAGAAAGGTGGATTTAGTAGGATAGGGAAGACCTTTGCCCTGTGGTCCCATCTGTGATGTAGAGAGGTAGTCCAGTGGGGTTTTGGACAGTGGTTGGAGGAGGCAGGGCGAACCGCAGGAGGACACCTGAATCAGACCCAGACCTGGAAAGAGGCTGTTCTGGAAATCCCACCAAAGGGGCTGGTCATGTTCTTGGGATGGAGGGTCTCAGGCCTAGATCAGGGTTTGGACAGGAGACACCTCTCCTGTGTTCTAAGAGTATAGAAATCTGGGTAGAGCCTCCACACTCTTCAGATGCTCCAGCTTCACTTTCCCTTGGCCTACAACTCCTCCAGGAAGCCCTCCAAGCTGCTCCTAGTCTTACTGCTGCTTCTACCCAGGGCCTCTAGAGTTGTTCTGCCTCCTTTTGTGTTTCCTGGCTGCCAGCCCCTTTGAGAGCTACCAGGCCAGGTTTGGGCGTTTCCCATTCCTTTCCCCTCTCCCCAAGGGGAAGAACACCATAGATGGGGACTTCCCTTCTCCCGCAGGCTGGAGCAGCCTGATTGCTGAGGGTGGGATCCGAAGGCCAGTGCCCACCTCCCAGCCCCCCATCTGACCCTGGCCCTCACCCGGTTAGGTTCCAGGTGGGGTAGGGAACTGAAAGGAAAGACAGGAGCAGGGTCTTGCTACAGACAGTGGTTGTGAGTGTAGATCACCCCCCCCCCCCCCGCCCCTCGCAGCCTGCTCCAGCAGGGCTCCCTCCTCCTCCTTTGTCCTCGGGGATCCCCAGCCCCAAGGGCTGGTGGGGGTGCGGGAGGAGGCGGTGTGAGCCCCGATTAGGGGTGTCCTCACCCCCTCTCACTGCACGAGCGAGGGGCTGGCAGCTGCCCGCCTCCTGGGCACGAGCCCGTGCCAGCCGCTCCTGGCACAGTTGCTGGCACGCCCGGCAGACTCCCACGGCCACCTGCTCACACCCACCCACTAGCGCTGGCGCGCTGCGGGCCCTTCCGGCTTCCCGGGCCTCCCGGCGCCCCTCCCCCGCCGCGTGCCCCCCCCCAGCCCCCTCCGCAGTCCCCAGATCCCCGCGGACTCCTTGCTCCCTGCCGGCCCCCCGCACAAGTTGGGGAGCTTTCCAAGAGGGGCCTCCGGGGGCCTCCAGGGTAAACGCGCGGCGGAGGGAGGGGTGGGGGCTGGAAGGCAGGCAGGCAGACAGACCGACAGACAGGGTGAGGGCCCCGCCTGCCACCTGGCGCCGCTCCAGCGGGACGATGGCGGGCAGCGCCGTGCCAGGCGGTAATTGCAGACAGACTAATTTAAAGAGATGAGACGGTTATTTTTAACTCGCGTTAAGGTAATGAACGGCGCGGGGGGTTTGCGGGTTCGAAAGTTCAGCGCCCTCAGCCCCCACTTTCTGCGAGTCGGGGGGTCCCCTCTCTGCAGGGCCTGAGGGCTTCAGCATCAAGCCTGGTGGGTGCTGTGGGAAGGGAGGTAGAGGAACAGGGAGGCCTTGGCAGAGGGCCTGTCCCATCAAATCCTCCGGGCCACCCTTCCCGGTGGGAACACGACTCGCCCTGAGGTCACGGACCTCCGAAGTGGAAGACCCTCACACTCCAGCGCTTCCTGTGCCATTGGGGTGGACTCCGGAGGGGGTGTGTGGGAGGGGGAGAAGGACTTGGATTTGGACTTTGAATGAGGGAGGAGCTTGTTCCTTGCAGCCTGCCTTCCCCTCTTTGGGTGGGGCCTCCGGTCTATCTGAGAGGGCTGAGGAAGGGGTGCTCGTGAACTGCCCAAATGAATGGCTGTGAGCCTCTGGGATGGGGGTGCTTCAGCTGTAAAGGGAGCCCTTTCTCATCTTCCCTGACCTCTCAGAACTGACCCACCCACCCCTCCCTACTCCTGTTTGTAGGCCCGCCTCCCACCCGGGGCTGGGCACTTGGGAAGTGGGTTGGGCCCCCCTCTCCCCCTAGACTGGTGCTCACCCCTCCTCCTCCAGGATGAAAGTAGTGGAATAACCTGGTGCCCACTTTGGCTGCCCCCACGCCCTTCTAACACACTTCCAAGGGACTGGCAGCTCAACCTCCTGAACTGCTGAACTGTGACCCTGCACATCCTTCTGGTCCCTGGTGTTATTTGGGATCACTTGGAGTCAGATCCAGGTGAGAGAGGACAGAGCTCCTGTGGGGAACCTGATTGAGTGTGAGCATGAGCTGGAGCCAGGTCCTCTCCTGTTTCAGTTCTGTGTCCTCCTGAGTGTCCAGAGGGCTTTAACTCAGTCTCTGACCCTTTGGGTCTAGGAGAGTAAGGGATTCTTTGGACCGAGGCATGTAGTATTGAGAGGGCTTTCTAATGGACAGTATAGGTGTGCATGGTCTTAAACTTGGAACTTCTGCTTAAAGAGGCCCACCCTGCCCAAGGCAATACCCAAGTGGCAACTATTCTCCCAGCATAACAAGGAACATTCATGGCAATCCCAGCTGGCTCCCAGATCAGGCATATGGAGAGTTCAGGGTGTTGGGTGGGCATTAACTCAGGCTCTTGGGCCTGGGTATGGTGCTCAGGGGGACAGCTGGATTTGGAGCACCCCCCCCCTTTTTTTCCTGGCACCCTAGTTACCATGGAAACCAACTCCTGTTTGGGAGGGTTTGGCTGTTTGCTGCCTCTCCCCACCCCCCAACCCATATGTGGAGGTGGGAGGGGGGCCAGGTGGCGTGTAGGGGAGGGGCCTCCCACATCCCTCCCCCATGGGCCTCCCTCTTTGCTAAGAGAAACCTTTCTGGTCTCAGAGGGATGCCTCTTGTAGGAAGGGGAATGAGTAAGAGACGGTGCTAGGCAGTCAATTGGGCCCTCCACACATAATCTCTGGGTCCTGTCAGATATGCATTAATTGCCCCATTTTCTGGTTGAGGAAATCGAGACATAGCTGGGATGTTGCAAAGCCTGGATTTAGATGCAGACATGTTTGCTTCTGCCATTCTTCTCCATCTCTCAATGCTGCACCACAGCTAGCCCTCCTACCCTAAGTCCCTGCTCCACTCTAGAGCTCTCCAGGGCCAGCCAAGCCCAAACCATGCTGTTGTTGAACTCCTCGATCCTCTTGTATTGCTGTCTACACCCCACCCATCCACATTTCTTGCTCCCTCCGATCTCAGGCACCCTGCACTGCCACCTTTATACCCAGACAACACTGGAGTGCTTAATCTACACCCACTGCCCTTGTTACCAGTTCTCTGTGGCTATTGCCTTGGGACACCTAGCAGAAAATAGTTGGGGTGCTTAGATAGTTTGATTGTAGACCTATCTTCAAGGGACTGGAACACATCTCAACAATTTCTACCTGGCTGGTGACCAGAATCACTTTGAAGCAGCCCAAGTTACCAGTGCCTATCTCATCCCTTCTGTCAGACTCAGAGTTTGGGTTCTGGAATCTGTTTGTTTGCTTTTTTGGATGGTCATGGGGCTTGAGCTCTGGGCCTGGGTGCTTTCCCTGTGCTCTTCAGCTCAAGGTGAGTGCTCTACCACTTGAGCCACAGCACCACTTCCACTTCCAGTTTTCTAGTGGTTTATTTGAGATAGGAGTCTCACAGAGTTTCCTGCCCAGGCTGGCTTTGAACTGTGATCCTCAGATCTTAGCCTCCTGAGTAGCTAGGATTACAGGCGTGAGCTACCGGCGCCCAGCTGGAATCTGTATTTTTTTAAAAGTATGTCCGGAAATGGATCATTCTGGATTGATGCCTGAGGTGGTAGCTTCCTGGCCTCCTGCCTGCTCCCCTCTACTTGTCCCAAAGTAGACCAGTTTCTTCTCCAAGCCAGCTTCCCTAGTGGGACCCACTATTCTATCCATGTGTTTGGAAGGATGACTATAAAGGGATTGGAAGGTTTGAAGGATGAATATAAAGGGATTGAGCTACTGCTCCGGCACCTATGCCCAGCCTCATATCTTAGGAGTCATGCTGTATAGGACATGGGTGGAAAGAAGGGAGCCACAGCCACGGCCACTGTTCTGCTATAGACAGCCTCAGCTGCAAGAGGAGCAAGGGGAAATGCTCAGCCAGCCTCTCTGGGACTGGCATGGTGAAGAAACTAAGGATCACAGTCCCTATCCTGTCCTGCTGGCTTTCTGGTAGTCAGGGAGAAAATAGGGGCAGGGTGCACATAGCTTAGCACAGCCTGATTCAGTCCTGGGCCCTAGGGTTACACTCCAGACCTGGCCCCTAGCTCCATTCCTTTCTAGTCACCTTAGCTATTCTGAACGGTTCCAACTTAGCATTCCACTCACCATGTGCCAACGCATACATTTTTCCATTTCATTTTCATTTCACAGCCACCTTGTGACACTGGTATTGTTACTATCCATCCATATTTGCAGATGAGGAAACTCAGAATGAGAAAAAAATAAAGAGGCTCTAACAGTATGCCATCAAGAATGCAGAAATGGGATTCCCCAGGGTTAGCTCCACTCTAGCCCAGTGCTCTCCCCTCCCCCCATCATCATCTCTCCTCCCTTGCAGTTTAGCCCTGAGGCTTCTAGCCTGGAGAATGGCCCTGCATTCCTGGCTGCCTTTCCCACACAGTTCCCAGGGTAGCAGCAGACCAGCCCGATGCCCCCCTGATCTGCAGATCTGTTACCTAAGGTGGGCAGTGCTTCTCAAAGGGAACTGAACCTTGACCTTGAGGGCTTGTCAAACCTGGGAGGTCGGAGGACATTCTGATTGAGGCTGTCAGGGTTAGGTAATCAGCTATATGTGTTCAGAGGTGGAGGAGGGGAACCTGACAAAGGAGGTCAAACCCTTAGGACTTTGGGAAGCCCAGCAGGAGAGGAGGCTGTAGAAATGAGTGAGTGGCAAGCTTAGGAGGCATTCTAGGCTATAGGGGAGACCGAAATAACGCAGAAAAATCACCTGCGAGTGCTGTAGAGAGAGTGGGGGAAGGGAAAAGGAAGACTGGGGGTGGGGGTAGGGAGGCACCCAATTTTGTCCTGGTCCTAAGGCGCAGGGAAGATAAGCCTGAGACTGGGTGGAGGCTGGCTGGAAGAGTCCAAGATGCCAGCTTGATATCTCTGCAGCCCCCTTTGGTACTGTTAGGAATTAGGTGAAACCTGTGGTTAGGATCCTGGGAGGCCAAGGGAATGGGCAGAACCTAGTTTTTACCCTCTGTGAGGTGCTGGGCAATTGAGCCTCCTTCTTGCTCTGAAAAAATAGGATAGTAATAGGACTCCATTAGCTTCATTGTAGAGATTAGAGGAAGATGAATATAAAGGCCCCAAGAAGTCTTAGCAGATGTTATTACTGCCCTTCCTTGCTCTAAGAAAGGACTGGAACTGCTGTGTGGAGGGGGCTCCCTTACCTTCCCCTGAGACTCACTGCCTTATAGGTGTATTATTAAAGAAGTCCCCCTCTATCCCTACCTACCTACCTTTCTAGTCTCTAAGATAGAGGACAAAATGGCCTGCCCTTAATCTGGCCCAAAGCTTTTAAACCTCCAATGCTCTGCCTCATGGCCTTGGGGAGACAAATAGTGGGTTTGAGGCTCCTTATTTTTCCAGATAAAGTGACTTGTTCAAGGTCACCCTGGAATCTAGGATTGTTGCCCCTAAGATTTTAGCTCCTTTTTTGCTTCCCTGGCAGGCTGTGTGTCCTTGAGCAAAGCCTTTCCCTCTCTGGCTCCTAGTTTCCCTTCCCCCCCAACACTCTGGGAAGCTCTGAGGCCTCCTCCTTCTCCCCACTGTCCCCTCCCCTGTCCTCAGCTGGCCTCACCACCTCCGCCTCTTGTAACCTGAGCTGGGCAGTGGGGGAAGGGGCTTGCCCTCTGCCAGCAGCACCTGCCAGCTGAGCAGATGTGTGGAGATGGAGGCCCCAGGAGGGGAGTAAGGGCTCCTAGCCAACAAGACCTGTGCTGGGGCCGCAGCGCTCAGCACACCCAGCCCTTGCCCCTGGCCTCTGCCTCTGCCACTCGCCTGAGCACTTGTTCATTTTTCAGTGGACATTCATGGCTGCTCCATGTCCTGAAGGACCTCTGAGGCTCTGGGAGAAGACAGATGGCAAATGAGGCCGGTGCCTCGGTCTGGGTGGGCTGCCCTGGGCTCCAGAAGCCCCTTGGCATAGGGACAGAGGGCCAAGGGCAGCCCTTGGGGGCAAGGCCAGTGCCTGTGCGGGTGGCCGTGCCCCTGGGAGAGCAGATGGTTCTCTTGGCGCTATGCCCACTCCTCCTCCCCCCCCTCCCCAGGAGCCAGCCTGCAGGGCTGGGGCACAGCTGCTAGGCCCTCCCCAGAGCCAGGCTCAGGGCAGGGCTGAGTGAGGTCACCACAGCTGCTCCCTGGGCCTGGGTGGAGAAGTAGGGAGGTGTTGCTTATGTGAGGGAGGGGCTCCAGCTAGAGAAGCCCCAGGCTTTGCAGTTAGGGGTTGCTGAGACAGTGTAACAACCTCTGCTCCTCCTCTACTCTAGAGATGCTTGGTCTCAAATCTTCCCTGGAGGCACCTACGGGCAAAGGAGAGGAGTTGGGGCCCTGGATGTGAGTTCCTACACCTACACCTACGTTAGACTATGAGACTTTAGTTTCTTATCATAAAATGGGAATAGTAAATTATCTCATAGGGTTGCCACAGAGACTGAGCAAGGTAGTAATTGTGCATCCAGCACATGGCAATGTTCAATAAATGGTAGTCCTAGCATAGTGATGCACTGTATTGAGGAGGCTGAGGTAGAAAGAGCGTGAGTTCCAGGTCAGCCTACATAGTGAGACCTTGTCTTAAAAAAACAAGTGAACAGTAGCAAAAAGGTAGTCCTTTCCTTCTACCTTGCTGGATTCTCTTGAGGAATGAGAAAATGTTGGGAAAAGATAACAGGAGCTGAGAGCTACAGGCAGAAGATAGGAAGGAGGCCCAGGTAAGACCCTGGTAGGGGTAGGCACGATGTGGAGCACTGGCCTGAAGTTTGCTGAGCTGAACCTGCAAAGAAATCTCAGGCCCAAGTGCTCAATCCTGCCTTCTGACTTCTGAGGGCCTCAGGAGTCAAATAGGGAAGCAGGCTCAAGACAGGGAGAGTCTAGTCTTCAGTAAGATCTCTTCAGTAGCACTATAGTTGGGGTTGGAGTGGGACAGAGAGTCCTCTGGACTTAAGGAGGGGATCAGGAAAAGGCCATAGGCTGGCCATAGCAAGAGAAAGGGACAAGGCTCTTGAGTGTTTGTCTGGTGTGGGACCCAAGTCCAGGGGTAACAAGGAAAAAGCCATGGGATTTAGAGCAGGGATGAACTTGAACTTCTGTTGCTGGTTTCTTAGCTGCTGGAGCTGATAGCATGAACTCGCCTCTCCCAGAAGAAGAAGGGGTTACCACAGCCTGACTTCTCATGCCTTGCTTCAACATATGGTTTCTCCAAGACCCTGGCTGGCCACTTATACCCATGTTGATCTTGAGCACAGTACTTGGCATCTGCCTGTGCTCCCAGCTGCCTTTTTTTTTTTTTTGGTGGGTCGTGGGGCTTGAACTCTGGGCCTGGGCGCTGTCCCTCAGCTCTTCAGCTCAAAGCTAGCGCTCTACCACTTGAGCCACAGTACCACTTCCGGTTTTCTGAGTGATTTATTGGAGATAAGAGTCTCACGGCTGGGTTGGGAAGGTAGCTAAGTGTTAGAGCACTTGCCTTGCATGCCTGAGGCCCTGGGTTCGATTCCTCAGCACCACATAAGCAAAAAGAAAAAAGACGGAAGTGGCGCTGTGACTCAAGTGGTAGAGCGCTAGCCTTGAGCTGAAGAGCTGAGGGACAGCACCCAGGCCCAGAGTTCAGGCCCCACGACCGGACCCAAAAAAAAAAAAAAAAAAAAAGAGTCTCACGATCTTTCCTGCCCGGGCTGGCTTTGAACTGAGATCTTCAGATCTCAGCCTCCTGAGTAGCTAGGATTACAGGTATGAGCCACCGGTGCCTGGCTCAACTGCCCTTTTACACCTCCTCCACTGCAGATCCTAGTACTCAAGAAACCTCCTTCAGGCCATCCTTATTACCCTTTCTTACAGGAAGCCCTCCTAGATTATACACCTCAGCTGCACCACAGGGAGTCAGACACAGATACATGTTCCTGGGGCAGCATGGAATGAGGAGCAGGGACCAGAATGAGGGATGCTCTGGGGCTCTGAGACAGGGAGGGATGGGAATTGTGATATGTGAGTCTCCCTGTGGCTATTGGAGTTGTTGCTATGGAGGCTCAATGTCACAAGAATGAAGTTGGGGTACCACCCCTTGCCCTTGCCCTTTTTTCATACAGGAAAGGAGAGGAGGGGAGGAGTCCTGGAGGGGTCAGAGTCCCACAGGATCTCTACTCTGAAGAAGTACTGGGTCATTATCCCCATCAGACAAGCAGGGTTAATCTCCTAAAGGAGGGACTGAACTGAGACTCTATTAAAAAGAGAACTTACCCTGGAGAGGCCTCCACATCCAATCTTGGGGGGACTCAGGACTGAATTCTGGGAATCTGGGGATTCCCCCAGCCTCAACAGAGGCCAGAAGGTAGCACAGAGTCAGTGGAAGTGGGAAACACAAGGTTTGCATCTTCTGTCTCTGATGAAAACCAGGAGAGCTTAGATTTGAGAGCCAAAGTAGAGATGGTGCCCAGGGTGGGCAGCAAAGTGGAGTGCCCCCTGCCACCAATGGGGGAGGGTTTGGAAGAGAAATGACTTTGGAGTCAACAAGCCTTCAAGTTGGCTTTATAACTGGCCAGCTTTAGGGTATGAGGAGTGATTTAACCCACTGGAGCCTCAGTTTCCCCCATTGTAGAACAGCCGACCCTAGTCACAGCATACTTGTAGGATAAAAGGCTCGCCTACGCCTGGCATGTGGCAGGTGGCGCCTTTCTCCTGTCTCAGAACTGGAAGCATACACTGGTGGTGTGCTAGAGCTGGCTCACACTGACTCCTGAGATTTATCGTGCATGCTTCTTCCTAGTTCTGCACTTGGTGACATCATGCTGGCAGCTTCACATGGACTACGATGCGAGTATCCACACCACAGAGAGCAGCAAAAGCTACAAATCCAATCTGGGGATTTTCCCTTGTGGAGAGCTGGTGGTTAAATATTTACCAGCACACCAGTGTTTATACCCCCCTAGAAAGAGTAACCTTTCCCAGCACCCCCTGCCCAGAATCAGAGCACTGGAAGAGGGCACAGAGAACATGGTAGATCATGACCCCAAAGTTGTCCTCTAGGCTTTTGTTGTTGTTGTGATTGTGGGTTTCAACTCAGGACCTGAGTGCTGTCCCTGAGCTGTTTTGCTCAAGGCTACTGCTCACCACTTTAAGCCATGGCTCAAAGTGCTGGTTGTCTGGTGGTTAATTGGAGATTAAAAAAAAAAAGTTTCATAGACTTTCCTGCCTGGCTGGCTTTGAACCACAATCCTCAGATCTCAGCCTCCTGAATATCTAGAATTACAGGTGTGAGCCACCAGACCCTGCTTCCTATGGACTTTTCTTAATCGTAGTGGGGGCAAAACAGGAAGAAAGGCAATAGTGGGCTGTGGCTAGGCCAGACTGTCTAGAACACAAGTCCATGGGCCCTTCTGGGCCTGGGAAGACTGGACACAGTTGTAGAACCGAGGAGCTCCCTGTAGGCAGGGGACAGCAAATGGTGGAACTTCCCACCACCCCGCCCCCTAACTCCTGCCTCACAGGCCTGGCAGGTCCCTGGCTGGTGAAGTGAGATTGGATGAGGTTGAGCTGTCGGGGAATGAAGCTGTGCTGGGAGGAGAAATGAGGTTGTACTGGAAGATAAACGAGGTTGTACTGTCAGGGAATGAGGTGGTACTTGGAGGCAAGGTGAGGCAGCATTATTAGATAAATGAGGTTGTACTGTCAGGGGATGACATCCTGCTGGATCAGTCAGGTCGCACCATCAGAGAACACAGCCACACCACAGGAGGAAGGAGCGTGTCCGACTTGGACGATAAATGAGGGTGTCCTGCTGGATAAATGAGGGGGCCCGTCAGGTGAATGGAGTGCTGTTAGCAAATGAGGTTGTACTTGCTGGATAAATGGGACTGGTGTGCTGGATAAATGGGGTTGTGCTGTCAGATGAATGCATTACTGCTCGTGGGCGAAAGGTGTCCTGGGAATAGATGAGGGTGTCCTGCTGGATAGATGAGTTTCTGCTATCAGATGGATCAGATCCTGTCCATGAGGGAGGCACTATCAGCAAGGTCAAGGTTATTCTGCCCCACAGGGGTGCCCGGAGTGTCACCTGACCTAGGTGTATGAGTGGTGAGAGACCATGGTGTGAACAATCCCGGGTCCATCGGTGGAGCAGATGGAGGTCTGGAGCAGGTAATGGTTTGTGCACCCTACCAAGCCCCAGTTCAGCTGTCCCAGAAATCCTTCCCCCTTCTTTAGTTCCTTCTTAGCATCATGTCGAGCCAACTTTCCACTACCCTGCTTGCTTCTCACCCTGTCATATGCTCTCAACCTAGTTTGGAAAAGCTGCTGTTGTGTGTTGGCTAAGGCCATCTCATTTAATTCCCCTTACAACATAGTATTACTCCATTTATTTCATCAATGCTTAAGTGCCTCAGATGTGCCAAACATTTTTTTATTGTGCCAAAACAGTAAAAAAAAAAATTAGGTAAAGTCATTATCCTCATGAGAGTTATTTTTCATATGACAGTCAGAAAATGGCTAAAGCAGACAATAAGTAGTACATAGGTTGTAGCCCTTATCTGAAATGCTTGGGCTAGAAGTGTTTCAGAGTCTAGAACTTTGGAATATTTGTATAGACCTCACCAGTTGAGCATCCAAAACTTACTACCATGAAACTCAGAAAGATTCAGATTTGGAGGCACATCACATTTTGGGTTTGGGGGTTAGAAATATTCAACCTGTATTAATTTAGAAAGTGATCATTTTCTAAGGGAGTGGTCCAGAAATGTCAGGGAAGAGAAACTTTTTTTTTTTTTTTTTTTTAAAGAGTGGCTAGGATGGGCCTTATTGCAAAAATTCCCGTTTGTGGGCTGGGAAGGTGGCTCAGTGGTAGAGCGCTTGTCTTGCCTGCATGAGGCCCTGGGTTCGATTCTTCAGCACCACATAAGCAAAAAGAAAAAAGCCGGAAGTGGTGCTGTGGCTCAAGTGGTAGAACGCAAGCCTTGAGCTGAAGAGCTGAGGGACAGTGCCCAGGCCCAGAGATCAGGCCCCACGACAGGACCAAAAAAAAAAAAAAAAAAAAAAAGACCTGTTTGAACAAAGAGAGGAAGTCTCTGTGGGCATTTGAGGGAAGGGGTCCTACTTTGCAAGTTGGAGGGACAAGAAGAAGCAGGAAGAATGTCTGACAGATCTTGGAGGGTCTGTGGGCCATGACAGGGCCTTCATTCATCTGGGATCTGGTGAGGATTGGATGAGATCCCAGGTTTGTTTTGTTTTGTTTTTTCTTTTTTGATCCCAGGTTTTTAAAGACCCAGGTTGGCTCTGCTATGTGGCTGTAGAAAGTGAGGGTAGAAGGTCTATGGAGGACCTGGAGCTTTTGAGTACCTTGCCCCAGGGCACACTGTGAGTGTTGGGGCAGAAACTGGCATCCAGATCCAATACCAGAGCCTATGCACTTTGCCCTGTGTCTGCCTTGCCAGCCTTCTCTCCCTGGGGGGTGGGTCCTGAGGAGTGAAGGCTATTCTTCCTGCCCAGATTCTAAAGGAGAATGGGGTGGGCATGAGATGGAATCACTGTCCTTTTCCTCTGCCCCCAGAGGTCTCCCTGGAGCCTCACTAGAGAGTTCCTATCTCCTAAAGGAGCATGCACCAGGCCTTGGTGTAGGTCTGGGAGGCTCCAGAAGCCAAGCCCAGGTCTGGGCACCAGGGGAGCTTGGGCATGCCAGGGCTGTGGCTGTGGTGGTGGGTTGCTAGGTGACTCTAAGAGGGAGCCTGGTTACTGCTGCCTGGCAGAGGAGGTGTCTCCCTCCTCTACCTCCCTTACCTCCTCCATGGCCTCTGGCCTCCCAGGAGGCCTTGTGGCTAAGTGAGAGTTGTGATTAGTGCTTGCCATTGGAGCCTGGTAAGGAGCTCTGATTAGTACCAGGTGGCTGGGCTGCATAGCCCGCACTTATCTCAGGGGGCACAGCCCTGGTGATGCCTGGTATAGAGCCCAGCTGAGGAGCTGGGAGGCCTTGCTCCTCACTCAGCTCTGAGCCACCTCCCTTCATCCTGCAAGACCCTGGGCAAGGCTTGTCAACCTACTTCATCTAAATGGCCTGCACAATCTGTTCCTGCCCAAGTCCATGGTTTTTGAAAGGGAGAGTGCTGAAAAGGCTGGACCCCGCGTATTTCTATTTACACCTCAGGGGCTTAAATGTGTAACACTTCAGCTGAGAGAGAGAGAGAGAGAGAGAGAGAGAGAGAGAGAGAGAGAGAGAGAGAGAGAGAGAGAGAGAGAGGGAGAGGGAGAGGGAGAGAGGGAGAGAGGGGAGGGCGAACCTCTAGACTGGATGATGTAAGAATTTTCAGTGTCAAACTGAAAAGGTTCCTGGAGTATACCTGGCCCATGTCATCACTTTCTGGGGAGAACAGCTGAGTGCTGAAGAGGAGGGAGGAAGGATGTGCTCTAAGGTCAGGTTTGGTGGAGTAGAAAGAGGACCTTGCTGGGGCCCTTTCCTCCCTCCCCCCCTCCCCCAAGGCCTGGGCTCACATCCTTTCTGTGTCACAGTTCCTGGGGCCACCTTGGGCAAGTCTTTTCTTTTTCCTGAGTTGAACAAGCCAAGGTGTCAGGCTGGGGGTTGAGTTCTCAGGCACCTGATTGGGTTAGGGGAGCAGGGGAGGAGAAAGCAAACTTTCATGGACCTGAAAGCATATCTGGAGTAATATGAAACTTCTTTAAAAATGTATTTGTCAAACAAAGTAGGTATATTATGAAGTGCATGCAAAATTTCCTTGAATTCTAAAGAAGGAAGCAAGCACTAGGACTTAGAAATGTTAATCTTGCAATGTTGTCCCCAGTCATCTTACCCTACTGGCTTCTAGCAATATTGTACAAGAAAAGTTTGAAGAAAACATGAATTCTGACTTCCAAAAATCTCTGGGAATTCACTGACACTCTTCCCTTCCCTCTGACAGAATGTAACATCCTTTAAATTCAGCATAAAATTAACCTGAAATCAGTACTTGGCTTGGTGCCCAACAAGCTGTGTGATCTTGGCAACTCAGTCTCTGAGCCTCTCTCTCCTCATCTTGAGCTAGAGATCCCAATCCCTGACTCTCTAGAGTCTGACATAATGATTACATGAGATAACTAGAGTGCCCAGGGATGAATAGGCTAGTGTTGATTAAGTGCTGGTACCTGCTATAGCATCCTTTCTCCTCCCCAAAAGCACTCTAGGCCAAGCTGGCACATAGTAACACTAACAAAGAGGTGTGACCTGAAGGACCTCCAGCTGGTGGACTGGAGAGGTGGGAGGTGGAGCCTCTGGAAATCCAGAGAGTCCTGTGGGGGAAGAGACCTGAGGCCTCAGAGGACCTGAGCACAGGTGTGGGGAGGGGCTGGGGAGCCAGGTGCAGGGGTGGAACGGGAAGGGGGTATGTACCTGAGGGAATCACTCCCTGGGGGTCAAGCTTCCCTCCTCACAGGGCCCCAAGAGAGGCTAAGGCAGGACAAGGCTGGCAAGTCCCAGCTGTTGCCTTCCAAGTCACAAGTGCCAGAGACAGTGAGCCAGGTGCCTTGAGGGTCGACTCAGGACTTGGAATTGGGGCTAGTTAACAGTGGAAGGTATCCTGGAAAGCAGGAAGGACCTCTGGAGGTGGGTGGAGAGGAGGCAGGAGAGAAGTTAGGGTGTGTCTGGGTAGACTGGAAGCTTTAAGAGCAAATCCATGATTGGGCAAAACTAGATGGTGCCTGGCATCACTGCTTAGTTGTGGGACTGTAGGCAAGTTACATCATGCCTGAGTTTGGTGGATTAAATGGGTGATACTAGCTCACCCTTAGTGGTTGATGCTCAGGACAGCTGTCCTCACGCATGATGTTAAGAAGAAGATGGTGACAGGAGGCCTGTGGAGTGACCTAGGAAGTAAGGTCTTCTGGCTCAACAACCGTTTACAAGCCCCTGGAGTGCTCACCAACACTGAACTACAGTTTGCTCATAGAAAATGCTAACAGCTCCAGCCCATTTTTTCAGAGTAGCTCAGAGACTGATACACAACCATGGTCACACAGGTAGGTGGCCAAAGACCTGGGCATCCTGCCCAGTCCTCTGATAGACAAACCATGTTGTTTGCAAAGAAATATCTAAGCAGGGAGGTAAAGGCCACCAGGTGAGAGGGAGGTCCAGCCCAAGTTCAACTCTAGGTTCCTCTGTCCCCACAATAGGCCTAGTCAAAGCAGTGCAGGAACTAAGATAAAGATACAGGCAGGGTGGCAAAGGTGAAGGTGCCTAGGAACTGCAGAAAGAGATGTGGAAGGCGGGCTCCAGTGCTTATGCCTGTAATCCTAGTTACTCAGGAGGTTGAGATCTGAGGATTGTGGTTCAAAGCCAGCCTAGGCAGGAAATTCTGTGAGATTCTTCTCTTCAGTTAACCACCAGAAAACGGGAAGTGGTGCTGTGGCTCCAGTGGTAGAGAGCTAGCTTTGAGCTGAAGAGCTCAGGAACAGTGCTCAGGCCCAGAGTTCAAGCCCCACAAAGGACCCCACATTCCGCCCCCCCTCCCCCGAAAAAAGGAAGTGGAGCCTTAGGCAAAATACTTTGGCATCTCTGAGCCTAGGTCTACCTGTCTGGAGATGGGGAGTGTGCAGGGACTGTAAAGGCTTCATTTTGAGGACAGATCTGTGCCAGTGGGTAGGAAAGGATGGCTGGAGAGCCGGGCTTGCTAGACATCACAGTAGGAGCTGGCTAAGGTCTCCATGGCCAGAGGTGGCCCTTGGAAGGGCTTCTTAATATCCAAGGCCTCTTTGGAGTTTGCAGGAGCTCAGAGAAAGGTGAATCTCCATAGTCTCACCTCTATACCCACCTTGGGGTCTCCCAACCTAGCTCCTTTCCCTGGCCAGACCCTCCCAGCAAAGGGTTAACAGTCTTCTCTACCTGCAGTTGCATTTTAAAGACACGAAATTAAAGCAGGTAATTTATTCTCCCCACACACGAAAGAGCAATTAGTTCTAAACAGGGCTTAATCAGTCACCGCGAGATTGATTTCTGGAGCCCTGGGTTTTCGGGCTCCTGGCGCCATGCCAGGCTGGGGAGGGAGGGGGGCGGACAAATGAGCCGCGGCGGCATGAGCCCTTACATAATCTGCTGGGGGGGGGGGGGAGGGCAGGGTGGCAGCCTGGCTAGCCCTGCGAAGGGCTTGGCTGAATTGGGGAGGAGTGGTCCGGTGGCCTCCTGTCACCGCTCCCCTGCAGGATCAGAGGCCCTAGGGAGTGGGGTTGGGGGGGGGAGGAGGGCCAAAAGCCCCAGCCCCGCCCTGAGGGCAGGGTGGGGTAGGGTGGGAGTGCGCGGAAGCGGTTTGTGGGAGAAGATGGATGGGTATTCAACATTTGTCCAACTTGGTACTTACACCTGCAAACCCCTCTTCTCCCAACTCCCTCCCTCTGTCTTCCCTATTTCTTTCCCGTCCCCTTCTGGCTTTTCTCTCTCTCCTGTTTTTGTGTTTTGTTTCCTCCTCCCCTCACGTTACCCAACCTCGTCCTCCTCCACCCGTGCCCCTGTCTCTGGCCACAGAACTCCATCCGGCACAACCTGTCGCTGCACACGCGTTTCATCCGCGTGCAGAACGAGGGCACCGGCAAGAGTTCCTGGTGGATGCTGAACCCTGAGGGCGGGAAGACGGGCAAGACCCCGCGGCGCAGGGCCGTGTCCATGGACAACGGGGCCAAGTTCCTGCGCATCAAGGGCAAGGCGAGCAAGAAGAAGCAGCTGCAGGTACCCGATCGGTGCCCGGACGACAGCCCCCCGGGCGCGTCTGCCCCGGGGCCCCTGCCTGCCGCCGCCAAGTGGGCCGCCAGCCCGGCCTCGCACGCCAGCGACGACTACGAGGCGTGGGCCGATTTCCGCGGGGGCGGGAGACCCCTGCTCGGGGAGGCGGCGGAGTTAGAGGACGACGAGGCCCTGGAGGCCCTGGCGCCATCGTCGCCGCTCATGTACCCGAGCCCTGCGAGCGCGCTGTCGCCGGCGCTGGGCGCGCGCTGTCCCGGTGAGCTGCCGCGCCTGGCGGAGCTGGGAGGCCCGCTGGGCCTGCATGGCGGCGGCGCGGGGCTGCCCGACGCCCTGCTGGACGGCTCGCCGGACGTCTACGGGCCCCGGGCCCGCGCCGGGACGCCGGCCTACTTTGGCAGCTGCAAGGGCGGTGCCTACGGCGGGGGCGGGGGCTTCGGGCCGCAGGCGCTGGGCGCGCTGCGCCGCCTGCCCATGCAGACCATCCAGGAGAACAAGCAGGCCAGCTTTGTGCCCACCGCCGCGCCCTTCCGTCCGGGGGCGCTTCCCGCGCTGCTGCCGCCGCCGCCGCCCGCGCCGAGACCCGGCCCCGTGCTGGGGGCGCCCGGGGAGCTGGCGCTGGCGGGTGCGGCTGCCGCTTACCCCGGCAAGGGCGCGGCCCCGTACGCGCCGCCGGCGCCCTCGCGCAGTGCCTTAGCCCACCCCATCAGCCTTATGACGCTGCCCGGCGAGGCGGGCGCTCCGGGCCTGGCACCGCCCGGCCACGCTGCAGCCTTCGGGGGCCCGCCCGGCGGTCACCTTCTGGACGCGCTGCCCGGGCCTTATGCGGCCGCAGCCGCAGGACCACTGGGAGCCGCTCCGGACCGCTTCCCCGCAGACCTGGACCTCGACATGTTCAGTGGGAGCCTTGAGTGTGACGTCGAGTCCATCATCCTCAACGACTTCATGGACAGCGACGAAATGGACTTCAACTTTGATTCAGCCCTGCCTCCACCTCCCCCCGGCCTGGCCGGGGCCCCGCCCCCTAACCAGAGCTGGGTGCCGGGCTGAGGGCCTCCGCTCCTGGGTAGCCTGGTCCCCTGCCCAAGGGACCTCTGTCTTCCCGTCCTGATCCCTAGGTCCCCACCCCCTATCCAGCTGCGCCGGAGGAATCGGGTAGCTTCAGCCAGCTAGAGACCTCCTTCAAAAGTTGATGGCAGAGGGAATTGGGAGTGAGCTGCTGGGAACCCCCACCATTCCTCACCCCCTTCCTCCTCCCAGGGCCAGAAGCCTGGGAGAAGAGGCCCAAACCAGGGTGTGTGGGGGAAGTGGAAAGGAACAAGGTGGGCCGCCTGGTGTGGATGCTGGATGGGGAAGCCACCTAGAAGATGGGGCAGGGGCATCTCTACATCTTCAGTTTTGTTCTGTGGAGGCATGACAAACAGGCCAACACAAACTCCCATCTGATTCTCAACTGACACTTTCCTCACTGGTCTTAGGCTCACCACTAGAAGCCAGCAAAACTCACTCTCTGTAAAACTCACACCTACCTGGCCATCCACCTGAGTAGTCCTATTCCAGCCCTAAGCCACCTTCCCACCACCCCCAACCCCATAGTTCCCCATCTTCCTCCCATCCAACTGCCCCTCTCCCGCAGTCATTCAACTCTGCAGTCCCCATACCTCCAGTACTAGTCACAACCTCTCCAGCAGGCCTCAGCTCCAGATCCACTCCCTAATCTGATGACCCCTTCTCCTTGCCAGTCCCTGCCCCTCCCATATTTATAAGTGTCCAGTTGGGGGCGGGCGGTAGGTGCGGCTTCCCCAGCGCGTATAGTAGGCAGTGTACTGTGGCCGTGCCGTCAGCGTGTGCGTGTGCGTGTGTGCCGTGTCAAGGCCGTGTAGAGTGCATTGTACAGCATATTTTCATGAATAAAATTGTTTTAAATATTTCCCGCGTGCGTTGGGCTAGCAGGAGGTGGTGGAGGTGGAGAATAATCTGAAGTGATTGGGTATAGGATGGGGGTCCTGTGCCTGCTGCTGTTGTGGCCTTGTGTCTGGGTATGTATCAGCATTAGCTGATGAAGAGCACATTGGTTAAGCGCCTGCTGAATTTCTTATGCTGGAGATGTGCCTTGTGGAGCCCTGCACCTGTTTCTGTGAACATGTGAGTGCAGGAAATTTCCAGCCTGGGGAGTCTGGCAAGAAGGAGCATAGATATTTACTGAGAACCTGTCTCATCTAGGTTTTGTATGGCATGGGTTTTGTTCCCATTGTACAGAAACAAGGTCAGAGAAGGAAAATAACTTAGGAAGATGAGGGATGGGGAGCCTTTGGAAAAGCCTCTGTTAGAACTATTCCCTCCCTTTACCAGATCTGTGGCTTTGCGCACATTTCAACCTTGGTAGCCTTGTTTTGCTGGTCTTTTACTATAGCACGGTAGCCCCCACAGTGAGGAAAATTGTGTAATACTCAGCCCAGGTCCTGCACGCACCCATTCCTGCAAGGAATTAAGTTAACACCTATTAAGTGCCAGTCCTTGTACCAAGATTGCAGCATGGGTAGGATCTCAGCCCTGAAGGAACCTGGTGGAGTGGGGGGTGCTGTCTCAGTGAAGCCTTGAAGGATAATTTGGCACTGGGAAGGGAGGGATTCAGTCAGAGGATGTGGCATATTCAAAGTCCCAGAATCAAGAAGTATGTAGATTCCAGAACCAAAAGCAGTTGTATGGCTGAGGCTCAGAGATGGAAAGCTGGTGACAGGGAGGCATCAGGCCAGAAGGGATAGCAGTGGGAGAGAGGCTGGGCCAGGCTGAAGTGCTGATGGTGACTCACATCAGCGAAGAGGGAAAAGGACAAGCTCACTTAGATTATGGATGGAGTCATTGCAACTTGGTTGTGGATTGGACATGAAGGGGAGAGGTGTCAGCAGCAGATAGGACTGTTCCCTAAAATGGGAAACACTAAGTGGAGCTTTGGGCAAATGGAAATCTTTGGGGCCTGGGAGAGAGGAGAGAGGTCCATTTGAATGACATTTTCAGGCATTAGGCAATAAAGTGGCAGGATGGTGATGACACCTGGATAGCAAGGTCAGACAGGAAGTCATCTGGACTGGAGAGGGAGAGGAGAGACAGGAGCAAGATTATCGGTGCTTGGACTGGCTTGGGGTACAGCCTTGCGGAATACAATAAGCAAAGAACCCAGGTCTGCTTTACCCTTAGGCAAAAGAAGAGGAGGAGGAGCAGGGGGTGCAGGGGGTAAGAGAAGGAAAACTGGGATTCAGAAAGTCGTTAGGGTCTGTGAAAAGACTGGTGGGTCTTGGAGCTCCAGGAGACTCATTTTCTTGGTAGCAGTAGTACCTGTCTTGTATATTTGTTGAAGAAAAAGGATTGGAGTCTGAGGCTGTATTAGCAAGGGGCAGAGCCAGGGTCCTGCCCTTGACTATATGTCCCCAATGCTTTCCTACAGTGTCCTGGTCTCTGAGGAGGTAACCATAGGCAGGGAAGCAAGTTGAATCTGCACAGGTTCAGGCTTAGAAGGAGTGTGGGTGCTAGCACATCTTTGGTGGATGGCGTGGGGGAATGGGGGGAATGGGTAGGGAGCATATAGAGACTGAAGGGCCTCCCTGGGACCGATGTCTCGGTCCCACCCAATAACCAGACTCTAAAATGGTCCAGCTGAGTCTGGGCTCCATATGGGCTGCAAAGCTGCCCCCACCCTAAGCTGCTAGAGGGTGGGCCTCTGGTGTACATGTGCAAGGTCTGTGTGTGTCCATGTCATGCCATATGCATCTGTCTGTGTGGGCCTGTGTGTGTGTGTGTGTGTGTGTGTGTGTGTGTGTGTGTGTGTGTTAAGTGTTAGTGTGCTGGAGGGGGTGAGGAATAGTGGAGGTCTCTTCTTGTCAAGGGTGCACATGGCTGAATGTGTGTGTGTGTGTGTGTGTGTGTGTGTGTGTGTGAAAGTGAATCCAGTCTCTGCCCACATGTGTGTCAAATGCCCTCCCGCTCCTCACATGTGCACCTCGCGCTCATTGCTCTCTGGGTGTGCCTGCCTGTCTTGGCTTCTCCCTCCCTCCCTCCCTCCCCCCTCCTCTCTCTCTCTCTCTCTCTCTCTCTCTCTCTCTCTCTCTCTCCCTCCCTCCGTGCATCAGGCTGGTACTCCCCTGCCTGGAACGTCTTCCAGGCTGCTCTGCTGTCTGTCAGAGGGGAGGGGAGCAGAGGGACACTCCAGCCCCTGGGATCCAGCCCAGCTCATGTACAGGGGAGCAAGGAGCCTACCTCAGAGTCATGCTTGAGCTGTGCCTGGCTTAGGCCAATGATAATTTCACAGACAGCTTCTGTCCTGCTGGGCCCCATCCAGAGAAAGGGGACAACACCCCTGCAGCTGGGGGTCTGCCATTGGCCCTTCTCCGCCAGCCTTGGAGCCCAGCAGACGCACCCCCCTTCATGCCCACTCCCTGGGAGGCGTCTGACACATGATTTATTCATAAAAAGCCATTATTTGTGCCAAAGAAGAACTGAGCTGCTCGCTTTTTAAGTGCTGATAATGCTCTCAGCCTCCCTGCCTCTCCTCCTTACCCTCCCCTTCCTTCTCTCTCTCCTCTTTCCTCTCCTCTTCCTTCTCTCTCCTGCTTCCTCCCCTTCCTTCTCCCTCACCTCCTTCAGAATTCTTATTCTTCTCCCATCCCCCATCCTTTCACTCCAACCCTCCCTCTATTTCTTCATTGTTCTCATCTCTTCTCCCTCCCTTCTTCCCTCCTTTTCTCCCCTCCTCCCCCACCCCCCCTGCTTCTCCACAGTCAGGGGGATGGAGCAGTGTCCAAGCTTGCTCAGAACCAAGTGGCCCAGTTTGAGGAGGCCTGCTCCAGCCCAGAGCCATATGGACCCTACCCCTTTGCCTCAACCTTTCCCTCTTCAGGATTGTGGGAAAGCTGAACGGGATGAGGACTGGCTGGGAAAGAGGGATCACTGGAGACAGTTCTAACCAGCTCATCCAATAGTTAAGGAGTTGACTTTAGTCTCCCATATTAGCATAGGTTGCCCAGAATCCCAAATAACCATTCAATCTAAGTAAAAACAGTGCACTTGCTATGCAAATGCAGATTGAAAGCAAGCCCCATAGGACCCCTTTCCCAGCCAACAACGCCTCCCAGCTCCCGTGTATAGACATTCTGGACATCATTATTCAGGTGGTGCCAGGAGAGGCTGGCATGGAGGGAGACACCTGGGTTCTGCCAGAGACAGGAGGCAGCAGAACATGTTCCCAGATGGCAGCTTGGACATTGACATACACAGGATTCTTAAAAGCTGACATCCCAGATGCACGTGTGTGCCCTCATGTTTGCATGTGCATATCAGCATGCAAGCACACACACACCCATGCATGTGCTCAGCCACCCACCTACTCATGCAGATGGAGAGCCTTTCCTCATTCCTTTTTGGAGTGTACCTCCCTGAACACCTGCTTGGGGTGAGGGAGCTGCAGCTCCTTTCCCATCCAGACACCTGTTCATTCATTCATGCATTCATTCATTCACTGTCAGCTTTGCTTTATCACCCCATTTATCTGGCTCAGTTCTTGTACTGCATGCCGGGGTGACAGAAATGAACTAGATTGGCTCTAGGGATCAAGGCTAGAGCAGAGGGGGTTCTTTCAGCCCTCCCTTGCAGCTTTGGGCTGGGGGTTGGGGGGCCCAGCAGGCGAGGGGTTAAGTCATTTGGCATCTAGAGCTGGAGCCATTAGGCCTCCTAATTATGAAATTATCGAGGTCCTCAGGTGACTGCTAATTTCACACACACTGTTCCTCTCACGGCTAATGAACGCCCGCAGAACCCACGCCTTGTCTTTCCTGCTGAACGGTGACCTGCAGTTAATGAGCTCAGGAAGGCAGACAGGCCGCCGGCTGGGTGGGTGGGGCGCCAGGCCTGAGGAGGGGGCACTAACCCCTCTGCCTCTCCCCACTTCCCTTGCTGGCTGCCAGCTCCATCAAGGATCTGGGGGCCTAAATGCACCACAGTTCCTGCAGGATAGGCTAGGCCCACTCAGAGCTATTGGGAGCAGGGGTGGGGTATAGATCTGGGGAAGTTTGGGGTCATATGATCCTGAGATAAGCATAGAGCAGGATAGGGCTGGAGACAGAAAGGGAATAGAGGTAATGTAAGGCCATTTCTGCTGGATTCTGTAGCCATGTCAGGGGCATTTATGAAGAGGTAGCAATAGCCTAAGGGGTGAGGACTTTGACTTTGGTGGTGCTAATGATAGTCTAAATGTTAAATCATGAATGTTGCAATGCTATTGTTGCTGCTGTGACTTTGTTAAATACTCAGGTTTGAACTCAGGGCTTTGTTCTTGGACAAACTCTCTACTGCATGAGGCATGCCCTTAGCCCTTTTTGATTTAGTTCTTTCCCAGCTAGGGTATTTCATTCCACCCAATTTCTGCCTTCCAGGTAACTGGGACCATAGATGGCTGAGATGCAGGTCTCAGTTTTTCCCTGAGCTCACCTGAAAACCTGATCTTCCCAATCTCTTCCTCCCAAGCAGCTAGGAATATAGACATGACTGGGTGGTTATAGCTTTTGAAATCTCTGTTTTTAAAAAATTTCAAAAGCATCATTAGAAAGTAACCTATAGGGCTGGGAATGTGGCTTAGTGATAGAGTGCTTGCCTAGCATACATGAAGCCCTGGGTTTGATTCCTCAGTACCACATAAACAGAAAAAGCTGGAAGTGGTGCTATGATTCAAGTGGTAGAGTGCTAGCCTTGAGTACAGAGAGGCTCAGGGACAGAGCCCAGGCCCTGAGTTCAAGCCCCATGACCAGGAAAGAAAGAGAGAGAGAGAGAGAGAGAGAGAGAGAGAGAGAGAGAGAGAGAGAGAGAGAGAGAGAGAGAGAGAGAGAAAGCAAGCAAGCAAGCAAGCATCCTGTAAATACATAAAGAAAAGAAGGGCTGGGGTCTTAGGTAGAGGGCATACAGCCTAGATCTAAGGGGTCATTCTTCCAAATGCTGACACTTAACCCTTTGGGCTGTCTACTAGGTGGCTTTGAAAGCCTGTGACTTGACCTACCCATAAACCCCAGCAAGGCCCAAGCTAACTAAGGGGCCATATGGCCAGGGAAGGGACCAAGATGGTAGGAATTGTGTTTTGAACATAAGGGCTTCTATATTAACCTTGACCTCTGTGGCCTGGGGCAACTCCTTTCCTTCTCTGGACCCATTTCTCGGTGGGTACTCAGAAAGATGAGGTCACAGTTGTATTGCAGACTACAAAGAGGCAGGGCAGGGACTCTGGGGTTGTGGCCCCCACCCTACTATATCTTCTTGAGGCCAGCCTTCTTCCTTAGAAACCAGAGGGTGGCCTGGCTCCCCCTCAGCCAGTCACAGGTGCTGACCTCTGGCAGCAAATCTTTCTATCACAAGCTCTAAGCTTCTTCACCTCAATTTCCCACCCATCACAGGTGGGGAATAAAAATGTGAGTTAACTTTGGATGCCACAAAGATCTCAGAGGGCATAGCTGTTACTATGTGCCCCAGGCCTTTGCTGCCAAACTCTGTCCTCTCCCAAGGTGCCCACAGGGTCTCTATTCTACTCTGAGGTGGGGCTAGATGTCTGCCTGGAGGCATTCCCAGGGGGAGGGCAGGAGGAAGAGAGAAAGAGAGAGAGAGAGAGAGAGAGAGAGAGAGAGAGAGAGAGAGAGAGAGAGAGAGAGACTTCCCATCTACCTGTGGGTACATCCTGGTTTTACACAGTCCCACCACCCCTTTGTGTCATTATCCTATTTGACCTGTAAAACAACATGAGGGAGATGCTTTTGTCTAGCAAGGTAGAGATGAGTTTACCTAACAAGTACAAGGCCCTGAGTTCAAACTTCAACCCCAGTGCTTGCTTCAGCAGCACATACCCTGTATGCTAAAATCAGATGGTACGGAAAAGATTAGCATAGGCCCTGCTCAAGGACACCCAAATTCATGAAGTGTCCCATTAAAAACAACAAACCACAATACCAAAAATATAATCTGTCCCCTCCCCAATGCTAAAGCATGCAAGCTTGCACACCCACAGGAGCTGGACATAAACCTGTGCCTCATTAGTAAGCTTGCAAGCATTCACAGGCAGACACACACCGCATCTATGAGCATGCATGAATATAAAAACACTGTTGCATATGTATGCAAATAAATCTGGCCAGGAAAGTGTGTCCATGCACGTGTTCACACCCCTGTGTGCACCCACACCCATGCAAACACAGAAGAACACAAGAGATATCCTCAAGAGAGTATGTAAGCACACATGCACACAGAGGTGTTCCCATACAGATTGGTCCTCACACATAAAAGGTGGTGTATGAGGACCCTCACATGTGCACACTGGTGCATGTACACTTGTGCACGTGCCCAGGGCACATAAGCCCAGAAACCATGCTGCAGCAAGGTGAGCAACTCCAATGTACCAAGGGTGTGATAGATGGACCCACGTCCTAAGTGACTATCAAAGTGTCGTGGCGTGTGAGGCGCAAACACCAATTAGTGGGGCCTTTGAAAGCATCGGCTCGTTAGAGGGGAAGCAGAAGAGGCTGAAATTGGCATAAAACACAGAGCTATTTAACTCTCACGGGGCGGGGGAGGGGTTGTGCACTGTGGAAAGGCCCTTGGGCAGAACTCCCTCCCCCCCCCCACCTCCATTCTGCACTTGTTACTGGAGAAGGACCCTCATGAGGGGCCTTGGCAGGCAGCTTTGATGTTCCTTGAAAGTGGGGGTGGGGGATAGCCTCCTGCCAGCGCTAGGCTGGCACCGAGCGAGCGGGGGCCGCGCCAACTGGCGATCAATTTCATGCACATCGTAAACCTAAGTGCTTTCTGGAGAGTCGGGCAGATTGCACATAAAGTCCCCCTTCTGTCCCTAGCACACGGGTGGGCGGCTGAGGCAGAGGCTCACCCTGGCAGACAGACCTCCACTAAGCTTAAGACCTGGTTAACCTGGTCCCCAGGAGGAGGTGTCCCTGGGTCATGGGAAATTGTCTCAGGAAGTGCCTCCTGAGAGACATGGGAACAGTACATGAACCTGGGGTCCGCCAAATCCCGCTGCTTATTGTTGGAATGACCTTGGGCATTCAGCTTCTCTGACTATTGGTCTCTTTGTCAGGTAGGGCAATATGAGAAGTAATGGGCTCTTGTTTTCAGCCTGATGTGTCAGGAGCCGAGGAACCTATGTGTACAAGTGAGAGCCCATTTCCATTTATTGCTATGTTCAGATGATCCAGGCTCAATGCACACATGCTTCCTGCACAGGCTTGAGCTCCTCTCCACGAAGTCTCTATCATTTCCTGGCAGGCTCCAGAGAGTGGGGGTGAGGGACAGAGGATAAGAGTCTCACTGACCCCACCAAGCTGTTTCTCACTACAGGAGCCTCCCTGGTCTGCCCCATTCTTTCTAAACCCCTGCTAATACAGAAGATCAGATCTCCCTGAGTGCATTTGGAGAAGACCGCCTATCTCTCTTGCCCCCAAACACCCATATCAAGCAAAAAGATGGCCTCTGGCTGTCCTCCAGGTCCCCTGCGGCTTGGGTACCAGAGAAATCTTGAGTCTACATTGAGGCAGGGGCAGGTGAGGGGAGGAGTTCTGTCAGGGCTCAGCTCTGTGCCTCTTCTATGTATATCATCTCTCAGACATGCTTTTAAAGTCAGCTCCTTTACCTTCCACCCTTATCCTAACCCTAGGAGCTCAAATCTAGCACCTAGCACCAGGTACCTGGAAAAAACCCCACACTGCTCTGGTCAGAGTGCCAGATTCAAATCCGGTTGAGCTAACCATATGATGCTAAAACTTACTTCCTTTATCCTTACCTCAATGTCCTCATCTGTAAAAGGGATGTGTGTCTACTTCACAGGGCAATGGTTGAGTGGAATCAGTAAGGAAAGGTAAGTACTGCGCTAACAGCACACAGTGGCACCAGGTGAGTGTTTCTGATGTTATGATTATATTAATGTTAGGATATTAGAGCCACTGTTACTGTTTCTCCCGTGCCCTTTTCAGATCCCTGATACTTCCTTATCTAGTAACAAAAGTAAAGTTTTCGTGTTTATTTTGGGGTAGGCTCCAGAGGAATGACTTTCACAATATAATTTTCGTTGGTACTCAGAATTGTACAATATCCAACTTGGAAAGCTGAATATGGTTATCTCTTTTCTCTCATATGCTGAGACCTGCCTAGCTAGAATGTCTGATAGTCAGGTACCTCAGAATGAGTCTGGCAGTAATCACTCAGGAACTGAGTGCTGGATCTTATGTAATTAAATTTCACAACCACCCAAGGAGTTGAGGATTAGCCTCAGACTGAAGATGGAGATGTGCTCAAAGAGGACAGTATTAGTTAGGGTAGGAGAGGTTATGCTGTGATAACAAACAACCCCTAATCTCAATAGATAAACATAACAAAAGTTTGTCGTCTATGCCAAATCTGCTGCAGATCTAGGCATCTCTCCAGGGATGCTGTCCTTCATGGAGTGAGTCAGCGTTCTCTGACTCTTGAGGGTTCATCACCTCACAAGAGTCTGTCTTAGTTGCTGCAGAAGCTAGCAGGTCATGCACCAGCTCTTCTGTGGCTTGGCAAGAAAAGAACCATTTCACCTCTGTCCATAGCCCATACTTACCAACAAGGAATATGGCCAACGTCGGAGTCTGATGCAGGAAATTGGATGTGGTGCCTGGGCACTGGTGGCTCACACCTGTAATCCTAGCTACTCAAGAGGGTGAGATCTGAGGATTGCACTTCAAAGCCAGGCCAGCAGGAAAGCTTGTGAGAGTTTTATCTCTAATTAATCACCAGAAAACCCAAAAGTGCTGCTCTGGCTCCAAGTGGTAGAGACCTAGCCTTGAGCAGAAAAGCTCAGGGACAGTGCCCAGGCCCTGAGTTCAAGCCCCATGATCCAAACGAAGGAGGAGGAGGCTACTAAATGCTCAGGCATGAACCAGACAAGAAGAACCCTTAGGGTGGCCACCTGGAGCAGAGAACAGCCCCCGGTGATGGGTTGGAGCTTGACTTTGAAGAAAGCAGACAAGATGGATTTGGACAGGCAAAGACAAGGCCGTTCCACATAGGGACAAAGGGTAAAAAAAAAATACTTGAAGGTAGACTGCCTCTGAGACACCATGAAAATATCCTGGCTTGAGCAGGTCTGGCTAGGAACAATGGTAAAAATGAATAGGATGTTCATTACAGAAAGAAGTATCTCATAGGTAACTTGATAAACTTCCATGTGCAGGAGGTGGGAGAAGGGGGCTCTGGCTTGGGAAACTGGAGGTGACATTCTGATCATCAGCTGGTGAACTCAGGAAGAGGTCTTGGCTATGCATGGGCTCAGGTAGAAGGCTTGGTACAACTATGCTAGGTTTCAGAACACCATGGAACATGCAGGAATGACCAGGAAGCAGTAGATGGTCAGATCCCACAATCCAGCCCTGGGCTGGAGCTGAAGAACAGAGGTTTCCAGCACACAGGTACTGTCATTCTGAAGCCCTGGCTAGGATTAAATCACTCAAGGGTCCTATGAAGGAACAGAGGAGGGCTCCTGGGACAGAACTCTATGGTAAAAGGACAGAGAGAGTCCAGAAAGTTTCCAGATAGATGAGTGGGGACAAACCAAGAGGTATCATGGGAGCAACAGAAGCCTCTTGGCTTTTTTCTGAGGAAAAGTAGGGCCAGCGGTGCTCAGTGCTGTTGTGACATTGGATGTGGCATAGCCAGGGATAGATCCATGAGAAGGTGGATGGAGATGTTGGACAGGACAGGTATGGAAGCCAGATTGGAGTGGGTCAAGGAGCAGGGAGAGGCAGCAAAGTGTAGGCAGTCAGTGTAGACATCCCTCCAGAAGCTTCCCTGAGTGGATAGTTGGGGAAGAGGTTGGCCTGTGAAAGAAGAGTATTTTATTTTACTATTATTATTATTATTATTATTATTATTATTATTATTATTATTATTATTATTATTATTATTATTGTCAGTCTTGGGGCTTGAACTCAGGGCCTGGCCTCTGTCCCTGGCTTTTTGCTCAAGGTTAGCGCTTTACCACTTGAGCCACGGTGCCACTTCTGGTTTTCAAGTGGTTAATTGAAGATAAAGAGTCTCATGGGGACTTTTCTGCCAGTGCTGGCTATGAACAATGATCTTCAGATCTCAGCCTCGTGAGTAGCTAGGACTACAGGCATGAGCCCCTGGCACCTGGCTACTATTGTTTTTTAAGAAGGGAGAGACTGAACGTGTTTCTAGCTGTTTGAAAGGAGGTGGAGAGGCAAACAGAAATATAGTGAGAAACACAAGGCTGATTCAGGCATCTGAGGGTAGAGGGTAACAGGGAGGGGGGGACCAAAGGTGTTTGTGCCCATTGGGTCAGCCTGGAGAAGCAATGGAGGAGATGGCTAATTACATCAAGCAGCTGAAGTCAGAGGAGTCCCAGGAGACAGAAGAAAGTGGGGTGTGGGCATAAGACACAGAAAGAAGAGAGGCTGGGGAGTAGAGGGACAAGGGTGAAGAAAAGGTAGAGCAGGAAGATAATCAGAGAGAAGAGGCACAAAGGGAGAGGCAGAGAGGCCAGCAAAGAGGAGGATTCAAAGCCTATGCTGAGGCCCAGCACAGACACCCCTCAAGCAGTCATGGGCTGGGCTACGGAGTGGCTTTGTAAAGAAAATGTGATTTTCTCAGAGAACACTCACCCAGTCCCAGGCTTGTTCCTCCCCAACCCCAACTAGTGCCCAGCCCAAGGTCCAGCTGACCCTAGCAAAGCAGATGCATGGGCCTCCTGAGGAGTTAGGTGAGGGCATCAGGAGTCTGTCAAACCCTTCCTCCTCTGCAGGGGTACAAGGTACCCCTCCAAGAAGGGTCCTGTGCAGAGGAAGCCCTCTTCGCTGGGCAGTCCAAGCCCCAGGTCACCCAGCAGGCCTGGGATCATGGAGCAAGGTGCAGCAGGAGGCCAAGACAGCAGCCAGGCCCCTGACCCCCACCCTTCACAATCCAGCTCCAGGCCTTGGTAGCTCCTGTAGGGCCCAGGCCACCCTGACATTCACCTAATTGTCTTCGCGCTTTGATGAGTGGCTCCGCAGAGGCGCTGCTGCGGATCAAATTAAATGTGAGCCAAGCAGGCAGGCTGATGATGAGAGGGAAATATCACATTTACATAGCCCGGGTGGGGCGGGAGACCCAGGCCCAGGGTGACAGAGACCTGGAGACCCAGGGAGACACACAGGAAGTGAGATGGAGATGAGGCTGGGGGAGGGTGGGCAGGGCATCGCCCACAAGATCCCTCGTCACTGTGAAAGAAAGGGCAGATGTCAGAGGAATCAATACAGGTAGAGAGCTCTGATCACCTCCGTGCAGGAGTCCTCTTGCCTGCCAAGCCCAGGGAGCTGGCCCCAGATGCTGTAGAGCAACCCTCTTGCCCAGCTCCCAGCTGGGGCTCCCAGCAGGTCCTTGGCCCCACCCCCAGACCCACAGCTGGGCTGCAGCTGCCTCCCTTAGTGGCTGTGAGTGGCTGCTTGGTTCAGTTGGGGACAGCCTAGCTGCCTGTCTGGGGCTGTGGAAGGGGGCTGGCCTAGGAAGGATATACTGTGAGTGTACCCATGAATTCCACCATGAGTGATTATGGTCAGGCACTTATATGAGAGCTTCTGTGTGCAGGTGGGGGCTGCCATGAGGTCTGGGCACTTAGAGGGTCTTCATGATCTGGGTTTCTCTCACCCTTGTGAATCAAGGCCTAACACCAGAGCTTCTGTCTTCTAAGTGTAGGACCTCAGGTGACACTGGATGTGGTAGAGCTGGGGTACTGGAGCCCCATGGGCTCCTTAGGAACTGACAAATGCATACTCATCTCTTCCTTAAGCTTCTTAAACGCTTGCCCTCCAGAAACATCCCTGCATCCCTCCTTAGCCCTGAAGGCCTGGTTGGACAACCTTAGATGGGATCTTCTCCATTAATGGTGTTTTTCTGAGAACATGCCAGGTGCCATAGGTGTCACTGAGCTCCCACCTCAACCCTCTGAAGCAGGCCCCATCTTTAGCTTCCTTTAACAATGTAAAAGGGAGGCAGAGGACTATAGATGGAGAGTATGTGAGAATGTACACAGATGTGTTCCCAGGACACTGCCAGTCTCTGTGAGGTGCTTCACCTCTTTACCCCATCTACCCCTCACAACAGCTCTACCACTTGGGAATTACTACTGCTCCCATTTTTGGAAAGGGTAAACTGAAGGTCAAAACTATAACCCTAGCTACTCAGGAGGCTGAGATCTGAAGAACTGGGTTCAAAGCCAGCCTAGGCAGGAAAGTCCATGAGACTCTTATTTCCAATTAACCACCCAAAAGCTGGAAGTGGTACCATGGCTCAAGTGATAGACCACTAGCCTTGAGCACAAAAGCTCAAGGACAGCACCCAAGTCCTGAGTTCAAGTCCCAGGACCAGTACACAACACACACACACACACACACACGCATGCATGCACACACATATGCACGTACACACACTGGAAAGTAACAGCCATAATTGTCAGGACTGATACTAGGACCCAGGCTCTAGCTGCCTTTTTCCAGAACTTCAAGCCTCAGTGAGGCTGATCCTTACCTTCTTCCCTGCCTGGGACATCAAGGGTTGGGCCCCACCTTTCTCCCCCTACCAGCGGCTCTCCCCACCTTAGCTCCAGGAGAGCCAGGCCCTCAAAAGGCCTATGAGTTCCACTGAGAAGCCCTTCCCCCTCACCCACAGGGTCCAGGGCGGCTTTTACTGGGAAAATAATTAGAAA